>NC_136057.1:1431448967-1432655191 GCF_964261635.1 Lissotriton helveticus | reverse complement strand
CTTGAAGGATCATCTGAAGACAGTGGACTTGAATGAATACATCCAAGTTGAAACCAGGGTTAGTAATCCACATAAGTTATTTGAAGTAACACTCCGGATGGAGGGAGATATAACTAGAAAAATAAGAGCACTCTTTTGGGAGCGGCTCTCTCAGGTTTATGACATTCTTCTAGCTGAACAAGACTGGCCACCATAATTTGTCAGGGAGTGCCCACATGGCGAAGACATCATTATGTCAGCCTTCTCCAATCACATTCCAATTAATTTAAAATATACCTATGCCAGGAAATGGGCAGTAGCCCAGGCTCCTGCATTATATAAAAATCACGTAGGATGGGATGAGTATTCTCCCCACCATAAAATCCAATTAAAAAACCAACCAACTGCACAATGGCAGTACCCAGTTAAGCAAGAAGCTAAAAAACAGGTCAGGGAGATATTAGATCAACTTGAATACCAAGGGGTGATTGCAACATGCACCTCGTCAATGAACAATCCTTTGTTTCCTGTCTCCAAGCCAGACAATACATATCGTCTAGTATTGGATTATAGACATCTAAACCCTTGTTGCAAAACTTTTGCAGTACAAAATGTACATAGTGCAGCATTAATGAATAATATTGTGCGTAAAAAGTATAAAACCACTTTAGATATTTCTAATGGTTTCTTCTGTCAAAACATTGCACATTAAAGCATGTATTTGACCGCTTTCTCTATTATGGGGACACAGCGTCAGTTCTGTTGTCTCCCTCAGGGATTCAAGAATAGTCCTGGGTTATTTTCAGCTAGAGTAACAGAGTTACTACAAACATATGATGACGAATCTCTATCATATGTCGATGACATCTATCTGACAGACTATGACTTAGATAGGCACTTGTACAGGGTGAACACCATTATACTGGGCTTCACCTCTGAAGGGTATATATTCAATTTTAAAAAATCGAGAATTGCCCATCTCAACATCCTTTTTCTAGGATACAAACTTTCAAGTGAAGGTAAAAGCCTGGCAGCAAACTTTCTAGAGAAATGTGCACTGCTCCAACCTCCAAAAACGCTGAAAAACGTAGTCAATTCTAGGTTTGCTGAATTTCAGAAGAACATACATTCTAAACTACGCAGAAAGGGTTTAATCAAACCTGATTTTAAAATAGTTATTTGGACACAAAAAGACACAGAAATGTTGCGTTCACTATACACAGACATGTTAGCAACTAAACATTTACAAACACGCGTAAACTTACGCAACTTAGTGATCCGAATCATTCTAGGACAATGCGGATTGACGTACTTAACTTTTGCCGAAGGTGAAAAGGTACCGATAGCTTATAAATCACACTTGTACACACAAAGCTGAAATGAAATTCACTCCTACAGAAAAAATTCTGACAGCGGTTCAAACTGCAGTAGCAAAAGAGAGAGCCCTCGCACAGGGTAAGCGCATTATGGTTGTTACACCTGTACCTGCCTTAGAGGCAAGGCGAAAGCGAGCATTCCCAATGCCAAAGCATTACATCTGAGATGGATACAATGGGTTAATTCTCTTGCTGCAACAGACGTTAAATACGTTTTTGACCTCTATTTGAAAACACCAGCATTTCTACAATATGAACAAGAATGTCCTCTACATACTGAAATTCTGCCTCTAGAACAGTATGAATGTATAATTTATACTGACAGATCAGCTCAACCCGCTACGGAGGGTAAACAAGCTTATAGTGCTGCGTGCGCGATCATTAAAGGTCGCTGAAGCGATGCCAAATTTAGACCTATAGTCACTAAAACTCAATCTCTAGGAGATTGACAGCTCAGCGAGCTGAACTACAAGCATTCAAGATGGCGCTTGAAAATACGGATTGCGAATTCCCCACCCTCATTGTGTGCGATTCATATTATTGTGTACAATCTTACAATGAATACTTGCAACACTGGATTCAAAACAGTTACAAAGATGCAAAAGGTGGCCCAATTAAGCATAACTTGCTTTGGGAACAAGTAGTTCAGTTACGACAAGGACTACAAAATACTCACGTGATACATACACTAAGTCATCAACGTGATGGCGTTCACGTTGAAGGGAATTCGTTGACTGATGAAGCCGCGAAGGCAGCTGTGCAAACGACTTCTGTAGCTGCAATCATTTGTTCAAAAACAAAAATAGACAGCAAAATAATGCAAGATGTCAATGCTTCGAGCTAAGACAGTGGTTAAACATTACCAAAAGGGTTTCCACTCAAATACTCATACATAACTGAAGCAAATAATGTTCCGTTTGCTCGAATCCCTGGAGTGGGGGATAGAGTAATTCCAAACAGGAAACATAGATTAGCTTTGATACACGAAGCACATTTGGGAGAGGGTCTGATACATCAAGGGATCTCATAAACAATATTAACTGTTAAGGAGACGTACTGGTGGCCAGGAATGAATGCTCACATTTACATGTTCGTGATTGACTGCATAGACTGCAACAGAGATCACAACAGAGAACGCCGCCAGATACCTGACTATAGCATAGCCAGCCCAGTACAGACACCATTGTTAGACAGCATTAGACTTTCTACACGCAGACGTCCCTATGGACAAATGCAATCCCACAAATATTAAGACAAGATTCATTTGGATGTGGCCGAAGCACTCAGCTGACGCTCGAACTGTTATAAAAGATTGGCGAGTCTTTATCGGCACATACGCAGTTCGTATGCTACATTGTGACCAGGGTCCTGTGTTGAGCTCTCAAGCTTACAAGGAAGCCATGGGCAATCTGGGCGTTGTATTGAGGTACTCTAGTCCATTCCATCCTGAGCAAAATTTGGTAGTGGAAAGAAAAAACCGGGACATAAAGCAATCTATAACAGCTAGGGTATTAGGCTCGGGTGACGGGTGGGTCAAACATCTAATAAGTGTCCAACGTAGTCTTAATAATCTGCCAAGAAGTTCTTTAGGGGGTATCACTCCATACAAAGTCCTTTTAGGACCAGAATGATAATATCAGACCTCGATTGTCAGACTTCAGAGGTAGACCAAAAACCCTTTGATATCAAAGATTATTTGGCTGTTTTAAAGGACTTAAATGAAATAAGAACAAAAAATGTAACGTGTTCCTGAAGCCAATCACCACTGAAGAGAAACCGACCATCCCAGCAAGGCCTGTCTGGATTCCAAAGAATGGGGATCTAGTCAGAGAAAAGATCGCGGACAAGAAGGAATTTGGGCCTTCTTACAGACAACCAGTATCTGTCCTAGCCATCCACGGATCAAGAACAGTTTTACTGCCGCCCCTTGCTGGAAAGAAGGAGAACAGGTTCGTGTCCATCGACCTGGTAAAACCACATCATGTGGCCGATCATAAGCAGTAGGCCAAGTGGACTCCAAAGATATAGCAGACGCCCAAATCTGGCAACTATCCAAGCGGTTCAAACTGAGACTCATCACCTTTGATGAATCTGCAGTGCGAAATGAAGGACTAAGCAACAAAGCTTTGGAACTTGTACCTCCTAAAACCCAAATAACAGTTTGTCAAGAAACGCCTGTCTACAATAAAATAGCATCTGACTATACAAATATAACAAGTGAACAAGTGGTTCCAGTGATTTCAACGAATCCTGATGCAATCCCTACAATTGACAGAACCGCCTCTGGCTATTTCATTAACTTTGATACGTTTTCCAAGGATCCCAGTGAACCTAAAACAATGCCAGCAAAAAGAACTTTCAAAGAACAAGCAACAGAACTTTTTAATGACCTGGAAAAGACTTATCTGGTTTCACCATGGATTGAACTTTGGATTGTGTTGGGTGTGCTTTTTCTTCTACTTTGGTTGACTCTGGTAATAACTTTGGGGATGCTGATAAATGGAAGATATGTTAAAAAGGACACAGCAAGTAAGAACCAACTTACTCCTCAAGCCACACAAATCATCTCACCGTGAACAAAGAGACTTGTCATCAGTGAACATCACAGCCGTTCCTATACCAGGGGGTATAGCTTGGGACAGAACTGATTATGACATTTTTGGCCCGTCGGAGCTGTTGAAGATTCTACACCAATTCAAGATTTCCTTGAATTACTTTGTTTCATCTAGTACCTTTTCTGATGATTGGGACTTCAAGACTGTTAATAATATGATGTCAGACTTAGAAATATCTGAAAGGTTTACAAATCATGTATACTTAGAAGGTTCATCGGATTATGATCAAATGTATTGTTATAATCACTATGGTCATCATTTCTTGCACAAATCTGCAAATCCTAGAAATGTATTACTGTATAATCAATGGGAACATTGTCCTATGCCACCGAAGGGTAGCTCAAAAAAAATTTATGGCAAATTTCCATACTTTTCAGGTTTTAATACTTCCAATCCAGAATCGTTTTACTTTAAAAATGTAAACAAAACAGGAATGAAACGTATGTTGACAAATACCAAGCAAATGTATTCTGCAGCCGTTTATGCTCAGCAGTCTACATTAGGTTTTGACTTTTGGAAAGACAACATTGAAACAAAAACTGTCTGTAGCACAAAAGATTGGCAAGTGCAGGGGATGGAAGCTTTATTTAGAGCCTGTATCATCCCAGAGCAAATTATGTTTTTGAATGGCACTGTCCAACAAACATCTTGTCTTGGGTTAGCCAAGATGAAAGATTTAAACAATCCGTCTATACCTACACCTACACCTGTTAGTGGTAACACTTCAGAGGGGAATGTTGACGTTCATACTATATTGCACCACAACAGAACAGATCCAGATTGGAAAAAATGGTTAATTTGGCCCACAGACACAAATACCTGTCAAGATAGATTCCTGATTAAAACACAGGGGTTCACGTTCACTAGGCCAGATCCAAGATATGTTCAGAGGCAGCATCCAGGAATAGTAACAACATATAGTGTTATGTTATGTTATGTTAAATTGAACTTTTTAAGCGCACGTACGCCCGTAGGCTTCATGGCGCTGCAGGAAGATTAGCAAAAACATAACATATAGCAGGAAAAGGCAGAGTTAACTATGGGTAAGCTTGCCTAAAGAGCCAAGTTTTGAAAGCCTGTCTAAAGGCTAGCAGGTCTTCATGAAGCCTTAGCGTCAGTGGCAGAGAGTTCCACAGGGAGGAGGCCAAGAAGTGGAAAGATCCGCCTCCCTGGCGTTGTTTCCTGATCCGAGGCACCACTAACAGGTTCTTTTGACCTGAGCGGAGAGCACGAGAGGGGGTGTAGCTAACAAGCAGGCTGCTAATAAATCCAGGGCCCTTACCTTGTAGAGCCCTGAAGATAATGCATCCAGCTTTAAATGTTGCTCTCTGCGCTACTGGCAGCCAGTGGAGACTGGCCAGTCCCGGCCTGATGGACTGCCATTTGGGAATCTTACAGATCAGCCTGGCCGCTTGGTTCTGAACCAGTTGAAGTCTCTTGAGCTGTCCAGCTGGAAGACCCAAATACAAGCTATTGGAATAGTCCAGGCGGGACAGTACAAGAGCGATGATGACTTGAATCAGAGCAGAATGGGTTAATAGGTAGGCAATCTTCTTGATCTTACGAAGTTGGAAAAAGCTTGCAGATACCACGGTCCCTACCTGACTTTTAAGCGAAAGATCTTCGTTAAAAGTGACCCCTAGGCTTTTTACTGTTAGGGACTTGGCTGGAGGGTTTCCCATTTCTGGAGGCCAAAAATGTGGCCCCCAGTACAGTTCACTCTTCCCAGGCAAAATCAATTCAGTCTTGCCTGGGTTGAGTTTCAGGTGATTTAGGCTCATCCATCTCTGAATGTGGACCATGGCCTCCCGAAATTCGGTAGCCGCACCAGGGGAATCCAGACGGAAGATCAATTGCAGATCATCTGCATAGTTAAAAATTAAGGCTCTAAACTTTTTTAATGAATACAGCAGGGGTCGTAAGTACAAATTAAATAAAAGTGGGGACAAGGACGAGCCCTGAGGGACTCCGCATTCATTTTTAGGGGCTGTAAAGGTTCCTAATCTCAGGTAGGGAAGTGTAGGGAAACTATGCCTTGAATGGCTACAAATATCTACACTTAGGGATGTTAAACAACACTTATCTTTACTTAAAGATGGCACTGATCTGAGGGAATTCTTGCTAGGACCAAGAAAACCGCGTCATAAATATTTCATATACGCCGGTATCTATGCGATGTATAATGAAGCATGGAAGATTACGCAAGCAGAGACTGCTCAACGACTAAGAGAAATTGACCGTATTAACTTAGAGAAATCTCTCTCTGTAGTTGACAATGGGTTAACAACTCTGTCATCCAGGATATATTCTTTGGACAGCATAGTAGCCTCAGCCAGAGACATCATGGAACAGGACTTGGTCATGTTGCAACATGGTCATTCGTAATGACGTTCTATCATGCTACTAGTCTGGGTGTTACAAAACCTTCGTTCAGGCTATGTGCCTTGGCGTTTAATCAATACCACGTCACTGTTTTCAGAATCTAATCTCACTGATAAACAGATCAAACTGGCACAGAGGGGAGCAGACTATACGGTGCTGAGTAATGAAAAACTGGAAAGATTGCCATTAACTGTCGCTGAAAGACCAGCCACAGAATGAATCATAGATGGAACAATCACTCTGCCTGTTACAATTTTCCATTTTCAGTATTGCTTAAAACACATACCAGCAGGTATATATGAAAGGTTGGGTAAAGAATACATCAAGACATCCTGGGAAATACCATACACACACAGATGTTGGAGTGGGGAGAAAGAAGTGTTTCTTAGTGGTAAAAATTGTGAAAACTCACTAAGCGGTTCTCTCCTTTGTCAGGGTATTAATTTACACGGGGCCTGAGATGGTTCCTCTAAAAACTTATCCTGACACCTACATGGTTCACCAGCTGTGGTGATTGATCCAATTTTTGGATAGCTTTCTAATGGAAGTTACCTCATGTTGAATAATCACAGCTGCTGTAGCATGTTGCCAGGTTTACCCAATCTGTATGCAAGTATTGTTTCCTAAAACCAAGACAGATCGGGAGTCGCCACTTTGGCCTTCACTGAACATCTCTTCTATACAAATTGATACTTTAAGCAGAATGGAAGCTATTCTTTTATAGAAAACTGTGCCACTGACCTTGGCCAAAGGGACCTATGATCTGCAAGTCTCAAGGACTTCTGAAGAGATACATTACCTCTTAACTACAAATCGCCCTATACATTTCTCAGAAATGTTAAGCCGCGTCTTAAACATGTCTGATACGAGTGGCATTGTACATGTAATTAGGACGATTTTTTCGGGACTGTTAGCACCTTTTGAAGCAGTCCTAGGAATATTTCCAAACTTCGTGCACTCTGTGCTGGCGGACTGCCTCTCATCTTGGGACTCGCTGTAGGGATACTATTTTTGCTCCGACTGCTTCGATATGGCAAGCCAATCCCCAAGCGACACCCAGTTCACTGTGGAGACAACTCTACTGGTAATTAAGTGTAATGAACGCATCCTCCAAATTTTGGGATTAACTCGTTTAAGAGAATTGAATACCACATGCTTTCTGTCATTCAGACCAATTTGTCAAGATTGCATCTTATCTTTTTTGCGCTGCTTGCTATGCGGAGAAGAATGCATGCTAGACATCTGTCTGACACTCCCATCAGTCAGGCCAACAGATGTTGATACTTTGCTTGGACCAGTGACGGCTCATGCACTGTGTTGTCCCCAGCGGCTACCAATTCTGATGATGACATTCATTGAGATCTCACAGAAACAAAATGCTGACGGTGAGGTACGAGAACTGACAGGCACACAGGTAACATCTGATTCGAACATTGCTAATGCTGCTGCCAGCCGCTGCCAGCGCGAAGCACTTTCTCCACCGATTTTTAAAAAATTATACTTGAAATTGAATTGTACTTGAATTTGAATGTCACATCCGGCACTGCTTGTAAGATTACTTTAAAAGTTTGCACTTACCGCGCCTAATCCCGCAACCACACCAGCTCGTCTCTCTTCCTGGGGGAGTCACCAGTTGTGCGCCAATCAGCGAAGAGGGGGAGGGGCTGGGGCGGACAGAGGCTACAAAGCTTACAGAAACGCTAGAGCAGCCACTCTGAAGGTGCCGCTGCCAGCGCGAAGCGCTTTCTCCACCGATTTTTTGAACATTGTACTTGAAATTAAATTGTACTTGAATTTGAATGTCACGTCCGGCACTGCTTTTAAAAGGAATTTAAAAGTTTGCACTTACCGCGCCTAATCCTGCCACCACACTAGCTCGACTCTCTTCCTGGGGTAGTCGCCAGTCGTGCACCAATCAGCGAAGAGGGGGAGGGGCTGGGGTGGACAGAGGCTACAAAGCTTACAGAAACGCTAGAGCAGCTACTCTAAAGGTGCAGCTGCCAGCGCGAAGCGCTTTCTCCACCGATTTTTTTAAAATTGTACTTGAAATTGAATTGTACTTGAATTTGAATGTTACGTCCGGCACTGCTTTTAAGATTACTTTAAAAGTTTCCATTTACCGCGCCTAATCCCGCCACCAGACCAGCTCGACTCTCTTCCTGGGGGAGTCGCCAGTCGTGCGCCAATCAGCGAAGAGGGGGAGTGGCTGGGGTGGACAGAGGCTACAAAGCTTACAGAAATGCTAGAGCAGCCACTCTAAAGGTGCCGCTGCCAGCGGGAAGCGCTTTCTCCACCGATTGTTTTAAAATTGTACTTGAAATTGAATTGTACTTCAATTTGAAAGTCACGTCCGGCACTGCTTTTAAGATTATTTTAAAAGTTTGCACTTACCGAGCCTAATCCCGCCACCACACCAGCTTGACTCTCTTCCTGGGGGAGTCGCCAGTCGTGCGCCAATCAGCGAAGAGGGGGAGGGGCTGGGGTGGACAGAGCTACAAAGCTTACAGAAACGCTAGAGCAGCCACTCTAAAGGTACCGCTGCCAGCGCGAAGTGCTTTCTCCACCGATTTTTAAAAAATTGTACTTGAAATTGAATTGTACTTGAATTTGAATGTCACGTCCGGCACTGCTTTTAAGATTACTTTAAAAGTTTGCACTTACCGCGCCTAATCCCGCCAGCACACCAGCTCGACTCTCTTCCTGGGGGAGTCGCCAGTCGTGCGCCAATCAGCGAAGAGGGGGAGGGGCTGGGGCAGAGAAGAGACACAAATGCCGGTAGAAACGTGGGAGCGCAGCGGACGCGCGCAGTGGGCGTGCCGATGGCACGCCGAAGGCGCCCCAAAGGCAAGCCCGTCTGCGCTCACCCGCGACCGACCGGGGCAAGGGGCAAGTTACTATGCCCAAACCACTACCCACTGCATTACCCAAATGGAAATCCCTTCACTCCAACAATTTAGAAATTGACCAATGCTGCCGGGCAAACATAGCTGCTAACGGCATAATGGCACCAAGATCCTCATTCCCTGAACTCAGTGATCACATAGACCAACATAAAAACATGAACGTTAAAGTAATAAATAAAGGAAATCCCCTCACAGTAACTTACCTCAATACCCGCTCCTTGGTCAAACAACAAGTGAAAATACACACCCAACTCTCAACCGATGAACCAGACATCCTACTGCCAAGAGAAACCTGGTTAACACAGGACTCCACCTCCGATGTTCTAGCGGCACTGCCTAGCAACTATTACATCCTCCAAGCCAACCGTCAACAGGGAAAAACTGGAGGAGGGGTGGCAGCTATAATACACCGATATCTAAAATTCACAGCACTTGCCCCCCTTGATCTGCCACTAGTGGAGAATCTAGTGATTAAATTGGAGTCCGATTCGGCCCTCCTTGTCTGTGTTATACTTTACCGACCACCACAAAATATGCCACAATTCCCACAATCCCTAGGCGAGCAGATGACTCACCTCATAACCAACCACGCAAAAACACTGCTCATTGGGGATCTCAACTACTGGGCCAATGAATCAGCAGGCGGCCCTCACGCAGCGGAGTTAACTAACCTACTGATGGGGCTCAATCTCAGCCAGCACATCACCTCCGCTACCCACATCAAAGGGCATATATTAGATCAGGTATGGTCCACAAACTTGACTATAACCAATTTAGAAGTAAACCCCTGCATCTGGTCAGATCACTATCTCATTAAATTCTCCATAAACAACCTAGCCAAACTTAAAATTCCCCAACCTGACCCTGGATATTACAGGAGCTGGAACACCATCAACAAGTGGCAATTTCTCGAAACCCTGACTAAAACAATCCCCGTCACCCACTCCTCCATAGAAGAGTGTGAGGAAAACTTATCGGATTGGCTTTTAAAGGCCAGCAATAAACATGCCCCGCTTAAGAAAATACAACGGGCACGCCGCCACGACGCACAGAAGTGGTTCTCCACCGTTTTGAAAAAACTAAAACTTACGATACGTCAAGCAGATAGGAAATGGAGAAACAAATATTCACTAGACGACAAAAACACCTACTTAGCAGCCCTCAGAACTTACAAAAAAACAATTCTGACTGCAAAAACCGAATATTTCTCACAAAAATTCCTCACCTCAACTAATCGATCAAAGGACATTTTTTCAATAATCAATGACCTCTCAAACCCTGACAGAGTAACTCAAAAAATCATACCTTCACAAGCCCTGCGTAACTCCCTGAATAACTTCTTCATTAACAAAATTAAAATCATCAAAGCGAGCATCCCCATATGCACAAAACCCACGTGCCAAGCGAAACCTAAAAACACACAAAAGCTTGAACAGTTCCCAAGGATAGTCCAAAAAGCATTCATGGACCTTATGATGAAGGTTAAATCTGGCTCCCTAAAGATTGTTGCCCCCCTTGGATCCTAAAGGAAGCCTTTACTGCCTGCCCAGACCCACCCATGGCCTTAATAAACATCTCACTATCTCAAGGCTATGTACCTAACACTTATGAAGAGGCATCTGTCATCCCTCTCCTGAAAAAACCAGGAGCAGACCCCAGGACTCTCACCAATTACCGACTCATCTCTTTGCTCCCTTACATGGAGTAGTGTGGCTCACTGGTTAGAGGTGGCAGGCCTGAGAGCAGAAGTCCGCCCGGGACAAGGGTTCAATTCCCGACGCGGCAGGGTCGTGGACCTTGGTCAGCGGACTCGATAATTCTCGCTTCGGTGCTTACTCTAATCAGGGGTTCCACTCGGCAACTCTGGGCGTTAGCTTGCCTAATCTCCACAACGGCCCCACCAATTCCGGGGATGCCTGGCTCCACCTTGGGGACTCCCAGCAAGGGACCATCCCACAGGGAAAGCCAGGACGGGTTCCCCAGAGTTATACAGCGCCGGGACGCCCCGTTGCTGGGGCAGCTGTGCGCTTTACAAGTATACTACATTTACATTTACATGGCCAAAGTACTTGAAGCCCACGTAGCCAAAAACTTGTCGGCCTTTTTGGAGCAGTCAGACTACCTGGACACTCACTAAGCAGGGTTCCGCTCTGCACACTCCACAGAATCAGTTATATTATCAGTCTTGGACTACTTACGAGCAAAAGCAGATGGAAGATCCCCCCAAGCACTTATGCTTCTGGATCTCTCCGCCGCGTTTGACACGGTGGACCACAACACCTTGGTCGACCGGGTCATGAACGCAGGAATCAAAGGACTAGCCCTCAAATGGATAAGCTCCTTCCTAAACAACTGTTACCAAGTGGTCCGTCTGGGAAAGTTCACAACCTCCAAGATCAAAAATACATGTGGTGTCCCCCAGGGCTCCCCCCTTTAACCCCACTTATTCAATCTATACCTTCTTCCACTCATCCATGCACTTAAGGAAAGAAAAATTCATACCGTGATTTTCCGTTAATCTTCCCAATCAATAACTCCCCCACTACTGTTCACGAATTCCAGACAACAATGCTGTTCATCCGTGACTGGATGAACAGCAATCACATTAAATTGAATACGGACAAAACGGAGGTCATCCTCACATGTGGCCTAACGAACCCCTGTGGCCCCCTATTCTGGCCTAAAGATCTGGGACAACCCCCACCCCCTCTACTTCTGCTAAAACCCTGGAGGTAATAATCAACATCGATCTTACTATGAACAAACAAATTGGAGCTGTGGTTTCTACTTGCTGTTTCCAGCTAAGAAAAATAAGAAACATTTGTAGATTCCTTAGCCAGGAAGCAAAGATTCAGGCAGTCCTTGCGATGGTAATATCCCACATCGACTACGCCAACTCCCTTTATTTCGGCATCCCGACCTACCTCATCAACCGCCTTCAATTGATCTAAAATCAGGCGGACAGGTTGGTTCTTCAAGCAAATAGACGCCAACATACTACCCCACTGCTAAAGAAGCTACACTGGCTCCCTATAACCCAGAGATGCGCCTTCAAAGTGGGAAGTATCATTTTCAAATCCTTGAATAATAAAACCCCTAAATTCATCGATTACTTGATCAACAGATACATTCCCACTCGCAACCTGCGATCTGCCCATCTGCACCTTCTGGTCATACCCCCCTTCAGGCTAAAACGTGCTGGAGGGACAAGATTCGCCACCTTTGGCCCCAAATTGTGGAACTCCCTACCTCTGGAAGCTAGAGCGTGCACAGACCTCATGAGTTTCCGTAAACTACTAAAAACGTGGCTTTTCAAGCATACATACAAGCAGGCATACAACTAACACCTCAGTTTAACACCTTTAGATCAGCACCAAGAAACAAACCTGGTGTATGTGCGCTCTACAAATAAAGATTAACATAACATAACATAACAATGTGATCAATGCTGATGGCGATGCTCCACATCTATGTACGATTAATCTTCTTAAGGAGGTAATCCAATTTTCACCTACAATGGTAGACGAATTCTTCACAGACTTAGAAGATTTGATGTTTTCTCCAACAATAACACTGACTTTTGATATTGACACACAGTGTTCCGAGAGACTCTGAATTTGACCTTCATTTTTTCAAAACAAAGATCCTAAGTTTGGAACTCTATTTTTTCTATGATTATTAATTTTTCCACATTTGTATTTTTCATTTTTTGGCGCAAAGTAATCTGCTTAAAGTAGAACTATTCATAGAGAACTAGAATTCTTTGAAAACTTCCAGAGACAATATTTTACCTTGTTCATACCAACAGTTATATGTTTTATGACATGAAATGGTTTCGGCACCTTTTTCTTCTGAATTTATAAGCCATTTCAGAAATGTATTTTCGTGATCCGTTCGGATAGCATTTTCAAATGTCAAACTATATGCTTTGAACAAAACATTGCTTTTAAATGCGTACAGCACAAATGCTCTTTTCATGTACAACCAGTACCAATGCATTTTTATGTATTTTGGGTGGGTTTTAAACACTTGTTGTGAGAAAGTTTTTATACATGTTTAAAACATAGTATTTAGTAGAAGTCGTACATAGGAAAGTGGAGTGGGTGTTGTATGGCGTTTTAGGTTCCGACTGAATTTTCCCGATTCATGCCCTTATATAGGTACAATTCACATTGCCCTTATTTAGGCATAGAAATCAAGCCCCTATTTAGGCATAGCCCATGCTACCCAAACGTCACAACGAATTCTTGGAAAACCAGCTTAAGCCGTCAGGGACTTTCACTTGCTTGAATATTGATTTCTCTAAGAACTCGGTTAGTTTTACAATGAACAACTATTCCTCAGGGGTTCAGTTATGACGTTCATATGCCCGACTTCACGTCAAACACTGCATTCCTAAACACTTTCAAGGTATAAATATACCTTCACTTGCTATAGGAAAGCACGGTGGTTCGGAGCAGATCGACAGCCTACTTGCCCAAAGCAGCTCGCTACAGCAAGTGCTGAAATGCGCGCCGACTGTCCATTTGACGCACTGATCAGGAAGCTGCCCTCTGCTGCTGAGAAATCCAGCTCCAGTGTTTCTGAATGCCCTTGCGGGGTGTTGGGAAATTGAGTCCCAAGAAAGAGATACCAACCTCCTTCATTCTAAGGTATGGAGCTGACTAGAACCTAGAGAAACTTTTGGTAGATTCTTGGCAAAGAACTAAAACCTATCCTAAACAATACTTACTTCTTCCCTCGTACTAGACTTAGGTTAGGTACATTGAGGTAGGCGTATTTTAGAAGCACCAGTTGAGTATTTTAGTCTGCGTATTTATGTATGTATTTTTATATGGATTAGAACCCATACAATGCTCTTACAGTATTATTTTATAATACTATTCTCGGTGTACGGATTATACCTTGCATTTTGTCTAACAATTGTAGCAGTTCATATCTCTTGCATGAGAAAGAAGACTGTTCAATAAACCTTTTAATGAAAACGCCTGTCTCTCTATTTCTCTGCAAACTCTGTAGAAACGCAGCATGCACAATCGACTGAGTGAAAATACTTATCTATTGTTTCCGCGACTCTGAGAGATATATTCTTATTCTTGGGAAACAAAGTTGTCATGTTTATGTGGTTGTCAGAAATGAATCCCTTCTTGTGAATTCAAGAAAGTTTCTAGTGACCTCTGAGCTAGCTGGCACACACAATTAAGTTTAGTATATTTGATAGAGACCTATTGACTTAAGTCCTACGTCAAATCTATAGGATATATTATGCCAAAGCGCAGAGCCTATTGGGAATATAGGAACTACACTATGGTAACATCGCTCGGAGGTGGGGAACGGCGGAAGCACCAACCTTAGTTGAATGGGATAGTATTATGGACTGGTGCATGATTGCAGAAGTGGAGGTCTATAAAAACAGAGGATGTCCTCGGAACTGGACCGGGGATTGGGGACAGTGGAACGTGCACAGAGGCAATCTATGTAATCCTCCCCTTGCCAGTGGTACCATAGTGGGGGCGAGAAACTTTAGAGAGGCCCACGATGAGGAAATGTAATATAGTCTTAATGTCTGTGTATATAAAGAAACCTAGCAGCTGTAAACAATTGCTATGTTTTAACTGGTGTTGGTCAAGCCTTGATGCTGCTTTGTTTGTTTGTATAATCACTACATATCTTTTGAGCTGACGTTTTGTCCCACAATTTTGATTTATTATAAATTTTGGTAGCTATTTAAAGTAAAAAAAAAGTGAAGTTTTAAAAAAAACACCCTTTTTACGTGTCTTGTGTTTATCAAGTGACTAGTGTATGTACTTTATCAGTGAAGCATTTTATATTGTAGAAATATGGGGCCAGATGTAGGTGGCCCATTACCGGTCAGAAACGTCCGAAATTAACGAATTTCGGCCATTACCGACCGGTAATAGGCTTTTCTTATGTAGGGGGCTTTTTTAACGATTCGGTAAATAACAAATTGGTATTTACCGATTCGGTATTTACCGAATCGATAAATGAGATGTAGGAAGCACTGTAAACAGTGTGTGAGGACTTCAGTGGCTGCAACATGTCAGGTGAACGGTAAAACAAAGAAAAAGACAAACCTGAAAGAAATGTAAAAATATACACGTTGGAGGCGTAGACATAAGGTCTCCATCTTAATGTTAAAACATTGCTTGTCGCAACTCCACGGGTTCAGGGCCAAAAAATGGCGGAACAGTAAGACACCTTCGAGGATCAGGTTGGCAGTCTAGTGTTTCGCCGCTCGCTATAGTCCAGGTGGACAAGGTGTGCGCTCTGAAAAAAAATCTGCGCACTTCAACTGAACTCTTCCAGCGAGAAGTAGCGTCTTGTCATTTTGCAAGGCAATTCCTGTCAGCTTTCAGTGTCTGGAGTTGTTCATCCGCAGATGAAATACGGACTTCTGAATTATTTAACGCATGCGCAACGTGGGATACCAGCATCCTCTTGGTACGAGTGAAAACGAAAATTCAGAAGTAAGGTCGAGCCAACTTTAGCTTTAACATAGACTCTCTACATAATTTCCCTGTGCGATTAACAGCGGATATGTTCTCAAGTTCTTTTTGTGCATGAAACCGAATGCGTACTATATTAGCTTAGTTTACTCATAGTTAGGACTCTAGGGAGATAGCACGGAGTGCTCTTATTCTTGTTTATTCAACATTCCCATTTTGGAAGGTTCAGTAGATAATTACAAGCACGTCTAAAGCAGTGACAGGTAATTCAAGTATTTACAAAGAATTTAAAATCAGAACTTCGACTACTCATTAAGGTAACATTAATAACAAATGTTTTTCTTCTAATTCTCAGCATAGAACCTGTTTTAGAATGATGTAAACAAAAAGCAAAAACAAATAGGAGGTTCCCCTGATCTTGTACAACAGGGAGGGGGGTTCAAGCAGTAGAAAGATGGGGAAAACCCTGTCTCGTGAAACAGCAGATGGCTGGTTTAAGTACTTGTGGGAGTGGTCTGGGTAAGGGGAGATCTATTCTCTACCAATTTCTATAAAGAGCAGATGTATCTGCTAAGTAGCGCAATTTCCAACAGTTTAGGTGAACTTGTAAACACACTCAAATATACCAAACAGAGAAATTTTGTGTCGTTAAAAAATAATCATAAATGATTTATTTACCTCCCAATGGGGTTACAATCTAACACATTATCACAATTTTAAAAAGGTTTCAATTTAAAAAAAAAACATATAACATGATTATACAATCTCATTAAAAAAGTCAAAATTTTAATAAAAAAACAGTCGACGCAGCGTTTCGGTGCTTTTTTTCTTTTTTCACACCTTCTTCAGGACTTTACAACATTTTGACTCCATTATTTCTAAAAGTAAATGAAAACATTTTAGTATTTCTCTTTTTACAAGTTCATCATTTTGACCTAGTCGTGCTACTACCTATTATTATACACCACTAAATATAACAGACCACTTCTTTCAAGTTACAGAGAACTTGTTCTCTTCGTATTTTGGGACTTGGATTCGAGATCCTTTGGGTAACTAAACATTGCAGGTGGGACAACGTTCCTCTGTGGACTATGTCTGATTTTCTACATCACTGTATTTAACATTAGGATGCAATTTCTATTCAGCTTTTATTGAAGATGTTTGTCATACCTGTGTTTTTGAAAATGAAGCATTTCAAAATAATCCCACACGTATTTGCAAGATGCTCAGGTTTTTCAATTTCCTTGAGCTGAACTGGTAATAAACAACAACAAACGCTCAAATAAGTAATGGATATCCAGAAGGTCACAGTTTAGACTATTAGGTTACTAAACAGTTATCAATATTACCTCTTGGTCTGAGCAACTCTGTGTTGTATGTACACGGAGGAGCCACCATCAATAAGGGCGGAACTTCTTATTGTTTTTTTAAAACCTGGAAATGTATAGATAACAAACTTGAAATGTCTTTTCCACGATTTATTTAACAATTGATTGGATAATCACCACTGATGGTGGTCCTTGTGGCTAGAGCACTAAGTTACTAACCTTATAGCATTTTTAGCCGATTTGAAATGGGCGTCGGCGGCAAGTAAATAGTACACAGCCCCAGTGTCAGGATTTCTTTCATCAAGGGTCCAACTCTCTATGGATATATTTAAAACATCCATTTTATCAAAATAGATTTCACTAAGGGTTACAGATTTATAAATGATGCACACAATCATACAATATTACTGATTATTTTTATAGATCCTCTTTTTACAAACGAGGAGAGTTTTGGTATATATTGTAAGAACTAGTTTTTTGTAGAAGCTAGTTTTTTGGAAGAGCAGAACCCACTTTATTGCTCCTGGGCATGTTCTATGTATCTGTATACACCTTGGTCTGGGCAGGTCAGAGTCTTGTACTTAAGGTAGAAACTTCCAAGACTACTCATTCTCTTTAAAGATATTATATTAAAGAAATTCACCTATCCAGAACACTTCAGGCTAATTCTAATCACCTAGTTTAGTGCCCGTATCTCACCTTGTGTTTCATAAGTGGCCTCCCTGCTCCTCCGTGTCGGCGTCTTCTTGAAGATTAGAAGAGTGACGCCCATGTTTTGGAACGTCCTTTTTATGTCCGGTGTCTCAGATTAGACCCGGAAGTACTCTGATTGTGAAAAAACGCCGTTTTATTTAGAGTTTTAATAATCATAATAACGCGCAAATGTACTCAACATTTGAAGCGTTTGAAATCTAAACATAATCGAACATCGTAATTCGACATTCGTCTGAGGATGCGGGCTTTTTTTGGAAAAAACTGAGTTTTCGTGATTCAATGGTTAAATAATACAGTACTGCGATTTATCTTGTACCAATCTTGCAATTATGATTAAACACTCTTTTTGTGTATCGTAACATGGTAGCAGTATGATTTAACAATATTTGATAATATCGCCGCATTTGTAACGGCCGCCATCTTGGAACGGGTAGAGAGCCCGTCCCATTTAGATTATTGAAAGTCGATAAAGCCCCAAACGATACCGAAAAACACCTATTTATTATGTTTATGCATTTAAATCTCTAGAGTGATGTTAAACCAATATCAATCCTGCTTTCCTATTTTTTAACAAAGTATATTAACGTGCATATTATTGTGCTCCGTTTTACATTCTGTTTTCTGCTCGTTTTCAATTCTGTTACATTTGCTAAAGATTACTTGCGATCCGCATTGTTCTTTGTGTATTAAAAAGACTGCATGTTTACATCGCTATCTCAGTGTCAAATGTCGAAAATGCTAACAGTACATAAAATGACAATAGAATGACAAAATTACATAGCTATTGATCACAGTGTATGCATCACTATCTTTCTTTGTTCTATATTTCTCAGGAAAAAACATTTTACTGGAAAAAACATTTAACAGAACAAAACATTTTTACATGCTCACTAGTAGTGCTCTCTATGAAGTTTTGCCATGGTGGTATTATCTATGGGGTATTCTGTGTGGATCCTATCTTATAGTCCCATGATGGCTTTCCTACCTCTCATAGAGCCAATCCTTTCTTGATATACAGTAAAGGGACAACAAGGCTTGGCCGTTGTCTCATTCACTGTAGATTTTCTGATTGTCACTATAAGACCAGTCTCTCCCATTCCTCCCTGTTGTTTAATCCAGTGCGGAAGGTATTGAAGAGAGACATGTAGAACTGCTCTCTCTTCTTTCGTTTATTGTCCATATTGCCACCCCTGGTGTTATGGGAAATGGCTTCTATCACACACCATTTGAGATCTTCTACTCTGTGGTTGTGTGTTGTCCAGTGTTCAACAAGAGGGGCAGATTTCTTGTTTGTTCTAATGGCAGATTTGTGCTCTGTTATTCTAGTCTTGATTTCTCTTGCGGTTTCCCCAATGTAAGCTTTGTCACAAGGGCATGTAATCATATAAATCAGGTTTTTTGTTTTACAATTTACAAAGTTTTTTATATTGTGCTCTACGCCGTTGTATGTTACTGACTTGCCTTTCATTAAAGATGTGCAATTCGAACACATATTGCAGGTAAAATTCCCAACTGGCAATGGTACATTATTGATGGTGTTAGTATTAATTCGTGTTTTCTCTTTAGAGGTATGGACCAAACAGTTCCTAATTGTTCTGTTTCGCCGGAAACTGAACATGGGTTTCGGAATATTCTCACCCGGTTTTTTGTGTTCAGTAACGGGCAATTACGATATATGATATTCTTGATTTTATTGCTGGCTGCACTGTAGTTAGTTACAAAGATTAATCTATCTTTTGTGTTGTCAATTTTATTCTCATTGTTCTTTTTCTCGAAGATAGTCTCTCTATTGTAATACTTTGCTCGTTTATAGGCCCGTCTGATGAGACTTTTTGGATATCCTCTCTGTTTCAATTTATCAGATAAAACATCTGCGTGTTTATTAAAATCTTGTATATTGGTACAATTCCTTCTTATGCGTAGGTATTGTCCAAACTGTATATTGTTTTTCTGACTGTTAGGGTGGTTGCTCTTATAGTGCAACAGAGTGTTTCTGTCCATTGGTTTAGTGTAAAGATCAACACCTAGGGTACCATTATTTACTCTGATTCTAATATCTAGGAATTCTATTGTTTCCTTATTGATGTTGGAGGTAAACTTCAAATTACTGTCCCCCAGATTACTATATGTAGCGGCCTTTGAGGAAGCACATATTTTTAATGATCTAGCTCCTTTCAGTGAAAACATCACAAATTGGTCGAGATACATCGACGACATTTTTTTCATTTGGTCCGGAACCTTAGATTCACTTAACAAATTCATCCTTTGGCTTAATCTGGGGGACAGTAATTTGAAGTTTACCTCCAACCACCCTAACAGTCAGAAAAACAATATACCGTTTGGACAATACCTACGCATAAGAAGGAATTGTACCAATATACAAGATTTTAATAAACACGCAGATGTTTTATCTGATAAATTGAAACAGAGAGGATATCCAAAAAGTCTCATCAGACGGGCCTATAAACGAGCAAAATATTACAATAGAGAGACTATCTTCGAGAAAAAGAACAATGCGAACAATGAGAATAAAATTGACAACACAAAAGATAGATTAATCTTTGTAACTAACTACAGTGCAGCCAGCAATAAAATCAAGAATATCATATATCGTAATTGGCCATTACTGAACACAAAACCGGGTGAGAATATTCCGAAACCCATGTTCAGTTTCCGGCGAAACAGAACAATTAGGAACTGTTTGGTCCATACCTTTAAAGAGAAAACACGAATTAATACTAACACCATCAATAATGTACCATTGCCAGTTGGGAATTTTACCTGCAATATGTGTTCGAATTGCACATCTTTAATGAAAGGCAAGTCAGTAACATACAACGGCGTAGAGCACAATATAAAAAACTTTGTAAATTGTAAAACAAAAAACCTGATTTATATGATTACATGCCCTTGTGACAAAGCTTACATTGGGGAAACCGCAAGAGAAATCAAGACTAGAATAACAGAGCACAAATCTGCCATTAGAACAAACAAGAAATCTGCCCCTCTTGTTGAACACTGGACAACACACAACCACAGAGTAGAAGATCTCAAATGGTGTGTGATAGAAGCCATTTCCCATAACACCAGGGGTGGCAATATGGACAATGAACTAAAGAAGAGAGAGCAGTTCTACATGTCTCTCTTCAATACCTTCCGCACTGGATTAAACAACAGGGAGGAATGGGAGAGACTGGTCTTATAGTGACAATCAGAAAATCTACAGTGAATGAGACAACGGCCAAGCCTTGTTGTCCCTTTACTGTATATCAAGAAAGGATTGGCTCTATGAGAGGTAGGAAAGCCATCATGGGACTATAAGATAGGATCCACACAGAATACCCCATAGATAATACCACCATGGCAAAACTTCATAGAGAGCACTACTAGTGAGCATGTAAAAATGTTTTGTTCTGTTAAATGTTTTTTCCAGTAAAATGTTTTTTCCTGAGAAATATAGAACAAAGAAAGATAGTGATGCATACACTGTGATCAATAGCTATGTAATTTTGTCATTCTATTGTCATTTTATGTACTGTTAGCATTTTCGACATATGACACTGAGATAGCGATGTAAACATGCAGTCTTTTTAATACACAAAGAACAATGCGGATCACAAGTAATCTTTAGCAAATGTAACAGAATTGAAAACAAGCAGAAAACAGAATGTAAAACGGAGCACAATAATATGCACGTTAATATACTTTGTTAAAAAATAGGAAAGCAGGATTGATATTGGTTTAACATCACTCTAGAGATTTAAATGCATAAACATAATAAATAGGTGTTTTTCGGTATCGTTTGGGGCTTTATCGACTTTCAATAATCTAAATGGGACGGGCTCTCTACCCGTTCCAAGATGGCGGCCGTTACAAATGCGGCGATATTATCAAATATTGTTAAATCATACTGCTACCATGTTACGATACACAAAAAGAGTGTTTAATCATAATTGCAAGATTGGTACAAGATAAATCGCAGTACTGTATTATTTAACCATTGAATCACGAAAACTCAGTTTTTTCCAAAAAAAGCCCGCATCCTCAGACGAATGTCGAATTACGATGTTCAATTATGTTTAGATTTCAAACGCTTCAAATGTTGAGTACATTTGCGCGTTATTATGATTATTAAAACTCTAAATAAAACGGCGTTTTTTCACAATCAGAGTACTTCCGGGTCTAATCTGAGACACCGGACATAAAAAGGACGTTCCAAAACATGGGCGTCACTCTTCTAATCTTCAAGAAGACGCCGACACGGAGGAGCAGGGAGGCCACTTATGAAACACAAGGTGAGATACGGGCACTAAACTAGGTGATTAGAATTAGCCTAAAGTGTTCTGGATAGGTGAATTTCTTTAATATAATATCTTTAAAGAGAATGAGTAGTCTTGGAAGTTTCGACCTTAAGTACAAGACTCTGACCTGCCCAGACCAAGGTGTATACAGATACATAGAACATGCCCAGGAGCAATAAAGTGGGTTCTGCTCTTCCAAAAAACTAGCTTCTACAAAAAACTAGTTCTTACAATATATACCAAAACTCTCCTCGTTTGTAAAAAGAGGATCTATAAAAATAATCAGTAATATTGTATGATTGTGTGCATCATTTATAAATCTGTAACCCTTAGTGAAATCTATTTTGATAAAATGGATGTTTTAAATATATCCATAGAGAGTTGGACCCTTGATGAAAGAAATCCTGACACTGGGGCTGTGTACTATTTACTTGCCGCCGACGCCCATTTCAAATCCGCTAAAAATGCTATAAGGTTAGTAACTTAGTGCTCTAGCCACAAGGACCACCATCAGTGGTGATTATCCAATCAATTGTTAAATAAATCGTGGAAAAGACATTTCAAGTTTGTTATCTATACATTTCCAGGTTTTAAAAAAACAATAAGAAGTTCCGCCCTTATTGATGGTGGCTCCTCCGTGTACATACAACACAGAGTTGCTCAGACCAAGAGGTAATATTGATAACTGTTTAGTAACCTAATAGTCTAAACTGTGACCTTCTGGATATCCATTACTTATTTGAGCGTTTGTTGTTGTTTATTACCAGTTCAGCTCAAGGAAATTGAAAAACCTGAGCATCTTGCAAATACGTGTGGGATTATTTTGAAATGCTTCATTTTCAAAAACACAGGTATGACAAACATCTTCAATAAAAGCTGAATAGAAATTGCATCCTAATGTTAAATACAGTGATGTAGAAAATCAGACATAGTCCACAGAGGAACGTTGTCCCACCTGCAATGTTTAGTTACCCAAAGGATCTCGAATCCAAGTCCCAAAATACGAAGAGAACAAGTTCTCTGTAACTTGAAAGAAGTGGTCTGTTATATTTAGTGGTGTATAATAATAGGTAGTAGCACGACTAGGTCAAAATGATGAACTTGTAAAAAGAGAAATACTAAAATGTTTTCATTTACTTTTAGAAATAATGGAGTCAAAATGTTGTAAAGTCCTGAAGAAGGTGTGAAAAAAGAAAAAAAGCACCGAAACGCTGCGTCGACTGTTTTTTTATTAAAATTTTGACTTTTTTAATGAGATTGTATAATCATGTTATATGTTTTTTTTTTTTTAATTGAAACCTTTTTAAAATTGTGATAATGTGTTAGATTGTAACCCCATTGGGAGGTAAATAAATCATTTATGATTATTTTTTAACGACACAAAATTTCTCTGTTTGGTATATTTGAGTGTGTTTACAAGTTCACCTAAACTGTTGGAAATTGCGCTACTTAGCAGATACATCTGCTCTTTATAGAAATTGGTAGAGAATAGATCTCCCCTTACCCAGACCACTCCCACAAGTACTTAAACCAGCCATCTGCTGTTAGAATGATGTAAAGACATTCCAGAGAGAGGCAATAGTCAATGTCCAATTGGTAATAAAATATATCAATTTGATTACATACAACTGTAGTAAATGTTAGTAGAGTGTAGTGTGCTTATGCATTGTGTTCCCCTGCAGGTACAGTTAGAAGACTGTCAACACACAGAGTGAAGAAGTGACTTTGGCTGTCTCTCTTTTTATCCACTTCCCCTTTCCCTTTCCCTCCCGTTTCAGGCATTACCTTGAGCATTCCTCGGGTGGTGTCTGGAGCGTGGGGGCTTTGGGACCATCGTTGACTCCTGTGAACTCGTGGTATCTGACAGATTGAAGTGCCATCCTGTTCACCTGAGTTGATACGGCAGAGGGTTCGGATTTAAAGGTCTTAGCGGGAGTGTTAGACGGGATACAAAGTCAATTATTACAATCAGTAGAGGAAAATAAAAGTCTGAGGGAGGAAATTAAAAGGTCTCAGCGAGAGACAAGTTTGATAAAACAAAGAATGGAGGGGTTCCTTGCGGGTACGACTCCATTGCCAGGTTTGGACTCCAGTCGCTGTTCTGCGGCAGAGGTCGCAACTCAGGTTATACATTCGGTAGCACCTATTGTTCCTTTAGCCAATCCTGAGAGGTTTAGCGGGGACCCACACAAGGCCCAGATATTTCTTACTCAGTGCTCCCTGTATTTTTTATGCAGGTCGGTAGTTTTTAAGGAGGATCAAGCTAAGGTTGCATTCATGCTGTTCTACTTGAGTGGCGATGCTGCTGCCTGGTCAATGCCCTTAATCTCTCGCAATGATCCCGCTCTGTACGATTTTGAACTTTTTAAGAAGGAATTTTTGAGAATATTTGATAGACGAACTGCCAACCAAGCGACAGACAATGAATTGCTAGACCTTAAGCAAGGAAATCGTGATCTCATTGCTTACATTGCCCAGTTCAACAAACTAATAGTGGAGACCGACTGGCCAGAATCTAAAAGATCGGCCATATTTTATCGTGGGCTCAAGGATGAATTGAAGGACGCCCTAGCCCAGATACCCAAGAGACCTCAGGAAATCTCCAAATTAATAGATCTAGTCTTACAGATTGACCATCGGCTTTTTGAGAGACAATCTGAGAAGAAGAAGGAGTTTAGATCTTTTGTTCCATGTTTCGATCACATCAAGTCAGAAAGTAACAAGTGTGACGTGAATTCAAGAGAGGAACCAATGCAGATTGGTTTTATCAAAGGTCCTCTCTTTGAAGAAGAAAAGGAGAGACGACGTACACAAAACTTGTGTATGTATTGTGTAGGTTCGGAACACTTTGTAAAGGAGTGTCCTAAAAAAACAAAAATTCAATTGGGGTTAAAAGACAAATCCCATCAGTAAAGGGGGTTGCCCTGGTGGGAAGTTTAGAAGAGCCAACTCCAGAGCATCAGCAGCAAGTCAATACGTTACAATCAGCAGCTCCCCACTTAACCGTTTCATTCACTGCAAAATTTGGAAATAAAGAAGAGGATGGAGTGTCAGTAATGATTGACTCAGGCGCCACAGGAAATTTTTGCGATTTGAAGTACGCACAAAAAATAGGAATCAAGGCCCTTAAAAAGAAGCATAGTGAGCCTGTAAAGGCAGTAGACGGTTCAAACCTCATGTCGGGTCCTATCACCGAAGAGACAGAGACTCTGGAACTGGTTGGTCTGCAGGGTCATCATGAATTTATAAGATTCAATCTCATCGATGCCCCGCAATTTCAGCTAATTCTAGGGTTGCCGTGGTTGTCTGAACATAATCCCACTATCGATTGGGAGAGAAGAACGGGGACGATGTGTTCCGAACATTGCCTTCAGAACTGTTTTTCACGAGTCCGTCAAAAGTGTGAAGGAACTCCAGCTTCCGATTTAGCTCATCTCACTAACAGCATATGCATTTTGGAAACTCCGGAGATACCCGAGGAATATCAAGATCTAGCCAGCGTCTTTGACAAAAGAAATGCTGAGAAACTACCTCCACATCGTGATTATGACTGCAAAATTGAATTGGAGCCTGGAGCCACTTTGCCCTGCAGTCGAATCTACGCTCTGACCAAAGCTGAGAATATCTATCTCAAAGAATACCTCGACGAATATTTGAAGATCGGGTTTATCAGACCGTCACAATCACTAGTATCATCAGCTTAGTTTTTTCGACCAAAAAAGGATGGCACTCTTCGTCGCTGTATAGACTACCGAGCCTTGAATCAAGTAACTGTGAAAAATCGGTATCCACTACCCCTGATATCCCAACTTTTAGATCAAGTAAAAGGGGCCAAAATCTACACTAAACTTGATTTGAGAGGGGCCTATCACTTGGTTAGAGTTGCTGAAGGTGATGAATGGAAAACAGCTTTTAGGACAAAACATGGCTTGTTTGAATACCAAGTGATGCCTTACGGACTAAGTAATGCACCAGCAGCTTTTCAGCACTTGGTCAATGATGTCCTGTGTGAGTTTTTGGACAGAGTGGCTGTTGTCTACATTGACGACATACTGATCTTTTCTGATTGCATGGAGGACCACGTGAAGCATGTAAGAGCAATCCTGAAAAAATTGCTTGAGAATCATCTGTATGTTAAACTTGAAAAGTGTTCATTCCACGTGAGCCAAGATATATTTCTTGGGTTCATTCTGTCGTCGGAAGGAGTTTCTATGGATCCATCAAAGGTTCAAGTCATACAAGATTGGTCCTCTCCAAGAAATGTTAGGGAGATACAAAGTTTCATTGGGTTTGCCAATTTCTATAAGAGATTTATACCAAATTTCTCTGCTAAGGTCTCACCTATCACGCAACTTTTGAAGAAGGGGAAGAAGTTTGATTGGTCCCAAGAAGCTGAGGAGGCATCTCAGTTTCTAAAGAAGGCTTTCATTACAGCGCCAATCCTAATGCATCCTGATCCTGAGTTGGCCTTTTATGTGGAGACTGATGCATCAGACTTCGCTACCGGAGGAATTTTATCACAGAGAGACAAACAGACAGGTCAACTTCATCCCGTGGCTTATAGGTCGAGAAAACTGTCAGAACCCGAAATAAACTACTCTATAGCTGACAAGGAATTGTTAGCTGTGAAAGAAGCATTTCAAGACTGGAGACACTATTTATTAGGAGCTAAACATTGCGTGACAGTGTTCATAAATCACTGCAATTTACAGTTTTTAAAGTCAGCTAAAACACTCACTCCACGGCAATTGAGATGGTCCTTGTATTTCTCAGAGTTTAACTTTGTGATCACATACAAGCCAGGCATTAACAACGGAAAAGGTGTTGCTCTATCCAGGATGAACCCACCAGATGACGTGAAGATTCCTCCTAAGGAGCCAATCATTCCTCTGCACAAAATTATAGGAGCCGTGCAGCTAGAGGAAATAATTGAGGAAATCAGAAAGAATTATTCAGGTGAAGATCTGGAGAGTAGGGTCGGAACAGACAACAAAAAGGCAATTGCTAATGGCCTTCCATATCATGAAGGAAAACTGTATCTTCCCACTAAAGAAATGCAAGAGAAGGCTATGAAGGGTTGTCATGACGATCGTCTGGCTGGTCACAAGGGCATTAAGAAAACCTTAGAGTTGATCAAAAGATTTTTTTGGTGGCCTGACATGGCAGCTCACGTGGGACTGTATGTTTCAACCTGTGAATTATGCATAAAAGGGAAACCCAGCAGACAGGCTCTGCAAGGGTTGTTACAACCTCTGCCCAATGCACCACATCCCTGGCATACTGTGTCATTAGATCTAATTGTTGATCTTCCATCCAGTCACGGTTACACTGTCATAGTAGTACTAGTAGATTCATTCACCAAGATGGGACACTTCATCCCATTAAAGACAGTACCCACAGCGCCTCAATTAGTACAGATTTTCAACCAACATGTGGTGCGAGCTCACGGGGTTCCTCAAGTCATTATCTCTGATAGGGGGGCCCAATTTATATGAAAATTCTGGAAACAATTCATGCACAACTTGGGCATAGACACGCGGTATTCTACCAGTTACCACCCTGGGACAGACGGTCAAACTGAGAGGGTGAACCAAGAATTTCAACAGTATTTAATGCTCTATTTGCTGGAGCAGGAGGGGAACTGGTCAGAATTACTGTGGACAGCCGAATTCGCCTACAACAATGCAATACACAATTCTACAGGGTATTCTCCATTTCATCTGAACACAGGAAGGCACCCTAGTTTATTGTTAGGTAAACAAGATCTCACAGTACCCGCTATTGCAGAAGTAATGTCTGAGTTAAAGAGCTCATATGAAAAGGCTCAGAGAAACTTACACAAAGCAAAAGAATCATACAAAAAACAAGCAGATAAAAAAAGGAGAGTGGGTACCTAGTTTGAGATAGGTGACCGGGTTTGGTTGTCCACAAAACATCTGAAATTGAGAGGGAATAGAAAATGTCATCCAAGATTTATTGGCCCATTCAATATAGTTAAACTCATAAATCCAGTTGTGGTTAAGCTACACCTTCTTAATTCGTTAAAAATTCATCCAGCGCCTTTCATGTCCCTCTCTTAAAGCGTAACCTAGTCAATGCCAGACTCAAAGAGACTGCCACACCAGTCAGAGTAGAGTGAGGAGATGAATTCGAGATTAGTTTGATTTTAGACTAAAAAATCTCAAGAAACAGACTGTTTTACTCGGTGGATTGGAAGGCATTTGGGCCAGAGGAGAGACCTTGGGAACCCTCTTCTAATGTGCACGCTTCAAGATTAATCAAGAACTTCGATAGAGCGCATCCAACTAAGCCTAAATTGGGGGAACCCATTTTGGAGGGAGGTACCGTCAGGACTTCAGTGGTTGCAACATGTCAGGTGAAAGGTAAAACAAAGAAAAAGACAAACCTGAAAGAACTGTCAAAATATCCACGTTGGAGGCGTAGACACAGGGTCTCCATCTTAATGTTAAAACATTGCTTGTCGCAACTCCAGGGGTTCAGGGCAAAGAAATGGAGGAACAGTAACACACCTTCAAGGATCAGGTTGGCAGTTTAGTGTTTCACCGCACGCTATAGTCCAGGTGGACAAGGTGCGCGCTCTGAAAAAAAACTGCACACTTCAACTGAATCTTCCAGCGTGAAGTAGCGTCTTCTCATTTCGCATGGCAATTCCTGTCAGCTTTCAGTGTCTGGAGTTGTTCATGCCCAGAAGAAAGATATTTAACGCATGCGCAAAGTGGGACACCAGCATCCTCTTGGTTCGAGTGAAAACGAAAATTCAGAAGTAAGGTCGAGCCAACTTTAGCTTTAACATAGACTCTCTAAATAATTTCCCTGTGAGATTAACAGCGGATATGTTCTCAAGTTATTTTTCTGCATGAAACCGAATGCGTATTATTTAGCAATAGTTTAGCTTAGTTTACTCATAGTTAGGACTCTATGGAGTTAGCACGGAGTGCTCTTATTCTTGTTTATTCAACATTCCCATTTTGGAAGGTTCAGTAGATAATTACACGCACGTCTAAAGCAGTGACAGGTAATTTGAGTATTTACAAAGAATTTAATATCAGAACTTCGACTACTCATTAAGGTAAAATTAATAACAAATGTTTTTCTTCTAATTCCCAGCATAGAACCTGCTTTAGAATGATGTAAAGACATTCCAGAGAGAGGCAATAGTCAATGTCCAATTGGTAATAAAATATATCAATTTGATTACATAGAACTGTAGTAAATGTTAGTAGCGTGTAGTGTGCTTAAGCATTGTGTTCTCCTGTAGGTACAGTTAGAAGACTACCAACACACAGAGTGAAGAAGTGACTTCGTCACGGGACTTTGGCTGTCTCTCTTTTCATCAACTTCCCCTTTCCCTCCCGTTTCAGGCGTTACCTTGAGCATTCCTCGGGTGGTGTCTGGGGCGTGGGGGCGTTGGGACCATCGTCAACTCCTGTGAACTCATGGTATCGGACACAGTGCTTCTGGGCTTTAAGGATTCAGCATTAATAACGAATTCCTATGTAAATGCAAATATGTGCATTCACACCTGTGCCATGTGGCAGACATACATGCCCTTAGGGCATGTATGTGTGCCACATGTGCACACAAGCACTAATCAGGGGTGCAGCAGGGTGTCAAAGTGACACCCTGCCACCCTTGACCTTTTCACAATTTAACCGAATTGGTAATTACCAATTCAGTAATTGACATTCATTCCTATGGGCCTCCAGGCCCATAGGAATGAATGGCAAATACCGAATCGCTAAATACCGATTCGGTAAATACCGAATCTTTCTGATTCGGTATTTTTTACCGAATTATTATCTATATTGCAATTACAGATTCGAAAATACCGAATCAGTAAAATTCTGTATTTTCGAATCGGTAATTTACAATTACCTACATCTAGCCCATGATTTGGAAAACTAAAAGGATAAAACTTGGAAACACCAAAGTCTCAAATCCAAAACTGTTATTTACTGTAAGCAACCAGTGTTCATATTCCCTCATATATTGGACAGACAGAAGTTTTTGTTAAACATCTGTTTATTGAAATAAATGTACTTATTCTATGTCAGGAACGGAGGTGAGGATTGTGCTTTTCTTTCTACCTTTATTTTTCTCCATCAACCATATAAACCAATAAACTATCTTTTCCTTGAGAACCAGGGAAAACTACAAGTGAACATACAACAAATCATAGCCCATCATTGTTCATAATAGTCCTTTGTCACCCTCTATGTTTGTCTTTCTTTGCAGATCTAGCAGCTGCAGTTAAGTGCTCTCGTCTTACTCATTGTTAAAGGCATTGAAGGCTTTCTCAGTAACTGTATTTTGCACAATTCAGGCAATAACCTGTCTATTTCTCCACATTAGCGGCTGCTGGGACACCTAGCACATCCCTTTTGTGGCCAATACCAGCTTAAAATGTAGGTGACCCTAGTGTATGCATATCGGTCTTTCGACCACTAGAGGCCTCTCTAGCTCCTTCAGGAGCATTTTCTGGAGCTTCGCACGCTCTCCGCTGCCAGCGTGCTCTTTGATCCAGGATTTCCCCTGTTCCCAGCTGGCACTGGCACACCGACTGTAGAGCCTCTTGCTGCATTGTAGCCAATCCCGGAGTTTGATGAACCACGGGTGGGGTCTTCTGATTTCTTCTCAGCCTCACAGATTTTGGCTCCCATAACGTCCCAAGCGGGGCCCAGTAAATAATAACACATTAAGGATACTGACTTGAGCGCCTACCCATATAGCGAGGGTGACTATTGTCCCATTCACACACGGGTCCCTCTGGACCCCAATACATAATGCTGCTCCCAGTTTGAATACTGTCCTCATCATGCAAGACTCTGCAAAGTTATTTAACAAGTATCTGCAATGCAATAGGTCTCGCATTTGTGAAAGTTAAAGCTATTGGCATTGTTATTGACAATGCCTTTTTTATCTGTTTTAAAAACCAACACATAAATAAATGAAATTAAATGAAATGAAAACTGGTTTTGTATAGCGCACTTCTACCCTGAGGCCTCGCAGTGCTCGGACTGGGTTGGCGGAGAACATAGCCAGACCATGCATGATTAGTGGAAGAGAAAGGTTTTTAGGAGTCTGCAGAAGATCTGTAGGTTAGGTTCACTGCATAGAGTGAGAGGCAAGGAGTGCCAGAAAATTGAGGCATTCAAGGAGAATGAACATCCACCCCATCTGTCTCAGCGTACTTTCCTTGTAGTAGCCAGGAAGGCCGTACTAGAACATAGGTTTCTAGAAGGATGATAGGGATGACAAGAGAGCGAATCATTGCGGGTCCTGATTTCCACATGGCTCTGTGAGCTAAGCACATAGCCTTGAATCAAATTCTGGACTGAATTGGCAGCCAGTGGAGCTTCTGCAAAGCAAATGACGCTGACTGCCTCCGGGGAAGCTTCAGGAGTAGGCAGGCCTGTAGTTTGTCAATGGTGGCCAGTGGTGCGACCAGATACAAGGCATTCCCGTGATTTAAGCGGGATAGGATAAGGGCCTGAACCATGATCCTTCGGGCTTGAAAGTGGAGTAAAGGCAAATGTTTCCTTAACAGTCTCATCAAGCCGAAACAGGTAGTTGAGATTTCGGTGGCTTGGTAGTTGAAACAGTGAGCACTATCCAGCCACACGCCCAAACTCTTTATCTGATCTTTAGGGGCCGGCATGATGCCGAGGCAGGTAGGCCACACCAGAACTAGGCTAGGAGAAGGGGACTTACCCAGGAACATCAGTTCTGTCTTGTCTCTGTTTAGCTTGAGATGGGATCCATTCGGCTACCGCATCTAGGCAGATGCTTAAAGTGCTAGAAGACTCCTCAGGGTGGTTTAGTGCCACCACCAGTTGGGTACCATCTTCGTAGGTGATAATTTCGATACCGAAAGGAAGCACTATCCCAGCCAATGGCTCCATATAGGCGTTAAAAAGCGTGGGGCTCAGAGAAGAGCCCTGTGGAGCCCCACAGCTAAGAGGCCGTTTGTTAGATGAAGTGGCACCCTCCGAGACCTGAAAAAATGGTGTTTCAGAAAGGATTGGAACCAGGTGATAGCCAGCTCTGTCACACCAAGATGCTTCAGTCGGGTGAGCAAGATGTTATGATCCAGAGTGTCAAAGCAGCACTGAGATCCAGCAATATAATTGCTGCTGTGCCGCCCTGATCCAAGAGCCTCAAAGCTTCTTCTGTCACTGCCAGGAGGGCTGTTTCCGTCCCAGGCTGGGACGAAAACCTGCCTGGGAGTCATGGAGAAGGTTGTTGAACTCCAAGTAATGAACCAAAGTGGTATTGACATGTCTCTCAAGCAGCTTACCCAGCCAGGGAAGAAGGGAGATGGGGCGATAGTTGGCCATGTTGGAAGTGTCCAAGTTGGGCATGATAATTTCGAATACGTATATGATTCTAATAATACACAACAGAGAAATACTGTTCCAGGGATTCAAACTATTTGCAATTGACATTGCCATTTACAATGCCAATAGCTCAAACTCTTGCAAATGCTAGATCTATTGCATTGCAAATGCTTGTGATAACAGGCCATCGGATGAAAAGAGATCCAACATTATGACCAAACCTGCCAGCCCTTCAAAAGTGAATTAGCGCTGTACCGCCTCTTTTTTTCTCCGGTGTCGCAAATGTGAGCATGAAGAAACGCTGGCAGCTGATGGCTGGTATGCAAAGCTACACACATGGAGTGTAAGGAAATAGATTCCCTGTACCTCAATGACTGGGACAGGGCAACACAAGAGTAACCAAAGGGCAACTTCCAGGCTTCGATAGCTGTGTATCGGAGCCTCCCACCAGCCTACCTGTGAGAGGTGCTTTTAGGTACACATGATCCACAGCTTTGTAGAATGTTACTTTTAATCATAGAGGGGTCGATTCCAATTCGGGAAACTTTACCGTACGGCGATTCGGATTTGTAGCAGATTGCGTACGAATAGTGCGTTTCCATCCTAATCGTGTAGTACGATTCGTACGGACGAAATCTGTCCTAATGTCTGAGAACCATACGAATCATGAGGCAAAATCCATACGACACGGACCCTCATAGTGAAGCGTACGATTCGTAGACATGCTGTACTACCCGACAAGTACGATCCGGACTGGGGTGTCTGATCGCGATTCGTACGGGAAACGTCATTTGCACGATTCGTAAGGAGAGTCACTCACCCACATATGCGCCGTACTCTTACGCACCGTACCCCAGTGATCGCTGGGGTATGGTGCACACCCCTGCAGTCACAGGGAGTATGCACCGTACCGTGCACCAGCAGTAATGGGGTGTACGCAGCGTACCCCTGCGATCATGGGGAGTACGGTGCGTACTCCCCGTGACCGCAGGGGTACGCACCGTACCCCAGCGATCGTGGGGAGTACGCAATGTACCCCTGCCGTTTAGGGGTGTACGCACCGTACCCTGGGGGTTCGTTTCATACGCGGTTCGAGTCGGGATATGTGTTTACGGACAATTAGAAGTGCCATAGGAAAAGAGTCATACGGAGTGCTGAAAGGACGAATCGTACTTGCCTGGTCGGGAACTGCTGCTTTGATCTGTACGAACGTCGCGTACTGCGTCATCCGAGTGCGATTCGTACGGATTGGTGAGTCGTATGGTCTTATCTACAGATCGAACGGAGGTCTGCTGTGTGTGCGAATCATACTGGGACGCTCGTACGGTGACGTAGGAGGTGTACGATTCGTACAGGAAAATCGCTCCATACGGCGATTCGGAGCGATTTTTTCCAAATCGGAATTGACCCCAGAATATAGAGCTTGTACAGCCCTTCATATGAGTGCTGACACTGCATCCTAAAACCACATAAAGTACTCCAACACCCTCCGGGGCGTAGTTCACATTGTAGAAAACCTCAAAATATCAATCAGAATGCATATATAAATCCAGATGCTGCTTCCTGATTATCCCATCCAGCACTTACATGAGCATTCTTTGCCCCTGAAATATCTACTACAGTTTACAAACATACTGATAAGTTTGGCTCCCGCTATATCGAAGGGCCATTAGATGCCCTCCTGCTGTTACAGGGCTTTACCTGTCTTATGGGGGACTTGCTGATAGTCAGGAGCATAGTGAGGGACATTCTTGAGAAGTGAGACAGTAGGGGAGCACTGTAATGCCTGAATGAAGGATAAGAAACATCCTGGCACACAGATGAAAAGTTCCTACAGCTATTTGTGTCTGCATAGCATTCAAGTGCATGGCTCTGTTGTGTGCATTGCCAATATAAATGCTATGCATTAAAAATGTTGGTGTTTTGCGGCCTCTGATTACAGGTACCCAACAATCTGTGTTATCCAGCACAATTATTGTAAATTGCCTGACGCATCAACTGAAAACATAAATAAAATCTCAACTAAAATACAAAAACCTACTCTTGTTTCGAGAGGGAGGATTTGCGTGCGGGGGAAGCTGCAGCCCCAGCTGTCAAGAAATCGAGATTATATGCCTGTTTACTACCTCGCCCCCTGAGGCTGCTGTGAACTAACCCCACACAACATACTTATGTCATCATATGTTGTCCGATTTACTATACCTGCTGGTGTATACTCCCAGTTTCAGGTTTCTATGTATGGGCATCCTTTTTCTTACATTAAATTTTGCACCTGGCAGAAAGTAATGGCGCAAATCGCAAAAATAAAGCTCCCACCGGAATATCACATCATAAGACACCCACTGGCAATTGAGAATGCTGACAAACATTGGGCAGCTGGTGACATTGCTTACTACATCCAGATACCAGAAATACAGCAGCAGAATATGTGACCATCGATGGTATTAGAAATCAGCTACATTCCACATATAAAGCTACAGGTTAACCTGGCATTACATGATAAACTAGCATAGGGCACCAAACGTCCGTGAGACAAAGGGACAATATATGTAGCAGCCACAAAAACAGTTTAAGACCCCGGAACAAAAGAGACAAGCTTGTTTGGTTACCTGAAGGCCCATGCACACTAACTTTCCAAAGTATCTTAAAAACAAGACTACAACTCCCAGCATGCACTGCTCTGTGCAATGCACGCACATGGAGCCGGAGACAAGGGGAGGAACCAGCCCCACCTATGCGGAGGATGCAGACCCCTGGAGAGTCCTACCCACCGCATTCGCAGCAGCCCCGGTGCTCAAGTGGCACGTCCAGCAGCCACTGTACCAGTAGAGTCAGGCGAAGAGCACTGCAGGAAGTGACGCACACGCGGCCCGGGTGGCTCTCGGTGCCGGATGCACTGCACCTGCTCCTGCAGAGCCGGGCTCAGTGGACTCTCCCTGTTCCACCCGGTCACCGGGGCCGGGCTCTTCTGCTGCCCCGGGCCTCCTGCACGGCCACTGAAGCAGCGAAACGGACAGGCTGTGTCACCCAACGGCGCTGATGGATTACAACAGGTGAGAGCGAGTCGGAGAGCGTGGACTGAAACACCGCAGGGAAAGAGAAAGCACGGGGTGGGGGGAGGGGTGTGTGTGTGTGGGTGTTTGTTTTTGTGTGGGTGTGTGAAACGCCGGAGGGAAAGCTAAAGCACGGGGTGGGGGTAGGGGTGTGTGTGTGTGTGTTTGTTTTTGTGTGGGTGTGTGTGCGCGCACACTTACTGCAATACTCGTAGTATTGTTTGTGAGTAGACCAAGCACCTAAGGCGCCAGCGAGTCGGCCACTCAAGTTCTTTTACGAAAGCTGTAACACTTATGTTGAACAACAGAGCAGGAAACAAATTAACACGGCATGACGCTTACCACAAGTTTAACACATGCTGTTTTTGTGAATACTGGATGCTAACGCGTTTTATGAACTTATGTGATGGAAGAAGGCAGCACTTGAATAGTTGTATTTAAAAAAGTCAAATGCTAACATGTCACGTAAATGATGCTCTGTAAAGCTACCACTGGCACCGAAGCTCAATTGCCGAAAACAAAGCAGGAAAGAGATTAACATGGAGTGTAAAGCTAGCACGTCTTCGGATGCGCGTCCACAACAAAGTAGTTATTGCCAGCTATTGCCTCTAGCAGAGTGGCGGCGCAGAGCAGCAGCTGTACACATCATGCAAGCCCATCTGCAGAAGCGTGTACACGTCCTCAAATCGCCAAAAGCTCTGCGCGTGCCCATCTCTTGTCCCACTTTCAAGGCAAGTCCCGAACAATAGAGCTCGCTGGCGACAGCGCTTTCGCGCTGCTTACGCCAGGCTTGACCTAAAACGAAGGACTACATGTCCTGTCTCCCCTGCCTTAATTTCCAAATCTGATTCCTATGTCGTCACCAATCTGGTATATAAAGTGGTGCATCTGGAGCAGAATGCCAGGGACCCTTGTTTGATAGGTAAATCCTTTGGGGAAGTTCCTCTGAACACTCACAGAGTTCTTCCCCTAGCACCTGCTAAGGCCTTTGGTAAATGGAAGCTCAAAGCATTTGAAATGGTAAAGAAGTCATTCCTGTCAAAAGGTGCTGCACCCTTAGGCTCTTAACTGCCCCTGATAATTCCCAAACTTCCTGCCAGAGGGGCAGCTCTCCCAGATACACTCCAACTTCATACTCCAGAAAACCAATGCAACATTTCCCCTGGACTTAGATGAAGAGTGGGGATGCAATAGAGCATGGTGCCCCTCATGAGAATACCTGACTACTGATCCTAGGGATGAAGAACCTGGGACTATAGACTTCACCACAGTTTCTGTATACTGAACGTAGAACACCTCCAACATCATTGCTCCTCAGAATGGTTCCCCAGTGAGAATGTGGCCCCTTATATGGTGAAGAGAAATGGAGTGAGCACCAAGGATGAGGTCACACTCTGTTTAATATAGTCTTTTCAATATTTTTTATTCTTCTTTTATATAGCGGATGACAGGATAACAGCCAGTGCGTTTCGTTCCTTTTAAAGGTACTTCATCAGGGCAAAATATTGTAAGCGAAAAGATCCAACTGTATAAAGAGAAGGAGTAGGCGGTCCCACAAAGCGGGTAGAGTAATAGTAAATTCCGGCCAAACCGATCTAAATATTATCAGTGAAGGGATCCAACTGTATAAAAATAGTAGACGGTCCCACAGTGAGGGTAAGGTAACAGTACAAATAGGCCAGAATAATGAGAAAGTAGTATAAGAAGGGAGCCTAACGTTGGAAAATAATGGCAAACAGTAACAGTAGATTCCGGCCAAAGTAATCAGAGAGTGATATACAAATGGATCCAAGCGTATGGTGATAATGGTAGACGATCCCACAATGCAGATGAAGTAAGAGTAGACTTCAGCCAAATTAGTCCCATGAGCCTTCCTTGAAGCGGCGGCGAGTATGCCCGGGAGATAAATGGCGATTGAGGTGCTGAACTTGTGGTCAGCCGCAGTCAGGAGTATCTTTGTGGCCACTTATAGGGTGAACAGACTCTACAAGCCAATTGGAGAAAGGCATTAGGAACCGCCTAAGGGTGAAATGCCCCCATCCATCGCTGGACAAGCTTTTGGACATTACAGGTGCCCTCACTAAGAGTCTCAAAATGGTGGGGTAGGCTAAGATGTCACCTTCCATGATATCTTGGATATCCTTTCCAGCTGGGCTCAAAGGGTGATTATCTTCCTGGGTAATGCCAACTGTGCACTGTCTACGAAAAGGGCATCAGTCCTTGTTTATCAAGGTGGACCACAAGCTTGGGGACCTGGACTCTTCTGAGGCAGGCCCAATTACCCAAGAGGTCTCTTTGAACTAGGCAAGTAAGTCAACACATTCACATAATCTGTGAAGCAACTGTCGGGCTCTGACAATGGACGCCTGGCTACTCCCAATGACCCAGAGTTTCCAAATCGAGTTCTATGGCACCCCCTGCAACTTTGCCGGCATTGCTTGTTGGTGTTCTCAAAGCACAACTCCAAACATATCGATGATGAAATATCTTCACGTTGGACAAAGAAGAGATAATTCCCACTGTGGTGCATTCCAGAGAGTTTTTGAGTGACAATTTTTTGTGGGAAAAAAGAGGCGGTGATCGACCTGCGGGAATTCAACAAGTAGACCATTAGAGATAATGGAGGAACCTTGTGTCCCTCCGAAACCTGGGTATTGGTGCTATAGTAAACAATTGGTTCTGTCAGGTAGTGCAATTGCTGTTTTTCAAGTAATTAATACAATACGCAATTCAACAAGTGGCTGGTGTTCCACCACTTCAAAATGGAAGGAATCAATTTACTGTGGGATCTTTTGCAACCCAGCGATTGGATAGCATGGATGTATTTGAAAGACACGTTCCTTCTGATTCCCATTTTCCCTCTTCATTCCAGATTCCTGCAATTTCTATGGAAGTCTCACATGGTTGAGTACACCTCCCTCCTGTTTGGTCTTCCATCTGCCTCTTGGTGCTTCACCAACGTTCTCCAACTGGAGATGGAGACCTTCCATGCTTGGGGTGTATGGTTCATTGTCTACTTTGTGATATTTGTGATATTTGTGAGGGAATTTCTAAAGCGCAGCGTTCGCTCCGGAGGGAGCATCTTGGCGCTGAAAATCCTGGATGACCAGTCCTGGTGACGGTAGGGGATTAGATGGCTGCCTTGGAGTAGTCATCGGAGAGGTTAAAGATCCAGGTCTTTAGGAGTTTTCTGAAGGGTTTTTCGAGGGATTGTTGTCTAAGATTTTTGGGCAAGTGGTTCCAGGCTTTAGTGGCCAGGAAGCTTAAGGTTTTTCCTCCCTTGGTCTTCAGGTTGTATTTAGCGGGGAGGATGAGGTTGTCCTGGGACGAACGGAGGGAACGACTGGGGGTGTAGTGGGGAAAGCGTCTGGAGAGGTATATTGGGCCGGTTTTGTTAAAGGCACTTAGATGACATTCTTCTGATAGATCAGAATCACTCATCCCTAGTGGAACAATTGCAACAAACTGTACCCCTTTTGAGAGAACCTGGGGTTTGTGAGAGAAAAAATCAACTCTGGTCCCATCCGAACGAATGATGATCCTGAGCTTCAACATTGACTTGGTGTCAGAGACTGTCAGCCTCCCAACCAGGAAGAAGATGAAGATCAGGCAACAGCTGTGAAAAACTCTGATGAAGGGCTCCCTGTCACTGCAACACATTGCTCACCTATTGGTCCTTCTATCATCCTCAGTACAGGCCATATTTCCTGGACCCCTGCATTACGGGTCCCTTTAATATCTGACAACCTACCACCTCAAGAGGGTTCTCACCTACTCCCAGGAGGCGCCGCCTAGTGTTGGGTCCGGATGATTGCACATTGTTGTCCTGGAAGAGTCTTCGAAGTATCACGAGATAGGTGGCTCCTCCCCTGGACTACAGTGCGCATGGGCATCGACTCCATCCCCAGATTGTTTTTAGCCATTGTGGCAGAGATGGAGTGAAATAGTGTAAAGGATGTCCATGCTAATGATTGACTGCAAGAAAAGTCTGCAGCCGCTACGGGCACCGGGGAGGAGGGCGGGCGATATGAATGTTAGCAGCCCTACATGCCAAGAACAGATGCATACTGGTAAGTAGCATATTCAGTTTGAGGCATGTGGGCTGCTAAATTCATATCTTTGCATAGAATATATAGCAGTCCCTCCATTAACGGCGGTTGCCCATGCCAGCTGCAGAAGTCTGAAAGAGTGTCTTGAGAACAGCCTGTCCTACAGCTGCTTGCTGCTTGGAATGCACATTGACACAGTAATGTTTGGTAAATGTGTGCGGTGTAACCCACGTGGCTGCTCTACAAATGTCTTCCAAAGGAATGTTCCCCAGGAAGGCCATGGAGGCCCCCAACTTGCGTGTGGAGTGCGCCCTTGGGGGTATTGTTAAAGTACGTTTAGCTTTTTGATAACAGATTTGAATGCACTTAACAATCCATCTGGCAATTCCTGCTTTGGAAATAGGGTTGCCTTTGTGCTGTGCTGAGAAGGCAACAAAAAGTTGTTGTGTTTTCCTAAAATGTTGTGTTCTGTCAATGTAGTACATCAACGCCCTCCTAACGTCCAATGTATGGAGCATTCTTTCCGCTACTGTTTGTGGGTTTTGAAAGAATGCGGGCAGGTCAATAGTTTGGTTGATATGAAACTGTGACACCACTTTCGGAAGAAATTTGGGGTTAGTGCATAGTACTACCCTGTTTGAATGAATTTGTATGAATGGCTCTTGGATTGTGAGCGTTTGCAGCTCACTAACACGCCTGAGCGACGTAATAGCAATGAGAAAGGCCACTTTCCATGTTAGGAACTGAATTTCGCAGGAGTGCAGTGGCTCAAAAGGTGGGCCCATCAGCCTAGTGAGGACCACATTGAGGTTCCACACTGGAGCTGGTGGTGTTCTCGGAGGAATGACTCGTTTCAGTCCCTCCAGGAAGGCTTTAATGGCAGGCACCCTGAAAACAGAGAGATGCTGCCTGTTCTGGAGATAAGCCGCTATGGCGGATAAGTGTATCCGAATGGAAGCGTATGCTAGATTGCATTTGTAGAGATGTAACAAATAGCAGATGATATTAGGAATGGATGCATCTAGCGGGTTGATATTGTGTTCTGTACAGTAAATGACAAACCGCTTCCATTTTGCTGCATAGCAAGCTCTGGTAGTGGGCTTTCTCGCCTCTCGTATGATATTCATGCATTCAGGAGGCAGGTTGAGGTAGGTAAACTCTAGGACCTCAGGAGCCAGATCGCCAGGTTGAGCTGTTGCGGATCTGGATGCTGAATGGCGCCATGGCTCTGCGTCAAGAGGCTTGGAGAGAGATGCAGCCTTTGATGTGGTACCATGGAAAGTTCTAGAAACGTGGTGTACCATGGTTGGCGCGCCCACGTTGGAGCAACCAGGATGAGCGTCATCGAGTGTTGCTTTAGCTTTCTTGCCACCAGCGGAATGAGGGGCGCTGGGGGAAAAGCGTACGCAAATCTGCCTGACCAGTTCATCCATATCGCATTCCCTTGCGAGTCTGGGTGAGGGAATCTGGCGGCAAAGCTTTGGCATTTCGCGTTTTCCTTTGTGGCAAAGAGGTCTATCTGTGGATGACCCCACTGTTGGAAGTACGGGTGGAGTACTGTTGGATGTATCTCCCACTCGTGCATTTGATGGCTGTATCTGCTGAGCAGATCCGCCATCTGATTGTCCTTGCCCGGGAGGTGTTCCGCCATGAGGAAAATGTTCCTTTGAATGGCCCACTTCCACATGCTCTGAGCCAGATGAGACAGCTGTGGCGAGTGAGTTCCTCCCTGCTTCTGTATGTAGTACATGGCTGTCATGTTGTCCGTCCGGATCAACACGACCTTGTTGCACAGATGTACCTGAAGGACTTGAGCGCCATGAAGATTGCCATCAATTCCAGGTAGTTGATGTGCAACTTCTGTTGTTGAGTTGTCCACAGTCCCTGCACCTTGTAGTGGAGCACATGAGCTCCCCACCCTTGGAGAGATGCGTCCGTCGTTAGGATAATCTGTGGCACAGGCTCTTGGAACGGTCGTCCCTTGCAAAGGTTGTGTGGATTCCACCAATGCAGAGAGTTGTATGCCCGACCGGTCACCAACACTAGGTCTGTCAGTTGTCCTTGAGCCTGTGTCCACTGATTTGCCAAGCATTCTTGGAGCGGACGCATATGCAACCTTGCGTGTGGGACTATGAAGATGCAGGAGGCCATCATGCCTATCAACTGCATGAACACTCTCGCTGGTAGTGAGTGTTGTGGTCTGAACCTTTGGATCAGCAACTGAATGTTGTCGATCCTGACCGGGTTTGGCTGAGCCATAGCAGTCAGGGTATTTATTGTTGCGCCCAGATACTGCCGCACATGGGCTGGCTGAAGGTGCGACTTTGGGTAGTTTAGCGAGAACCCCAGACTGTGAAGAAGGCGAATGGTGTGGGACATGTCTGCGGCGCACTTCTGTTCCGACTTTGCTTGAACGAGCCAGTCGTCTAGGTAAGGGTAGACATGTATGTTCTGTCTCCTGAGGTGCGCCGCAACTGTCGCCAGACACTTTGTAAACACTCTGGAGGCAGTGGTTACTCCGAAGGGTAGGACTTTGAACTGATAATGCCTGTTGTGGATTGTGAACCTGAGGTATTTTCTGTGGGATGGGTGGAGTGGTATGTGGAAATAAGCATCCTTGAGGTCCAAGGTTGCTAGGAAGTCCCCTTGGTTTAGCAGGGGAAGAATCTGTTGCAGTGTAAGCATGTGAAAATGTTCTGATAGTATATACAGGTTGAGGGGGCGCAGATCCAGAATGGGTCTGAGGGATCCGTCCTTCTTTGGGATAAGGAAGTACAGGGAATAGACCCCTGTGCCTTCCTCCTCCACCGGTACGAGCTCGATTGCGCCTTTTTGCAGCATCACCACTACTTCCTGCTGCAATAAGTGCAAGTGCTCTGCCGACATAGGACGTTGTCTTGGGGGAATGTTGGGTGGAGTGGAGGTCAACTCCAAACAATAACCGTACTGGATAAGTTGTCTTACCCACCTGTCTGTGGTGATGGATGTCCAGACTGGCAGGAACTGCTGGAGTCTCCCCCCGACAGGTGTTGGATGGTCGGGGGGGCTGTGACAGAGAGTCACTGTTTGTTGGCGGCAGAGGAACGGGAGTTGTTGTTTCCTCTGCCTCTGCCCTTGGAACTATTACCTCTGTAACCCCCTCTACCCTGTTTGGGGTAAGAGGATTGTGCGCCACCTTTCGTGAATTGTGTCTGTTGACCCAAGTGTCCTCTGGTAACACCGCGTGCACCTGAGCGACGAAAAGTGCTCCCCCTGAACTGTTGAGACTGAAGCGCCCCCATGGACTTAGCTGTCTCATTGTCCTTCTTAATTTTCTCGAGGGTGCTGTCAACATCTGGGCCAAACAGTCTGTCAGGATTAACGGGCTGGTTGAGTATTGTTGTTTGAATGTCAGGTTTAAAGCCTGATATGCGAAGCCATGCTTGTCGTCTCAACATGACGCTAGTGTTAATCGCCCTAGCCGCTGTATCAGCCACATCAAGTGCACACTTTATTGCAGCGTTTGAAATGAGCTTTCCCTCTTGTATGAGCATTTCTGCTCCCTCCTTAAACTGATCAGGTAGGTGTTGAAGGAGCTGTTCTAGGGTGTCGTAATGCGCCCTATCATATCGTGCCAATAGTGCCTGTGTGTTTGATATACGCCAGATATTGGCAGCCTGCGCAGCCACCCTTTTGCCCCCTGCCTCAAGCACTTTCGACTCCTCGTCTGGGGGAGGAGCTTCACCCGTCGTCTGGGAGTTCGCCCTTTTACGGGCATTGGCGACCACCAGAGAGTCCAGAGGCAACTGTCCCTGAATATATGCAGAGTCCCCAGGTGCCGGTCTGTATTTCTTTTCGATACGTGGGTTCACCACTCTCGCCCTGGTTGGTTCCTTAAAGATCTCTGGGGCATGCTTAAGGACACCTTTTAGCATAGGAAGTGTCTTAACTGTTCTCTCTGAAACAGAGAAAGTGTCGAACAAAAAATCTTCTTCCACTGGGTCAGCATGCATGTCCACATCATGATTCGCAGCTGCCCGCTCTATCAAGGCATTAAATGCCGCTGAATCCTCAGTTGGGGACGTACGTGCACCAAAACACTGTGGGTCTTGTACCACCTGATGGCCTCCCTGGTCACCAGTGTCGTCATATGAGTCCTGCTGTACATCAGGGTCATTGCCAGCTGGGAAATTGTACTGTTCATCCTGGTTATTGTCCTCTCCCCCTGACTGGTTGGGGGAAGGTGATGGACTCCCCCTTGGTGTAGGCTGAATAGGTTCAACAAGGGCAGGAATGTCCTGTGCCGGCCGTTTCTTTTTCAGTGGAATGATATAGGATTCCAACGGTTGGGAAGTGATCTTTCGTTTGTAGAGGGTTAACTTCCCTGTGTCGGCATCGATGTAATGCTCAGAGTGTTCTTCTGAGGCTTGATGTCGATCTAATCGGCCACTTTGCGTCGAAGGTTCTGACGTTTCAGTGATCTTCGGCACCGATTTGGTTGCAAACGCCTTCGGTGCCACCTTCGGCGGCAGAGTGTAAAGAAGCTTGGTAGAAGTCTTCGCAGGTGCGTTCACCGGTTTCGGAGCCGACGGCGTGTGAGTTGTCGGCGTCGAAGCCTTCGCCTGAATACGTTTGAGGGAGTCAGTGACCTGCTTTGTGAATGAAGCGGAGGGTTTGGGAACCGATGCCCCATGTCCGCCACTATCGGAGGACCTCGGTGGCGACGAGGTGACCTCCGACGAATCTTCGGCTGCAACGGTCCGTGCCTCCGTTGTAGGCCTAGGCGCCGATGCCGGTGCTTTCGATTTGTTGTCTTTGTGCCGATGCGCAGTGCCTCCGGACTTCGGGTCGTGGGCCTGGGCTGACTTTGCCTCGACAGCTTTGGTGGACTTTGCCGGCGTAACCGTGCTCGACACGTGATGGACGACCTTCTTCGAGGACGGGTCCTTGGCCGCTTTCTGCGGCGCTGTCGACTCGACAACTTTCTTCGACTTCGGAGGGCCGGAGGGCGGCAGAGTCGATGAGGGAGCAGGCTTTGTCAGTTTTGATGGTACGTCGGCCATCTTAGGTGTCGTCGAATCCGAAGGTTTCGTTTTCGTTTTCGATGGGACGTCGGCCATCTTCTGTGCCGTCGATTTTGAAGGTTTCGGTTTCGGTTTCGATACGCGCAATGGCGTCTCCGCTGGTGTGTCCGTGGCCGGGCCAGAAGGCGGGGCCGAGGATAGCGGTTCAGGGTCGTGGGTAAGGCCGAGTGGCGATCCCGTGACCTGCGTCTGAATCGTGTAACTTTCGGGGCATAGCTCTTCCTCTGAGCTATCTTCCGCGGCCCCATAAACCTCTTCGTCGTCCCCTACCTCCTCGACGTATTCAAGGTCTTGGCTCTGTTCCTCGACTTGTTCCTCGGGATCGGGATCGGCCTCGACCTCCGTCGACGGTGGTGAAATCTGAAGGTGATGGCTTCGGCCTCCTTCTGCGGGGTCGTCGAATATGTCGTCGGGTGCCGGAGCCGCTCGCCGGGCCTCGAGGCGCGCCGCCCGTCGAGGCTTGAGCGTTTTCTTTGACCTGAACATTGAGCAGGCCATGCAGTTGTCCTCGTTGTGGTCCGGCGAGAGGCATTTGTTACAGACTGGATGCACGTCGATATGTGGGTATTTGGACCCACAGACGGGGCAGAACTTGAACGGACTCCGTTCCATGGTAAGAGTGCCGGTGTCTTGCTGCGACGAGAGGGCCTCGATGTACGAAGAGTTACTCGACTCCGCAGAATTCCGACCCGAAGAGTTGGATGAAGATCGAGACCGCACGCGAACAATACCGACGCAGATACGAAGGCCTTTTGGCCTTAAAGAAGTAAGTTTTTTTCGATTCCGACAAGGAGACGTCGAAACCACTTTACTTTACTTTAAAATTATTTATATAGCGCACTTTCACCAACGGTTTCATGGCGCTCATTGACAAATACAGTGACCCAGGGCGAGGGAGTTATTGGTAAGCGGATTGGAAGAGCAGGGTTTTAAGTAGTCTGCGGAAACTGTCATAGTTGGGGCATAGACGAAGTGAGGGTGGCAAGGAGTTCCAAGTAGAGGGGGCCAGAACCGAGAAGCTCAAACCACCATGCTTTTTTCGTTTGAATTTGGGGACCACAAGGAGGTTGAGAGATGCAGAGCGGAGAGCTCTAGAGGGAATATGACGAGTCAAGACCGAGGAAATGAACGCGGGGGCTGTGTCCGAAAGGGCCTTGAAGGCTGAGCATGCCAACTTGAAGGTGCAGCGTTTGGAGACAGGAAGCCAATGCAAACTACGGAGGAGGGGAGTGACGTGCTGATGTTTAGGCTGGTGGAAGATCAGGCGAGCAGCCTGATTCTGCACCAGCTGCAGTCGGTGGAGGTGGCAAGCCGGAATCCCCGCATACAGCATGTTGGCATAGTCGAGCCTAGAGGTGATAAGTGCAATGATGACTTGAGTCAGGGCTTCTCTGGTGAGAAACCTGCTGATTTTGCGAATCCGCCTGAGGTGGAAGAAACAGGCTGAGGTGACAGAGTTAATTTGCGGTCTCATGGAAAGATCTTCCGAGATGATCACCCCCAGACTTTTCACTGTACTCACAGGAGTAGGTGCCGTCCCCAGAGTTGTTGGCCAGAAGGTGGAATTCCATGGGTGAGTAGGACCCCCCACCAGAACGAGCTCAGTTTTAGTGGGATTCAGCTTTAATTGGCTGTGATACATCCACTCTGCGATGGTCAGCATGATGGACTGAAAGTTAAGGCGGGAGGAAGGGAGGGAATCAATGGGAAAAATTAATTGGAGGTCGTCCGCGTAGTTGAAAATTGTGACCGGGGAGTTGCGGAGGAAAACTAAAAGGGGTTGAAGATACAAATTAAAGAGGAGGGGGGAAAGTGCAGAGCCCTGTGGGACACCATGTGTAGGGTGCGGAGAACATGGACAGGTGAACAGATTGTGATCGCTGGTTAAGGAATGATTTGAGCCAGTCAAGGGCCACTCCCTGTATGCCGGCATTGTGGACACGGTCGATCAAGATGGTGTGATCGACCGTGTTGAATGCCGCAGAGAGGTCTAATAGGACAAGGGCCTGAGAGAGGTTTTTATCAGCACCTTTCCTAAGGGTGTCCATGACTGCTACTATGACCGCCTCAGTGGAATGGAGGGGTCTGAATCCTGCTTGTTGAGGGTCTCCAAAATTTTTCCTAGGTAGGGAAGGAGGGAAATGGGTCTGTAGTTGCTTAGTATTGTGAGGTCCGCGTTGTTTTTTTTAAAAATAGGTAACACGGCAGCTTGCTTGAAAGAGCAGGGGACCTCCCCAGTGGCAAGAGAGTTATTAAGTAATGCTAGAGGGGGGCCAGGATACGCAAGGAAGGCTTCTCTCAGGATCTGCTGGGGGCAACAGTTATTAGGGGACCCCGAGCTGACTTTGAGAAGAAGAGAGGAAAAGTCTTGTAGGGAGATGGGAGGAAACTCCGTCAGGATACTGGTGTTCCTGGGGGGAAGAGGAGGAGTGGTGGGGGACGCGGGGGTCGGGATATTGTTTTTTATGGTTGCGATTTTCTCGATGAAGTAAGAGTTTAGCGAATCGCACAAGGTTTGGGTAGGTTGGGGTTGGGGGTGACTCTATCAGGCAAGGACAGTTCGTTGACGATTGAAAATATGTCCTTGGTTTTATTGTTGGAGTCCAGTATTTTTTGAGAAAAATAGGCCGTCTTAGCTGTCAAAATCAATTGTTTATAAGATTTTAAGGAGTCAATGTAAACGAGTTTAAGCTGTGGGTCATAATTGCGGCGCCAACGGCGTTCAGCTTGCCGCAGGGCAAGTTTGTCCGCTTTGAGTTGGTCCGTGAACCAACGTTGTGCGTCATGAGGGCGCTTAGCTTTGATCTTTTTAAAAGGGGCAACTTTATTGCTGGCCTGACGCAGCCATTCATCAAGAAGGTTCAAGTTCAAGTTCAAGTTCAGGCATTTATAAAGCGCACTACTCACCCAGAGGGTCTCAAGGCGCTAGAGGGAGGGGTTCATTGTTTATCGAATAGCCAAGTTTTCAGTTCTTTTCTGAAGGAGATGTGATTCTGAGTAAGGCGGAGGTGGGTGGGGAGTGAGTTCCAGGTCTTGGCAGCCAGGAAGGAGAAGGATCTGCCACCCATGGTGGTTTTTCGGATGCGCGGGACTGCGGCGAGGGCTTGAACGGATGATCTTAGTTGGCGGGTGGGATAGTAGAAGGACAGTCGGGAGTTGAGGCATTCTGGTCCTCGATTATAAAGGGCCTTGTGTGCGTGGGTAAGAAGGCGGAAAGTAATTCTTTTGTTGACGGGAAGCCAGTGGAGGTTTTTTAAGTGACCGGTGATGTGCTCTTGGCGCGGGATGTCTAATATGAGTCTCGCTGATGCGTTTTGGATGAGCTGGAGCTTTTTCTGCAATTTTGTTGTAATTCCGGCGTAGAGAGTGTTGCCATAGTCCAGTCGACTTGTGACCAGTGCGTGGGTGACAGTCTTTCTTGTTTCGAGGGGGGTCCAGCGGAAGATCTTTTTGAGAATGCGAAGGACGTTGAAGCAGGAGGACGATACGGCGTTGACTTGTCTGGACATTGAGAGAGAGGAGTCTAGAATGAAGCCAAGGTTACGTGCATGGTCAGTGGGTGTGGGCGCTGATCCCAAAGCGGAAGGCCACCAAGAGTCGTCCCAAGCTGAGGGGGAGGATCCAAGGATGAGCACCTCAGTTTTGTCTGAGTTGAGTTTTAAGCGGCTCTGTTTCATCCATTCGGATACTTCTTTCATACCTTCGTGAAGGTTGTCCTTGGCGGTGTTGGGGTCTTTGGTGAGGGAAAGTATCAGCTGGGTGTCGTCGGCATAGGAGATGATGTTGAGGTTGTGTCGACGTGCGATGGGGGCGAGGGGACTCATGTAGACGTTGAAGAGGGTGGGACTGAGTGAGGAGCCTTGAGGTACGCCGCAGATGACTTCGGTGGGCTCTGAGTAGAAAGGGGGGAGTCGGACTCTCTGTGTTCTCCCGGCTAGGAACGAGATGATCCAGTCCAAGGCTTTTCCTTGTATGCCGATGTTGTTGAGGCGTTGTATGAGGGTGTTGTGACAGACAGTGTCGAAGGCGGCGGAGAGGTCGAGAAGAATGAGGGCCACTGTTTCACCGTTGTCCAGGAGTGCTCGGATGTCGTCGGTCGCCGCAATGAGGGCGGTCTCGGTGCTGTGTTTGGCTCGAAAGCCATTCTGTGAGGGATCCAGGGAGTTGTTGGATTCAAGGAAGGCTGCGAGTTGGCTGTTGACGGCTTTCTCGATGACTTTGGCCGGGAAAGGGAGGAGGGAGATGGGTCGGTAGTTTTTCAGTTCTGAGGGGTCTGCTGTTGGTTTTTTCAGAAGGGCGCTGAGTTCGGCGTGTTTCCATATTTCTGGAAAGGTGGCTGAGTTGAAGGAGCAGTTGATGACATCGCGGAGTTGGGGAGCGATGATGGAGTCAGCTTTGTTGAAGATGTAGTGGGGGCAGGGGTCAGAAGGTGAGCCAGAGTGGATTGAGTTCATGAGGCGAATGGTATCTTCAATGGTGATTGGGTTCCAGGAATTGAGGTAGTTAGTTGGAGGGGTGGGATCAGAAGGGGGTGGGGTGAGTTGGTCATTGGGAGTGTACTTGAAGCTGTTGTGGATGTCGGCAATTTTGTTGTAGAAGAAGGAGGATAGCGCATTGCAGAGGTCTTGGGAGTTAGTGATGTCGTTGGATGCTGCGGGAGGGTTGGTGAATTCTTTGACGATATTGAAGAGTTCCTTGCTGTTATGAGAATTGTTGTCGAGACGGTCCTTAAATGCTGATTTCTTGGCGGATCGAATCAGTTGATGGTGTTTGCGGGTGGCTGTCTTGAGGGAGGTCATGTTGTCTGAGGTTGGTTCTTTTCTCCAATTCTTCTCCAGGGTGCGGCATGTCTTCTTGGATTTTTTAAGGTCATCATTGAACCAGGGAGCCTTTTTGCTGAATGATTTCAACTGGGTTTTTTTTCAGGGGTGCTAGTTCGTCCGCACTGTGTGTAATCCATTGCCTGAGGTTTGTGGCCGCTTGGTCTGGGTCCGTTGTTAGGGTGGGAGTGTTTTGGCTGAGGGATGCGAGGAGTTGGTCGGTGGTGATTTTGTTCCAATTTCTTCGGGGAATGGGTTGTGGACGGTTGTGGGTCAGGGTTGTTTTGTAGCTGAAGTGAACACAGCTGTGATCCGTCCAGTGGAGAGCTGTAGTGTGATCGAAGGAGATGTGCTTGCTGGAGGTGAAGATAGGGTCGAGCGTGTGTCCGGCTGTGTGAGTGGGGGTGTCAACAAGTTGTTTGAGTCCGAGATTGGACAGGTTGTCCAGGAGGGTGGTGGTGTTGTTGTCGTGAATGTTGTCAAGGTGGTAGTTGAGGTCTCCTAGAAGAATGTAGTTCTCGGAGGCGAGGGCGTGCGGGCTGACGAAGTCAGTGATGTCGTCGCTGAATTGAGATCGGGTGCCTGGGGGCCTGTAGATGAGGGTTCCTCTAAGGGTGGTCCTGGGGTCAGTGTGGATCTGAAAGTGGAGGTGTTCGGCGGTTGCAAGATTGTCGTCAGAGCTGGTTGTAATTTTGATGGTGTATCTATGGACGATGGCGATGCCTCCTCCAGTTTTTTTAATGGTGCGGTCTTTTCTAATGATCTTGTAAGTGTCCGGTATGGCTATGGCGATGTCGGGGGCAGAAGATGCGTTCATCCAAGTTTCAGTGAGGAAGGCGATGTCAGGTGACACAGTGTCGATTAGGTCCCAGAGTTCGGTTGCGTGTCTGTGGACCGAGCGGGTGTTCAGTAGGATGCATTTCAAGTCGTTGGGTTCGGAGCTGAGTGTGGAGGAAGTGTGTTTGGTGAGGGTCCTGAGGCAGTTGAACTTACAGGAGAGGCAGGAGAATGGGCCGTGGGTACGTCCTGGGGTAGCTACGCAGCATAGTGGGGTGCGTCCTGCGTTGAAGGCGAGGAGAGTAGAGGCATCATAAGTTACTCTGGGGGGTTGGGAGCGGCATAGGGCAGGGGGTATGGCGCTGGTCGCGGTCCAGGCGCGGACGGGCGCAGACGGGCTTACCTTTGGCGCACCTTCGGCGCGACTGGGGCACAGTCGCTGCGTGTGAACGCTGCGCGCAAATGCAACGGTCATATATGGATAGTGGAAAGGGGGAGGGGCGAGGGCGGCTCAGCTGGGAGGCGGGGCGGGCTCAAGGGAACGCACACGGAGCACAACAACAACAAAACAAAATGGAGGGGAGAGCAGAGCAGGGCGCCGGGGGATATCGCGTATTTAATCTGCAAGTCAATTTCAGAGCAAGCTAAGCAGCAACCAAGCAAGTCAAATGCAAGTAATCTCAGGCGCTAATATTTCAAAATATTTCACAGTGCAGCGCAACGATACCAGGTCTCGGCAGTGAGACTGGGGAGCGACCACTCAGTGCAGGAGCGATGAGGGGATCACAGCGCTTCTAGGTACGGGAGCACTGTATATTGTTAGGGGGAGGGCGGCTCAGCTGGGAGGCGGGGCGGGCTCAAGGGAACGCACACGGAGCACAACAACAACAAAACAAAATGGAGGGGAGAGCAGAGCAGGGCGCCGGGGGATATCGCGTATTTAATCTGCAAGTCAATTTCAGAGCAAGCTAAGCAGCAACCAAGCAAGTCAAATGCAAGTAATCTCAGGCGCTAATATTTCAAAATATTTCACAGTGCAGCGCAACGATACCAGGTCTCGGCAGTGAGACTGGGGAGCGACCACTCAGTGCAGGAGCGATGAGGGGATCACAGCGCTTCTAGGTACGGGAGCGCTGTATATTGTTAGTGGGAGGGCGGCTCAGCTGGGAGGCGGGGCGGGCTCAAGGGAACGCACACGGAGCACAACAACAACAAAACAAAATGGAGGGGAGAGCAGAGCAGGGGGCCGGGGGATATCGCGTATTTAATCTGCAAGTCAATTTCAGAGCAAGCTAAGCAGCAACCAAGCAAGTCAAATGCAAGTAATCTCAGGCGCTAATATTTCAAAATATTTCACAGTGCAGCACAACGATACCAGGTCTCGGCAGTGAGACTGGGGAGCGACCACTCAGTGCAGGAGCGATGAGGGGATCACCTAGCGAGGTCGATGTCATGGGTGCAGTAGAGGCCAGTAAATCATGGAATTCAGACAGATTGGCTCTTTTCCAATTGCGAGCCATGAGATTCTTAGCACGGAGAGGGGGACACAAAGTGTGCAGGTGTAATTGAAAAGAAATGAAGTGATGATCGGACCAGGAGCAAGGGAGGACAGCAGGAGGTGAGATGTCGAGGTTGGATGTCCAGACTTGGTCCAGAATATGGCCTTTGTGATGGGTAGGGGTGTGAACGTGTTGAGAGAAGTTCATGCTATTTAAGAGATCTGAGAATTCCACGGAGGATTGGCTTTCGTGGGCATCAGATGGCCAATAATTAAAGTCGCCAATCACTAGGATGTTAGCGTGATTGATCGCAAGTTGAGCGATAAAATCGCTGAAGAGTTGGGGAAAGAGAGGCATATATTCAGGAGGTCTATATACGGTAATGCAAATAAAAGACGATTTAGCAGAGGAAAATTTTAGAACTAAACATTCCGTTTTAGGAATGGGTGTCACCGTGATCTCGGAGAAAATATGTTTGGAGCGGATGATAGCCGCCACTCCGCCACCCGTCTTCCCAGCGGGCTGGTTGGCATGGAAAATATAGTATCCCGTGGGGATTGCAGCAAGGATGTCGGGGGCAGAGTCTTCAGTGATCCAGGTTTCTGCTAAGAGAAGGATATCAATGGAGCTCTGATGCAACAGTTGAAAGATCTCAAGCTGGTGGCGGATGAGGGAACGGGTATTAAGATAATAAATAAGTATAGGGACGGAGGTCGGCGGCAATGTGGGGCGGGGCTCGTGGGGAAAGTCAAGTGCCGAGAATTCAGATGGAACAAGAATACCACATACCTGAGCCGCTCTGATAGCGCGAGCGGGAATAGGCCCTGAGGATTTGAGTCTCAGGAGGTCGTGAGAGGAGTACGAATAAGTTTGGGCATTACGACAGGGCCCTGGGCCTGGTCGGCCGCGGACGGGCGCAGACGGGCTTGACTTGTGCGCGACTTTGGCGCGAAGTCGGCGCTCCCGCTGCGCTCGTCCGCTGCGCTTCCGCCATTATATACTGATGGTGAGGGAACACTAGACCGCTCACCTGCAATGAGTAGGTGCAGGGCGGAAGTGTTGTCGCCACCAGGAAGTGACGCTCCTCGTTCTGGCCCTCCGCACAAACGGCACAAGCCGGGGCGGAACGGGGCCACGAGCGACTATGGTACAGGTAAGAATGCGCTTGCTAAAATCGCAGCGTAACCCAGCAAGTACAGTTTAAAAAATACGATTCCTAAAATGCTATTAAATCAGCAATTTAAAAATACAACAACAACATCATATTTAAAAATACGATCTTCAAGTGCTCTTAAATCAGCATATTATATTTATATATTCTCCAGCGTCCTTACACACACATCCGCAGCCTAGGTTGTCGCGTTTGTCAATGGGCGTGGGCGAGTAGTGAGAGTTAAGTACTCCCAGGCTCGGCAGCACTAGACCGTTCACCTGCAATGAGTAGGTGCAGGGCGGAAGTGTTGTCGCCACCAGGAAGTGACGCTCCTCGTTCTGGCCCTCCGCACAAACGGCACAAGCCGGGGCGGAACGGGGCCACGAGCGACTATGGTACAGGTAAGAATGCGCTTGCTAAAATCGCCGCGTAACCCAGCAAGTACAGTTTAAAAAATACGATTCCTAAAATGCTATTAAATCAGCAATTTAAAAATACAACAACAACATCATATTTAAAAATACGATCTTCAAGTGCTCTTAAATCAGCATATTATATTTATATATTCTCCAGCGTCCTACACACATCCGCAGCCTAGGTTGCCGCGTTTGTCACATCCGAACCCAATGGCGGAAAAAAACAATCTGGGGATGGAGTCGATGCCCATGCGCACTGTAGTCCAGGGGAGGAGCCACCTATCTCGTGATACTTCGAAGACTCTTCCAGGACAACAATGTGCAATCATCCGGACCCAACACTAGGCGGCGATCTATGCAAAGATATGAATTTAGCAGCCCACATGCCTCGAACACAGGCCTTTCCGAGCTCATACATTGCTCTGGCTCAGTACTGAAGGAGTTAACTAGAGCTGATGACACAAGCAGAATTGAAAGGCAAGCAGCAGTGAAGACAGAAGAATTACATAGCTGACAAAATGGATGCCACAAACAAGATGGCTTCAGCTCATGCTGATACCAGTTATTTTTCGATTTCCACACCTCTACCGCCAACTTCCTAACACTCCAGCTGGAGGTTGGACTCTATCGCAGCAACAAATGATGCCTTCCTCCAGGACTGGAACAAGGTATTGGGCTATTCATTCCCACCATTTGTCATATTATTTTCTGCCCGCGTCAGACTACAAAAATAGGACATGATAGTGGTGACCATGATTTGGATATCTCAAGTGTGACTTCCAGTTCTACTGGAACTATACCAGGAATTTCCAATCGAACTACCCTTTCCTCTAGATTTACTCCTGGAGCTGTTGGCAAATCTTCATCACTAGGTAAAACCTGTATCTTATGGCATGGCTGATTACAGGGGACAATAGAAAATCCCAGTCCTTTCGCACCTCGCTCAAGCCCTCCTATCCAAGGCCTGGGCTGATGGAAAGGTTTGACCATATAAACGAGCTTGGTCACGATGGTTGGGGTACTGATCAGTGAACACCTTTTGCTCTGCTGATATAAGCAGGTCACACACCGTACAGGGCCTCCTGGATGGTGAACACCAGACTGTTTGAAAGCTGTTAAGAGGCTGTTAAGAGGCATTCTCCCGACCCTTACCCAGAGCCAAGTAATGAACCTATTCTTACCATGGCAAAGTAACAAGTACCTTTCTAGGAAGGAGTTGTCAGTCAAACTGGCTATGTTGCTGTGCTTGGTAACCCACAGGAGGGTTACCATGCACAGAAACAAAGGATATAACAAGTAGTGTCTTGATTCCAGAAGCGGTTTCTTTTCATTCATATAAGAGAACAAATTGTCATTCAAAATTGGTTTCATACCCATTCTTTGGGGATTGCCCAAAGTTGTGCGCAGTCCACCGCATCAAGGCCTATGAACGTTTGATGGAGGAGTTGTGTTCTCTGGGAGAGAAACAACTCTTAATTGCTATCTGGAAACCACATAAGGCAGTCTCTTCACACAATCATCATCAGGTGTGTTTGCTCAGTCATGCAGGAAGCAGGTATTGACACTAAGAAATGTGGTGCCCATCCAACGAGGGGTGCAATGGCTTCAAAGGCACTTGCACTAAATGCTAAATTGGAGGATATTATAAATGCAGCAGACTGGCCTTCAGAGTCAACCTTCAAAAGGTTCTGTTTCAAAACAGTCCTTTCTATGGCTACCTTAGCAGTCAATAACCTTTAAACTAACATAATCCTCACCTCCAGTCCTGACATAGAATATAAAAATGTCCTAGCTATCTTAAAGTAAATATTCAATTCTATTAAGGACTCTGGGGCAAGGATTTTTCTAGACCCCAGGGATCAATTGGTATCACCTACTCGAAGGGGGGAATGAAGGGTGACAGATGGAAATAAGCCTACAGAGAAAGTTAGACGTTTCCGATATATAAAAAAATGAAAGTTGATACAGTATTTTTCTCGAACTGAAGTTTTCTGTGAAATGATTCTTATAGCTGTGTATTGACTGTTATATTGTATAATGTTGTTAGAACTCTTAAGGGAGAATAGTTTGCCATGTGGTAATAATTCTGTTTTTCGTTATAGACAAAGATACTTACAAACAAGAGTAGTAGAAGTGAATCATGCAGCGCATATTAATGGCAATGATGGGCTATTATTGGTTGTTTGCTCGCCTGTAGTTTTCCCTAATTCTCATGTACAGGATAGTTCATTGGTTTACATGGCTGTGGAGAAAAATAAAGGAAGAAACAAAAGTATAATCCTTACCTCCAAATATTTTCAGTTATGTTAGCCAGGGATTTCTATATTCTATTATACATTGGGTAATTTATACTAGAATCGGAACAGTGATTGCTCACAATAAATTAGAATCTAGATTTGAGATTTTGATTCTGCCACTTTTCTAATTTTTACAATTTTTGCAAATATTGTTGGGAATTGATGGAAGAGAAATGCTATTTAAATCCACCAAACCCCAAATGTGTTTGTTAAGGCAGCAATACTCCTAAAAAATGAAGAGTAGATGGGGGGAGATGAGGGATAGTTGGAAATTGTATTGATGTAATGGAAGGAGACGAGTGAATTGGTAAGCTGGGGCAGATGCTATAGCCAACATGCCTTATGTACTCATGCCCCCCTGCAGATTGTTAATTGACTCTTTTGTGCAGAATACTGCAGTATGCTACGCATCCAGATGGTGGCTGAAAGTTAACAAAGACATTATTTTGAAAGAAATATTGCAGAGAAATTTGATATCGAGAGGCAGAAAAGGAGGTTGATATGTGGGTCATTCCAAGGAAAATGTTGTATACAGTATGTGGCAAATAAAAATAAAAATCCATTTGGAGAAAGAGGCAGTCCTTTCTGTGCTTCTTGGCTATCGATGGAAGTGACTTGCAGCATGCAGATCCCACTGTAACCGCCTGAAACTGCGGGCTCCCATTAGCAGGTGATGCATTGCTGATTAGTTGTTGGCTTCTAAATAAAAGAGCAGTCTTACCCATTCACATCCGGAGTTTCCACCAGATGCTCTACTTTCCAGAGCCAGCTCTCTGGAAACTCGGTCCTGGAGGTGATATCTTCATCTACCATGTATTCTTCAGTTATGCCTGGAAGAATAAAGTAAAAATGGTAAGCAGCAAACATGAGCTTTCATTCTCTTTTTAGGTCGAGCCACAACAGCGCTCATGCTGTCAGCAAGACCTGTTGTATGTATTCTGTGTGCTTTTGGCACACTCACTGATCGCCATTGGTTTGTTATCTATGGGATTCAGAAATGCTGGCTTATTACTGGTGCACTTGTGTAAATGTCCATCCTTTGTGTGCTTAGCTCCCTCCCAGCAATTTCACTAAGAGAAGATTTTGGTTGACCATCACATTGTACTGTGTGTCATGGCCCCTCCTCCCATATGGGCATTGCGGAACATTTTGGTTGGCAATCACACTGTACAGCATGTAATGGCCCGTCCTCCCTCCTCCCATATGGGCATTGCAGTTTTATTTTTTTAATACACTTTGACCTCTGCAATTGATACATAATGTACCTACTTTACCAGAAATTATGCTTGTGCGCATTTGGGGAAAAATATCTATTAGATGTATCCTTTATGTTTTCAATGAAACTATTATGTTCAAACTCTTTCTTCTTCCAATATCCATTTACATCGTCACTGTGTTAAACACCCCTTCATCACAAATATTAGCAGAATCATTACGAACTGCGCTTTCAACCACTGTTATCATCAAACATGTGCCGGTCGCGGGCTGCTACATAACCTCTTCTGTATCCCAGCATCCTTTGCACTTCGGTTTCTCTTTCCGGGAACCAAAATATCTGGGAGAGATAAGGGAAAATTTAACCTGTTCTGTGCTATCCTCTGCCATATCCTGTGGGAGGAATGCGAATTTCCTGCATGATTATGTGCATTCTGTGGATGTGATCTTGTTCTGCTTCTGATGTGTTTAAAAGCGCCACTTGTTCGTGTATCTAGTCAGTGTCTTCCGTTTCTGTGTCTTGTGTTGATATTCTGCATTTGTTCTGAGTCTTAGGGGTCCATTACGATGTCGGGCGGATTGCCTCCGCCAGGCTGGCGGTGGCCACCGACGGCCTGGCGGAGGCAATCCGCCCGACATCGCAAGCCCAAATCCCCCCCATCATATTAGGCTGACGAGGGGGATGGCGGCAGTGAAAAACACCGCCTGCCTGTTTTCCGCCCCGGTCACCTTGCGGCCGGGGTGGAAAATGAGTAATATGGTGGCGGTGTCTGTTAGACACCGCCCGCCATATTACTATATGCATTTTTCAATGCCTTTCCGTGGTGGCAATGCCGCCACGGAAAGGCATGCAGTGTTCACTCTGGGGGCCCCCTGTGGACCCCCAGAGTGAAGGCCAAAGGGGGGTGGCACACGGGGGTACCTGTGGTACCCCCCTGCATTTACATGAACGTGCGGTGCCTGCCGCTTCGATCATTTAAATGCGTGCATTGTTTTTAACATTGTGGCGGGCGGTGCAGTGAGCACCGCCCGCCACAATGTTAAATTGAGGAATGCGCCCGCCACTGTGGCGGGCGCATCCTAATACCAATGTCGGGACCCCCGCCCTTTAGACGGGCGGTCCCGAGAGCCGATAGGGTGGCGGGCGTGCAAAGCCCGCCCGCCATCCTAATAACCCCCTTAGTGTTGTAAGTGTTTGATTTGTTGGGCTGTTGTTCTGAGGTCCTTTGGTTTGTGTTATGTCTAGGTCTGCCTGTGTGTGCTGTATGAACATATTACTCTATAAGGTTGCAAAATAAAGTGATGCTGTAATACCTTGCATAAATGATAAAAGGGAAATTTGACATTTCTCTAGCATAACATTGTATTCAGTTATGCTTGTTTCCTTTCCAAACTGATATAGGAAATATAATCGAATATGACTTGAAATGCCGAGATGATGGCCCTTCTAATTTGGAACAAATAGGGAAAGTGCTCTTTAAGAGATGGGCCATTTGGTGCATGAATAAATGAATGAAGTCGTTTTATAGAGTGCGCAATACCCGACGGTGTCTTAGCGCTAGGTGAATCAAGGGCTGAGGAAGGAGCATCACACCAAGTTAGGTCTGAGTGACTTTGTTGTTTGCAGGTGGAAATAGCCAGGTCTTTAGCTGCTTTCTGAATAGCTGCAGGCTGTATTGGGACTGGAGGGCAAGAGGAAGGAAGTTCCATAACTTTCACCCCCCGGAAGGTCAGTGTTCTACCACACCAGTTTACTCGTTCAATTCTGGGAATCATGACTGTGAGAAAGTACCATCTTGCCTTAGAATGCCCCCACTTTTTTCTGAACTGCTGATGTGCTTTGACTGAGTGTGCCCTGAGTTCCTGCCTACCAGGTACCCAGGGCCTGCGTTCCTTCCCTTAAACTGTTTTGAAACTAAAACCCAATTGGCATCCCTGGCCACCTATCAGCCCCTAGTAGATAGTACCCTAGGCACCCAGGGCATGGTGATCAGAGAAAGGTATGCAGACAAAATATCAATGTTTTAATATCGATATACCATAATATCGATTTTTTTTATATCGAAGGGACATAATATCGAAGGTAAGTAATATCGAATTTTTTAATATCGAAGGGACCGAATTTTGGAGGTAAATAATATCGATTTTGTTAATATCGATGTAAGTAATATCGATGTTACTAATATTGATATTAGTAATATCGATGCTACTAATATCGATTTTTATATGATTTTTATGTATATTATTATGTATTTAATATGTATTCTTTTTTTTAACGTAATTTAAGTGCATTTTGTATTTTAGTACCGTAGCGGGTTGTGGGTTTAGCAATTATAAAATCTTTTTAATTAATTGGTAATTAATTTTTATTAATTGGTCATTTATTTTAATTAATTGATTAATTGATAATTCTGTTCGTAGTGGGTTATGGGTTTATAGGGGAACAGGGTGGGAAGTAATTTAATTATAATAAATTAATTATACATTTTTTAGGAATTATAAATTAATTTTTATTAATTGGTAATTAATTTTTATTAATTGGTATTTTATTTTATTTAATTGATTAATTGATAATTATGTTTGTAGCGGGTTATGGGTTTATAGGGGAATAGGGTGGGAAGTAATTTAATTATACTACATTAATTATGACATTTTTAGGAATTATAAATACATTTTTATTAATTGGTAATTAATTTTTATTAATTGGTAATTTATTTTAATTAATTGATTAATTGATAATTATGTTTGTAGCGGGTTATGGGTTTATAGGGGAATAGGGTTGGAAGTAATTTAAATGTAATTAAGTAATCATTAATTTTCGTTAATTGTTATTGCTAATTATATTATTGTTAATCAATTAATAATTGGTAATTAATTTTTAATATTTGGTAATTAATTTTATTTAATTGATTAATTGATACTTATATTAAGTGTATTGTTTTATTATTGGCGTTTGTTGTGCGTTCATAGGGGAATAGTGTGTAAAGTATTTGATATGTAATTAAGTAGTTATTAAACCTATAGTTGGGTATTGATAATTAATTTATTGGATATTATTTATTAATTATCAATTGGCAATTATTTTTTAAATAATTATTTATTGGTTTTTGTAAATAGTTTAGATTAATTCAATAAATATCTTTTTTTAAATAATTTAAAATATTAATTCTTTTTTTTAAGTATGTTATTTTTAACTTCTACGCTGTCCAACACTTTCCCTACTTTTGCACTCTTTGGAGTGGGAATAGTAATTTTTACCCCTACGCTATCCAACACTTTCCCTACTGTTGCACTCTCTGGAGTGGGAATAGTAATTTTTACCCCTACGCTATCCAACACTTTCCCTACTGTTGCACTCTCTGGAGTGGGAATAGTAATTTTTACCCCTACGCTATCCAGCACTTTCTCTACTGTTGCACTCTCTGGAGTGGGAATAGTAATTTTTACCCCTACGCTATCCAACACTTTCCCTACAGTTGCACTCTCTGGAGTGGGAAAAGTAATTGTTACCCCTACGCTATCCAACACTTTCCTTACTGTTGCACTCTCTGGAGTGGGAATAGTAATTTTTACCCTTACTTTATCCAACATTTCCCTTACTGTTGCACTCTCTGGAGTGGGAATAGTAATTGTTACCCCCAATGCTATCCAACACTTTCGCTACTGTTGCACTCTCTGGAGTGGGAATAGTAATTTTTACACCTGCACTATCCAACACTTTCCCTAATGTTGCTCTCTCTGGAGTGTGGATTAGTAATTTTTACCCCTACGCTATCCACCACTTCCCCTACTGTTGCACTCTCTGGAGTTTGAATAATAATTTTTACCCCCACGCTATCCAACACTTTCCCTACTGTTGCACTCTTTGGAGTGGGAATAGTAATTTTTACCCTTAAGCTATCCAACACTTTCCCTACTGTTGAACTCTTTGGAGTGGGAATAGTAATTTTTACCCCTACGCTATCCAACATTTTCCTTACTGTCATTTTTTTGGAGTTGGAATAGTATTTTATTCCCTCTGTTACTTAATATTTTTTGTATTGATTTAGTTAATGCATTATATAATTAATTTTTAAAATATTAAAAGTAAATTAATTTTATTAAAATTTTATTTTATGTGTGTAGATGAATTTGTAATTTATAATATTTTTAATTATTTATAAGTTATTACAATAAATATTAATACTAATTATCAAGTAAGTATATATATATATATATATATATATATATATATATAATATGTATATGTTTAATTATTTTTTATTAAATTATGTATATTACTTATTAATTTTAAATAATATAAAATAATTTTAACTATCTTTATTATATTTTTAAGTATTTTTAAATTCATTTTACATATTTTTCAATAAAAAAACAATATTTTTTGTAACCTGTTTTTTGACATTGATATATTTTTTCTCGATATTTTGTACTTACCTCGTTGTAGATAGGATATCGATATTGTTTACATCGATATTATTGTTCCGATATTTTTGTATTTCGATATTTTGTGTTTCTATATTTTGTCATATATCCCAGAGAAGACCACTGAGGGCTGCAGCACTTATTGTGCCACCCTCAGGGGCCCTGTACTCTGATACCCACACACTGCCTTTGCAGGCTGAGTGTCTAAGTAACAGAACTAAACAGAGAGTCGACATGGCACACATCTGTGTGCCATGCCCACAAAACCCACTGCCCTGGCATACTTCAGTCCCCCGTCTAGCTGGGTGCCCTATGCCAGAGGAGTGGGCACAGGTGCATGAGCCCTGTTTCCCTATAGTACCCAGGGCCATTCCTGGGCAATGTAAGTGCAGTTTTGCCATTAAGAGTATGTGGTGCTGGGAGGTTGTCACTACATACTCCACAACACCATAATGGCTACACTGAAGACTGACAAGTTTGGTACCAAACTTCTCAGCACATTAAACCCGCACTGATGCCAGTGTGGGATTTAATGTAAAGTGCACCAGAGGGCATCTTAGAGATGTCCCCTGAAAACCTAACCTACAATCCACGTCTGGGCTGAGTTGCTGCAGAGGCTGCCACACAGCAGAGATGGTGCTGGACCCCTGGGTGGAGAGCCCCTGCTCTCCTGGGCCTGCAACAATGCACATCCTGGGCGAGGTGCTAGGTCTTCTCCCCCAAGATGGGCAGGGGGAAGCTTCAAAGGCATTCCGCCTCTGTGAGCTTCTCCAGAATATTTGCTGCCCCCAGCAACTGGCCCCCACCCGTTCTGACCCCCACTCTTGTGGGAAGACTGGCTGGAAAAACTACGTCAGGAAGGGGGGGGTGCCAGCCTATGCCAACCCAACCCCTCAGGAGGGGGGGATGAGGTGAAGCTCAAACCCAGGCTCCGGCGAACTTGAAGATGGAGAGCCCTGCCCGATCACAGCTAGGCTCCTGCCCCCCCACTGGAGAGGAGCAGGCTAGGGGTGTACCCACCCCAGGACAGGGACCTATTGGTCCCAGTCCTTGCCCTACCTGTAACACCCCTAATTTCAGTATTTAGGGGCTCCCTGAACCTTCCTTCCTCAGATCCCGATAAGAAAAGAAGAAAGAAGATCAAGAGGAAGCAGACCCGCCGTGCAGCTGCTAACCACAGGACGACAACAACTGACTTGGCCCCAGCCCTACCGGCCTGTCGATCCTCGAACCTGCTCCTGCCTAATCCCGGCGACTACTGCGGACAGCAACCTCGGGACACCCAGAGGACCTGTCTGCCTTGACCCTCTTAAAGCCTGGGACTCCCATCAGCAGAGGCTCTGCTGCAACAAAACCCCTGGTGCCAGCCAGAAAGCTCCGGACCAACCCACTCTGCACCCACTGAGCCCGGTCCGTGCCCAAGTGACAAAGGACCACAAGGACGTCTCCCGGCAACTGGGACCCGAAGCACAGTGCGCAAACACCCTCCTCGACGACGCCGACGACGCCTGCAGCCTCAGGACAGAGGACCCCTCCGAGCGCAACCAGCAGGGGATAAGATTTCCTGACCTCAAAAGACACCCCTGCAACCGGCGTCCCACGTCCCCCTGTGCCCAACTCCTGCGTGCCTACCTATCCTCCAAGACCCCCAACGTACCCCTCGAAGTATTGGTCGCTCCAGAAGATCCTTCGTCCCCGAGCCTGCAGCCTTTGTTCCCTTTTTAAGTGCCTCATTGAATAACATTGAGCGCCCGACGGCTCAAAAGATCCCTGCCCCCAGCCACCCGAAGTGCCCCTGGCAGTACAACCTATACCCTATCCTACATCCCCATTTGCCCTGAGCAAATGACCAGGAGCCCAGCTCCCACAGCCGCGTGGCCTGCTACCCAGCAGCCACCAACCGGAGGCCCCCTTTCCCTCATTGGATAACATTGGGCCTAAGTACCTCTGCACCCGGTTGCCCCTGTGCCGCTGGGGGTGAGCCAACTGTACTTATCTGACCCTGGGGGACCCCTGAGTCTATGCCCAGAACCCTAACTTCACCAGCCAAGTACTCACCTGGAAACCGATAACTCACCTGCCATTGGATAACATTGACTGGTTTGACTCGAAATATCTTCTAAGTGTGAAGTTTCGGAAACTAATAATATTCATATAAAATCACCCGATTCCGAATTCTGAAGTACTCACCTGTGATAAGGGGAGAAGCCAGTACTGTACCTTGCAGCCCAGTACTGAACCGCAAAAGTAATCCTTACCAGGTGTACTAGTAACTTGTATTTTCTCCATAGGAATCCATTGTCTGCTTTTCTATGAAATTTCTTCTACGTGTCTACTTTTGAAAACTAGAAATATTCTTTAAAAGTCATACGAAATACTGAAAAGTAATTACTTACCTGCTTTGAGTTGAGACCCCAGTGCTGGCCCCAGGAGACCAGTACTGGATTACAAAAGTAACAAGATCATACTTTACCTGCAACCTGAATTTTCTCCCATTGGATAACATTGCCAGATTCCTGTTGAAAAGTATCTAAGTGTGAACTTTTAAAATTGCTTTTTACTCCTGAAAAATCACTACAATACCTAAAACGTTTTTGCTATACTGTTTTCAGCTTAGACCCCAGGACTGAACCTAGGAGCCAGTCCTGAAATTACCAAAGTAATCTACAAAGTAATCAACTGTGTTTATATAAGGAAATCCATTAAGCTCAATGCTAAATTGTGTGTAGAATTGTGTTGCCTACTGCAACCCCTGTACCTATTGTCTTTACAAAGTTTATTGCCTTTCTGCAAAGTACTCATCTGAGACCTCTCATATTGAGAACAGTATATTTTGATACCTGCTGGTTCTAGAAATAAAACAACTATATCTTTTGATATAAAAACAATTGGCCTGGAGTTCAGTCTTTAAGTCTGTGAAACCTTTTGCTGACTGAGTGTGTACAACAAATGCTTTACACTGTCCTCTGGAACTGCCTCGACCAAGCTACCACTTTAGAGAGTAAGGTCACACCTGGCTTTAACCTCTGTTATACCTCTGGAGTTTGTGGACTCTATACAAACTGTACCTTATTCTGGTCCAGTATATATAGAGCCACTGTCTTACATGGACCATATGCCCCAAAATAGATCTGAGTGTTCTACTCGGTGCATACCCGGTAAATCACTCCTGGAAATAAAGTGGGCCAGTACCGTGAAGAGCCTTGTGCATTAAGCACAGAGTTTTAAATGAGATTCTCTTCTCCACAGGTAGTCAATGAAGGCTGTGTAACAGATAAGATACTGGTTTAAACTTAGGGATTTTCAGAAGGGTTCTAGCTATCGCATTCAGTAGGCACTTTTACCAGGTATTTCGAGGTGCCAGGATAAAGGTAGTAGTCTAGTTTAAAGTCTATGAGGGCCAGCATTACGGTCATATGAATGTCCGTTGGAATGAAAAGGAGAATTTTTTTGAGGACGCGTAATAATAAGACGTCACTTCATTGATCTGAGCAGCAAAGTATAGTTTGGTGTCAAAAATTACTCCTAAATTTTTAGCCTTCTGCACCGGCTTGGGCAGGTCACCCAGCTCCTGGGGCCACCAGGATGCATTCCACAAGGAAGTCTCATTCCCAAAGAGCAATACTTCAGTTTTATCCGAATTCAATTTAAGACAGTTCTCCTTCATCCAGCTTGCCACTGCAGCCATTCAATTGCAGAAATTGTTGGCATCATTTTCAAACTGAGATGAGACGGATACCACTATCTGTGTGTCATCTGCGTAAGATAGTTCGGTCAGGCTGAAGCTCAGATTCAGCTTCACCAGAGGGGGTGACATACACGTTGAAAAGAGTGAAATGGGCCCAGACTTGATGGAACTCATGAGGCTGATTGTTTTACCCCGCGTGAAAAGAGAAAACTTCTCAAAGGTGAGAGATACCTCGCGACCCATGAATGTAGCCGAATTTGAGGCCTCTTCCAAACAAGAGATAAGGTCAGTGGTAGGAAACTGATGAGAGAATACCTGAAAGATGGAGTTGACCTTACATTGGAAACAATCTGCCAGCTTGTTTCAGAAAGATTCGTCCACAACAAAGGAGTTGCTGTTGCTCCAATTCGACAAAACTTTAACCATTTAAAAAAGTTCCCTGGAGGAATTTGCTGCTAGTCTGATTTTCCCTGCGAAACTTTTTGTCTTTTTGGCTTTAATGAGCTCTTTATACTCCACAAGGGTTTTTTGTGTGTGACTTTTTTGCCGGGGGAAGATTTTACCCTCCAGAAGCGCTCTTCCCGCCTGCACCTCAGCTGTGCTGCTTTTAGAGACGGAGAAAACCAAGGAGCAGATGGATTTTTCCTATGGCTCTTCAGTGTTTTTATAGGCACTACTTTGATGCATGCTGTGTTCAGCTAGCGCGTATAGCTAGTTGCTGCATCATCAATGTACTTGATAGAAACAGAAACAGAGTTGGAGAGAGCCTCCTGTAGAGCATCCACATTTGTATCCTTCCATGGCCAGAACTTAATAACTCTAGCTGTGCTATTTGATTCAGCTCCATTAGACTGGGTCGTGATTGAAAAGAAAATGACCATGTGGTCTGACCATGGAAGTGGAAGGATCTTGTCTATGCCTGATTCGGCATTATTTGTAAAGATACCATCCAATGTATGGTAGGCTATGTGAGTAGGTACTTCAATTTGTTGGAGTAAATTGAAACTATTAAGAGTGTCCACTAGATAGCCTGTACCTGCATTCAAGGACACCTCTAAATGAAAGTTGAAGTCCCCTACCAGCGTAAAATGTGCGTACGTTATGCTGGATTCCATAAAGGATTGAATTTGGTCAACAAAGGCCCTCTTTGGCCAGGGAGTTGGTCGACTAGCAATCCTTGAAATGTATAGGAATTGTTCAGACTTATACTGAACCTAAGTGTCTGACAATCTAGATAATGCACCGGTGTGAAACTGCCCACAAGCGAATTGCGAGAGATAATCGCAAGCCCCCCACCCCCTCTTGTATCTGACCTATCTAATCTTTCAATGTTGAACCCACAAGGGACAGCAGCCTTGATGTCTGGGTCAGACATACTGTCAGCCCAGGTCTCCATGAGGAAAATAATGTCAGGATCATACTAGGCCATTAGATCTGCAAATTCATGTTTATGCTTAATAAGAGACCGGGTGCTAAGAAGTAAACAGTGGTGTGCCATTACAGCTGTTTGCCTATCAGTTGTTATTATGATAGGGGCTCTCGGGGGAACAAACCCGGTCCAAACACCGGCGCTATGGGAGACACAACACAAATGGTACCTATATTCAATAGAGCTGGAGCACTAATCGTGAGGAGAGCAGACACTCTTGGTAACAGTGTTTTGTAGAGAAAGGAGTTCCCTTCTCGTGTAGATGGTTCTTGGAACAGGGCTCCTTGGGTCTAGCACTACCCAGGAGCGGACTGGCGCAGATGGGCTTGGCTTTGGCACCAGCAGCACGCCCGCTGCGCGCGTCTGCTGCGCACCACGTCCCTCTCCAGCATTTATGGCTGGATGAAGGGAAACGACTAGTGCGCCAACCCCCAAGATGGCTCCCTGCCCAGGAGTGAAAGAGGCGTGGAAGCCTTCTACTGCTCTCTCCACGCAAACCGGAAGAACATGGCGGTGGACCGGAGAGTCGGGAGTCAAGGAATCACCACGGACGATCCAACGCGGTAAGGAAATGTGAAATAGCAGCAATGGCAACAAATATATAATAGCAGCCATTGGCAATACAAAGTGCCCTACAGAGACTGTTTAAACCCTAAAAACAATATCCCCCAAGTTGCCTTCGAAGTCCCAGATTGCTCCGTATCGCATGTAAAAACTGGTAAATACAGGCTTAAAAATATTCTTAGTAAACTTGCCTTACAAACGGAATTAATCCGCCATGCTAATACTGAAGTAAATATAATGAGCACTGGAAATCCTAATTAAAGATATGTTCTCTGCCTCAGATTTGGGGTGACAGATGTCTTAAACAATTGAAAGCTGCAGAAGCTGTATTTTACCTTCCTAGACAGTGGAGACGCTTTGCTAGAACTTGCCTGCAAAGAGGACCCACGGTAGGACCCGCGGCAGCAACCACAAGCCCCAGCCGACACCAGGGTGACCTGCAGTGAGCTTGCCCTGCCCCCCATCGACCGGGGGCTTTAAATACTTCTCGCGTCTCCCGCTCCCCGGTAGACGCTTCGCTAGAACTTGCCTGCAAAGAGGACCCGCGGCAGCAACCACAAGCCCCAGCAGACACGGGGTGACCTGCAGTGAGCTTGTCCCGCCCTCCATCGACCGGGGGCTTTAAATACTTCTCGCGTCTCCTGCTCCGTGGGAGATGCTTCGCTAGAACTTGCCTGCAAAGAGGACCCGCGGTAGGACCCGCGGCAGAAACCACAAGCCCCAGCAGACACCGGGGTGACCTGCAGTGAGCTTGCCCCGCCCTCCATCAACAGGGGGCTTTAAATACTTCTCGCATCTCCCGCGTTTGCTAGAACTTGCCTGCAAAGAGGACCCGCGGTAGGACCCGCGGCAGCAACCACTAGCCCCAGCAGACACCGGGGTGACCTGCAGTGAGCTTGCCCCTCCCTCCATCGACCGGAAACATCAAAATGCTCGATTCCTCCCGCTGCGCGGGAGGCACACGGGCGGGCGTCGGGCTAAGCCCAGGCAAAGGGCGGGCCGTCTGTAACCGTCGGAGGCTTAAGGAGGCTGGGCTGGGCCACCCTCCTAACTTCTCCTGTTGAATAACAAAGGTATTGTTAACTCTTGAACTCGAACAATGGGGAAAAGGAAAAGTATGGAGGGGGGGCGGAGAGCCCAAACGTGCTCCTAAAAAGGAAAAAGCCAAGGAGGACAAAGAAAATAGCAAATCATGCAGGGGAAAACTGTGTTATGACCCGTATTGAAGAACTAATCGAGGACTGTGGGTCTCTACTTATGTCTGAACATCCCCCTAATTGGAAGCTAGCTGAGAATGCAGGGGAAGTTGTAGAAGAGACAAGGAGGACCAGTAAACAGGGCTCAATAGTGGTTCCCAATATGTTTTTAGGAAAAAAGCAAAGTAGTCGAGGTCATGATGAAGGGAATGATGCTCTTAGACACAATGAGAATGCTAGCATTGATATAGAGCCAGGAGCTATTTGTCCCCCTGTGGTTGAGCCTATTATACTTTGTAAAAATAGGTTTTCAGCATTAGTAAATATTGAAAGTACTAATTCTGTGATTGAAGGCCCTATAAACCAGTTAAGTACTCAAGATGTCTCACGAGGAGCTAGCGACCTGGCACAGGGGGGTTCTTCTGATTCTGCTACACTTTCCTTTCCCATTAGTGGTGATAGCACTGCTTTGATTAGTGTGGTCAATCAATTATGTAAGCTAATCCAGGGCATGCAAGTTAAGATCGAAGTTCTCACCACCACAGTAAATAATGTTACATCAGGCTGTGGCCCATGCCCTTCTTGTCGTCTGGCCAAAAAACAATTGATTGACAAACCCCAAGACCAGCTAGGGGGGAAAGCTCAACGTACTGTCTCCAATCGGAGCAGTGATAGTTTGCCAAGACAGGCTGGTGCCTTGTATAGCGAAGTGGCTGAAGCAAGGAAGGAGCTTCCGCAAGCTTCGCTTATGAAAACTGCCAAGCATTCAAATGTAAAAGCTAGGGAAATATCTGGCATTTCCAAACTGAGATCGAGTACCAACTCTAGTTTGCTGAGACAGCCTGATAGTAATAATGTATTGGTAGATAGAGATGATCAACAGCTTTGTGCCAATCGGGATGATATGTTGAAAGTCTTCATGGTTAATGTTCCAAAACTGGTCCCTGGCAAGGATATGGAAACAAGTGATTCCCTAACGAATAAAGCTATTCACTGGATCAGACATACCAGGGGATGTCGATCTGTGCTTAGGGACGACATTATTAGCGCTCGAAGGCATACATATCAAGGGGGGGAAAACGATTGTATCGAACTGACCTTTAAGCAGGCAAATATGGCACAAAGTTTGATACTACTAGAGTTCAGAATTTGTTCCCCTGATCATTCCCTCATACAAATGAGATCTTCTCCCCCTCAACAGTGGTTGGCTGAAATGGGGAGGCGCATACCAGGAAGGGGCAGGGTGGCTCGGGTCTGGAGTCCAATGATTGACTGGCAATAGAGGATGACCACTGGGTCTCCCAGCCTACACCGTAGCTGAACCCCCAAGTGTGCACTTAGACCCTAACTTATGTTTTTTTTGTCCAAAGGTAACTCTGTGGGTTTTTGAGGGCCACGCTGAATCCACACCAGCTTGTCCTTCAAAGAACCCAAATTCAAATGCAAATGCTAATCTCCCTGAGGGACTTGAAAATTCTGGTTCAATAATGTCTTGAAATATTGCAGGGTTGAACGCCAAGATTCAAAGCCCGGAATGGGCCTCATTTGTCAATCTATATAACATATGCATATTCCAAGAGACTTGGTTACTTGAACCACAGTACTTCCCAGGGTTTCTAAATTTTAGTGTACCCGTGGAAAAAAGTAAAAGAGGTCGACCATCGGGAGGTTTAACAATCTGGATCAGGCAGGATTTAGATGCTAAAGTAAAAGTGCTCCCTACAAATCATAGAGACATACAGATTGTTTCACTTAAGTTCAAAAAAGCCAAATCTGTAGATATCTACAATGTGTATGCAAGGAGTACAGGGGGGAGGAAGTCTGGGACATTCGCCGCCCTAGAAGTTCTTATAGATAGATACTCTGCGCAATCACACACAATTGTAGCAGGAGATTTTAATACGACTTTTGAGCTGCTGATAAGTGGCGACTGGAACTTTATCGAGGAACAAGATAAGCAGTGGGGTGTCCCTAAAATAGAGCTGGAGCCAGTAAGGAGGTGGACTGAACTGGCGATCCAGATTAACTCTATTTGTCTAAACAAAGGGTTAAGAGCGGCCAATGGCAGGACATTGAAGGATAAGGTGGGTGCTATTACTTTTAAAAGTGGTTCAAGAAAAATTAGGATTGAGTATATTTTAGTGAATCTTGATTTGTGGACCCACTTAGAGGACATGATGGTTGTTGATCGCTTTGAGAGCGACCATAATCCTCTATGTATGGTTCTGACCTACTGGAATGCGCCCATGGCTGACAGGGGACCGAATGAAGAATTCCCCCAGCATAGTTCTCACAAATGACACGTGCCACGTAAAATGGGTCAAATTGATTGAATGTCAGGAAAATATTGATTATATTTCAAGTAAGCTAGAGCAAGCAACTGGGGAGCTGAGCTCCTATGCCAGTACTGAAAACATGGAATTAGGCATAGATCATGGTACTAAGACACATGCAATGCTGTTTTCCTAACTAAAAGAATTGTTTGTTAGACCGTGTAAGTTAAAGAAGGCCCAAGTTAAAAATTCCCCACGCTGGTACACTAAGGAATGTAGAAAAGCACGTTCTGATTTGGGGCAGGCTATAAAATATGGATCCAGCAGTAATGTACGCCTTGCAAGGGTAGCCTACAAAACTGTAATAAAAAATTCTAAGCGTGCCTGGGACGAGAAAAGGTGGCAAGAGCTTAAAGAAGCTAGTGCCGCAAGGAATTCCAAACGTTTCTGGAACATACTTAGATGGGGATGCGAGGGCCCGCCTGAAGAGCCGCAAAACTGGGTAGCTCAAGAAGAATGGGTGGCTTATTTCAAGCCCCAATATGCTAAGGGGTTGGAACCAAGTAGAGAGCCCAGAGTAGAGGTTATATATACCCCATGTTTGGAAGATGCGTTTAACATTGGTGATGTAGAATGTGCCCTAGATTCTGTAATAGCAGGTAGAGCGCCAGGCATGGATGGCGTTCCAGCAGATATCTTTTTGTATGATAGGGAATCCTTGGAGAGGTACATACTCTTGTTGGCAAATATAATAGCAAAAGGAGCACCTATACCCAAATCGTGGAATGGTGCGGAAATTATACCAGTTTTTAAAAAGGGCGATAAGTCACTCCCTGGTAATTACCGCCCAATCAGTCTGATTGACAACATGCAGAAGATCTTTGGCAGACTGGTTTTAAACAAAGTACAGGACTGGGAGCGCGAATTGAGCATACTATCACACCTTCAAGCTGGATTTAGAGCTTGTAATAGTACAGTCGACCAAGTAGTGCATTTTGCTATGCTTTACTGGAATACTGTGCAATTAGGTGGGGGTAGTTTATATGCTGCATCATTGATCTGAGGGCAGCTTTCGATCTTGTTCCGCGCTCAAACTTGTGGTTTGTTTTGAACGATATGGGTATGCCTTCTGCCCTACTTTCGTTAATCATGAGACTCCATGGACATAACTTTGCTCAGATTAGATGGGGTCGACCTGGAAGTGTCACCAGCCAGTTTCCAGTAGAAAGAGGGGTACGTCAAGGCTGCATGCTAGCCCCGACCCTGTTTTCTTTATATATTAACGATGTGGCCAAAGCAATGATTGAAGCAAATGTTGTTGCTCCAACTCTAGCAGGTGTGAAAGTACCTATTTTAATGTTTGCCGACGATTGTCTTATTATTTCCAAGACCCCAAGTGGATTGCAAAAAGCACTAGGGGCTAGATGTATGAAGCCTTTTGCGACTCGCAAACGGTCTTTTTGCATGTTTTGGCATGCAACAAAATTTCGCAAATTAAGGAATCGCAATTTTCGCGATTCCTTAAATGCAATGTATGTAGCATTTTTACATCGTGAATTTTGTTTAAGAATTCGCAAATTAACACCAAATTGTAGTTGATGTTAATTTGTGAATTCTTTTAAAAATGCACAAATTATCATTTTTGAGGGGGGCATGTGACGCACACAAATGCCCTTAGGGCATGTATGTGCGCCATATGCACACACATGTACATTTCAGGGGTGCAGCAGGGTGTCTTTGAGACACCCCTGCACCCTTGAAATAATTCTCAAATTGCGATTAGCAAATTGTGAATTTGCAATTTGAGAATTACTTCACAATCATTCCTATGGGCCTCCTGGCCCATAGGAATGCATGGGAAATTATTCCTTATTTGCGAATTCGCAAAATGCGAATTCGCAAATAAGGAATAATAAGGAATCGCAAAAAAAATTCGATTTTTTACATACATTCCATTTTGCGAATTCTAAAAAGCAATTCGCTAAAAATCGCTATTTAAGATTCGCAAAATGGAATCTTGATACATCTAGGCCTAGGTGTCTTTGAAGACTTTTGCACCAATCGTGGTCTGGAAGTAAATGTTTTAAAATCCACATTCATGTCTTTTAATCAACACAAATCATACAAAGGCAATATATATATGAATGAATTACCCCTGGAGCAAGTCAAATCATTCAGCTATCTGGGTGGGATGTATGACGTTTCAACGCATGCTTTTACAATGCATGCCATTACGACGCAGGTTTTACAACGCAAGTCGTTACAACAACTTGCGTTGGGGGGTGCTGGATAGTGACTAGTTTAATTTACTATTCCAACTCCAGTCCCCGTGGACAGTAGGGAAGGTTTTGGACAGTAATTAAACTATTCCCTATCCTAGAGCGCCCCCAGCGCAATGCGTTGTAATAACTTGCGTTGTAAAAGTTGCGTCGTAATGGTAGTGCGTTGTAAAAGTTGCATTGTAAAGGATGTTCCCCATCTGGGTGTTAACATTCAACATGACTTGCGTTGGAATGAACAGATAGATCTGGCAACGTTCAAGCATCGGCAATTGGCTGGAGCATTGAGCAAAGAGCATGCCATGTCATTGACAAAACCAGTGGCCCGGCCCTTTGCGTTTATAACGCGAAGGCAGTGAGCGCCGCCCTTTATGGTGTAGAGATCTGGGGGTTTGGGAACCTAAATAAGATGGCAGGATCCGAAAATAGGTTCCTACGTAGTCTTGTTAACTTACCCCAGAGCACCCCTATGGGTCCTGTTTCTTATGATTTGGGTATGAGACCAATTGATCTCATTGCTAATTTGCGACCTGTATTGTATTGGAGGCGCTTATGGTCAACACCTGAATTAAAAATATTTGCTTCAGGACTCTTGGATATAATTAAAAGTGATACCTTCCACAGAATAAACTGGCATTGGTGGGATACTCACAGAGCTGGGATTGCTAGAGCTATGGGAGGACCCACTTAACTCTACGTTTCCATCAAAGAAGGCACTAAAAGTTTTATACTGGGAGATGGTAGCCTCAAGAGCTTTTAGAACTACTGCTCCACTCTCACTCACGGGGGTCTTCTTGGAATTCAAGGATGAGATCTTCTTTGAGACATTCTGGGACGACATAACAAAGCCACCAGATAGAAAGCTCTATTTTCAGATAAGAATTGGTAGTTTACCTATTAGAGCATTCACATCTAGGTGGTCAAATGGTGGAAACGCCACATGTCCCTGTTGTCCGGCCCCCTTGGAAACAATCAGTCATGTGCTATTAGGTGCCCTGCGTACTTTGCCCCGCGCAGAGCTGGGTTGCGCCCAATGTTTAAATTATTGTGCACTAGGAGTGAAGTGGTAGCTACTAGAATTATTAGTACAAGTACTGACCCTCCTGTGTATATCGCAGTTGCTAAGTTCCTAGGATGTTCCTGGAATATTAGGAGCAAATTGATGAAGGGGTGATTTGTCGCTATGTGTATTTGTGACAACATGTTGTATATAGTGTATTATAATAATTTGGGTAATAAATTTTAGTCCTTTTTTATAGCAGAGATGAATTGTAATCTTATTCTCTTTATTATGAATTTCATGCTTTTTAACTACAAAGATGAATTAATTGTTTTATCTGTTTTATGCTTTTATGACAATTGTCGAATAAACTTACTTGACTGACTGACAGTGGTAAACAATTGTTTCTCACTTCAACTTAATGAAAAGTGCTGCTTTTAGCTGGAAATGTATTTAATTTATGTGTATTTTTTCTTTCGTAGAGCGCAACTCCTACCTAGAAATGTGCCATGGCACTGATAACTAGTGTGAATCCATTCATTCTGTGCTATGGTTAGCTTAATGCGTGAAGAGCCAGGTTTCTAATGATTTCATTAACTGCAGCAATTCTGAGGTGGAAAGTAGGAAAGAGGTAAGATTGTTCCAGAGATGAGATGCCTGGAACAGAAGAAGATTAGCTTCTGGGAGCGCAATCTACTGGATGGTCTCAGACCCAGCTCTCCTAGGATGCTGCACCGCTCTGCTTCCTCCCTGTTTCTGAGTGCTTTCTCCTGCTTTTGCCTCATTTTCATTGCTTTCTCCTTCCTTCTCCCCTGTTTTTCTGAGTGCTTCCTCCTGCTTTTGCATCACAATTGTACTGCTTTCTCCTTCCCTTCCCCATTTTTCTGAGTTCTTTCTCCAGCTTTTGCGTGTTTTTTACTGCTTTCTCCTTCTTTTCCCGTTTTTCTGAGTCCTTTCTCCTGCTTTTGCCTCATTTTTTACTGCTTGTTCCTTCCTTTTCTCCTGTTTTTCTGAGTGATTTCTCTTGCATTTACCTTGTTTTTGACTGCTTTCTCCTTCCTTACCCCCCCCCGTTTTTAGGTCGTGCTTGTGCTGCTCTACGAGGCATGCTGTATCCAGTGTATGGGCATTTGTCTCTGGTCACAGTGATAATTCCTCATTCTTAGTCCGCTAGACAGTACTGCTAGCTGCTTCTCAGGTCCCCCTGGTAATTCCTCATTATAAGTCCTCTATAGAATGCTGCTGGCTGCTACTCTAGTCCTGTTAGTAATTGCTCATTCTAAGTCCTCTGAAGAGTGCTGCAGCTGTGTCTCTGGTCACAGTGGTAATTCCTCATTCTTAGTCCTCTAGACAGTGCTGCTAGATGCTTCTCTGGTACCGTTGGTAATTCTTCATTCTAAGTCCTCTAGACAGTGCTGTTAGCTGCTTCTCTGGTCCTGTCTAAAACTCATCCATTCTAAGTCCTCTAGATGGTGCTGCAGCTGTGTCTCTGTTCCCAGTGGTAGTTCCCCATTGCTGGTCCTCTAGACAGTGCTGCGCTGTGTCTCTGTTCATACATCCACTAATTTCCAAACCAAAATACACAGGTAAAAGACATTGTCATTTACTATGCAAATAGCTCTAGCTCTCAAAAATGCGAGACCTATTGCATTGAAAATGCTTGATTTCCATGTAGTTATAGGGTCAAGTGCTTAGAATCAAGTACTTGACAGATGAAGTAAGGCTTTCATCTTTCAGATCCTGGTGGAAGGAGTATGACTTTTAACTGCAACGTGATAAGTGTTTGAAAATCTATATAACATATATTTGCTTTATAGCTAGGGCCCAGTCTTTAAATTGTTAGCCACAGGACTTTCAACCATGAGTTGTAATCCTGTTTTTTCTAGTAGGCGAGATTCTGTGTTTGTGGGTGAGATTCTGTGTCTGTTCCTCCCATCCCTTCGAAATTGGGAGCCAATGGAAACCACTAAACGTATGGTGTTACAAGACTACCTGCCATTTTCATGTACAACAAGCTTTGAAGTGCTGTAAATTTGGATTAGCATTATCATTATTATTATTATTATTATTATTATTATTATTATTGTTATTATTATTATAATAAGTATTTTTACAATCAGTGATAGCAATGACGCGAGCGAATGACACTTACTTTTTGCCAAAATGAGTTCGTCACGTTTTCTCTCCATCCGTATTTTACTGATAAACTCGCAGCAGTCCATGAATGCATTCACACACTCCGAGGTCTCTTTGATGTATTGGGCTCGCTTTGCACAGCTGTGGCCCATAATGTTTTCTCTCATGCCATCTTCACAGCACTTTTTCTCAGTGCCTTTGTACTTTGCAGCTGAAATGGTAGAACAAGGATTTTCACAGCATGCTCCCTCTATTTATTTATATATTTTTTTATTTTTGTGTTTTATAGAGCGCGAACATGACCCGTGAGGGTATCAAAGCGCTTTACACGGTATACTTTGTTGAGCAAACAAAAGATTAAGGTGCAGGGACAAACAGATCAAACGTTACACGGTATACATTCTATCACACTGAAATACCACAACTGATAACTAGAAATCGAGGCAGAGAAAAAACACTTGACCTACCAAACCTACTGATTTCCAATTATGAGATTTGATCCTTTCGAAATGTTATAATTTATCATAGCAAGAGACTACTGCGCTGTGTAGGAAGCTGGCTCTTTATATAGTGGACCAAAATGAGGTATACAGCATAAAGAGTCCAGGCAAACCCCAGTTGGATGAAAGAGGACAAATGATAACCCAAATGCTCTCTTTGTGGTAGTGTGGGTGAGCAGATAGGCTTATCAGAGGGGAGTGCGAAGCATTTATTGCACACATGCATGCAATAAGTGAGACACACACACAATAAAGAAATCCAACACCAATTTATAAAAATAACATATTGTTATATGAATTTAGATACCAAGATCATCAGAATCGGGTAAGAACTTTTCGAGATGAGTTGACTTCTCCAAGAGGGTCGGATGCAGCAAGCAAGCTGCAGGGTTGGTGCCAAGTCAGTAGTTGCTCCTCTGCTCTCGGGTCAGCAAACTTCTCTGTCCACTACTTCTTTTTCTCTGTAAAATCTGAGGTGCCATGTCGTGCTTTCACTTTTTAGAGTACCTTGTCATGCAGCGTGCAGTGAAAGTCTGCATGGGTTTGATGCTGGGTCCTTTAGAGTGGCACAATATATGCTGCAGCTCTTATGGACCAACTTTAGTACCTATGCCCTAGGTACCAGGGGTAGCACATACTAGGGATTTACAGAGGTGCTAAAGGCCCGTCCAACTGCTGATCAATTGCCCAGTTACCTTATTTTGGGGAATGAACACTGGCACTGGGGACCTGGTTAGCAGGAACCCAATGCACTCCAGTTAATGTTGCATCCAGTACCAGGCAAATAGTGGGGGGAACACTACAATACAAAATCCAGTTTCCTACATGCTGTATCAGGAGGAGAAGGTGGTAGCACTATAGAAGGAATATTTTCTTTCATTATAAAATAGGCATACTTTAGTAGCCTTCCTCCATGACTGGCACTGAAATGTAAGCCTTGTGTGGCCCTATTCATATTGTGTTCATTTATTGCATTGCTTTGAGCATGTCCGAACTAAGCTATATAGGGGTGTTGTAGATATAACAGTAAAACAAATTACTCGAGATAGAGAAAATATATAGACAAAATCGGTCAAAACAAGGGGCAGAGGTTAAGGCAAGGAACGACCCAGTCCTCTCCGCCACAAGTCAGCAATCATATTTACACTGACTACCTTTCATTCATGAAATGTTCGGGGTGTTTCGGATCGAAAGAGAGATGCTTTAATTTAAACTCTCTTGCATTTCTGAGTTGTTATTATTGATGCTATTTTCATTCGTTTTTCCTCCATGTTGCTAGCCTGTTTACTCTTTTTGGAGTTCTTATCAAAAGTTCTTTGCCATGGTCTATTTTTTTCCTTCATAGACCATTATCAGTGCTGCCAATTAATCAGCTTATGTATTGTACCCTTTGGAACTTGCACTGCAGGTTAAAGTGGGTTATGAACTACCACTGTAGATTAAACTAGACATGGGCTGAGACTACAAGGTTAAACAAGGTTTGTAGACAGGTAGGCCCAGACGTGCATATTGTGTTCATTATGCATTGGACTTCAAAAAGGAGACTCAAAAAGGCTGGCCCAGATGTGGTCTTTCTTGTGTTCCTCTCTGCAGGCACCTGGCCTGGTGGTTTGGGCCAGACCGATCCTGTTGGAGAAGGACCAAGGCAAATTGCCATATGGCTGTCTTTGTCAGGAATGCTACAATGTGCAAAGAATAATGGACTGGAATTCGGTCCCAGTAGTTGCTAGTGGTTGCAATTAATTCAATAATTCTCCCAATCACAGTGTTTTATTTTTTTACATCAATGGCAGGTTACCCTCAGTATGAGCCACCACCGGCAGTGAAGACTGGTCATAGGCTGTCACAGTGGGTTATCCTATATATGTCTGTCGCTGCCAGGCAGGGTAAAGGCTGCTGCTCATGGATGGACTGGCTATTGGCAGCCAATAGCAGCTTAGACTGGGTATATCCCAGCACTTGTACGTTAGAATGGGCTGTCATTGGCATATTAGACTCAGGATAGGCTGTGAATAGTCAGTTACACCGGGCATGGAGTAACACTTGTTGGAGTAGTTTTGATCACTCACCAATACCACATTTATCAGTCACACTGACAGATTACTCAGGGTATGGATTCCTACTTTCCAGTGAGGCTGAGCTTGCTATATCTCTGGCATGTTTCAATATGTATGGGTTAAAATGCAGGTTAGAAAGGGGATTGGCTTACTTCATGGTAAGACTGGAGATGGGGGACCAGTTTGGGTGTGGTTATCATTAGCTAGTTAAACCAGTAATGGATGGCAATTGCAGGTTACAGCAGCACGGGCAAAGTAGACCGGCAATGGACTGTCACAAGCAACTGGAGTCAGTACAAGCCACTGCTAGGTTAGATCTATAGCCAGTATGGCAGATTTGACTAGCCAGCGACCGGCACAGCCAGATATGAGACGGTTAGACAGAGTACAAGATAATACTGCATGTTGCACTGTGTACATGTGCTCACTGGCAGCTTACATTATATACAGGTTGTCACTGGTGGGTAATGGGTATGGGCTGTCATTGGATTGTTTTTAGACCAGACATAAGCTGCTAGTGCGGGGTTTGAATGCATATGGTATGCCCATGGTACATTAGTCTGTGGAAGTATAGCAACCAGCAGGTTAGAGTGGCTTGGGTATGGATGGTTGAAAGTTCTGGAGATTATAAGGGTGCTGAGGGTAGGTTGAATGGCCGGTCACCAGAATAGTCTACACCTACAAGTAGTAGGAAGGCTCTGAACATTGACATATCATGGACCCAAGGCTTTGCAAACATTTACTGATTGATTTAAATGATAATTAAGCCTGATAAATGTTTCAAATTTGCTACCAACCTTTGCCTGCTTTGGCATCTATCAGCTGAACAGAGCGACGCCGACGGCTTCTTGGCTGAGGGCATGTGGGTTCTGCAGGAAGAGAAAGAATGAGTCCATTGAGTATGCGTTCGCTAAATGAGATTATTTTCTGCTTTGAAGAAGTTTCCATACATTGGATATTTTGGTGGGGTATTGCTGGTAGTAGTGCTCTTCTTGTAGAGTATATGAGGTAGATTCAGAGTAATACGATACCTGATCGTTGTGGAGTAGTGGTCCTAAAACTTGTTTCGAGAGCCAATCCAGCATCATAAAAGACCCCCACATTGTTGGCGCCACCCCCAGGAGTGCATCCAATGTCATTCTTCTCCACAGAGTTCCACACCTGAAAATGACAATGTAAAAGGTATTAATTAGTAAACACAAGTGTTCTGTTTAATAATACACACAATGAAATGCACTTCTCTAAGTAAAACTGTTGTGTCTCTGACAGAGAGTGGAATATGTGTGAAAAAGCTTTTAGATGGACAAGGGGATATTTTGATTCTGTCCTCTCTGTCTTCTGAATCTTCATTGTGGCTGTGAATGCTAGAATTACACATCAATCTTCCTAGTCAGACACACCTTTCCACAAAGACCTCTCTTTACTTGTGTCAATAGAAACGATACCCCCTCCTAGCATTAAGTCCTTCCAACTGCACCATGTCTCCCTCCTTAAATTCATATAGGTCACGGGAATGTTTAGTTGAACGTGCACCTTGCCTCCATCCACAATTTAAGATGGATAGTAGAACGGTTAGCTGACCGGGCACCCTGTCCCCGTTTCTAAATTTATATGGATTATAGAATGTTTATGTGAATGCACACTTTGCTACACTCCCAAATTCAGACGAATCACTTAGCTGGCAGTTAAAGCTGAAGTTTCTAGACTGTTGGACTTTCTCTCTTTGGATCAACCATGCATTAGGACCTTGTGTCCTACTCTAGACATATCTGGCTAATTATCTCCTTCCTTTTGCAGCGTTCTGATTGGGCATCCTGTGCTTTTTTTAGGCTAAAATGAACCAACTTCAGCATGGTGTTGCTTAATGAGTAGATCTGATGGGTTCAAAGTGTTGATTGCTTGGCGTATTAAGATATACTGTATTTTTACTTGTTGTGTAACTCCACATTATTCTGCATGGCCTCTGGTGAAGAAGCCTGGAGGACCCCGTTAAGAATATTAAGTCACCAAGTTTCTGCATTATATGCATGGATGAATGTTGGTGAACCCTAAAACAAGTTGTTACTCTCTTCTCTCATTAACTTTAAGAGGTCTGGTGCACAATCATGATGGATCCTATTAAGAATTATAACCAACTGTCTCGTAAACTGGATCTAGGGCAGGGACTTGGAGGATTCCAACAAGATTCATCCCTCTTCCTTTTTATGCATTTGATCTACTAACGGACAGCCTTAACAAGATGCCTAGAGTTCAATTCACCTACATGAGGCACATGTTCAAGATCTAATGCCAAGTCTGGAAAATGCTAGAGATATTTATGTCCAAACAATCACCAGAATGGATTAATGGTAAGTGCCTGTAGGACTCTACAGAGAATCCAAGTTCTTGCAGTTGGAGAATTGAACAAGATGGCTGTGTCTTGTTTTCTAGGCTCCATTCACTCACTACTGTCACCGGACAGTACTGTAAGCAAAAGTGCTTTGACCCTTAGTAGTATTCAAGCTACTTCCAGCAAGGGCTTTAGCATTATTTTAATGAAGCCCATTCATTACAGGAAGGCCCCTATGTGGTAAATGTAGGAAGCTGGCTCTCTATATACTGCACCAAAATGAGGTACCCTGTACAGAGAGTCCAGGCAACCCTTATTGGTTTACAGGGGTTAAAATAATAATCCCAGATGTGCTCTTTTGTGGTAGTGTGGGCAAGCAGGTTATGCTTGTCAGAGGATAGTAATGAGTATTTATTTCACACACCGTGTCAGTGAGACACACCCTCAATAAAGAAATGTGACACAAATCTATAAAATAACACAGACTTTTATATGAATTTAGACACCAAGAACATCATAATCAAATAATCTTTAAAGTGGAAATGTTACCCTATTTGGGAAAAACATTAACTACATTCAGTCACTTGGCAATGACTTAAAGGACTGTTCTTCTGGACCTAAGGTAAGTAGGGGACAAGGTACAAAGCAGCACCAACAGGTCACCTCGGTCTACTCTGGGGCATCTGGGTGCAGGGGTGCTTTTCAGAATCAGGTGCTCTGTTTAAGTTAATGGTAAGTGGTACCTCTCAAAAGGGGCTGCAAACAGGGACTCGGGCCAGTCCAAGAGAACCCACAGGGGGGCTCAAGTCTTCAGGGGCACCATTGGTCCCCATGAACTGGGGCCAGGGGACATGTGTGCAGTTTGGCTTTATCCAGCTGGGTCGCATCGCTATGACTCTTTTGGTTCCTTGTTCCAGCAAATAGGGGCTGCAGGTGGCAACTGGGGCAAGTCTGGCCAAACCCACGGGTGGGTTCAGCTTTTGAGGGTCTCAGGACCACGTTGGCACCGCCATCTTCACTCAGACTCTGGCTGTGGGGTGCAGGTGAAGGGGTGCTTTGAGGTATCAGTTCTCGGTTGGTTATAGACCTACTCTAAGTCTGGATGACCTGGTGAAGAGGAGGAAAAGGGAAGCAGCACCACTCTTGGTGCTTGACTGGTGTATCCTGACATTCATTATTGCTAGGTCTTGCATTGTGCTGTTGGAGTCTGGACTGGACCATCAACAAGCTTTGGTTGCTGCAACTGCTCCAGTACCCAGGGTATTGTTGCTGGGAGCCTCCTGAAGGTTCTGGCATATCCAAACTTGGCAAGGAGACAGAGCTGACCTTCTGGAGCATGAAAACCCTTTTCCTGTTGCACTGCTCCTTTGGAAAGCCCAATGACTGGCAACACGATGGACCGTCAGATGCTATGCGGTGGCTGCAGATGCAGAAGAGCAACTCCTCTACTCCAAGCGAGACCTTTCCCAGTTATTGAGTTGATGGGCAGTCCTCTAAGGGTTTTGGGGAGACTGTCCAGCATTTGGTAAAGTTGGCTCTGTGACGGTCAAAGTCCAAGGAACCTGGCAGAGTTTTCTGCCAATCTTTGGAAGAGGTAAAAAAGGGGGTGGTGATGGACGGAGCATCTGAACCAATCAAACACTCACACCCAGTCAACAGATCTGGGTTTAAACCATCACCGTTCTTTAGCTCATTCTGCCACCCCAGTTCAGACATGGCCATATGCAAATCAGGCTGACCCTGTGCCTCATGGGAACAGTCCAGCCCGAACTGCCAATCCATGCCTTCCCTGGACCGGAAACAAGCTTCCGAGGACCGGTTTCTGGCATTGCAGCCGTCTTCAGCCCGGCTTGCTTGAATCCAGTGGCAAAGTGAGCAAGGAACTCACGCCTGAGCATACCCTGCCAACTTATGGCAAACAAAGTGGTACAAAAGGGGGTGGTGATGGACGGAGCATCTGAACCAATCAAACACTCACACCCAGTCAACAGATCTGGGTTTAAACCATCACCGTTCTTTAGCCCACTCTGCCACCCCAGTTCAGACATGGACATATGCAAATCAGTCTGACCCTGTGCCTCATGGGAACCGTCCAGTCCGAACTGCCAAGCCATGCCGGTTTGTGGCATTGCAGCCGTCTTCAGCCCGGCTTGCTTGAATCCAGTGGCAAATTGAGCAAGGGGTCCCCATTATCCTGCTGGCTAGTTCGAGACAAGACTCATAAGGACTTTTAAAGCACCGTGCCCTGACCCTTTGGTTTTCTGCTTGGTTTCCCCCCGCCGACGCCGCTGTTTGTCATCGTGAGCGGCCGCCGAGCATGGGAAACTACAATTCCCAGAAGCCCTGAGGACCATGCCCCACTCCACCACGCGCCCAGTGGGGCACAAAAGAACGCGAGCACTGCGGTGGAGCGGGTCCCCATTATCCTGCTGGCTAGTTCGAGACAAGACTCATAAGGACTTTTAAAGCACCGTGCCCGGACCCTTTGGTTTTCTGCTTGGTGTCCCCCGCCGCTGTTTGTCATCGCGAGCGGCCGCCGAGCGGGGGAAACTACACTTTCCAGAAGCCCTGAGGACCACGCCCCACTCCACCACGCGCCCAGTGGGGCACAAAAAACGCGAGCACTCCCGCGTCGCGGGACGCGCGCGGGCATCGCCGGGACAACGAGGCCAGGAGAGGCAGGGCAGGGCCACTCCCCTGATAAGTGTGACTCTGGTTAGTGCTCTATTGTGTTATTGACATTATATACATACTGTTGCCATGGCTGCAAATGGAAAAAATGTGCATACTGTGGGGGAGAGAGTGGTGGGAACAATGGACGCCTTCCTGATCAGAGCGGAATCTGTGCTACAACGTGAGATAAGCTTAGCGGAAAAGCGGCTTTCCCAAGGTTTAGCTGAGGCACAGAAAAGGTCCTCTCTGGGTGCAATTAGCAATGTTAGATCACCCACAGTAAATCTCCACCCTGTACCTCTTATTAGTAGGACGGGCCAGGACCAAGGGTCAGGTAGTATACATGATAATATAAACATATCCATTGATGATATAAGTGAAGCTGAGTACAGTGGGCTCCCCCTTGCTCCACTGATTCCCTCTCTGGATATGGCTACTCTTCCCCCTCCTGGCACACTACCGGATTCACTAAATACCTCACGTTTGTCGAAAACACCTAGGACTTCCATGATTACTTCGCCTGAGGACGTTACTCCCAAGTATACTCCATCTTTGGCAGCAAGACTTCGCTCTTATCGAGCAGCTGCAGAACATAAGGTACAAGGTCATCGCACAAAGAAAAACCCACCAAAGCCCACTACCAGGAACAAACCCAATAGCAAGGAAGTAGGGGGTGCGAGACCAAAGTCTACTTATGTCAATGCTAGGGTTAAGCAAGGGATTCCAACAAACACTATAGGTACCCAAACAGAAAGCGTTATTTCGCCACTTGATGCAGGGTTGGAAAGAAGGCTTGTCACCCTAGAAGCATTATTAAAGGACTCCCTAGAATCATTGTTTAGGGGGACAATGGCTGAAATAGAAAAGGATCTGGTAGCAAGCCTGTCACAGTTTACTGTGAGAATAGAGCACATGTGCAAAAATTTGAGGCATGCGGGAAGCAACCTTACACCTCAAGAGAGTAACCTCTCATCACTACCCTCATTAGCAGAAAAGGAAGCAGCGAGTTTGCTGTTACCCGCAAAAACTTTAGGCAGACCTGCCAATTCAACTGGGGGGGACAAGGGCACAACGAAGGTGGGACACAACATTGGAAGCATAGCTAGCTTGCCAACCCAGGGAAGCTCAAGCAAGGCATTAGGTAAAACTAAAGTTTACAGTCCGAAAGGTACCGACCTGATGCCATGCTCTGATGTCTTGCAATTACCACCGGCATCTTCCCCTTACGTAATTATTTTAGCTGGGGTACCTTCATTGAAAAGAAGCCAAACTGAATCCTGGCAAAACCTACGAAATAAGGTTGTAGATTGGTTAGTTAAATTCAAAAGGTTCCATCCGGAGAATAGCCATGAGATTTTGATGGTCCGTAGAGTGGGGTGGTTGGATCACTCCCCAAAGAACATCAGTGGAGATTGTGTGGTCATCAATCTCAGGTGTCCTCAGCAAGTCAGGAGGATTTTGGAAACAATGGAGGAACCCCAGGGTGAAAACACGCTTATTAGCGTATTTCCCCTGGGTTACTTCTATAAATCAAGGCACGTAGGGGCACCAAGACATCAGCTTTCCTTTACCCCCTTAGAGAATAGATTTGAGGGCCTCAACACTCTAGAGGAGGTAGATTGACTAACTACATCATACTTCTCTATACCTTCCCCCACTAATACCATCATGGAGTTTACTCTAGGCAGAGTGTCACAACCATCGTCTTCTCCTTAACTGGTAAAACACCATAGCAGGTCTGTTAAAGTCCGCAGGGATGGTACACTAAGAACCAGTGTTAGTGACTACACAAAAACGGGGTTAGGCTTAACATTAACTAGAACAGGGTCTTCCACCACCCAAGCTGGCCAACCTGACTTGATTTCCCCTAAACCAAGTGGGAACCTTGAAGTTAAAATGATGTCCTGGAACATTGCAGGTTTATCCAGGAACCTTCGGGACAACATCTGCTGTAATTACCTTGATGAATATGACATAATATTCTTACAGGAGACTTGGTCTCTGGATATTCCACATAGGCTCGTATACAAAACCTTTTGTTGCGAAGCCACCCCTTCTGTAAGAGGAAGGGCCTCTGGGGGCTTGGTGATCTGGATAAAAACTACTTTGGAAATTGAAGTTACCCTGCTTCCCATCATCCTGTTAGGTGTAAAAATAATGACCAGAGAGAAAGAGATTGTCTATTTAATAAATGTATATAATAGGCCCAGCCCATCAAATAAATAATCTGGGCTGATTGACCAACTTGATTCCTTTCTTAATACTCTAGATCCTAACTCACAAATAATTATAGGAGGGGATTTTAACTGCAAATATGAGCCATTATTGGGTCTAGATGGTTTATTCGACGAGCAAGACAAGGCAAATAATATCCCCGCCTTAGACAGCAATGGGGAGGTAAAATGTACTGTTGCGGCATCCCAAATCTTACAACTAACTGTAGGGCACGATTTAAGGGCTTGTAACGGTCGTTTTCAGTCAGATAGACCAGCGGCCCCTACATTTTGCAGAGGAAATGCCAAATCTTACATAGATTTCATATTGGTCTCCATGAGTTTGTGGCACATAATTGTTGACTTTAAGGTTGTGTATAGGACCGAGAGTGATCATTTACCGCTACAATTAATTTTGGACCCTCAGCCCTTTAAAACTAATACAGCCAAAGAAATAGTGCCCAAGAGGTATGATGGCGAACTCCAGATAAGTATTAATCGGCGTGCACTAAAATGGCCATATATCTTAGCCAAGGAAGCATCTATGACATGTATTTACAACACTTTTGATGACAAAGTTGCAACATATCAGGATCTTTCCTTAGGCGATCATGGAGTATTAGACATGCACCTCAATTTGGTCGATGCTCTAACTCCTCTCCTGAGCAAAATCTATGAGAAGGGGGACAGATCCCATAGCATCAACCTAGAACATGGCAACCCTTGGTACAATAAAGTGTGCCGTGTAGCTAAGTCTCTCCTGATCCAGGCAGTAAAAACAAAGAACTCAAAGGGAATTAGAGATGCCAGACAAGCCTACAAGAAAATCCTTTTTTATTCAAAAAAAGTATGGGATGAGGAAATCTGGGCTGATCTACTTATAGCAGCCAAAACGAGGGACCAAGGCACCTTTTGGAGCTTAATATCAAAAGGGAATAAGTCGGGTAGATCTCGTAAGGACACCTTCCTAGACGAAAAAACATGGAGAGACCACTTTTCCAAGCTATACTCCCTAAGCAAGGAGGGGTTCCCCATAGTCGAACAGGAGGTTGCAATAGCATCAAGGATTACCAATCTATATTTTAGCTTAGAGGAGACTGTCCAGGCGATACAGGCCATTAAAGCAGGGAAAGCCCCGGGACCTGATAAGATCCCTGGAGATATACTCAAGCACGATAAAGAAGTTTGGGGACCGTATATTAACTTTTTATGTAACTCCATAGTAGCAGGTACTCCAATTCCGGAGTCCTGGAAGGGGGCTGAAATCATGACAATTTTTAAAAAAGGAGATCGTTATGACCCTGCAATTTATTGCCCAATCAGTTTAATCGACCTTATCCAAAAAGTGTATGCCAGACACATTTTAAATAAGCTTTTAGAGTGGATGGTAGACTCCCAGGTATTATCCAAATACCAGGCAGGGTTCAGAGCAAAAGTCAGTACAATAGACCAGGTTTTTAGGTTTACATGTATTGTTTGGAAATATATTACTATAAAGAAGGGCAGTCTGTATGTTGATTTTACGGACCTGAGGGCTGCGTTCGATCTTGTCCCTCGCACACTATTATGGGAAACATTAGCAAATATAGGTGTCCCTGGTGAATTACTTATAGAATTAATTAGAGTCCACACAGGAAATTACGCCAAAGTAAGATGGGGGAAGGGAGGGGAGTTAACACAGGCCATACCGGTGAGACAAGGCGTACGCCAAGGCTGCGTGTTGGCACCTACGCTCTTCTCACTCTATGTTAACGATATTCCCACGTACTTAGGGAACTGTGTACATGACTCCCCAAAACTTGGGGGTGAATCGATTCCAGCACTATTTTTTGCTGACGACACCATCCTCATTTCACAGACCCCAAAGGCACTCCAAAACTTGGTGAATTCTTTTTATAGTTACTGTGTGGATAAAGGATTGGAAATTAATTCATCAAAAATGAAGTACATATCCATAAACCCTCAAAAAACCTTTAGGGAAAATCTGGCCTTAAACAACCAAAAACTAGAACTTGTGGGGAGTTTTAATTATTTGGGAATCATGTTGGATAGCAAACTATCCTGGAAGGGACAGCTCGAAAAGAGGAGGATAGCCCTTCGTCATAACTCAATGCCCGTTCTAAAAGTTCACGGTGGCAGCCAATCTAAGGCCATTACTCCAGCATTGGAAGTATTCAAAGCAAAGGCCCAATCAGCCGGAATCTATGGGGCTGAGATTTGGGGACCATCCTGCAAAAAGTACTTTGAACTGGATGAAAACATCTTTATACGGAGACTGTTAAAATTCCGTCTAGAACCCCCCCTAGTTCCTGTGTTTTTGGATGTTGCCATTAAAAGTACAGATCATCAAGCCATCTTAAGGCCCCTATTGTATTGGAATAAGATATGGAGCACCCCTGAGTTGGATAACTATAGATGTGGCCTGATAGAAATCATGCAGTTCGATGGGCATAAAAACATCGCCTGGCTAAAACATATCTCCCTCTGGTCAAATAGACTAGGGTTATCCCATTATTGGGACGAGCCCTTGAGACTGACACCCTCTTGCAAAAAGTCTTTAAAGTCTGCATTCTGGTCTTACATCAGTAACCCATTAGTACAGGGCTCATTTACTGGTCCACTAACTCAAAAGTTTTTAACCTTTAAAGATACCGTTTTCTTTGAACCCTTTATGGATGAGATTGGACCACCGATAGCAAAAACTTTATTCTTGCAGTTTAGATACGGGGTCCTACGGATAAATGCAAACACATCCAGGTGGGGGGGAAACACGGGCTCTCGCCTATGTATCTCTTGCATGCAGAAGGCGAAGGAAGATGACGTCCATCTACTCTTCTTTTGCCCTTTATGTAAGTCGCCCAGGGTTCGCTGGATTAGACCTCTATGCAGGAACATGGGTGTCAGGTCTTGCAAAGATGCTGAACGTATATTGAGGACCAATACCAGACAGGTGGTGCTGTTTTGTATATCTAGGTTCTTATATAACTTTTTTTTGATCAGAAAGAAGGCTGGGCTAAAACTATAGTGCAATTGAACTGTTTTATCAACTTTTGTTCTGTAAATACTAAGTGTTGTATAATATGTTTTAATTACTGGCTTTTAGATTTTTTTTTACTATATTTATGAAAATAGCTTGTATGTTTTAGGGCATAATTTATAAAGCTGATAAGTTGTATATCATTTTTGCCCCAAAATGTTTGTAAATGGACTATGGAGTTAATAATAACACGTAATGTTTTATTTTGTGCTTTTTATGGCTAATGTTAGCTGAAATAAAGTTGAAACGAACGAACGAACGAACAAACGAACGAACGAGCAAGGGACTCACGTCTGAGCATACCCTGCCAACTTATGGTGAACAAAGTGGTACAAAAGGGGGTGGTGATAGACGGAGCATCTGAACCAATCAAACACTCACACCCAGTCAACAGATCTGGGTTTAAACCATCACCGTTCTTTAGCCCACTCTGCCACCCCAGTTCAGACATGGCCATATGCAAATCAGTCTGACCCTGTGCCTCATGGGAACAGTCCAGCCCGAACTGCCAAGCCATGCCTTCCCTGGACCGGAAACAAGCTTCCAAGGACCGGTTTCTGGCATTGCAGCCGTCTTCAGCCCGGCTTGCTTGAATCCAGTGGCAAAGTGAGCAAGGGACTCACGTCTGAGCATACCCTGCCAACTTATGGCAAACAAAGTGGTACAAAAGGGGGTTGTCTGAACTGGGGTGGCAAAGTGGGCTAAAGAACGGTGATGGATTAAACCCAGATCTGTTGACTGGGTGTGAGTGTTTGATTGGTTCAGATGCTCCGTCCATCACCACCCCCTTTTGTACCACAAATCTATGGAAGAGGTCTTCAATTTACGTTCTCTTTAATCCTTCTCCTTCTTCCTCGGTTCCCAGTAGTTGAATATGATTTCCTAGTGCCAGTTGGCCCCCTAAATAATACATTTAGAAGCGTTAAGGGGAGTGAAGGGTAGTAGTCAATGGGCTCCTTACCCCTGTGGTCACTACACTCCCTAGATAACCAGCTCCAGTGGGGATTGGGCATCACCCTGTCTCAAAATTCCTAATTCCACCACACACGAGATGGTGGAATCCTAATTGTTATGTTCACTTTCTGGCTGCCCACCCTAGAGGTGTGTCCAGCCAGGCAGTGCAACACGACTCCTGCATAGCTAGTTTCCCGCCTGTCCTGATGCTAAATGGGCCTCAGGGGTTGGCATCCTTCAGGTAAGGGGGAAGCCAGGCTCGCATACCAAAGACAGTGTGCCCTTTGATGTTCTTTTTTTGACATGCTTGTTTACTAGCCATCCTGTTTGGGGGAGGTGTAAACAACTCTTGCCAGAGCAGGCATTGTTTCTGACCCCTGAAAAAGGGGCTCTCCAATGTGTGGGCAAGCTTCAGGATATTCCCTGAATGAAAGGAAAACACAGGTAATTTGCACACATAACCTTGCCTTTAAAGATCCTCAGCGAGTAGACACAGCAGTGTATTTGGGCATTCGTATTAGCCCAAAGGTAGACACAATGGGTAATATTAATTGTAATCCTTTGATGAGAACAATATCTACAGACCTGAAGCGAATAAATGGGTTACATTTATCTATAAACGGCCGGGGCAATGTTTTAAAAATGACAATGCTTACTAAAATGCTCTACTTTTTCGATCAATCCCGGTGGCAATAGACGTATTAATTTAAAAAACATTGCAATCCATTTTTGTACACTTTATTTGGCAATATGGGAAGGGATTTCATACCGCCCTTAGATCAGCTATATCTCTAGGTAAAATACCGATAGTAGAGGCAATTGTCAGGAGGAACAGTAGAATAAAGAACATCTATAGTGTGTTGCTTGAGAGCCTGCCTGATGATCTTGAAAACACTGAGGCAAGTTAGGCAAGGAAGTTAGGTAATTCTGATACTGATGTATATATGGCAATGTCATTAACCGCAAAGATTCTCTCATCAACACGTCTGAAGGTGCAGCATTATAAAACTGTATTTAATTTGTATTTTACCCCTACCAAGCTGTCTGATAGGGGCAAGAGAACAGATGACAAGTGCCCAAGGTGTGGGGAATGGCCGGCTACAATAATACACGTTTTATGACTGTGCCAGACAACTTCCCTTGAAGAACGGGTTGGTACGCTTCTGGGAAGGTTTGTTTCGGCGTAGGATTAATTTGAGCCCCACCTTGATGATTTGGGGCTACAATAGCTCTAGTGGCCTGGACACTGCTCTGATGTATTGTGTATTTGTCTGTGTAGCTGTTTTAGGGTAATAATTGCTGCCAGATGGAAGGACCCTGAGCCCCCACATTTCCGATATAGCTAACACAGCTGCTGGGGGTATGCAATCAAGAGGCTGCTCTATATGCATGGGTACACAGACATAATATCGACTCCAAAATATCGTTTGGACATAATATCGACTCCAAAATATCGTTTGGAGAAAATATCGACAGGACAGAATATCGACAGCCAAAATATCGTTTTTAAGGTAAGTGAAGTAATATCGTTTTTAAGGTAAGTGAAGTAATATCGTTTTTATTTTTAGGGTTCAGGGTCAGTTTTGGGTTTTTGGGTAAAGGGGTATTTTTAGGGTTCAGGGTCAGTTTTGGGTTTTTGGGTAAAGGGGTATTTTAAGGGTTCAGGGTCAGTTTTCAGTTTTTGGGTAAAGGGGTATTTTTAGGGTTTAGGGTCAGTTTTCAGTTTTTGGGTAAAGGGGTAGTTTTAGGGTTCAGGGTCAGTTTTCAGTTTTTGGGTAAAGGGGTATTTTTAGGGTTCAGGGTCAGTTTTCAGTTTTTGGGTAAAGGGGTATTTTTAGGGTTCAGGGTCAGTTTTCAGTTTTTAGGTAAAGGGGTATTTTTAGGGTTCAGGGTCAGTTTTCAGTTATTGGGTATTATTTTATTATATTTTATTACTATATATATATGTTTAATAAATATGAAATAAAAAAATATTTATTTAACTTTCATTAATTATTTAATTATTATAAGTTAATTTAAGTAATTTTAAGTATATTTTAGTAATTAATTATTAATATTAATTTAATTTAACACTGTTTTTAGTAAATACGATATTTTTTACAACTATATTTTTGTAAACGATATTTTGTACTCGATATTTTTGTACTTACCTGTTTGTACATACAAACTCGATATTTTTGCTGTAGATATTTTTTCCTCGATATTTTGGGTAGTCGATATTTTGGTAGTCGATATTCTTTCAGTGATCCGCATGGGTACACAGACATAATATCGACTCCAAAATATCGTTTGGACATAATATCGACTCCAAAATATCGTTTGGAGAAAATATCGACAGGACAGAATATCGACAGCCAAAATATCGTTTTTAAGGTAAGTGAAGTAATATCGTTTTTAAGGTAAGTGAAGTAATATCGTTTTTATTTTTAGGGTTCAGGGTCAGTTTTGGGTTTTTGGGTAAAGGGGTATTTTTAGGGTTCAGGGTCAGTTTTGGGTTTTTGGGTAAAGGGGTATTTTAAGGGTTCAGGGTCAGTTTTCAGTTTTTGGGTAAAGGGGTATTTTTAGGGTTTAGGGTCAGTTTTCAGTTTTTGGGTAAAGGGGTAGTTTTAGGGTTCAGGGTCAGTTTTCAGTTTTTGGGTAAAGGGGTATTTTTAGGGTTCAGGGTCAGTTTTCAGTTTTTGGGTAAAGGGGTATTTTTAGGGTTCAGGGTCAGTTTTCAGTTTTTGGGTAAAGGGGTATTTTTAGGGTTCAGGGTCAGTTTTCAGTTATTGGGTATTATTTTATTATATTTTATTACTATATATATATATGTTTAATAAATATGAAATAAAAAAATATTTATTTAACTTTCATTAATTATTTAATTATTATAAGTTAATTTAAGTAATTTTAAGTATATTTTAGTAATTAATTATTAATATTAATTTAATTTAACACTGTTTTTAGTAAATACGATATTTTTTACAACTATATTTTTGTAAACGATATTTTGTACTCGATATTTTTGTACTTACCTGTTTGTACATACAAACTCGATATTTTTGCTGTAGATATTTTTTCCTCGATATTTTGGGTAGTCGATATTTTGGTAGTCGATATTCTTTCAGTGATCCATATGCATGTAGGGGCAGGCAGACTAGGAAGCTGGGGGAAAAAATCTGGTCGCCAATTACGAAGTTGGAAAACGATACTGGATGCCCCACTAAGCTGATAGCCTGCTATCTTTAGGTACTTTTAGTATTAATTCATTAAATAAGACTTCAGTTTATCATAAGGCACTCAAAATGGGCGGCGCAACACAGCCTCCTTCTAGGAAGTTATGTATAGGTACTTGCATTATTGTAAATAATGATGAATTGCTGTTTCTCCTTTTCATACAGTGTTCTTACTACAAGTTTATAAGCTGCATGTATTTATTCTTTTTATTTTGAATTGATATGCATGATTGTTTTGAATTGTTTGTAACTTGGACCTCTCTGGGTAATAATAATAAAAAAGAAATAAAAAAAGAAAGAGGTGGTCTCACCACCTAGGGGGTCACTAGAGGAGAATGACTGACTGAATACTTTATCTTTGGCCCCGCACTCTGAAAGCGCTGCAATGGGTGACACATTAATTATGGAAAATGAGATGGGAGATGAAAGCTGTGTAAATGTTATAATTGAGCTAAAGTTAATTTTGACTAAAAAAGTGTTATGTACAGATAATGTTATAGATAATGTCATGGATATTGATGTAACTGTAACAAATACAAATGTTAATGTTAACGATAATACGACAGTAAGCCCAGAAGCTTCATTTTTGTCTAACCACCCTGAAGGTACAGGAGTCAGTTATGCTGACTCCCTTGTAATTAGTACTTGGAATATAGCGGGAATTGCCTCGAAATTATGTACCCCGTTCTGGGATAACTTTATTACATGTGGGTATGATATTATATGCTTGCAAGAGACCTGGCACAGAGAACAAATACAAATTGAAGGTTATACCTCCTATAACGTGGCTGCAGTAGCATCTAAGGCTGGTAGAGCTAAGGGAGGCCTATTGACTTTGGTCTCAACTAAATTGACGGAATTTAAAGTTGAGGGACATACAGTAGTATGCCAGCATGCGTCTGTATTGAGAGTAACACACAGTCATGGCAGGGACTTAATCATTGTAAATTTTTATAACAACATTGTGGGCCCTAAACGGGACAAGATTCTCCCCGAAGTTGAATGTGCTATTGAAACTGCTATTGCTCTTTCAAAGAATAACTTTGCAATATTGTGGACAGGCGACTTTAACATTCAAGCCTGTAGTCATGCTCGGAGGGGGATTTGCGGTCACCATGAAGAGCATGCAGGAGGTGACAGCGTTTTCGTTAATCATTTTCCGCAGAGTAATTACGGCAGCGCACTGAATAACCTAATAGCCAAATTTAATCTGGAATTACTTGAATGTATAAAGAATAAAAATAATGAGAAGTGCCCAACATTTAGGGGGAGAGATGCCCATTCAAATATCGACCATATTTTGGTGTCCAATGGTTCAGTTTTCTCCAATGTTTGGGTAATAGAGCAGCCTGTGAGCGATCACAATAGCATTTCAGTGGAGTTAATGGGCTGGGGCCCAAAAACTGTTGTGCACGGTAGATCTGTCCATGGGATTACTGTCGTGAGACCAAATGGTACCAGAATTAAATGGATTAAAATTGATCCTAACAAATTAATGAAGGATATTATTTGTAAATGTACCAGAGATGTTGAATACTGCCTTGCACCGAATGTGATAGCGTCCGCCGTTCTCTCTAATTTCATGAAAATTACATGCACAGTTGAAAATTCTTTGCTAAAAAGAAATAGGAAGCCTAAAAGAAATAAAACTGTGTGGTTTGACAAACATTGTGCTAAGACTCTAAAAAGGCTAAAAAGTGTACTTTATGTTAAACCAAGAGATCAAGAGAGAGTTAGAGAAGAACGAATTAATTATAAATTGGCCCTGTCATCTAGGAAAAGGGAGTTGCAGAACGATGCCTGGAATAAACTTGATATGGCCGCTGCAACCAAAAACCATAAACTCTTCTGGGAAACTATAAATGGTCCATTCTTAAAAAATGATAATATTCCCGAGGTCAGTTCCCATGTCAGTTGTCTTGCATGGATTGCACATTTCTCAGAGATTTTTAACTCTGATTTTAATCCAGATGGGTCTACTTTTTGTTTTAAATGGCAGAAAATGCAGTTGTTTTTAACCTTAAATGAAGTGACAGAGGCAATTAAAAACAGTAAGGGGGGTAAAGCACCTGGGCCTGATGGGGTACCCATGGATTTTTACAAACATGAAATATCTCTATGGGCCCCAATTTTAACCCGTTATTTTAATGCTGCGGTGGAAGATAATTTACCACTGACATGGGGCCAGTCAATCATCATACCCCTCTACAAAAAAGGATCTAGGTCGGAGGCCCGGAATTACCGACCAATCTCACTTCTGGACTCGACAGTTAAAATCCTAAGTCGAGCACTATTAGTGAGACTGGAAGTCTGGGCTGAGGAGAAAAACATCTTGTCCCCGGTGCAGTATGGGTTCCGTAGGGGAATAGGTACAATGGAGCAGTGCGTGAACCTGGAACTCATAGTCGGCAAGTATACTAAAGCTAAATTTGGTAACCTTTACCTATGCTTCCCGACTTGAGTTCCGCGTTCGATCTGGTGGAACACGCACTGCTCTGGCCCACTTTATTGGCAATGGGTGCCCCCACTGAAATTATCCATCTGCTTGCCCGTTTGTATAATAATCTATCAAGCAAAGTTAGGTTTGGAACAGACGGCGAGTGCACCCCTTTTTTTAAAGTTAGGAGAGGCATCCGTCAAGGATGCGTACTCGCCCCCCTACTATTTTCTCTTTTTATTAATCAGGTTGACGCAATTTTAAGAAAGACTAATGCAGATGCTCCCATCATAAATGGTAACCCTATCCCAATCCTTTTATACGCGGACGACGCGGACCTCCTCTCTAGGACTCATAATGGACTGCAACACTTAATTAATCAATTCCACGTATTTATTGAAAATAGGAAATTGAAAATTAATAAAGGGAAGACGGTTACTATGGTGTGTGGTAAGAAACCTAAAAGAAACAAGCCCTTTTGTTTAGAAGGGGGGAGACTGGAATCTGTTAACAGTTTCTGTTATTTGCGTATCACTTTTTCAGGAGATGGGAGATGGATAAATGAACAAAAAAGCATTCTTTTTAAAATGGTAAGGAATACAAACTGTATTTTCAGATTTGCTGCTAAATTAGGGGATTGCAGAATTCATGAAATGCAACCATTTTTAACGCTAGATGCATTTCTTCAGCTATATATGGGGCCGGGGTTTGGGGGTATGATGCACAGAGTGCCAAATCTGTTCAGGGGAAGGAGAATGCGTTTTTAAAAAGATTAATTAGTGCCCCAGTTTCGGCCTCAACTGAGTTAATACATAAGGAACTAGATATGCATTATGTCAATGATTTAATTGTTCTCCGTCCTCTGTCCTTATGGTGCTCAATTTGGGCAAAGGAGGAGACAAAGTTTACGCAGGACGTAATAACCGATTGTATTAAACTTGATCGCCGATCGAATATCCCTTGGCTGAATAGTATACACTATTGGTATAAAACACTGTATGGTTTGGATATTTTTAATGATTTAACAATGGACCCTATATTGTCAAAGCGGGAGTTGAAGGTCTCGTTTTTGAAATATACATCCGGGATTAGAATGGAAAAATATGATAAACAGAGTACATTCAATTTTTACCAGCAATATAACATCAATGAAGGTTTTCAATCCTACCTTGCAACTGTTAGTATTCCTTCCCATCGATTTGTATTAACCCGTCTCCGCCTAGGAATTGTGCATCATCTTGTGGACTTTAATGTGCCTAAAAAACCCGGAACTTTTTTGTGCCCATGTGATGGCAAATCAAAACAGAGTACGTGTCATTTTATGTTATCCTGTACTTTTTATACTTCCTTTAGGAAATTTTATTTGAGACCCATCTTTTTAAAATATAATACGTATCATTTACAAATAGCAATGAAACTATTGTTTAATTTAGAGACCCCAGATGTATGTTTTCATGTGGCCACCTATATTTTAAAATGTATTTTTGCAAGAAAATCAATTATCATATGAACTTTTTCAGCTGCTAAATGTACTGTGCACTTTAAATAAGATGTGCTGACATTATGCACTTTACCTTGCTAAATTTGCACATACATGTATGTTGGATTAATCGCTGCTATTGTATAATTTGCACTGTTGGAAAGGCTTAGCATTTGCACCTTGTTCCACCCTTTATTTTTACTGTGTATAGCTAGATTAAGTGCTGCCAATTGCATATTGCACTTTAGGAAGGATTCTTTTGAATTGCCAATTTTGCACATACATTAATGTAGCGATGATATTTAGCACTTTAATTGCATATTTGCACATAACTAAAGGTTGTATAATTGTCACTATTACAGATAAATGCATTCTTTTGAATTGCTTAATGTTTACGTTCTACAAATGCTGCTAAATGTATATTAGACATAGAATTAACTGTATAGGGTTTTTCGTTTGAGCTCTATCTTGATACATTGTGTTTTTATTTCAATGGTAGCATGTTCTAGTTTTGTGTAATTTTTACTGATGTTCATTATGTCTGTTGCTATATGGTTGTATTTTTTACAAACCGAATAAAGCATCTTTGACTGACTGACTAACACAGCTGCTGGGGGTATGCAATCAAGAGGCTGCTCTATATGCATGTAGGGGCAGGCAGACTAGGAAGCTGGGGGGAAAAATCTGGTCGCCATTTACGAAGTTGGAAAACGATACTGGATGCCCCACTAAGCTGATAGCCTGCTATCTTTAGGTACTTTTAGTATTAATTCATTAAATAAGACTTCAGTTTATCATAGGGCACTCAAAATGGGCGGCTCAACACATCCTCCTTCTAGGAGGCTATGTATAGGTACTTGCATTATGGTAAATAATGATGAATTGCTGTTTCTCCTTTTTATACAGTGTTCTTACTACAAGTTTATAAGCGGCATGTATTTATTCTTTTTATTTTGAATTGATATGCATGATTGTCTTGAATTGTTTGTAACTTGGACCTCTCTGGGTAATAATAATAAAAAAGAAATAAAAAAAGAAAGAGGTGGTCTCACCTCCTAGGGGGTCAGAAACCTGTCTGTGGTGGCAGGCTGAACAAGACCAGTCAGACACCACACTAGGGGACTGGCAGGTTTCAGGGAATACCTCCAAGGTACCCTCTGGGTGCATGTATTAATACATCCACACTGGAATCAGTGTGGGTTTATTAATACCAGGTGTTTGATACCAAACACCATAGGTTTCAGTGAAGCCATTATCGAGCTGGGAAATTCGTTTTGACCAGTGCCCATAACATACCTTCAGATGGCTTCCCTGCTCTCTTGTAACATCCAGCAATGGAACTAGACATTACAGGGGCATATCTACTCATGCAAATATGTTCTCACGTTCTATAGTGAACCCTGCCATAAGGATCCAAGGCCTGTTGTAGGGGTGACTTACATATGGCACCATGGAGTGTCTTTGACATGGCAAAAATAAGTGTGCTATCCCATGTTTTTAAACATAGTTTGCATCATTTAAAGGAGCCTGCAATAGCAGTCTGTGTGGAATTTGTGTGTGGGTCCCTTGGGTTGGCATAAGATATGCTGCAGCCCTAAGGGACCCTCTTTAGTTCCTATGAACTAGGTACATGGGGTACCATTTACTAGGAACTCGCAAGGGTGCTAGAGTACTTAGCAAATTGCTAAACAACCAGGCATCACTTTGTTTTAAGGAAGAAGCACAGGCACTGAGGTCTGAGTTATGATAAGCAGGCCTCAGCGCACTGTCAAAGTCGAAATCAGCATCTAGCAGCTAAAAAGGGGGAAAAAGTAGGGGAACAACTGCAACAAAAGCCCAGTTTCCTACAGTAAAGATGGCGCTACAAGACAAAATTGATTCGACAACCGTGAGCACTTATTTTATTTTTAAAATGTACAAGATCACTTTTAGGCCCATGACAGGCAAAGCCTTTGGTGCAAAGCAGTTGGCACACAGCAAATCTGTGTTCCGAGTGGTGGCCTTTCTGTGCTTATCAAGTTGATATACTGTAGAAAGGTGGGTTATGCACTCAGCTTTATCTTTGACAAAATCCTTCAGGGAACACAACGATTCTCATGATGTTCTGTTTGCATGCAAGTGGCTCAGATATTGCCGTCAGCCAATAAGCAACGTGAGTTAGCATCACACTAACCTGAGCCACCTGGAACGCCAATTCAGCCAGCCATGAAATACTCCACATAGACAGAGGATATTTAAAGTGCTTGACTTGGGAGCTCAGATCTCAGAATGTCCTGGCACGTTTACACACTTTCGGATACAGGAATATTATGAGTCAAGACTAACATTTTGAGGGGGGAAAGGGGGGCGGGGCAAAGACAAGCTAATTGAATATGTAGAATTTCGTAAGACCTCCAGTGGAAGCAGGTGTAGTAGTCTGGGCTCCCTATTAAAGGACACACTACCAAAGATTCCTAGAGGGATCCCTCGCTTTCGTTTTCTAGAGAGAAAGATTGTGGCTTGTCATGGCAGCCTCCAGCTGGTCCTAAAATGTTCCCTCTAGCTTGCCGATCCACTAATGCCTAATGTAATGTTCGTGAATGGTGCACAACTACTTTAATGTGTGTGAGTATTGTGCTGTACCATCACTTTAACGCACCTGTACCTTTGGAGCTATTCACACCCTGATAGTTTGAATAAAGAACCACAGAACAATACAGCGATAGCAATAATAATGTCTGAGGGGTCTGTATGAGAACTACAATGTTCCACGCCTCACCGTATTGTGGACAGTAAACAAGAACCCAGGTTTGACCGGAGAATCAAACAAATCTTCGCTTCCTGTTGGCAGGATGCACACTAGCATCTCGAGCCATGAGTAGGGCAGACGGTGTCCCTCAAGACTCACCTTGGACTGAGAGAGTTTGTGCTTCTTGTTGAGAACGAAAACACCTTTATCCACTGCCACAAGGCCAACTCGTGCATTGTGGTCACCCGTCACCTTCAACCTCATGGACTTTCCCGGCTCTTTGTCTCTATTGTCATTGGCTGTTGCCCCCGTTACTTGCAACTGTTGAAAAGGAATTGTTTTAAAAAGAAAATTGAAGCTGGTTGACCTTGCTTTAGATGATACTTTAACAAATTGTCAGAATTTGACTTTTCAAATACCCGCTGTATACACTTCATATTGTCTAAGATCAAGTCAGCACTGTAGAATTTGGCCATGCACTTTGCCCAGCACTCCTGTCCTAAACAACCCTTGTTAACAATGCCTCTGGGCTTAAGATTCAGCTGTCACCTTGGCTCAGATTTCACGCATTTGCAGAGGACAGTGGTCACAGGGCACAGACTATGGAATTGGCATGTCCCTTTCCACCTTCTGGTTTCCTCAAAGAAGGAGTTTTAGTCATGGTCAGGGGGCACAGGGCATCATGTTTGACTTTGCCATGTGCTTAACCCAGTTTCCCCCAAAACAAGCACCAAGCTGTCCCTAAACACATGGCCTGGCTTTGACCATTCCTTTGGTCCACAGAGCCCATGCCTACTGGGCATGACCAATTGCTGTTCTGGGTGAACACTGGGTACTATAATGTGTGCTCAGTATCCTCTACCTGCTTTACCCGCTAAGCATGGATCTGCAGTAGCTGTAATTATATTATCCATTCTGATGAGATTTACAATAGAACAGGCAACATTTGGGCTTCCCTATAACCTCCATCTTCTGTGAACAGTTCAGCAGTAGAGGAGGAGGCTTATAAGCCTGCTTGTAGAAAATGACAGCTTTAGAAGGCTTACCGTTCCCATGCAGGTGTCCTTCACATCCACCCAGATGGAGTCTGCCACAATCTCGCCCTGTACGTAGTAATAGGCAATGACGCGGAAAGAGGGGATGTAGTCCGGAACGAAAGGAATGGTCATTGTCACCAGCGATTGCCCCGGCTTCCTCTCTTGTTGGCCAACTTTGTAAATTCTTCCTTTGCTCATGATCTGTGGGGGCAGAGAGATTTTGACAGCGATTCATTAGTGTGTTGCAAAATCAAAGATCCAAGGCACCAGAAAGTCTTCTGTTACAAGTTGGAAATTTCTGTGTAATACGCAGCCCCATACAAAAAAATGGCACACACTTGCAGGACTAAAGTATACAAAAAGGTGATGGACGGATGGAATGACTGAATTAATCTCAGCCACTGGTAATTATTTTGGGCCGCATCAGTATTTTGCACACTATGAGGTCGATTATGATGGCGGACGGACCCCCGAGGTGGAGGGACCGCGCGCAGGGGCAGCGGCGTTCCCTCCTTTGGAATTAGGATGTGACCGCCACCCGGCGGTCACATCCCGTATATTTAACATTGCGGCGTGTGCTGCTTTAAGTGGCACCCGCTACAAAGTTAAAAATGCATGCTGTGCATTTGCATGCACAAAGCGGCAGGCACCGCGCGGTGCCTGCCGCATTGTGCATGCAACTGCAGGGGGGTACCATAGTTAACCCCCATGTGCATCCCCACGACCCCTTCACCCTAGGGGCCCACAACGGGCCCCGAAAGCAAAGACCGTATGCCTTTCCACGGCGGCAATGCCGCCGTGGAAAGGCATTGGACCGCCATCATCATAATATGGTTGGCGGTGTCTCGCAGACACCGCCACCATATGTGAGCAATTTTTCCGCCAGTCATGAAGGCGACCGGCGGAAAAGCGGCGGACGGTCTTGCCATCTGCCGCGGACCCCCCAGCCATCCTAATGTGGCGGGGGGTCATTTCAGGGAGAATGGCGGACGGATTGCCCCCGCCAGCACTGCGGAGGCAATCCGTTCGCCATCATAATCGACCCCTATGTTACCTCAGTTTGGACACAGCCACATGCAAATCAGTCTTGACTCTGATCCAATGGAATCAGTCAAACCTGAACTGCCAGGACAAGTCCATTTGCAGGAGGCAGAAAGTGTCATGTGGACAAAACGTGCACCATCTTAATGGAGTCATTTTATGGCAATATAATCTAAAAATCAATATGATCTGAAATCAGTCTGGATTGTCCCTGGAGCACTTATGGTACTTGGCAGCACGATCATGAAAGCAGAACTTTGGCACAAAACATGTAACTAGTTTGCTGTCGTGAATGAGCTAAAATATCAAAACACTTACAGGATTCTGAACCTGCTAGAAAAAATACGCTATGCGAAAACTCAGTTGCTAGCAAAAATGTCTGTCTTTTACGAGATGTACACAGAATTTTACCGGGTCACACCTTGGAATCAGCAATTATTACAAATTCCTAAGAGTAAACATATGCATATACATTTGTTCATAGGAAGTACAGAATGTAATCCAAAAGTGTCTTTGCACTTTTGGTTTCTTTCTCTACTGGGAAAATATTTCCTTCATAAATACTTAACTTTGTGGATATTCCTTTCCCATGTATTTCTTCTCCTGACAGGCTCTTCTCTAAAACAGTTTTCAATGAGGGAAGAAACCTACCTTTGAAGATAGCCAAAAACCTGCTGGTTTGATGGCATTCACCAACTAATGCATGCGGACTCACCCGGGGAGTCCACACAGAAATTGCATCAGTTTCATTTTCTGGAGAATTAAATAGTTTGGCATTAATTATAGGTTTAAATGTGCTTGTATTATGCTGTATATTCTGATAAATTCCTTATCCGGCTCTTATCATCATCATCAATACTCTTTATTCCGGCATTGTCTCATGAAAGACAGACAAATACATATCTAAAACATAATGCAAAGCATGTGATAAAACATGCAGTCATTCATTAAAATTTGATTAAACAGACTGATTAAGACGGCTGACACAAGGCCGGGTAAAACATTGAAATAGGGGAGACCTCTCTCTGCCAACTTTCGGCATACGCTACTAGACATATGATAAAATATTGGACACTTTTAGTGTCATTATTCCATAAACTAGAGGCAAAATAAAACTATAAAAACCATCGAATTTTCTCGCAGTTAATTAACAATATGGAGTTCTCTTAAACTTCACCATAGTACTATGCACAGCAATTTTGATGGTGTAAAGGTTTACCTATCAGCATCTAGCAAAGCATATTTCCGCCTGATACATCACATTGCAGATAAAAACTCTGGGGCCGATTCACAGAACTATTCTAAGATAAAATCCTAAACTTACTACTTTCGGTATTCCCAGAAGGCATTTAGTAGTAGTAAAGTTAGGACTCCTAACTTTACTACTACTAAACTGAGACAAAATCCCAACTTAACGACTTAGGAGTCCTAACTTTACTACTACTAAATGTCTTTTGTGAATACCAGAAGTAGTAAGTTTAGGATTTAATCTCAGATTAGTTCTGTGAATTGGCCCCTTTGAGACTGCAAATAATATATTTCCCCTGGTATCTGTTTTGAGAATTCTATATAACTCCATATGCTATGCAGTCCCTAACTTTCTGCACATGGAAATTCACAATTTGGCCGTAACCCTGTTACTCTCTGGGCAGTTTCATTGGTCAGTCCACAAGATATGCAGCTCTGCTCCTCTATGGTGCCTGCACTAGCCCATTTGTGTGTATGTAGTGGGATAGTCCCATATCTAAACTGCAGATGGAGTTTTCCGGTCATTTTAGGTTTGATTTTGTCTAAAAACTCTTCAGAGCAAAACCAAAGGGGATGATGGACAGAGTGCTGAACATTGCAAGCACTCACCCCCAGTCATCTGATCTGGGTTTAATCCATCATCATTCTTTAGCTCACTCCACCACCCAAGTTCAGACATGGCCGTATGCAAATCAGTCTGACCCTGTGCCTCATGGGAACAGTCCAGCCCGAACTGCCAAGCCATGCCTTCCCTGGACCGGAAACAAGCATCCTGGGACCGGTTTCTGGCTAATCAGCTGTCATCAGCCAGGCTAGCTTGAATCCGGTGGCACAGTGTGCAGGGACCCACTTCTGGGCACACCTTGCCAACTTAGGGCGAATAAAGCAAAACCAAAGAGGAAGATGGACGGAGTGTTGAACATTGCAAGCACCCGTACTCCAGTCAATTGATCTGGGTTTAATCCATCATCATTCTTTAGCTCACTCCGCCACCCCAGTTCAGACATGGCCATATGCAAATTGATCTGACCCTGTGCCTCTTGGGAACAATCCAGCCCGAACTCCCAAGCCATGTCTTCCCTGGACCGGAAACAAGCATACTGGGACCGGTTTCTGGCTAATCAGTGTCTTCAGCCAGGCTAGCTTGAATCCAGTGGCACAGTGAGCAAGGGACCCACATCCTGGCATACACTGCCAACTTAGGGCGAACAATACAAAATTAAAGGGGATGATGGACGAAGTATTGAACATTGCAAGCACTCACCCACAGTCAACTGATCCGGGTTTAATCATCATCATTCTTTAGCTCACTCCGCCACCCCAGTTTAGACATGGCCATATGCAAATCCGTCTGACCCTTTGCCTCATGGGAACAGTCCAGCCCGAACTGCCAAGCCACGTCTTGCTGGGATGGAAACAAGCATCATAGAACCAGTTTCTGGCTAATCTGCCGTCATCAGCCAGGCTAGCTTGAATCCAGTGGCACAGTGAGCAAGGGACCCACGTCTGGGCATACACTGCTAACTTAGGGCAAACAAAGCAAAACCAAAGGGAATGATGGACGAAGTGTTGAACATTGCAAGCACTCACCCCCAGTCAATTGAAATGGGTTTAGTCCATCATAATTCTTTAGCTCACTCCGCCACCCCAGTTCAGACATGGCCATATGCAAATCAGTCTGACCCTGTGCCTCATGGGAACAGTCCTGCCTGAACTGTCAAGCTATGTCTTCCCTGGACCAGAAACAAGCATTTTGGGACCGATTTCTGGCTAATCAGCCGTCATCAGCCAGGCTAGCTTGAATCCAGTGGCACAGTGATCAAGGGACCCACCTCTGGGCATTCACTGCTAACTTAGGGCGAACAAAGCAAAACCAAAGGGGATTTATGGACGGAGTGTTGAACAGTGCAAGCACTCACCCCCAGTCAACTGATCTGGGTTTAATCCATCATCATACTTTAGCTAAGTCTGCCACCCCAGTTCAGACATGGCCATATGCAAATCAGTCTGACCCAGTGCATCATGGGAACAGTCAAGCCCAAACTGCCGAGTCATGTCTTCCCTGTACCGGAAACAAGCATCCTGGTACCAGTTTCTGGCTAATCAGCCATCATCAGCCAGGCTACCTTGAATCCAGTGGTACAGTGAGCAAGGGACCCACGTCTGGGCCTACCTTGCCAACTTAGGGCGAACAAGGCAATACCAAAGGGGATTATGGACGGAGTGTTGAACATTGCAAGCACTCACCCCCAGTCAACTGGTCTGGGTTTAATCCATCATCATTCTTTAGCTCACTCAGCCACCCCAGTTCAGACATGGCCATATACAAATTAATCTAACCCTGTGCCTCAGGGCAACAGTCCAGCCCGAACTGCCAAACCATGTCTTGCCTGGACCAGAAACAAGCATCCTGGGACCGGTTTCTGGCTAATCAGCCATCATCAGCAAGGCTAGCTTGAATCCAGTGGCACAGTGATCAAGGGACTCACCTCTGGGCATACACTGCTAACTTTGGGCGAACAAAGCAAAACCAAAGGGGATTAGGAATGATGTGCTGAACATTGCAAGCACTCACCCCCAGTAAACTGATCTGGGTTTAATCCATCATCATTCTTTAGCTCACTCCGCCACCCCATTTCAGACATGGACATATGCAAATCAGTCTGAACCGGTGCCTCATGGGAACAGTCCAGCCCGAAGTGCCAGGCCATGTCTTCCCTGGACCGAAAACAAGCATCATCGGACCGGTTTCTGGCTAATCAGCCATCATCAGCCAGGCTAGCTTGAACCCAGTGGCACAGTGAGCAAGGGACCCACTTCTGGCTATAACCTGCCAACTTAGGGCGAACAAAGCAAAATCAAAGAGGATGATGGACGGAGTGTTGAACATTGCAAGCACTCACCCCCAGTCAACTGATCTGGGTTTAATCCATCATCATTCTTTAGCTCACTCCACCACCCCAGTTCAGACATGGCCGTATGCAAATCAGACTGACCCTGTGCCTCATGGGAACAGTCCAGCCCGAACTGCCAAGCCATGCCTTCCCTGGACCGGAAACAAGCATCTTGGGACCGGTTTCTGGCTAATCACCGTCATCAGCCAGGCTAGCTTGAATCCGGTGGCACAGTGTGCAAGGGACCCACTTCTGGGCACACCTTGCCAACTTAGGGCGAACAAAGCAAAACCAAAGAGGAAGATGGACGGAGTGTTGAACATTGCAAGCACCCGTACTACAGTCAATTGATCTGGGTTTAATCCATCATCATTCTTTAGCTCACTCCGCCACCCCAGTTCAGACATGGCCATATGCAAATTGATCTGACCCTGTGCCTCATGGGAACAATCCAGCCCGAACTCCCAAGCCATGTCGTCCCTGGACCGGAAACAAGCATTCTGGGACCGGTTTCTGGCTAATCAGTGTCTTCAGCCAGGCTAGCTTGAATCCAGTGGCACAGTGAGCAAGGGACCCACATCCTGGCATACACTGCCAACTTAGGGCGAACAATACAAAATTAAAGGGGATGATGGACGAAGTATTGAACATTGCAAGCACTCACCCACAGTCAACTGATCCGGATTTAATCATCATCATTCTTTAGCTCACTCCGCCACCCCAGTTTAGACATGGCCATATGCAAATCCGTCTGACCCTTTGCCTCATGGGAACAGTCCAGCCCGAACTGCCAAGCCACGTCTTGCTGGGATGGAAACAAGCATCATAGGACCAGTTTCTGGCTAATCAGCCGTCATCAGCCAGGCTAGCTTGAATCCAGTGGCACAGTGAGCAAGGGACCCACGTCTGGGCATACACTGCTAACTTAGGGCAAACAAAGCAAAACCAAAGGGAATGATGGACGAAGTGTTGAACATTGCAAGCACTCACCCCCAGTCAATTGAAATGGGTTTAATCCATTATAATTCTTTAGCTCACTCCGCCACCCCAGTTCAGACATGGCCATATGCAAATCAGTCTGACCCTGTGCCTCATGGGAACAGTCCTGCCTGAACTGTCAAGCTATGTCTTCCCTGGACCAGAAACAAGCATCCTGGGACCGATTTCTGGCTAATCAGCCGTCATTAGCCAGGCTAGCTTGAATCCAGTGGCACAGTGATCAAGGGACCCACATCTGGGCATTCACTGCTAACTTAGGGCGAACACAGCAAAACCAAAGGGGATTTATGGACGGAGTGTTGAACAGTGCAAGCACTCACCCCCAGTCAACTGGTCTGGGTTTAATCCATCATCATTCTTTAGCTCACTCAGCCACCCCAGTTCAGACATGGCCATATACAAATTAATCTAACCCTGTGCCTCAGGGACCCAGTCCAGCCCGAACTGCCAAACCATGTCTTGCCTGGACCAGAAACAAGCATCCTGGGACCGGTTTCTGGCTAATCAGTGTCTTCAGCCAGGCTAGCTTGAATCCAGTGGCACAGTGAGCAAGGGACCCACATCCTGGCATACACTGCCAACTTAGGGCGAACAATACAAAATTAAAGGGGATGATGGACGAAGTATTGAACATTGCAAGCACTCACCCACAGTCAACTGATCCGGATTTAATCATCATCATTCTTTAGCTCACTCCGCCACCCCAGTTTAGACATGGCCATATGCAAATCCGTCTGACCCTTTGCCTCATGGGAACAGTCCAGCCCGAACTGCCAAGCCACGTCTTGCTGGGATGGAAACAAGCATCATAGGACCAGTTTCTGGCTAATCAGCCGTCATCAGCCAGGCTAGCTTGAATCCAGTGGCACAGTGAGCAAGGGACCCACGTCTGGGCATATACTGCTAACTTAGGGCAAACAAAGCAAAACCAAAGGGAATGATGGACGAAGTGTTGAACATTGCAAGCACTCACACCCAGTCAATTGAAATGGGTTTAATCCATTATAATTCTTTAGCTCACTCCGCCACCCCAGTTCAGACATGGCCATATGCAAATCAGTCTGACCCTGTGCCTCATGGGAACAGTCCTGCCTGAACTGTCAAGCTATGTCTTCCCTGGACCAGAAACAAGCATCCTGGGACCGATTTCTGGCTAATCAGCCGTCATTAGCCAGGCTAGCTTGAATCCAGTGGCACAGTGATCAAGGGACCCACATCTGGGCATTCACTGCTAACTTAGGGCGAACAAAGCAAAACCAAAGGGGATTTATGGACGGAGTGTTGAACAGTGCAAGCACTCACCCCCGGTCAACTGGTCTGGGTTTAATCCATCATCATTCTTTAGCTCACTCAGCCACCCCAGTTCAGACATGGCCATATACAAATTAATCTAACCCTGTGCCTCAGGGACACAGTCCAGCCCGAACTGCCATACCATGTCTTGCCTGGACCAGAAACAAGCATCCTGGGACCGGTTTCTGGCTAATCAGCCATCATCAGCAAGGCTAGCTTGAATCCAGTGGCACAGTGATCAAGGGACCCACCTCTGGGCATACACTGCTAACTTAGGGCGAACAAAGCAAAACCAAAGGGGATTAGGAATGATGTGCTGAACATTGCAAGCACTCACCCCCAGTAAACTGATCTGGGTTTAATCCATCATCAATCTTTAGCTCACTCCGCCACCCCATTTCAGACATGGACATATGCAAATCAGTCTGAACCGGTGCCTCATGGGAACAGTCCAGCCCGAACTGCCAGGCCATGTCTTCCCTGGACCGGAAACAAGCATCATCAGACCAGTTTCTGGCTAATCAGCCATTATCAGCCAGGCTAGCTTGAACCCAGTGGCACAGTGAGCAAGGGACCCACTTCTGGGTATAACCTGCCAACTTAGGGCGAACAAAGCAAAATCAAAGAGGATGATGGACGGAGTGTTGAACATTGCAAGCACTCACCCCCAGTCAACTGATCTGGGTTTAATCCATCATCATTCTTTAGCTCACTCCGCCACCCCAGTTCAGACATGGCCATATGCAAATCGATCTGACCCTGTGCCTCATGGGAACAGTCCAGTCCGAACTGCCAAGCCATGTCTTACCTGGACCGGAAAAAAGCATTCTGGGACCGGTTTCTGGCTTATCAGTGTCTTCAGCCAGGCTAGCTTGAATCCAGTGGCAAAGTGAGCAAGGGACCCACATCCTGGCATACCCTGCCAACTTAGAGCAAACAGTGCAAAACCAAAGGGGATGATGGACAAAGTGTTGAACATTGCAAGCGCTCAACTCCTGTCAACTGATCTGGGTTTAATCATCATCATTCTTTAGCTCACTCCGCCACCCCAGTTCAGACATGGCCACATGCAAATTAGTCTGACCCTGTGCCTCATGGTAACAGTCCAGCCTGAACTGCCAAGCCATGTCTTCCTGTACCGGAAACAAGCATCCTGGGATCAGTTTCTGGCTAATCAACCCGTAATCAGCCAGGCTAGCGTGAATCCAGTGGCACAGTGAGCAAGGGACCCACGTCTGGGCATACACTGCTAACCTAGGGCGAACAAAGCAAAACCAAAGGGGATGATGGACGGAGTGTGGAACATTGCAAGCACTCACCCCCAGTCAACTGATCTGGGTTTAATCCATCATCATTCTTTAGCTCACTCCGCCACCCCAGTTCCAACATGGAGATATGCAAATCAGTCTGACCATGTGCCTCATGGGAACAGTCCTGCCTCAACTGTCAAGCTATGTCTTCCTTGGACCAGAAACAAGCATCCAGGGACCGATATCTGGCTAATCAGCCGCCATCAGTCAGGCTAGATTGAATCCAGTGGCACAGTGAGCAAGAGACCCCCGTCTGGGCACACCCTGACAACTTAGGGCAAACAAAGCAAAACCAAAGGGGAGAATGGACGGAGTGTTGAACATTGCAAGCACTCACCCCCAGTCAACTGATCTGGGCTTAATCCATCATCATTCTTTAGCTCAGTCTGCCACCCCAGTTCAGACATGGCCATATACAAATCAGTCTAACCCTGTTCATCATGGGAACAGTCAAGCCTGAACTGCCAAGCCATGTCTTCCCTGGACCGGAAACAAGCATCCTGTTACCAGTTTCTGGCTAATCAGCCATCATCAGCCAGGCTACCTTGAATCCAGTGGCAAAGTGAGCAAGGGACCCACAGCTGGGCCTACCCTGCCAACTTAGGGCAAACAAAGCAAAACCAAAGGGGATTATGGACGGAGTGTTGAACATTGCAAGCACTGACCCCCAGTCAACTGATATAGGTTTAATCCATCATCATTCTTTAGCTCACTCCGCCACCTCAGTTCAAACATGGCCATATGCAAACCAGTCTGACCCTGTGCCTCATGGGAACAGTCCTGCCTGAACTGCCAAGCTCTGTCTTTCCTGGACCAGAAACAAGCATCCTGGGACCAATTAATGGCTAATCAGCCGTCATCAGACAGTCTAGCTTTAATCCAGTGGCACAGTGAGCAACGGACCCACGTCTGGGCATACCCTGCCAACTTTGGGCGATCAAAGCAAAACCAAAGGGGATTATGGACGGAGTGTTGAACATTGCAAGCACTCACCCCCAGTCAACTGATCTGGGTTTAATCCATCATCATTCTTTAGCTCAGTCTGCCACCCCAGTTGAGACATGGCCATATGCAAAACAGTCTGACCCTGTGCATTATCGGAACAGTCAAGCCCGAACTGCCGAGCCATGTCTTCCCTTAACCGGAAACAAGCATCCTAGTACCAGTTCATGGCTAATGAGCCATCATCAGCAAGGCTACCTTGAATCCAGTGGCACAGTCAGCAAGGGACCCACGTCTGTGCGTACCCTGCCAACTTAGGGCGAATAAAGCAAAACCAAAGGGGATTATGGACGGAGTGTTGAACATTGCAGGCACTCACCCCAGTCATCTGGTCTGGGTTTAATCCATCATCATTCTTTAGCTCAGTCTGCCACCCCAGTTGAGACATGGCCATATGCAAAACAGTCTGACCCTGTGCATTATGGGAACAGTCAAGCCCAAACTGCCGAGCCAAGTCTTCCCTTGACCATAAACAAGCATCCTGGTACCAGTTCATGGCTAATGAGTCATCATCAGCCAGGCTACCTTGAATCCAGTGGCACAGTCAGCAAGGGACCCACGTCTGGGCCTACCCTGCCAACTTAGGGCGAACAAAGCAAAACCAAAGGGGATTATGGATGGAGTGTTGAACATTGCAGGCACTCACCCCAGTCATCTGGTCTGGGTTTAATCCATCATCATTCTTTAGCTCAGTCTGCCACCCCAGTTGAGACATGGCCCTATGCAAAACAGTCAGACCCTGTGCATTATGGGAACAGTCAAGCCCGAACTGCCGAGCCATGTCTTCCCTTAACCGGAAACAAGCATCCTGGTACCAGTTCATGGCTAATGAGCCATCATCAGCCAGGCTACCTTGAATCCAGTGGCACAGTCAGCAAGGGACCCACGTCTGGGCCTACCCTGCCAACTTAGGGCGAACAAAGCAAAACCAAAGGGGATTATGGACGGAGTGTTGAACATTGCAGGCACTCACCTCAGTAATCTGGTCTGGGTTTAATCCATCATCATTCTTTAGCTCACTCCGCCACCCCAGTTCAGACATGGCCATGTGCAAAGTAATCCAACCCTGTGCCTCAGGGGAACAGTCCAGCCTGTACTGCCAAACCATGTCTTTCCTGGACCGGAAACAAGCATCCTGGGACTGGTTTATGGCTAATCAGGCATCATCAGCCAGGCTAGCTTGAATCCAGTGGCACAGTGAGCAAGTGAAGCACGTCTGGCCATACCCTGCAAACTTAGGGTGAACAAAGCAAAACCAAAGGGGATTAGGAACGGTGTGTTGAACATTGCAAGCACTCACCCACAGTCAACTGATCTGGGTTTAATCCATCATCATTCTTTAGCTCACTCCGCCACCCCATTTCAGACATGGACATATACAAATCGGTCTGAACCTGTGCCTCATGGGAACAGTCCAGTCCGAACTGCCAAGCCATGTCTTCCCTGGACCATAATCAAGCATCCTGGGACCGATTTCTGGCTAATCAGCCGCCATCAGCCAGGCTAGATTGAATCCAGTGGCACAGTGAGCACGCGACCCCCGTATGGGCACACCCTGCCAATTTAGGGCGAACAAAGCATAACCAAAGGGGACAATGGACGGAGTGTTGAACATTGCAAGCACTCACCCCCAGTCAACTGATCTGGGCTTAATCCATCATCATTCTTTAGCTCAGTCTGCCACCCCAGTTCAGACATGGCCATATGCAAATCAGTCTGACCCGGTGCCTCATGGGAACAGTCCTGCCTGAACTGCCAAGCCATGTCTTCCCTGGACAAGAAACAAGCATCCTGGGACCAATTAATGGCTAATCAGCTGTCATCAGCCAGGCTAGCTTTAATCCAGTGGCACAGTGAGCAACGGACCCACGTCTGGGCATATCCTGCCAACTTTGGGCGAACAAAGCAAAACCAAAGGGGATTATGGACGGAGTGTTGAACATTGCAAGCACTCACCCCCAGTCAACTGATCTGGGTTTAATCCATCATCATTCTTTAGCTCAGTCTGCCACCCCAGTTGAGACATGGCCATATGCAAAACAGTCTGACCCTGTGCATTATGGGAACAGTCAAGCCTGAACTGCCGAGCCATGTCTTCCCTTGACCAGAAACAAGCAACCTGGTACCTGTTTATGGCTAATCAGCCATCATCAGCCAGGCTACCTTGAATCCAGTGGCACAGTCAGCAAGGGACCCACATCTGGGCCTACCGTGCCAACTTAGGGCGAACAAAGCAAAACCAAAGGGGATTATGGATGGAGAGTTGAACATTGCAAGCACTCACCCTAGTCATCTGGTCTTCGTTTAATCCTTCATCATTCTTTAGCTCACTCCGGCACCCCAGTTCAGTTTTGGCCATGTGCCAAGTAATCCGACCCTGTGCCTAATGGGAACAGTCTAGCCTGAACTGCCAAACCATGTCTTTCCTGGACCGAAAACAAGCATCCTGGGACTGGTTTCTGGCTAATCAGCCATCATCGGCCAGGCTAGCTTGAATCCAGTGGCACAGTGACCAAGGGACCCACGTCTGGGCATACCCTGCCAACTTAGGGTGAACAAAGCAAAACCAAAGGGGATTAGGAACGGTGTGTTGAACATTGCAAGCACTCACCCCCAGTCAACTGATCTGGGTTTAATCCATCATCATTCTTTAGCTCACTCCGCCACCCCATTTCAGACATGGATATATACAAATCAGTCTGAACCTGTGCCTCATGGGAACAGTCCAGTCCGAACTGCCAAGCCATGTCTTCCCTGGACCAGAATCAAGCATCCTGGGACTGATTTCTGGATAATCAGCCGCCATCAGCCAGGCTAGATTGAATCCAGTGACACAGTGAGCAAGGGACCCCCGTCTGGGCACACCCTGCCAACTTAGGGCGAACAAAGCAAAACCAAAGGGGACAATGGACGGAGTGTTGAACATTGCAAGCACTCACCCCCAGTCAACTGATCTGGGCTATATCTATCATCATTCTTTAGCTCAGTCTGCCACCCCAGTTCAGACATGGCCATATGCAAATCAGTCTGACCCTGTTGATCATGGGAACAGTCAAGCCTGAACTGCCAAGGCATGTCTTCCCTGGACCGGAAACAAGCATCCTGGTACCAGTTTCTGGCTAATCAGCCATCATCAGCCAGGCTAGCTTTAATCCAGTGGCACAGTGTGCAACAGACCCACGTCTGGGCATACCCTGCCAACTTTGGGCGAACAAAGCAAAACCAAAGGGGAATATGGACGGAGTGTTGAACATTGCAAGCAATCACCCCCAGTCAACTGATCTGGGTTTAATCCATCATCATTCTTTAGCTCAGTCTGCCACTCCAGTTGAGACATGGCCATATGCAAAACAGTCTGACCCTGTGCATTATGGGAACAGTCAAGCCCGAACTGCCGAGCCATGTCTTCCTTTGACCGGAAACAAGCATCCTGGTAGCAGTTTATGGCTAATCAGCAGCCAGGCTACCTTGAACCCAGTGGCACAGTCAGCAAGGGACCCACGTCTGGGCCTACCCTGCCAACTTAGGGCGAACAAAGCAAAACCAAAGTGGATTATGGATGGAGTGTTGAACATTGCAAGCACTCACCCCAGTCATCTGGTCTGGGTTTAATCCATCGTCATTCTTTAGCTCACTCCGCCACCCCAGTTCAGACATGGCCATGTGCAAAGTAATCCGACCCTGTGCCTCAGGGGAACAGTCCAGCCTGAACTGCCAAACCATGTCTTTCCTGGACCGGAAACAAGCATCCTGGGACTGGTTTCTAGCTAATCAGCCATCATCAGCCAGGCTAGCTTGAATCCAGTGGCACAGTGAGCAAGGGACCCACGTCTGGGCATACCCTCCCAAATTAGGCTGAACAAAGCAAAATCAAAGGGGATTAGGAACGGTGTGTTGAACATTGCAAGCACTCACCCCCAGTCAACTGTTCTGGGTTTAATCCATCATCATTCTTTAGCTCACTCCGCCACCCCATTTCAGACATGGATATATACAAATCAGTCTGAACCTGTGCCTCATGGGAACAGTCCAGTCCGAACTGCCAAGCCATGTCTTCCCTGGAGCAGAATCAAGCATCCTGGGACTGATTTCTGGATAATCAGCCGCCATCAGCCAAGCTAGATTGAATCCAGTGACACAGTGTGCAAGGGACCCCCGTCTGGGCACACCCTGCCAACTTAGGGCGAACAAAGCAAAACCAAAGGGGACAATGGACGGAGTGTTGAACATTGCAAGCACTCACCCCCAGTCAACTGATCTGGGCTATATCTATCATCATTCTTTAGCTCAGTCTGCCACCCCAGTTCAGACATGGCCATATGCAAATCAGTCTGACCCTGTTGATCATGGGAACAGTCAAGCCTGAACTGCCAAGGCATGTCTTCCCTGGACCGGAAACAAGCATCCTGGTACCAGTTTCTGGCTAATCAGCCATCATCAGCCAGGCTAGCTTTAATCCAGTGGCACAGTGTGCAACAGACCCACGTCTGGGCATACCCTGCCAACTTTGGGCGAACAAAGCAAAACCAAAGGGGAATATGGACGGAGTGTTGAACATTGCAAGCAATCACCCCCAGTCAACTGATCTGGGTTTAAGCCATCATCATTCTTTAGCTCAGTCTGCCACTCCAGTTGAGACATAGCCATATGCAAAACAGTGTGACCCTGTGCATTATGGGAACAGTCAAGCCCGAACTGCCGAGCCATGTCTTCCTTTGACCGGAAACAAGCATCCTGGTACCAGTTTATGGCTAATCAGCAGCCAGGCTACCTTGAACCCAGTGGCACAGTCAGCAAGGGACCCACGTCTGGGCCTACCCTGCCAACTTAGGGCGAACAAAGCAAAACCAAAGTGGATTATGGATGGAGTGTTGAACATTGCAAGCACTCACCCCAGTCATCTGGTCTGGGTTTAATCCATCATCATTCTTTAGCTCACTCCGCCACCTCAGTTCAAACATGGCCATATGCAAACCAGTCTGACCCTGTGCCTCATGGGAACAGTCCTGCCTGAACTGTCAAGCTATGTCTTTCCTGGACCAGAAACAAACATCCTGGGACCGATTAATGGCTAATCAGCCGTCATCAGCCAGTCTAGCTTTAATCCAGTGGCACAGTGAACAACAGACCCACGTCTGGGCATACCCTGCCAACTTTGGGCGAACAAAGCAAAACCAAAGGGGATTATGGACGGAGTGTTGAACATTGCAAGCACTCACCCCCAGTCAACGGATCTGGATTTAATCCATCATCATTCTTTAGCTCAGTCTGCCACCCCAGTTGAGACATGGCCAGTATGGGAACAGTCAAGCCCGAACTGCCGAGCCATGTCTTCCCTTAACCGGAAACAAGCATCCTGGTACCAGTTCATGGCTAATAAGCCATCATCAGCCAGGCTACCTTGAATCCAGTGGCACAGTCAGCAAGGGACCCACGTCTGGGCCTACCCTGCCAACTTAGGGCGAACAAAGCAAAACCAAAGGGGATAATGGACGGAGTGTTGAACATTGCAGGCACTCACCCCAGTAATCTGGTCTGGGTTTAATCCATCATCATTCTTTAGCTCACTCCGCCACCCCAGTTCAGACATGGCCATGTGCAAAGTAATCCGACCCTGTGCCTCAGGGGAACAGTCCAGCCTGAACTGCCAAACCATGTCTTTCCTGGACCGGAAACAAGCATCCTGGGACTGGTTTCTGGCTAATCAGCCATCATCAGCCAGGCTAGCTTGAATCCAGTGGCACAGTCAGCAAGGGACCCACGTCTGGGCCTACCCTGCCAACTTAGGGCGAACAAAGCAAAACCAAAGGGGATTATGGATGGAGTGTTGAACATTGCAAGCACTCACCCCTAGTCAACTGATCTGGGTTTAATCCATCATCATTCTTTAGCTCAGTCTGCCACCCCAGTTGAGACATGGCCATATGCAAAAAAGTCTGACCCTGTGCATTATGGGAACAGTCAAGCCTGAACAACCGAGCCATGTCTTCCCTTAACCGGAAACAAGCATCCTGGTACCAGTTCATGGCTAATGAGCCATCATCAGCCAGGCTACCTTGAATTTAGTGGCACAGTCAGCAAGGGACCCACGTCTGGGCCTACCCTGCCAATTTAGGGCGAACAAAGCAAAACCAAAGGGGATTATGGACGGAGTGTTGAACATTGCAGGCACTCACCTCAGTAATCTGGTCTGGTTTTAATCCATCATCATTCTTTAGCTCACTCCGCCACCCCAGTTCAGACATGGCCATGTACAAAGTAATCCGACCCTCTGCCTCAGGGGAACAGTCCAGCCTGAACTGCCAAACCAAGTCTTTCCTGGACCGGAAACAAGCATCCTGGGACTGGTTTCTGGCTAATCAGCCATCATCAGCCAGGCTAGCTTGAATCCAGTGGCACAGTGAGCAAGTGAAGCACGTCTGGCCATACCCTGCAAACTTAGGGTGAACAAGTTGGATTCCTCCCCTGCCTTCTGCGGGAGCTACTTCAGAAGCCCTGAACCCTTTTTTAAAAAACACTCGCTCTGAAACAGCGCCCGCCTCGCGCTTTTCATTTTAACCCACCTTGTATTCAGGGACTTCTCCCTTACCTCTCAGTTCCCGCGCAGCCCAGGCAGACGCTGCAGCGGCCCCAGGATCCCTCGCTCGCAGCCTCCAGCGAGCCGCTCCCCCAGCCACGCACACTCTTCCTGGCCACGCCCACTTTGGGCTCAAATACAGGAGCTGATTACAAGCTCAGCAGTTGGATTCCTCCCCTGCCTTCCGCGGGAGCTACTTCAGAAGCCCTGAACCCTTTTTTAAAAAACACTCGCTCTGAAACAGCGCCCGCCTCGCGCTTTTCATTTTAACCCACCTTGCATTCAGGGACCTCTCTCTTACCTCTCAGTTCCCGCGCAGCCCAGGCAGACGCTGCAGCGGCCCCAGGATCCCTCGCTCGCCGCCTCCAGCGAGCCGCTCCCCCAGCCACGCCCACTCTTCCTGGCCACGCCCACTTTGGGCTCAAATACAGGAGCTGATTACAAGCTCAGCAGTTGGATTCCTCCCCTGCCTTCCGCGGTAGCTACTTCAGAAGCCCTGAACCCCTTTTTTAAAAAACACTCGCTCTGAAACAGCGCCCGCCTCGCGCTTTTCATTTTAACCCTCCTTGCATTCAGGGACCTCTCCCTTACCTCTCAGTTCCCGCGCAGCCCAGGCAGACGCTGCAGCGGCCCCAGGATCCCTCGCTCGCCGCCTCCAGCGAGCCGCTCCCCCAGCCACGCCCACTCTTCCTGGCCACGCCCACTGTGGGCTCAAATACAGGAGCTGATTACAAGCTCAGCAGTTGGATTCCTCCCCTGCCTTCCGCTGGAGCTACTTCAGAAGCCCTGAACCCTTTTTTAAAAAACACTCGCTCTGAAACAGCGCCCGCCTCGCGCTTTTCATTTTAACCCACCTTGCATTCAGGGACCTCTCCCTTACCTCTCAGTTCCCGCGCAGCCCAGGCAGACGCTGCAGCGGCCCCAGGATCCCTCGCTCGCCGCCTCCAGCGAGCGGCTCCCCCAGCCACGCCCACTCTTTCTGGCCACACCCACTTTGGGCTCAAATACAGGAGCTGATTACAAGCTCAGCAGTTGGATTCCTCCCCTGCCTTCTGCGGGAGCTACTTCAGAAGCCCTGAACCCTTTTTTAAAAAACACTCGCTCTGAAACAGCGCCCGCCTCACGCTTTTCATTTTAACCCTCCTTGCATTCAGGGACCTCTCCCTTACCTCTCAGTTCCCGCGCAGCCCAGGCAGACACTGCAGCGGCCCCAGGATCCCTCGCTCGCCGCCTCCAGCGAGCCACTCCCCCAGCCACGCCCACTCTTCCTGGCCACGCCCACTTTGGGCTCAAATACAGGAGCTGATTACAAGCTCAGCAGTTGGATTCCTCCCCTGCCTTCCGCGGGAGCTACTTCAGAAGCCCTGAACCCTTTTTTAAAAAACACTCGCTCTGAAACAGCGCCCGCCTCGCGCTTTTCATTTTAACCCACCTTGCATTCAGGGACCTCTCCCTTACCTCTCAGTTCCCGCGCAGCCCAGGCAGACGCTGCAGCGGCCCCAGGATCCCTCGCTCGCCGCCTCCAGCGAGCCGCTCCCCCAGCCACGCCCACTCTTCCTGGCCACGCCCACTTTGGGCTCAAATACAGGTGCTGATTACAAGCTCAGCAGTTGGATTCCTCCCCTGCCTTCCGCGGGAGCTACTTCAGAAGCCCTGAACCCTTTTTTAAAAAACACTCGCTCTGAAACAGCGCCCGCCTTGCGCTTTTCATTTTAACCCTCCTTGCATTCAGGGACCTCTCCCTTACCTCTCAGTTCCCGCGCAGCCCAGGCAGACGCTGCAGCGGCCCCAGGATCCCTCGCTCGCCGCCTCCAGCGAGCCGCTCCCCCAGCCACGCCCACTCTTCCTGGCCACGCCCTCAACGGCCCTATAAAGCATGTGTCTCTCCCGTTCGCGCAGCGGACGGGCGCAGCGGGCGCGCCGTTTGCGCGCCAAAGGCGCGCCTAAGGCAAGCCCGTCTGCGTCCGTCCGCGACCGGCCGGGACCAGGGGCCACAGACCCTGCCCATTTCCTGTTGTACACCGCCGCACAATTATCTGCACTCATGGTGCCTATCCCTCTCTCTCCTTTGTTGGCCGTACGCCTTAACTCACTTGGTGTCTCTGCGCCCCCCCAACCTTGTTCACCCCCCCTCCTTCCTCCTTCCACCCCTTCCCCTTTAACTCATCTTGCAACCCCCCCTCCAAACCGTCATCCCCCGCAGCTTCTGCCCTTCTGCTTAACACCCGGTCGGCAGTCAAGCATCAAATTGAACTATTCAACCTCTTATCCTCTGATTGTCCTGATTTTCTTTTTCTCACAGAAACCTGGTTTTCCACAGACTCACTTCCTGACCTCCTAGCCATCCTTCCTGATACACACTATGCCCTCCGCATGGACCGCCCGACCGGTAAAGTCAGCGGCGGTGTGGCAATGATAATACGATCCACACTGAGATTTCAGCTTCTCGATCATCCTCCAATAACCAACGTGGATTTTCTGGTCGCCCGGTCCATTAATCTTATTGACCCCCTCACTTTTGTCCTTGTCTATAGGCCCCCTTTGCCTATGCCTCAGTTTGTTCCCCTACTACAAGACATCTTGGCCACTTTGGCAGTAAACAACTCGTCAGTCGTCCTACTCAGGGATTTTAACTACTGGCCCGACGACCCCAGAGAAAGTCCAGCTTCCAAAGACTTCTCTGCAACTCTACAGTCACTAAACTTTATCCCTCACATTTTCTCCCCCACCCATGTTAAGGGTCACACCTTGGACCAAATCTGGTCACTGCGTCGCCCCGTTTCTGCTCCTTCTATTCTCCCATGTATTTGGTCGGATCATTTTTTGATTTCTTTTAATATCCCTCTCCCCCCATCTGCAAAAACCCCTCTTTCCAAGAACTTGACAGCCCGCTGCTGGAACAAGACGGACCTCTCTCTTCTCTCTTCCTCCCTGGCCTCCACAGCCCCCGACTTGACGGATCTCCCTCTTGAAGCTCAAGCCGACGCTGTTCAAGCCTGGCTTTCTTCCGCCTGTGACCTCGCCGCCCCTCTTAAGAACATCAAATCTGTTTGGCCCCATGAGGCCCACAGATGGTTCACTTGTGAACTTAAAGAGCTCAAAGTCAACCTTAGGCGTTCGGAGCATCACTGGAGGCGCAACTACTGTCCTTTACTCCGAACCAAATACAAACAATTGCTCAACAGCTACAAAAAAGCTATAGTATTGGCCAAAACAGATTATTTTTCTGATAAAGTTGCCCGTTCCGCAAACAAACCTCGAGAGATCTTTTCACTCGTCAAGCAACTTGCTACATCCGATCGCACCAACATTAGTTTTGCCCCATCCCAATCGTTTTGCCTCTCACTTAACAATTTTTTTATTGACAAAATCACCACCATTAAAGCTAATATTCCTCCAGTCTCTTCAACCCAGGTTATTTCCCCTCTCCCACCACCCCCGCTTTTGTTTGATCACTTCCCTCCCATTTCAGTTACACAATTTCTTTCCTTGCTTGCTAAAGTCAAGTCTGGCTCTCCAGCCGACTGCGTTCCGGCCCGGATTCTTCAAAGCCTCTTCGCCCACTGTCCTGGGCCCCCTCTTGCATTGATCAACTCGTCCCTGGCTTCCGGATCTGTCCCTTCCTCTTTCAAGACCGCAACAGTTCTCCCTATCATAAAAAAGCCTGGCTTGGACCCTTCTTCTCCTTCCAACTTTAGGCCCATTTCCCTTCTTCCCTATTTGGGGAAGATCGTGGAAAGCTATGTTACATCCTGCCTGTCTTCACATATTGAGGAACATGGCCTCCTAGCTTCCCACCAGGCGGACTTCCGCCCGGGCCACTCCACCGAGACTGTTGTCACCGCGGTCTTGGATGAGCTTAAGGGAAAGGCCGACTCCAATCTTCCCCAGGCGCTGGTGCTCCTCGACCTGTCGGCTGCGTTCGACACGGTCGACCATGCCATTCTTCTCGATCGTGTCAGCGCAGCCGGCATTAGGGGATTGGCACTTTCCTGGTTGACATCCTTCCTCCAGGGCAGGTCCCAGGCAGTCCAGCTACCTGGATTCTCTGCTCCCCCCCGCCCTCTCGTGTGTGGCGTCCCCCAAGGTTCCTCCCTTTCCCCTCTTCTCTTTAATCTTTATATTTACCCCCTTATTTTTTCCCTCCGTGAGCTGGGGGTCTCCGTGTACAATTACGCGGACGACCTCCAGCTCATCTTTGATCTCTCCACCCCTGACTCTTCTTTATTTTTTAGTTCCACTTTAGTCTTTATTTCGGATTGGATGATCACGAACCACCTTAAATTGAACCCTGACAAGACGGAGCTTGTCCTCACTGGTGGTCCCTCAATCCTTGGTCCCCGTCCCACTGGCCCCTTTCTCTCGGTACCCCCCCTCTCCCAGTTCCCTCCGTTCGCACTCTAGGCATTAAGGTCACCAATGACCTCTCTATGCATACTCAAGTTAGCTCCGTAATCTCATCTTGTTTTCACTCCCTCCGCCTCATCCGCAAAATCTCTCGGTTTTTCTCCACCGATGTGCTTAAATCCATCATCATGGCCCTCATTACCTCCCGTCTTGATTACGGGAATGGCCTCTATGTTGGCATCCCCGCTTTCGAAATGCGCCGGCTACAGGCCATCCAAAATCAGGCCGCCTGGCTCATTTTCCACCTCCCTAAATTCTCTCACATCACGCCTGTCCTTAAGTCCCTTCACTGGCTTCCGGTTCACTTTCGTTCCCTGTTCAAATTAGCCTGCTTAGCCTTCCTAGCCCATACTCATTCTGCTCCTCTCTTTATTGTTTCTCTGATCACTCCTTATATCCCAGATCGTACTCTTCGTTCGTCATCTCTACTCCTACTTCAGGTCCCCCGCTACCGTAAAACCCGAATTGGTGGCACCCGTTTCTCGGTCTTGGCCCCCCAGTTCTGGAACAGTCTCCCATTATCCATCCGTTCCATCCCCTCTTACTTTTCCTTCTGTAAAGCTCTAAAAACTTTTCTTTTTCTCCAGGCCTTCCCCGGTTAGTTCCCTTGGTTGCTGTGTAGAATCCGACCTCCCCCCCCCAGCGCCAGGAAGCCGCTTTGTGGAAAAGTAAATTTTGCCATGTTATATGTGCCTACGTGTTCCCCATCCTATGTTATATGTGCATGATCGATATGCATATATCCCCCTATGATCGATTAAAGACGCAATTATGGTTGTGTCCAACTCTAGTATGCCAGTATCCAGGTCTCGTGAAAGCAACGAGTATTAGGCCTATGTTGCCACGTTATACAGTGTGCACGTTAATTCACCGCATTGTCCCCGTTTCTAGGCCTCAAAAGGGCCCGGACACCAGATTCAAGCTCCAGTCTCCTGAATCCACTCCGAGGAGCGATGCAGCCCCCACCTGCATCCCTGACCCTTCACTTACTTCCTGCCGCGCAGTGCCCGGCCTGGCTCTGCCCGCCTGTCTGCCAAGAGTATGTTATGCTTCTAGTTATCAGTCCAGCCCTCCTTCTCTGCATTCCTAAGCTACTGAACCACATCAACAGTTTCAGCTATGGTCTAGCCTTTCTGTCTCCATGCAAGAGAAATACTGTATTAATATTCATAGAATATTCCTAGCACACGCAATACATGTAGAATAATGCATGCACCAGTCTTAGTGTCAAGTAGCCTTTGCCCTGATAACTTTTGGATTCTATCAACATGTACTCCAAACACCAGATACCAGATATGATATAGGTACATGTCGTCCTGACACCGCAGACTTTAGTCTCCTCTTCTAGCGCAGAAGTCATAGCCCCCAGTTCTCCCTGGTAACACGTCATTGCCCGTTTTGCGCGCACCACTAGGTTAAAGGTCCCAGCTGCTCAGGTAGCCCCCTCCATGTTTCCGCCCCATTCATGACACTTCTGTGACGTTCATACCACATGTCTCAATGCACGCCCTGTACACGCCTTCTTTTTCCACCCATGCCTTCTTATCTTACGTTTGTCATAAGTTACGCCTACTGTATGTAATGTAATGTAATGTTTTACTATATATATGCCGCACTGTCGATGAAATGGTGCAGCTGCCTTCCTTCCTATTTTATTTCAGGCTGTCCCGTTCCAGTCCCTTCCCTTTTGCCTGAATAAATCCTTCTGACTCGGACACATCGGATCCTGCCTCTTATTTATTGAGCTATCTGTTATTGTTAATGTAATTCAAAAATAGTCCCGGTATTATTTATTTATATACCACATAATGGCGCCCGAATAGGAACGAGCCCCTTCCTCACGCGCTGGCGATGCTACGCAGCCCCCCTGACCCTCTGCAGCCGTGACGGAACTCTACTGCGCACCGGCAGATATTTCTGCTTCAAGTCTCCCTCAGGCCCATGGAGGAGACGGAAACTGCAGTCCGACATCCAGACGAAGCGGTGTGGAATGCGGTTCGTCCCGACCAGAGCCCAAGCCGAGAGAGCAAGGTCCGAAGTATCCGGAGGCCCACCTGTAACCAAAGTTTCCGAAGTTCGTAGTCCGACGTCGTAGCAGTCCAGTCCAGTCCGAGGCCTTCCAGTTTCTGCTTCCCGGTGAGTACCGTCGCAGGGGAAGTATCTAGACAGGATCATTAGTTTGGTCCTGGTCCGATGGGTTTGGGTACACAGATCCAGTCCGAAGTATTCACCTAGGTGGATACGGGTCCTGACGTGTCTCTTTATGGGACCGGTATGTTCTGTACTGTTTTAGCAGTGCATCCAGTAATTCTAGTAAGTTTCGTTCTCGAGAAATTCATGTGTTCTGTTTTCAGTGTATCAGGTAGCATTCTGTTCGAACTGTTATTTATGTATTTTTATGTCGTGGTATGAGTGCTTTGTTCGCTTTTTTTTTACTGTGATTATCGTGTATTGTGTTTCAAGTGTATTCCGGAAATGCCTTTGTTCTCGAAATTACGTCAGTTAAAAACCAGAAAAGGGTTACTCGAAGAAGCAGTTCCTGTCCCTCCTAGGGACAGTCCAGGACATTTTATGTATCACAAGCATGGCTTAGATGCCATAATATATCTAGACTTATGGGCGGACTATACCAAGGAACTAGAAGAGAAATATAGATGGCCCGTATCAGGTACATGGGATGCCGAGTGCATCATGCGAGTAGAAGAAGCATTATGGAAAAAGAAAGCCAGACAGTCCCAGAAAGATGCCATCGAGTTATGGCGCAAAGAATCTCATAAAAGAACCGAAAAAGAATTCAGAAAAACAGAATTAAGTAGGGAATCCTCAGAAAGAGCCCAAGAAAGGGAACTAATCAAAGAAGGTGAACGAGTTAGAGCAGAACAGTCAGACAGACAGAGAAATGCCCTTATTAAGGGTATGTATCCTCTTCTTGCCGAGGGCTTGCCAAAAGCAACCCCGGAAGCACCCTGTAATTTACCGCCGCCATTGGTCCCGACTCAGCTACGTCATAAACCGACCGCAGCTGATATTTTTCTTTCGTCCTATTTGGACGACACAGTACCAGCCTATGCAAATCCTATCCCGCCTGCTCCCGTTAATAATGTAATTCCGGCTCCTCCAGCCGCTGGTCCCGTGTGTCCAGTTCATGTTACAGCACCTGTTACAGCACCTGTTACAGCACCCCCGGCCCAGCCCACAGTACATGTACCCGCTTTGCCAATCGCTCTACCAGCACGTACAATATTCACCGACGATTCTAGTTTAGGAGCCGCGGGGGGAGGTTCTCCTCGTACCCCGCCTCAACCCAGACGTCTGACGCTACATGAACTAGCGTTACAGCGTACGCCAAAAGTGACTACATACGTAGATATCAAGCGAGCACTTACTGAATGTCGTTATGATCCAGTTCCAGGCGATGACCACATGGTCATATATTCATTACGTTTAAGACGGGTTGCCGGCTATTTGGACACCCTGCCCGGTATGGGAGAACATCTAGACAGAATATATCGTTTTATCCGTACAGGAGTGAATCCAGAAAGTATTCACGAAGCCATGGTTCAAAGAAAAGTCGAGACTCAGCTCATGATTTTAAAGTTTTTGATTAACTGTTTAATAAGAGAGCAAGATTATCCAGAAAAAGATCAAGAAGAAATGAAAGTCCTGACTAGGTGGAGTGACAATATAGCCGAGGGAAAACACAAGACACAAAATTGTATAGAGAGTATGTACAAGAAAATCCGTAGGGAAATCATAACTATACACAAGAAACGAGAAGCAAAACAAGCAACCGAGAAAGAAGATGACTCTTCTACTGAAGAGCTAGACAACGAGAATCCCGACAGAATAGCGTATGTAGGTAGAACTAGACTTTCCGACCGACATTCACGCCTAGATTACAAGAAAGCTTTTCCTCCTCCAGCACCAGAACAGTGTTCTCTTGAGCAAGTATTCCAAGCTACCGATCACATTCTGAAATTACGAATAGGTTATAGTGAGCTCAGTACAATGCATGAACAAGAACTAGCCCGATCAGCGGTCCGGTGGACTACTGATTCTACCACTTTTCCAGACGAAATAGTGGCCCAAATGTTTCTGAAACTGCCCCCAGCCGAACAGCGACTGGTGGGTATGTATATGATCCAGCACCTCATTACACTGTATGAGGAACAGCATTCTGATCCAGGTCCTCTACATGATGTATTAAACGAGTTACTCCAGTACAGATGGAAAGGTCTAGGTACCGATTTAATTAGTGTCATTCTAGAACAGCGCCACAAATACCGAACGTTTCCGAATCCACATTTTGTTCACGTCTCACCCCCAGAAAGTAAATCATTCTACATAGACAGACAGAATCCGTTACGAGAAGTACATCCAGTCAAGAAAGAGGGTGGTGGTCTAGAACGAGTATTTGTTTACACCCCTATCACAAAGATGGAACTCTTAGAAATGAAAAAGTGAATCCCCTGTCATGATAAAGATCCAGCAGGGTTCCACCGTGAATTAAAGGACATGCTCCGTATGGGAGAATACACGTATCCTGATATCATTAAAATGTTAAAGGTCCTGTTGCCTGCGGGCATATATGAAAAACTCAAAGAAAAAGAATGGGAGGTGGGAGAGAAAAAGATAGATTGGACCGCTCTAGAAACTGAAGATAATATACGAGTACCAGGTACCGGTCTTGGGGATAAAGCTAAAGAATTGCCCGAGTTATTGATACAAGTTTTGCCAAGATTACTAGCCACGAAAAAGGAAGATTGGGATGCCATCTCAGCCTGTAAACAGAAACAAGACGAAGATACTAGTGATTTTTATTCTAGATTTGAAAAATGTTTTATTATTAATAGTGGTCTGAAAACAAGTAGTGAATCATACCCTCATCTTTTTGTTACCAAACTAGCCGAGAATTCCAGTCCACAAGTTAAAAATCGAGTCCTGAAAGTCGTAAGTACCTGGCAAGCTAATACCCCGTCACAGATGCTCCAGATGCTCCAGTACCACCAGAACAGAATCAGGGAAGAGCAGGAACACGAAAGGAGACGTATGAAAGATACGAAAATGAAAGTATTAGTTGCACAGTCTGTTCCACAAGACAGTCAGAAGAGGGGTCCGAATCAAGCCAGTCATCCTGCAGCTCCCATTAAAGGGACATGCAATTACTGTAAACAGCCAGGTCATTTTATAAACGAATGTGCAGTTCTGAAACACAACATAGCTACTGGTAAGACTAAAGAGAGACCACGTCCGCCTAGACAAGAACAAGTTTCACAGACTTCTCAGCCACCACAGAATGCACAACAGACAGTTACAGCACCGCAGCCTATAGCTGCCACACAGCACGTTACACAGCAAATGTATCAGTACGCACAGTCAGAGTATCCAGACTATCAGCCATATTCATGAAACAGCCTAGAGAGGGAGGTTGGCTTGCCTCTCATCGAGATTCCTGTAGATCAAGAGGGTCCCTATGTACACAGTCAAGTATTAGGGAAAGACAGAAAGTTTCTGATTGATACAGGGGCAAGTAGGACTACCATCAGTCATGACGAGGTTCCAGGGGCTCCACTCTCAGGCTCTAGAAATGTTTTCCTTGGTTTTTCAGGAAAGCCTATTGTTAATGAAATATCGAAACCAGTTACTCTAGAAGTTGGTCCATTGTCCCGAACTACTGACTTGTTACTCACGAAGTCTTGTCCGGAAAATTTGTTAGGCATTAAGACACTGAAAGAATTAGGAGCAGTCATATGCTGCTCCCCAGAAGGGGTCCGTCTGTTTTTGCGTGATTTTAAAGGTCATTATGTATTACGTGATTTCGATCCAAGATTATTGAATGTACCACAGCATTTATGGGCGCAAGGTCCAACTGATGTAGGTTGTATGCATATCACACCCCATTGTGTGACTCTGAAGCAAGGTGTTGTTTTACCACGAATCAGACAGTACAGATTGCCACCTGAGGCTGTAGCAGCCTTATCCAAAATTATTGACGAGCTTATTGTTCAAGGAGTGGTTGTAGAAACTGACTCCAATGTATGTAATTCCCCTATCATTCCAGTCCTGAAACGTACTGATCCAAATGCACCTCCAGTTTATCGATTAGTGATTGACCTTCGAGAACTTAATAAATGTATCATACCCCAGTACCCAGTGGTCCCAGATATTTCTTCCCTATTGACAGCCATTGATTCTGAAGCCACGTTCTTTACAGTTATCGATCTCAAAAACGCATTTTTCAGTGTCCCCATTCATCCAGACAGCCAGTTCCTTTTCGGATTCTGTTTAAATGGAAGAAGCTATAAATTCACACGAGCACCTCAAGGTTTCACAGAAAGTCCTAGCATTTACAGTCAAGCACTTAAGAGACAACTAGACAATATCCACATGCCAGCTGACACTGCCCTGCTCCAGTATGTCGATGATCTACTGATCACAGCCCGTTCTGAACGTGACTGCGAACGTGCGTCACTTACAGTTCTGTATTTTCTGGCCGAGATGGGGCACAAGGTGTCCCCTTCCAAATTGCAATTCTGTGTCCAGCAAGTGGTCTACTTAGGACACTTACTGTCCAAGAGGGGTAGGCAGTTGACACCTGACCGTATCCAGTTAATAGCACGTCTTCCACAGCCCAAGACACAGAAGGAGGTACGAGCTTTTATCGGCCTCACTTCTTACTGCAGACAATGGATCCCTCAGTATGCATATCTAGCCAAGCCATTGATACAGTTAACGACACAGGAGGCAGCCGTATTGACTGTCCTCCCTTGGACCCAGGAACATACACTTGTTTTTAATGAGTTAAAGAAAGCTTTATGTAATGCACCGGTTCTAGCAACACCGAACTACAGTAAGCCTTTTACACTTTTTGTTACAGAACGTGATGGTACTGCATTATCTGTTCTCACACAAGATCAAGCAGGACAATACAAGCCCTGTGCTTATTTTTCTAGCACATTAGATCCAGTGGCCCAGGCGCTGCCTGCGTGCCTCAAGTCAGTTGCAGCCACAGCTCTAGCTATCAGACAAAGTGATTCCATAGTGTTAGGACACTCCCTGACAGTACAAGTTCCACACTCCGTGGAAGTTCTTTTAAACCGAACACAGACTCAGCACTTGACAATTGCACGTTTAACAGGTTATGAACTGACATTATTTCAGCCACACATAGAAATCAGACGCTGCAACATTTTAAATCCAGCTACACTGTTACCGTCAGTTACTTCAGATCCTGCCACACATGACTGTGTGGAAGTTGTCAACACTATGACAAAGCCTAGACAAGACTTGACAGACATTGCATTACCTGATCCCGACCTGACACTTTATGTGGATGGTTCATGTATGAGAACGAGTGCAGGAGAACTAGTAGCCGCGTATGCAGTGACTACTGAAACTGAAGTTATAGAAACACATCGTATTGACACCCTGTCTGCTCAAGCAGCAGAGCTTGTCGCTCTGACCCAAGCCTGCATACGTGCCAAGAACCTGAAAGTAAACATATATACAGATTCACGTTACGCATTCGGAGTCGTACATGACTTTGGAGTGCTCTGGCAGGAGAGAGGTTTCATGACTTCTCATGGAACCAAGATTCAGCATGGTCTCCTCATTCAAGCTCTGTTAGATGCAATACATTTACCGACAGCTATCGCTATCATGAAGTGCAAGGCACATACGAAAGTCACTGATATCATTTCCCAAGGTAACGATCTAGCAGATCGAACAGCCAAGCTCACAGCTCAGACTCCAGACATTCCAGTTTATACGACACAGACACTCACTCCAGATCAGACTACTTGTATGACAGTTAAGGACCCAACACAAGATGTCATAGACATACAGTTACATGCTACTCCCGATGAAATCAAGAAATGGTCCGAACAAGGAGGGGTCCAGACAGATCAAGGATGGTTAACGAAGGGAAAAGCCACATGGTTTCTCCCCCACTCTATGGTTCAAATCATTATTAACACCGCACATAGTCCAGCACATTTAGGAGAAAAAGCCATGTTAGACAGTATCCAGAACCTTTGGTTCAACAAGCATTTACGAGCAGCAGCCAAGCAGAAAGTCCGTACCTGTATGATATGTTGTCAGTTCAATCCAGGTAAAAGTGTCCCGGTGGAACAAGGTGGATTCCATCCTCCTGACCACCCTTTTGAAGTCCTCCAGATGGATTATATTCAGATGGAGCGATGTCGAGGTTTCAAGTATGTCCTCGTAGTTGTATGCGCTTTGTCCAGGTGGACAGAAGCATATCCAGTTCCAGATTACACAGCCGCGACCACTGCCAGGCAGTTGGTTCGTGAGTTCTTTCCCCGCTATGGATTACCTAGGGTCGTGTATTCAGATAACGGCCAGCCATTCTCATCCGAGCTCATGAAACAAGTTTCCCTTCTGTTAGGGTACCAGTGGAAGTTCCATTGTGTACGCCATCCTGAAGCAGCCGGTCTCGTAGAGAGACATAACCAGACTTTGAAAATCCGAATCGCAAAAGTGTGTGCAGAGAAAGGTGTAGATTGGATAATAGCACTGCCAGTTGCCCTTTTTTATATGAGAATGGTCGCCCACTCCCGTTCAGGTCTATCTCCTTATGAGGTAGTGTTTGGTCGCCCCCCTAACATGTGGGGTACACCTAGACCCCGTACCATTACCGATATTGACAGTAATATGCTGACAGATTACCTTGCCTCCTTGATGTCTGCACTACAATCTTGTCGTTCACAGGTTGCCGCTGCATTTCCAGACAACACCGAAGTGAAACCGCATGACGTCGTTACGGGTGAATTTGTTTTGATAAGGAACTTTGATCGTTCAAGTCCGCTGGAGCCCCGTTGGAAGGAACCCCGCCTCGTCCTTCTCACCACCCGGACTGCTGTGAAGGTGGAAAACAGAAACGGGTGGCTACACGTGAGCCACGTCAAGAAATTTCATGGACTTAAACCTAAAACTTTTCTCAAGGACTGCCCCGTTCTCAAGGACTGTCCAGATAATGAATCTAAAATTCCCCTGTTAGAGAAAACTCCGCAGCAGGAGTATAAATCCAAGTTGAGGTCTAGTAAGTCAGCCAGTTTAATTGTCTAAGTCCCTCTCGGGTGAAACGGTTAGACAGGTTCCTGACATGTATGAGACAGACCCACACAGTGAGAGAGTTAGTCAAAACTCTAAGAGATGTATCATCATTCTGTTCTTTTTATTGTTCCTAAGTCTTATGGTTACATGCATAAGTTATGCTTTACATTTATGTTTTCCTATTTCACATGTACATATGTTTTCTAATGTTACAGTAGAGCACACATTTAGTGATCTGCCTCCTCACGAGTTATCCTATCGTCTTGCTATGCGTAATAATACTTTTATCCGAATGTTGCACTATTCACACCAGACCAGCAATGCCACTAATTGTTGGGTGTGTGGTCGACTCCCCCCTTTCCAGACACCGAAGGGAGTTCTGCCACTCTTTCCCTATCCGTTTTCACATAATGGTTCGTGTGGAGCATGGTCCACGTTAACGTCATCCTCAACTGATATGTCCCTTCTGAATCGTACATGTTTCCCAGACAAGCAAGGTCTTTCCCATAGAACAGGGTTAGATCTAGAAAATGAAGTATATGATTTAGGTAATTATTCCTCGAATTTCATGGTTTTGAATGTTCAGTCCAATACTACTCCAGATTTGCCTGCTATTTCAGTACTACCAGTCAAAGGCGAATTATGTGTCAGAAAGAATGGTTCCGCACATGTAGGACATAGTGATTGTACTACTGTGGTCGAGTATAGTGACAGTGGGAAATCTATTTTCAAAGCCTCACGTCATTCTTATTTTGTTTGTGGTCAGACCGCATATGTTCGTCTGCCCCTAGATTGGGATGGAACATGTTATATTGCCTTCCTACTGCCACCAGTTTTTCTAGCCCCATCTGATTATCACAGAAACACACATCTAGTACACATTAGACATAGAAGGGAGACTGAGTCCCCAATTGTCGACCAAACTGAAACTGCTCTAGAACAATATCAAGACTTCAATAAAGGTTTCTTTTTCTTTATAGGTCCTGTCCAGAATAGTAAGTTAATACGTAGGTTAACCAGAACCCTTGAAGCAGTAGTGAATGAGACTACTTCCGCTCTAGGTAACTTAACCGAAGAGCAATCTGCTATGCGTTTTGTTGTGCTCCAAAATCGTCTCGTTCTTGACGTCATACTGGCCGATAGAGGAGGAGCTTGTAGAGTCATCGGATCTAGTTGCTGCATTTTCATTCCTAATAACGCGCCGTCTGTTTATTCAGCTATAACCAGACTTCATAAAATTGCCCATCAGTTACACCAGAATCCAGGCACCTGGACATGGTCCGGTTGGCTCTGGAGTATCATATCTGCCTGGGGATGGAAAGTATTGTCATTCCTAGGTATAGCAGTAATGATCATATTCAGTTGCTGCCTCTGTTTACAATGTGGCCCTGCGATTTGCGGCATGTGTGCTACCTCTTGTATTCCTAGTCCTAAATCCCGTTCCAAGACAATTCGAGACGAGCAAATGATGCTATATGAACAGATAGATGGTATCATGAATATTGATGTTTCCTGATGGAAACGTAGGGCACAAGGAGGGAATGTGGAAAAGTAAATTTTGCCATGTTATATGTGCCTACGTGTTCCCCATCCTATGTTATATGTGCATGATCGATATGCATATATCCCCCTATGATCGATTAAAGACGCAATTATGGTTGTGTCCAACTCTAGTATGCCAGTATCCAGGTCTCGTGAAAGCAACGAGTATTAGGCCTATGTTGCCACGTTATACAGTGTGCACGTTAATTCACCGCATTGTCCCCGTTTCTAGGCCTCAAAAGGGCCCGGACACCAGATTCAAGCTCCAGTCTCCTGAATCCACTCCGAGGAGCGATGCAGCCCCCACCTGCATCCCTGACCCTTCACTTACTTCCTGCCGCGCAGTGCCCGGCCTGGCTCTGCCCGCCTGTCTGCCAAGAGTATGTTATGCTTCTAGTTATCAGTCCAGCCCTCCTTCTCTGCATTCCTAAGCTACTGAACCACATCAACAGTTTCAGCTATGGTCTAGCCTTTCTGTCTCCATGCAAGAGAAATACTGTATTAATATTCATAGAATATTCCTAGCACACGCAATACATGTAGAATAATGCATGCACCAGTCTTAGTGTCAAGTAGCCTTTGCCCTGATAACTTTTGGATTCTATCAACATGTACTCCAAACACCAGATACCAGATATGATATAGGTACATGTCGTCCTGACACCGCAGACTTTAGTCTCCTCTTCTAGCGCAGAAGTCATAGCCCCCAGTTCTCCCTGGTAACACGTCATTGCCCGTTTTGCGCGCACCACTAGGTTAAAGGTCCCAGCTGCTCAGGTAGCCCCCTCCATGTTTCCGCCCCATTCATGACACTTCTGTGACGTTCATACCACATGTCTCAATGCACGCCCTGTACACGTCTTCTTTTTCCACCCATGCCTTCTTATCTTACGTTTGTCATAAGTTACGCCTACTGTATGTAATGTAATGTAATGTTTTACTATATATATGCTGCACTGTCGATGAAATGGTGCAGCTGCCTTCTTTCCTATTTTATTTCAGGCTGTACCGTTCCAGTCCCTTCCCTTTTGCCTGAATAAATCCTTCTGACTCGGACACATCGGATCCTGCCTCTTATTTATTGAGCTATCTGTTATTGTTAATGTAATTCAAAAATAGTCCCGGTATTATTTATTTATATACCACAGCTTGGCCACAGTGCGCTTTACCAAGTTTCTTTTTCATTTCATTTCAACAAAGCAAAACCAAAGGGGATTAGGAACGGTGTGTTGAACATTGCAAGCACTCACCCCCAGTCAACTGATCTGGGTTTAATCCATCATCATTCTTTAGCTCAGTCTGCCACCCCAGTTGAGACATGGCCATATGCAAAACAGTCTGACCCTGTGCATTATGGGAACAGTCAAGCCCGAACTGCCGAGCCAAGTCTTCCCTTGACCAGAAACAAGCATCCTGGTACCAGTTCATGGCTAATGAGTCATCATCAGCCAGGCTACCTTGAATCCAGTGGCACAGTCAGCAAGGGACCCACGTCTGGGCCTACCCTGCCAACTTAGGGCGAACAAAGCAAAACCAAAGGGGATTATGGATGGAGTGTTGAACATTGCAGGCACTCACCCCAATCATCTGGTCTGGGTTTAATCCATCATCATTCATTAGCTCACTCCGCCACCCCAGTTCAGACATGGCCATGTGCAAAGTAATCCGTCCCTGTGCCTCAGGGGAACAGTCCAGCCTGAACTGCCAAACCATGTCTTTCCTGGACCAGAAACAAGCATCCTGGGACTGGTTTCTGGCTAATCAGCCATCATCAGCCAGGCTAGTTTGAATCCAGTGGCACGGTGAGCAAGGGACCCACGTCTGGGCATACCCTGCCAACTTAGGGTGAACAAATCAAAACCAAAGGGGATTAGGAACGGTGTGTTGAACATTGCAAGCACTCACCCCCAGTCAACTGATCTGGGTTTAATCCATCATCATTCTTTAGCTCACTCCGCCACCCCATTTCAGACATGGACATATACAAATCGGTCTGAACCTGTGCCTCATGGGAACAGTCCAGTCCGAACTGCCAAGCCATGTCTTCCCTGGACCAGAATCAAGCATCCTGGGACCGATTTCTGGCTAATCAGCCGCCATCAGCCAGGCTAGATTGAATCCAGTGGCACAGTGAGCAAGGGACCCCCGTATGGGCACACCCTGCCAACTTAGGGCGAACAAAGCATAACCAAAGGGGACAATGGACGGAGTGTTGAACATTGCAAGCACTCATCCCCAGTCAACTGATCTGGGCTTAATCCATCATCATTCTTTAGCTCAGTCTGCCACCCCAGTTCAGACATGGCCATATGCAAATCAGTTTGACCCTGTACCTCATGGGAACAGTCCTGCCTGAACTGCCAAGCCATGTCTTCCCTGGACAAGAAACAAGCATCCTGGGACCAATTAATGGCTAATCAGCTGTCATCAGCCAGGCTAGCTTTAATCCAGTGGCACAGTGAGCAACAGACCCACGTCTGGGCATACCCTGCCAACTTTGGGCGAACAAAGCAAAACCAAAGGGGATTATGGACGGAGTGTTGAACATTGCAAGCACTCACCCCCAGTCAACTGATCTGGGTTTAATCCATCATCATTCTTTAGCTCAGTCTGCCACCCCAGTTGAGACATGGCCATATGCAAAACAGTCTGACCCTGTGCATTATGGGAACAGTCAAGCCCGAACTGCCGAGCCATGTCTTCCCTTGACCGGAAACAGGCATCCTGGTACCAGTTTATGGCTAATCAGCCATCATCAGCCAGGCTACCTTGAATCCAGTGGCACAGTCAGCAAGGGACCCACGTCTGGGCCTACAGTGCCAACTTAGGGCGAACAAAGCAAAACCAAAGGGGATTATGGATGGAGAGTTGAACATTGCAAGCACTCACCCTAGTCACCTGGTCTGGGTTTAATGCATCATCATTCTTTAGCTCACTCCGCCACCCCAGTTCAGATATGGCCATGTGCAAAGTAATCCGACCCTGTGCCTCAGGGGAACAGTCTAGCCTGAACTGCCAAACCATGTCTTTCCTGGATCGAAAACAAGCATCCTGGGACTCGTTTCCCACTAATCAGCCATCATCGGCCAGGCTAGCTTGAATCCAGTGGCACAGTGACCAAGGGACCCACGTCTGGGCATACCCTGCCAACTTAGGGTGAACAAAGCAAAACCAAAGGGGATTAGGAACGGTGTGTTGAACATTGCAAGCACTCACCCCCAGTCAACTGATCTGGGTTTAATCCATCATCATTCTTTAGCTCACTACGCAACCCCATTTCAGACATGGATATATACAAATCAGTCTGAACCTGTGCCTCATGGGAACAGTCCAGTCCGAACTGCCAAGCCATGTCTTCCTTGGACCAGAATCAAGCATCCTGGGACTGATTTCTGGATAATCAGCCGCCATCAGCCAGGCTAGATTGAATCCAGTGGAGCAGTGAGCAAGGGACCCCCGTCTGGGCACACCCTGCCAACTTAGGGCGACCAAAGCAAAACCAAAGGGGACAATGGACGGAGTGTTGAACATTGCAAGCACTCACCCCCAGTCAACTGATCTGGGCTATATCTATCATCATTCTTTAGCTCAGTCTACCACCCCAGTTCAGACATGGCCATATGATAATCAGTCTGACCCTGTTGATCATGGGAACAGTCAAGCCTGAACTGCCAAGGCATGTCTTCCCTGGACCGGAAACAAGCATCCTGGTACCAGTTTCTGGCTAATCAGCCATCATCAGCCAGGCTAGCTTTAATCCAGTGGCACAGTGTGCAACGGACCCACGTCTGGGCATACCCTGCCAACTTTGGCCGAACAAAGCAAAACCAAAGGGGATTATGGATGGAGTGTTGAACATTGCAAGCAATCACCCCAAGTCAACTGATCTGGGTTTAATCCATCATCATTCTTTAGCTCAGTCTGCCACCCCAGTTGAGACATGGCCATATGCAAAACAGTCTGACCCTGTGCATTATGGGAACAGTCAAGCCCGAACTGCCGAGCCATGTCTTACTTTGACCGGAAACAAGCATCCTGGTACCAGTTTATGGATAATCAGCAGCCAGGCTACCTTGAACCCAGTGGCACAGTCAGCAAGGGACCCACGTCTGGGCCTACCCTGCCAACTTAGGGCGAACAAAGCAAAACCAAAGTGGATTATGGATGGAGTGTTGAACATTGCAAGCATTCACCCCAGTCATCTGGTCTGGGTTTAATCCATCATCATTCTTTAGCTCACTCCGCCACCCCATTTCAGACATGGACATATACAAATCAGTCTGAACCTGTGCCTCATGGGAACAGTCCAGTCGGAACTGCCAAGCCATGTCTTCCCTGGACCGGAAACAAGCATCCTGGGACCGATTTCTGGCTAATCAGCCGTCATCAGCCAGGCTAGCTTGAATCCAGTGGCACAGTGAGCAAGGGACACACATCTGGGAATAACCTGCCAACTTAGGGCGAACAAAGCAAAATCAAAGATGATGATGAACGGAGTGTTGAACATTGCATGCACTCACCCCCAGTCAACTGATCTGGGTTTAATCCGTCTTCATTCTTTAGCTCACTCCGCCACCCCAGTTCAGACATGGCCATATGCAAATCAGTCTGACCCTGTGCCTCATGGGAACAGTCCAGCCCGAAATGGCAAGCCATGTCTTCCCTGGACCGGAAACAAGCATCCTGGCACAGGTTTCTGGCTAATCAGCCGTCATCAGCCAGGCTAGCTTGAATCCAGTGGGACAGCGAGCAAGGGACCCACGTCTGGGCATACCCTGCCAACTAAGGATGAACAAAGCAAAACCAAAGGGGATGATGGACGGAGTGTTGAACATTGCAAGCACTCACCCCTAGTCAACTGATCTGGGTTTAATCCATCATCATTCTTTAGCTCACTTCGCCACCCCAGTTCAGACATGACCATATGCAAATCAGTGTGACCCTGTGCTTTATGGGACCAGTCCAGCCCGAACTGCCAAGCCATGTCTTCCCTGGATCAAAAACAAGCATCCTGGGACCGGTTTCTAGTTAATCAGCCATCATCAGCCAGGCTAGCTTGAATCCAGTGGCACAGTGACCAAGGGACCCACGTCTGGGCATACCCTGCCAACTTAGGGTGAACAAAGCAAAACCAAAGGGGATTAGGAACGGTGTGTTGAACATTGCAAGCACTCACCCCCAGTCAACTGATCTGGGTTTAATCCATCATCATTCTTTAGCTCAGTCCGCCACCCCAGTTCAGACATGGGAATATAATTGGAGGTCAGTCATAGCCATACTGCCATCGTATACCGATAGCAACTCCATTTAGTCCAGGCTATACGGGGTGGTTTGGTGGTTTAACTGTCCAGAGAATGTCGCAGATCATGGAGATGAAGTCTCTGAACCACCAGTCAGGAATTGACAGCTGACAGTTTTGAAGCATATAGAGATATTGTAGGAGGACCATCATTTTAAAGAGGACCACCCAGACCTGTATATTAAGAGAAAGGGCTGGCCAACATGGGAGATTTACTTTCGTACGGGTCAGGAGGGTTGTCATGTTGCAGCTCCTGGTCAATTTGGGAATGAAAGAACTATGAATGCCCAAATATTTGAAACTCACTCATTTCTGGGTACAGAGGATTGCCAGTTCATGGTCTTATTATGTCCATGGATCGTGACTAACAGGGATTTGGAGTGTTTCATCCTGAGGCTCGAGGCCTCTTCATAGACTGCTAGGAGACAAAGGCATGTAGGCTCAATCAATTGGGATTCTACCCGATAAAGGAGGACATTGTTCGCATGAAGTACAATTCTATCCCGCGTGGATCGCCTCCTTATTCCAACTTTCCATCTAGGCATCACATTGCATCAATCGGGCAAGCAGTTACATAACCAGAGTGAATTAAAGAGGCCATTAGGGGCATCCCTGCCAGGTCCCCTTGCCTATAGGGAAGAAGTCTGAGAGAACTCCATTTATTAACATTCGAGCCATAGGCTGGGAGTAAAGAAGGCTGATCCAGCACGGATCCATGATCCAAAGCCCATCTTGAGTAGTGCTGCCTCATAAAGCTCCAGTCCACTGAATCAACTGACTTTTCGCAATCAAGGAGTAGGAGTGCACAAGGTCCTGGTATGCCGTGAGCAACATCATCCGCTCTAGTTGTCCATGTTAGTGTATAAACAAGGATCCCATATTACTTGCATGGACTATCCAACCTTCATGTGAGACAAGGAGAGGAAAGTCATAGACTTTCCAGTTCCCTGGCACCAAAAAAATTGGAATGGATCAATAACTTAATATTGAAGCATACAATATCAAAACTTCAAAATATCAGAAAATAAATATTGTTAACAAAAATATTACCTTCCCACCCTTGACTAATAAAACCACAAATATCCAGAATACTTATATTAAAAACCCAAAAATGGGAAGCAAAAATATTGTCAGCTTTAAATAAACATATAATATGTCACAAATATCGATTCACACAATATCGGCTACAATAATATCATTAACATAATTACATTATCATTATTAAATATTTAAAAATAGTTTTGCACAAAACAATTATTTCAACACATTTTAATACACAAGTTTGAATTAAAAATGTATATATTACATCACTACATTATTTACAATTTACCCCAATAGAATATATAATTAAGTTCATAAAAATATGTCTCCCTAGAGATGTCATCAGTGATGTCCCTGACCATGTGATGAGTGCTGTAATATGTGAGGTCATACGCAGTATATTGCGGGGGCGGGAGTTATAGTTAGCTCAGCAAATTATAATTGCTGAATTTCTCTTGTTTTTTTCAAGTGCAATTTCAGCAGAACTATAACGTCCCTGTAACCTTTGTTTTTTTTCAGTGAATTTCTACTTTTTAAAAAATTCTATTACCTAAATAGAACGTCCCTGTACCCTTTGTTTTTTTCAGTGAATTTCTAGGGTTTTTCAAATGCAAATTCCTAACTATAATGTCCCTGTAACCTTTGTTTTTTTTTGTGAATTTCTAGTTTTTTTTAAGTTCTATTTCTTAATTGTAATATCCATTTTTTTAAATGAGCCTCTAAGAATTTTGTATTTTCTTTCTATAATTGTATATTGTATATTATTTTTATGATTTAACACTAATTTTTTGATTTGGTATGTGTTTATCAGAAAGTACATTAATAACTGGTTTTATTTTTAAGGATAGTTGGCATAACATGGTTGCATTTACTGTGGAGAATCTGTGATCGGCAAATGTATTTCACTTGCTGAGAAATACACTTAAAGACATTTTTTTAAAACAGAGCCACTCAAGAGGCCAAAAGTCTGTTATTTTTTTTGCCAGATATATATTTTTTTAATTTTTAAAATCACGATCATGTCGTGTAATCACAAAACAAAAGCAAACATTCAATGACTACTACCACATTAAAAAATGTTAACTTAAAAAATGTATTCACACTATTACAATACACACTTTACTAATCACATCACTGCTTTAAAAACATATTTGTACACATATATTTGTAGCAACTTAAAAAAACCTATGTTGGAACTCTCCATCCCTTTTTCGTGATTACATCTAGCGTAGCGATGACTCCGATAACCGCGATGATCACACCTTTTTTAGGGGGTGAAAAATAAAAACATGCACACATCTTACAGTATTTTAGACACTAGGGGGTATTTCAACCTTTGCGAATCGCAAAAGGCTTTTTTAGCATTTTTTGAAATGTATCACAAAATCACAAAATAAGGAATCTCAAAAATTTGCGATTCCTTATTTTGCTTAAGCATTTAAGGAATCGCAAATTTTGCGATTCCTTAAATGCGATGTATGTTGGTTTTAGAAATTGCAAATTTATGTTAAGAAATCGCAAATTACCACCAACTTGTAATTGGTGGTAACTTGCGATTTCATTTAAAAATGCCCTATTTGGCATTTGTGAAGGTGGCATGGGACGCACATACGTATGTGCGCCATATGCACACACATGTAAATTTCAGGGGTGCAGCAGGGTGTCTTTGAGACACCCCTGCACCCTTGAGATTATTCTCAATTTGCAAATTCGCAAAGTGCGATTCGCAAATTAAGAAATATTTCACAATCATTCCTATGGGCCCCCTGGCCCATAGGAATGCATGGGAAATTATTCCTTAATTGCGAATTCGCAAATTGCAAATTCGCAAATAAGGAAGACAAAGAAATCACTAATAAATAGCGATTTTCTACATACATTCCATTTTGCGATTTCTAAATAGCGATTCCTTAAAAATTGCTAATTAGAAATCGCAAAATGGAATCTTGATACATCTACCCCTAGGGGTTTGTTACTGCACTGTTTAAAGTCATATTTTTGTAGGTAGTTTGCATAAAAACAGCCAGTTAAACAAATTTTCTGTTTTCACATTGACGCCGGATGTCACGATATCGGTAGCCGCGATCACCACAAATACGTTGACAAAGCAAATGTAAACATTCAATAGCCACCACCACATTCAAAACTTATAACTGCAAAATGAATTATAACCAACACACTAAACACATTACTATCTAAACGACTGTATAATAGCATGTACAACTCCCTTTATATCTCAATAGTACAGTGCATAATGTTTTCAGTGTAATCTATGACTACATGCACCACTGTACTACTAAGTTTCTCAATCACTGTATAAGTACTTGATGGGATCTGTGAGACGATGCATCAGTCTATCAACACTTCTGTAACAAAATGCGTGACTGCCTCAGTACATCTATCAGTGGGTGCATCAGTGTCACAATGGGTCTGTGTTTGGTTGCGTAAGCCGCTCACTCAAATCTGTGAGCAGGTGCATGAGTGCCTTTTTTGCATTTGTCAGTAAGTATATAACTGTCTGACTGGATCTGGGAGTAGATACATGAGTGTCTAAGTGGGTGTCTGAATGGGTGAGGTGCATGAGTGTCTGAGTGGAGAAATATGGCGGCAGCAGGCTGACTGCCGTAGTGCTCCGCTCTGACCCGCTATGAGTGCCACAGATCTCTCTCCGCGCTTGTTTGTTTCCTACGCATTTTGAAAGCTGTACTAGAGAACAAATGAATTGCAACTTTGGATAAAGGACCAAGGGGCTAAAAAAACATCTTTTACCCGTCACCTGCATACTCGGTCGACGAGGCTTCTCGCTTTTCACCTCTTAACCGTCCCGCTCTGGCCCCGCCTTGATGTGTGTGTATCCCGGCGGAGAGGCGGTGAACTCCGAGGCTGATTGCAGGGAGCGCCCAGCGAGAAAGCAGCGAGCGCCAGAGCGGCTGCATTGGAGTCAGGCCGCCCTGGAGCTCCGGAGGAACAGGCATTTATGGAGTCTCCGCAGAGACTCCCACACGAGTCAAACTTGAGAGAGAGCATTAGCTTCTAGTGCTTGTGCTGACTCCGGCGCTAGTCTCTTCAAAACGGGGGCAAACGCAAGACAACCAGCAAGTGGACGGCAGGCAGAGGTCGAGGCGGACACCATATCTGAGGTAAAGGGGAAGGAAGGTGGGAGCAAGGCGATAGCTTCTGAATCTACCCCTTGGCATATGAAAGCGGCTGAGAACATGAAAGCAAATCAGAGCCAGAGCAAAGGTTTGGCTAAAGGTCTGGGGAAAGCAAAGAGCCCCCGCAAAAGGAGGGGCAAAGGGGGGGTGCTGTCCTCAGCAGAGAGATATGTTAGGGAATCAGTAAGGGAAGAGTCAGAAACCTTAATAGCCCCAGTTGGTACCGGGGCTGGGGTGCCCTTCCAAGCCCTCACTCAATTACCCTCTGACTTAAACTTAGAAAAAACATCTTCGTATCTCTCAGTAGAGGTGAAGGCCAAGAGGGGTAGAAAGTGTAGCAAGGCTGTAAAAACTCCCACTGCTCCAGCCCCAAAAATTACTCCCTCGCTGCGCTCTTACTTTAAAGCGCCCCCACAGGTACTAGAAATAGGTCAAGACCGTCTATCGAAAGACAATAATTTAATTGTGCCAATTACCGAGCACGGCAAAATGGCATCACTGGTGCAAAATCTAGAGCCAGTTCTCTCCAGCGGATCTGTGGTTCAGTCACTAGTTACAGATTCCGATGCTCTACTGTGCCTCGGTGAGGAAGAAAGCCTACTAACTCCAACTATCTCAGACATATTTAGCAGTCAAGAGGATGCCCCAGGACCAGTTCATGAGGTTGATATACTAGCGGCTAGATCAACCCACGTTGATGCCCAGACTCCCTCACTCTCCCTAGTTGATAACAGGAGTAAAGGACATCAAACAGCAACAGAAATGAGCAATATCGAGTATAGTGTGGAAACTAATGTGTTACCCCTCTCGGAGTCCCTTTCGGCCTCTAGTTCTGCCGCTGGTGGTCTCGACCTTAGTTCTGAGGAAAGTGGGGGCTTGGATCCTAGCTCTACGTCCATCTCTGTAGCCTCACTGCAGCAGATGTTTGCAGCATTATCAGCCGAGATAAAGCGTTGCTTTGAGGAGTCTGCCTCCAATCAAAGAGATATAAGAAGTTTTTGCGAGTCCCTGGATGAAAAAATTGTCGGTCTCTCGACAAGAACTCAAGCCTTAGAAGAGACTGTGGGGCAAATCTCTATGCGTGCAGAGAGCGTCCAGGACGATATAGTGAAACTGAAAAGAGAAGATTTGGCCCTATCAGAAAGAATGGAGGTGATGGAGAACAATGCCAGACGATGCAACATTCGTATCTTAAATGTCCCGGAAGGCAGCGAAGGAACAGATATTAAGGGTTTTATAATCTTGCTGTTAAAAGAGTCACTCAACCTACAACATTCCAGCGAAGATCTTGCAATGGATATACAACGCATCCACAGGGCTCCATTCAGGCGAAATCCACAGAGAACCAAGCCGAGAAAAATCCTCGTGAACTTCAACACGTATAGTCTGAAAGAGCAAATCTTGAACCTCGCCTTAAAACAAAAATCCTTAGTAGGCAAAGGATTCAACTTTCAGGTTCGCTCGGACTTGTCTAGATGTACCCTTGATAAACAGTGGGAGCTGGGCAGAAGAATGGAGGCTTTTCGAAGGTTGGGTGCTACGGTGCAGATGGGCTTTCCAGCATCCCTTAAAATAATGCATGACAACAAAATGCATAATATACGATCAGTTCAGGCTGCAGACGAGCTATTACTGTCTTTAGGTAATAGGAAGGAGAAAGGGCCAGCTGACTAGGGCAATAGGTAGATTCCATCCCAATATGATCAATAAGTCTTCTTTGTAGTATCTCCAATTTCAAAAGGCTTAGGCCTTACGTGGCTACGGAAAAAGTAACAAATAAATAAACCTAAAAAAAAAAAAAAAAAGAAAATGGGTAAACCTTTAGTTTAGGTTTGGAATGGAAATAAATCAAGTAACCATACCAAATGCACTAGGATGTAAAAGCAAAGCAAAAAAAAAAAAAAAAAAAAAGAAACAAATAAATAAATAAATAAATAAACTAAAAAAAAAAAAAGAGGGGCGAACAAGTAAACAACATAAATTAGAGGCACTTATGGGGGGGCTGGGAAGAGCTGGGGCACTTACTTCCGGATCTCCGGATAGTGAGTACAAGGGTTTCTCATGGGAGGGGGGTGGTTCGGGAGGTCACTGGGGGGTGAAGGGATGGGACAAAAAGGGAAGAAAAAATGTATCCTCGAATAAGCTCCAATCAATGTATATCATGGAATTTATTTTTATTTTCTGGCAGATAAACAGGATATTATATAATCTGGCAACATTTTCCACTAATATCTACTCCAAGAGCCATGAGTAAGCTTAAGATTTTCTCTTGGAATGTCAATGGTCTCCGCACCAAACCCCGAGCAAATAAAATTTTGCAGTACTTGCGAGATGTTGATGCGGGAATCATTGTACTCCAGGAGACACACTTAACTGAGAGTGAAATGTTGGAGTTAGTCAAGAAGAATAGGTGGCTAGATACATCAGTCTCTACCTCTCAATCACTGAACATAAGGGGCATGTCTATTCTGATCAAAAAATCTCAGAACATGAAAATTGTACAGCAAAAAGCGGACACTGGAGGGAGATGGGCCATTGCAGTGGTTGAGATAGGAGGCGCATCCTTTACATTGGTCGGCTACTATGGGCCGAATCGCGACGATCCAACGGCATTAGAGTCTTTATTTTTTCACCTCTTACAGTTTCCAGAACCAGTTATAATTACTGGGGACTTTAACATCGTGTTGAATCCTTCATTAGACAAGTCACCAACAAGTAGACAGCAGACTCTCTCAAAATCCAGGAATTGCTTACTTGGGTGTATGAACCAATACGGCTACGTTGATATATGGAGGGTTAGAGAAGGGCAGAAGCAAGGGGTTTCATTTAGGAACCTTAAGTATCGACATCGGTCGAGGATAGATTTCATCCTAATCAGCCGGGCCATGGTCGATTCCGTAAAGAACGTAGACTATATCCCTTCACACCTCTCTGACCACTCTGCTATGAAGCTGGAACTTGAGTGGGGGGATAAGCCCCCTACTCGGTCGTGGTCTTTTGATAGATCCCTCTTCACCTCATTGGAGGATATAGAGTTTACTCAAACAGAAGCACGGGAGTTTTTTGCAATCAACATTGGTTCAGCTCCACTTGGGGTAGTCTGGGATGCCTTTAAGTGTTCATTAAGAGGGATAATAAAAAATAGGACTGTATACAGAAAAAGGCAGTATATGAATCAGGTGTCCTCTATCGAAGCAAGTATGACAGCAATACAGATAGACATTGATAACTGTAGAGTAGACGATAGTCATGATTTAACCCCGAAACTTACAAAATTGGCAGAATTGAAAAACGAGCTGTCAACTGTTCTAGATAAGCGTATTTTGCAGAGATGGGAGTCGAGCAAACTATCTCATTTTCAATACGGGGAGGGGGCTAGCAGGTTGTTAGCATGGAAAATAAAATCCGACCGGGTACGAAATCACATTGACTCGGTTACAACAGATAGATGTACTTTCACAAAAGATGTTGACATTAGGGAAACTTTTAAGGATTTCTTCCAGGCAATATATCAGGTAGACCTCAGTGTCACACCTGAAAACATTACCAGCTGGCTAGAAGATATTTCACTACCGTCTTTGTCGGTTGCACAGAGCAATTTCTTAGAAAATGAAATAACTCAGACTGAGGTGGAGCAGGCCATAAGGGGAGCTAAGGGAGGCAAGGCCGCAGGAATGGACGGCCTACCGTCTGAAATGTATAAAAACTTGATATCAGAGGTGTCTCCCGTCCTGGTGACCTTGTTTAATCAGATATTGAGGGAAGGAGAGGCCCCTCCAGTTTCCTGTGACATTGCCTCAATAACTCTCATCTTGAAGCCAGGAAAGCCCCCATCTGACTGCGGTTCATATCGACCGATATCAATTTTGAACGCCGATTACAAGATTCTGGCGACTATATTGGCCAAAAGGCTCAGTCAGGTAGCCCCGGAAATTTTGCATCCTAACCAAAAAGGTTTTATAAAGGGGAGGCAGCTATATGAGCTAATTTATGATCTTGTGAGCGCTATAGATGTGGCTACCAAGGAAGCTTTGCCCCTTTCGGTTCTCACGTTGGACGGCACCAAGGCCTTCGACAGGGTAAATTGGGTGTACCTGTCGGAGGCCTTGCGAAAATTTAACGTGGGGAACAAATTTCGTAGAGTAATAAATCTGCTTTACTGAAGACCATCAGCTTCAATATTGATCAATGGGGGCCTATCCGAGCCATTCAGGGTAACGAGGGGTACGAGACAGGGCTGCCCCCTGTCTCCCTATTATTCGACTTATATATTGAGCCATTCGCACAAAAACTGAGAGAAAACACACTAATAAAACCTTTGTGTTTTGCGATTGGGTCAAAAAAGTGGCACTCTACGCAGACGACATCATGATTTTCTCACCAGACATCAACACTGCGTTCCCAGAGGTTATAGATTTAGCCCTGGAATTTGGAAGTGTTTCTGGATATGAGGTGAATGCCTCTAAAACCGAGTCAATGTCATGGAATGTCAACTTAAATAGTCATAAAGAAACATCAAGAGCTAATTTGCGGTACCTGGGGATCAATATAGTCAAAGATATAAATCTGATAGCCTCCTCAAACTTTACTAAAGTTGCAGCGCAGTGCCGTAAATTGATGAGAACATGGGCACACCTCCCTCTTACCATCTTGGGGAAGGTGAATCTTGTAAAAATGTCTATTCTGTCAAAGGTTTCTTTCTTATTTAATTCAATTCCGCTTTTTTTTTACCCTAAATTAATTTCAAAGCTACAGAGTGAGATATCTTCTTTCATCTGGAATAATAAGAATCCAAGAATTCCTTGGAAAAAGATAAGGCGTCAAAGGGAGAAGGGCGGGTTGGCAGGCCCCGATCTCCATCTTTATGCATGGGCATTTCAGCTATCACACACACGCATGCTTTTAAAAATTCCAACCGAGACTGGCGTGGGCCTTATATTTTCCACCTTGCTGAACTGTGAGAGAGTTGGTCTGGGCAGTTTTTTGTTTAAATTCGGAGACCCTAAATATTTTAAAAAAGTAAAGCTGAAGGTGCTACAGGGGATGGCCAACACATGGTATAAGGTGAGGCAGTCGATTAAACTAGGCTATCACTCAAGCAGAGCTCCTCTATGGGATCTACCTGCCCCCCCGACCTGGGCTGAAGATCTATTAGCACTACCTTTGAAAGAGGCCAGAATTGAATCCTGGGGCGACTTGTTTATGGACGGATCCCTATTACCATGGAACTACTTGGTTAATAAAGTTGGGCCTAGACTCTCAAAATTTAAATATCTACAAATCGCAAGTTGGGCTCATGCATCCCGTACACAATCTTCGCGGAATAGTAGCCTACCTATAGGGGGAGGATGCGAGTTAGAGGCGTGTCTAATAGATAAACCCCCTGCAAAGAAGGAGATCTCGCTTTGGTACAATATGATTCTGGAGGAAGTAGATGGCAAATTTTGTCTCCCAACGCTACTGTGGGCTGAGTCATTCCCAGGAAAAGATGTGGAAGAACTCTGGACAACTTCATGTAGGATGTTGTGGGACTTGGTCAAACCAGCTTGGCTCCGAAGGAACCACTTATTTACAATACATAGGGCCTACTATTCCCCGCAGAGGCTGTCAAAATTTTCCCTGACAGGCCCGGTCTCCTGCCCAAGATGCGGATTGCGGGCAGCGTCTGACGTTCATATGTTCTTTGAATGTCCACAAATTACCCCCTTTTGGGATGCCATAAGCAGTAAACTATCTTCAATACTGGACTCTCGATCTCGATAGACTTGGGCCTAATCATTTTTGGTCTGAGTGGGAAGTCCCGCAACGCTGCCTCCAACTTAGTGTTTTATTTCATACTGGCGGCGCGTAGGGAAATTTGCAGACATTGGAAAGACGCCTTGCCACCTACTTTCTATGAATGGCGCTCTTCAATCCTCCAGATTTCAAAACTCGATCTGGCAAGGGAAGGGAATCAGGGAAGGAGAGCCTTCTGGAACCTACTGGTGTGCTAACTCTTGAGCCTGGGTTTTTTTTTTCTTTTTTTCCCCAGGTCCAATGATTAATGCTGACATAGCTCACCTTTTGGTTCCGTGGCAGTATGCTACGGTTCTCTTGGCGCCTTGGTATCTCTGGCACTATCGACCAATAAAAATAGCCCTCACGCGAGAGATCCGCGGCTTGCCAGCATTTACTGTTGGGATTTGGCCGCCATCCTTCCTATGTTATCCCTGCCAGCTAACACTGAGACAGTATTGAGGCATTGCCCGATCTTCTGCTCTGTGGCAGTTTTTGTTTTGATAGATTGGAGCTATGAATGCAAATGAGGTAAAAAAAAAAAAAAAAAAAGAGTGTCTGAGTGGATCTGTGAGTGTGTGCATGAGTCTCTCAGTGGATCTATGGCTAGCAGTGTGAGTGTCTGAGTGCTTCTGTCAGTGGGTTTGTGGGTCTATGAATGCGACTGTGCATGGGTACATGAGTCTCTGAATGTATAACTAATGGGGTGCAAACATCTCTCAGTGGGACAATGAGTGGCTGTGTGAGTGACTGTATGGGTGTATGAGTGTCTCAATGGGTCTGTGAGTGAGAGCATAAGTCTCTGAGTGGGTGAGTGAATGGGTACATGTATATCCGAGTTAGTTTCTGCGTGGGTATGTGAGTTTCTGACTATATGAGTGACTGACTGAGACCATAAGTCTCTGAGATGGTCTGTTACTGAGTGTGGGAGTGACTGTATAGGTGTGTAAGTGGGTATATGAGTGTCTCAGTGTATTAGTGTGAAAATATGTGAGTGGGTCTGTAAGTAGGGGCATGCGTCTCTGACTAGGTCTGTACATGGGTGTGTCACTTCATGAGTAAGTCTGTAAGTAACTGAATGGGTATGTGAGTGAATGCATGAATATCTGAGTGGGTATGTGCCTGTGTGTGAGAGGATATGTGAATGGGTGTATAAGTGTTTGAGTGAGTTTGTGATTGCGTACATGAGTACTTGACAGTGCCCTGCGAGTGTGTACAATTATTTATATATTTTTATATTTTTACCAATATTCGCAATGAAGTCCCCATGATGGTAATCGGGGGCCATGGTGGCGGTAGCAGCATTCTCGCGAATATCACATCCAATTAAATAAATACATTTTGGACACATAACTTGTGTCACTAACACATCCATTTCTCAAGCATGGGGTCAGAGTATCTCCACACTGACCCCTTATGTTACCTTTCACACACATTTTCAGCCCTGGGAACCATTCCCAGACGATAAAAAAACTGTCACAACTTTCTGTTCAGGTTGCTTCCAGGCAATCAGAGCACTCCGGTTCGTGCATGCATTTGCAAATAATCGCAAAACCATCGCAAAATATCCGCAACCAGAGATATCACTATAATTTTCAACTCACATTTCTCAAAAACTACGGGGGCGTGGCTTGGCCGGCTGCAAGACGGCCGCACTTTAAGTGGGCTCTGCCGGCCAAGCGCTTTCATCCATCACAATCCTGCAGACATCGCATCACTAACTGCACTACGTTGCTGATCCCCCACCTCCGGGGAGCACCCTACACCTACCTGGCCGATTCCGGCGCTTCTACGGGAATTCTCGGCTGAGTTGCCCCCCTTGTGGCTGGCGCCGGACTCCTGTGCTGTGGGCTGACTGCGCCTCTGTCGGGCCTGAGGCTCCCGGCCGACGGCTCAGCTGCGGGGCTGCTGCCTGACTTCATCGTCCGACCCCCGACTTCCGCGGTGAGTCGCGCATCTGCCCCCGGGGGGATCGCCGGTGGGGGCCAGGGCCGCCTGCTGTGTGGCCCGGCTGTGTGTTGCTGCAGCCCTGCGGCGGCCTAGTTGCTCCATCCCGGCCCCGGGTGGGTGTGGCGCTGCCGGGGCGGATTGGTGTCACTACAACGCATGCTTTTACCACGCATGCCTTTACAACGCGGTTTTTACCACGCAGTCCATTACAACGCATAATGCTTTTAGGCGCTGGATAGTGAATTATTTAATTTACTATTCCAACTCCAGTCCCCGTGGATAGCAGGGAAGGTGTTGGATAGTATATTAAATACATTCCCTATCCTAGAGCGCCCCCCAGCGCATTGCATTGTAATGGTTTGCGTGGTAAAAGTTGCGATGTAATGGTAGTGCGTTGTAAAAAATTCGTTGTAACCGTGCTACACCGCCGGGGCACGGCTACAGGAACAGTGGGCCCTCCTTGTCTCCCCCGCTGGTTGCCTCCCCCTCGATCAATGTCGGCTCTCACGATCGGGTGAGTCGGGGACTGCTTGCCACGGTCATCTCGCTGCCTGGGGTGCCCTGTGGCGAGGCCTAGCCTGGGTCTGCCGGCCTTTCCTGACGCCTTGCTCCAAGGCTTGCTCCTGGGAGGGGGCGGAGTGAGGATCGCTGCCTCTCCATCGTGACATCCCTGTGAGCCAGCCTGTCTGACGGGGGGCCATGGTGGGCACCCTGGTGTTTTGTGGCTGAACCGTGTGGCTGCTCCGTCCCTGGAAGAACCCTTGCAGTTCTGCTGCTCTGCGCCTCCCGCGCTGGTCGCTGCTGGTCCTGGTCGTGTGGCTGCGGGTGACCCACCACACTCACCTCAGTCTGTTCCTGCTCTGGGGGCATTATCTCACCACCTGTGGGCCTGGTCTTAGTGAACCCTCTCCATTGCTGACTGGGGCTGGCCGGCTGCTGCCTTCTGCTTGGGTGCTGGAGCGCTCGGCCCCTCGCTGACTCTACGGCTTATGCGGGGCAGCCCTGGACCCGCTGAGACACTACTGCCGCCCTGACTGCGTTCTCACCCCCTTTTGTACCACTTTGTTCGCCATAAGTTGGCAGGGTATGCCCAGACGTGAGTCCCTTGCTCACTTTGCCACTGGATTCAAGCAAGCCAGGCTGAAGACGGCTGAAATGCCAGAAACTGGTCCTCGGAAGCTTGTTTCCGGTCCAGGGAAGGCATGGCTTGGCAGTTCGGGCTGGACTGTTCCCATGAGGCACAGGGTCAGACTGATTTGCATATGGCCATGTCTGAACTGGAGTGGCAGAGTGGGCTAAAGAACGGTGATGGATTAAACCCAGATCTGGTGACTGGGTGTGAGTGTTTGATTGGTTCAGATGCTCCGTCCATCACCTCCCCCTTTTGTACCACTTTGTTCGCCATAAGTTGGCAGTGTATGCTCAGACGTGAGTCCCTTGCTCACTTTGCCACTGGATTCAAGCAAGCCGGGCTGAAGACAGCTGAAATGGCAGTAACCGGTCCTCGGAAGCTTGTTTACGGTCCAGGGAAGGCATGGCTTGGCAGTTCGGGCTGGACTGTTCCCATGAGGCACAGGGTCACACTGATTTGCATATGGCCATGTCTGAACTGGGGTGGCAGAGTGGGCTAAAGAACGGTGATGGATTAAACCCAGATCTGGTGACTGGGTGTGAGTGTTTGATTGGTTCAGATGCTCCGTCCATCACCACCCCCTTTTGTACTGCTTTTTCACTGGAGCTGCCCACACTGGCCTGCGAGGAGTCGACGTGGCAGCACCTGCATTCCCTTCCTTGTCTGCCACCCCTGGCCATGGTTTACAATTGGATTTGTCTGCATCCTACCTTCCGCTCTTGCCTGTAATCTGGCCGCGTCTGCCTGTCATGGTCCCACTTTGCAGTGTGTAGCTGTCGGCCGTCATCGTTGGAGTGTGGCTGCTTTGCTTGACTGCCGATTGTGTGGTGGTCTGTCATCCAGGCTTCACGTTGGTACTTACCTCTTGACTACTGTAGTGGCGCCCCTTGACGCCTGGTTTTATTTTGAGGGGTGCGTCCTGGTCGGCTGACGGTGTACCCCGCTCCTCAATCCGCTGCACGCTTTCTTTGGTGGCCTGCTTGCCTGGAGTTCGGGGTGGGGCTGCCTCAGCTCTTTATGCCGCCTGCCCGGGCCATCCTGGTCACTTCTGGACATTTCCCGCTTCCTCCTCGCTGCTCCCGGGGGTGCCTCTGATATACCCCCAGTAAAGATCCTGGATGTAATCCTTCCACCGTGCGCTCCCTCCTGCCGCTTGCTATTGAGGCTGCTGCGTTGCTGATACTTATACATCCATCTGGGCTGTCACTGGCTGGCTGAGACGTCTTATCATGGGGAAGAGCGCTCCTAAACAGCCCAAGATAGCTTTCGAGCTGCGCAGATCTTCCCGCCAGGACGTTGCGGGCGCCGAGGGTGCAGACTCTGCTGGTAGTATGTAGGTCCCCCCGTCCCGAGAGGACGATCTCAAGGCCATCATGCTGGAAGTCAAATCCACGGTGACGGGTATTGCTGCTCAGCTGGACCAACTCTCGGCCCGCCTGGACAAGGTGAAGTCCCGGGTGGACTCCCATGACAATCATTTATTGCATGTGAAAACCAGGGTCTTGGAGGACGCTGCCACCCAGGACCGGCAGAAGTTGTTACAGATGAACAAGATCCTCGCCATAATCCGGGACAAGAATGAGGACTTGGAGGCCTGCTCCCAGAGGTGTAACCTACGCATTACTGGCCTCCTGGAATCCACAAATATTTCCAGGATGGAGGACTTCGTGGAGCAGTTTTTTAGGGAGTTGTTTGGTGAAGTCCTGTCCACCGTCTTCATCGTTGAGCGAGCTCACCGCTCTCTGGGCCCCCGCCCTGGTCCCGGACTGCCCCCGAGTCCTATTATAGCTAAGATCTTGAATTACCGGGACCGGGAGGCCATCCTCCGGGCGGCACGTGACAGGGGTGCCATCACCCACCAGGGCAACGCACTGTCCTTTTACCCTGCCTATACCCTTGCAGTGCAAGCCGCTCGGAGAGAATTCCTCCCTGCCAAACGCCTTCTTCTTAAGCCTGAGGTCTCCTACTCACTGGCCTACCCGGCGAAGCTAAGGGTCCGCCAGGGGTTGAAAATGCTTGTTTTTCAAGGCCCCTAGAGAGGCCCTGGCGTTTGCTAAAAGACTGGACAAAGATGCCCGCTCTTCTCTGTCTAAGTCTCAACCTGATGGGTCTGGCCGCCTCAGCGATAATGACTGAGTAGTGCACTCCTCACTGAACATTTGCTTGTTACCCTTTTTCAATGATGTCTGACGATTATTTTGCTTGGCCACCCTGCTCCTCTGCTGGTGTGTATGCTTAGCCCTGCCATGCCCCCACGGGATGATTCCCTCCTTTCCCACCGTTCCTCTGTTTCCTGGTTGTGGGTTCCTGGGGTGGGAGGGGGGGTTAACTCAGCCTGATTGGGGGGTTGAAGTGGGTGTGAGGTGGTTGGGGATAGTGAATTGGGGGTTGTTCTGTTGGGGAGGGTGGAGGGGGGGGGTTGTGGGAAGTTTGTTTCCTCTATTGAGGATGTGGCTTCAGATCGCCGCTGAGCCAATGTTCTACTCTGATTCTGAGTGCTTATCCATCGCGGCTGTGTTGGGTTTAAGGTGGTCCTGGTTAGCCGCTGTTTTGTTTCTTGATGTTAATATCGAATGTTTTCTTATTAACACTGTACTGTGCGTATTGCCATGGTTATCCTTGCTCTACCTGCTAGGTCAATCTCCTCCGTGCCTCTTAGCATACATTGTCTTTGCTTGCTGGTCATGGGTTGAAGGTCTACCTGTTGCTCCACTGGCCCCTACCCCCCTTCACCATGCCTCATTCTCCCTGGTCCATCACACGCTCTGCACGCGCTGCCTGCGGTTGTTCCGCATACTCTGGACCTCACCTGTCAACTCCTTGCTAGTGCACCCTCCTTCCCCTGCCCGGGCTATGGCCCCCCTTTTTGCCCGGTCCTCTGGCATCTGCTTCCCCCACACGCATGGGTTGGTTGCCCCCCGGTCTCATTGCCTCGGCCCCAAGGGTTTGTTCTGCCTCCCTCCGTGGCCCACCGGTGGGCTGTGTGGTGAACCTACTCGTTCAATCCCCCCATGACTGAGGTAGTGTGCTGGTCCAGGAATATCCGGGGCTTGAATGATCATCGTAAAGCCCGTTTAATCCTCTCTCACCTGCAGCGACACAGTGTGGATATTTGTCTCTTGCAGGAGATGCACCTGCTGCCCTGGACTACTTCTAGGCTGCGATCCCTGTATTGGGGGGAAACCCACTCCGCCACCTACTCTTCCTACGCCAGAGGGGTTTCAGTTTTGGTAAGGCGGGACCTTCCTTGGCAGACTATGAGAGTGATCCAGGACCCGGAGGGTAGATATGTGATTATCAATGGTGTGCTCTTTGCACAGCCAGTTACACTGGCCGCGGTCTATGGCCCCAATTGTGATGATGCAGAATTTTTCACACACGTATGGCATCTTATCTCTTCCTGTGGACCTGCTGCCATTCTCTGGGGGGGGGGGGCTTCAATATTGCTATTTCTACCTCCTTAGACAGTTCGGACCCTCCTCGTCTCACCCGCGTGCTACAGCATCTCTCGTATCCATCCTCTCCGACAATGCTCTTTACGATGCCTGGCGCCACTCCCATCCCATGGTGAAGGAGGGCACCTGCTTCACTGGAGCCCGGGGTTGCTGGTCGTGCATCGACTTTTGGTTGACCACACCGGACGCCCGGTCCTGGCTTATAGACGCGGCGCACATGGCTCGGACCTTTTCTGATCATGCGCCAGTTCAGATTCGCATTCGCCCTCCTCTCTCTCCACGCCGGGCCTTCACCTGGCGCCTCCCTCCTAATGCCCTTCGCAATATCGTTTTTTGTGCAGACATCCAGACAGCGATCACTAATTATTTTGATCTCAACCTGGGCCCTGTAGACTCTGCGTCCACCCTCTGGGAGGGATTTAAAGTCGTCATTCGGGGTGAATGTATTTCTAAGCAGGCCGTGGTGCTTCGCTCTATCCGCGCCACTTTGGCGAAGCTTGAGGTGGAGATTCGAAACTTGGAGGCTGCCCAGGTGGCCTGCCCCAGTTCTCAGACGCTGGCCCTTCTACGTAAAAAACACACTGAATTTTCGGAGGAAGCTGGACGTGAACTGTCCTTTCTGGGCAGGGAGGGTCGGGCGCGTTGCTTTGGTGAAGGGGATCGCCCGGGTCGCACACTCGCCAACCTTCTTCGTCCTCCGCGTGCTACTTCATATGTTATGACCCTGTGTGATGGTGGCACCGGTAGGACCACTTCCCCGGTTGAAATTCAATCTCGCTTTCTTGACTTCTACTCCCGGCTCTACTCTGCTGGTCCTCACCTGCCAAGTGCGGATTTCGGTCAATATTTCGATTCTATTGCGCTAGTTTGGCTGGAGGACTACTACCGCTAATTCCTTGACGAACCGTTCTCCAGGGAAGAGATACTGTCCGCCATCTGCAGTCTCCCTGGGGACAAGGCCCCCGGACTCGACGGTCTCCCTGCCACATTTTATAAAACTTATGCTGACATACTGGTGCCACACCTTTCTGCAATGTACAACGATTCACTGGACAATGGCTCTTTCCCACCTTCGCTTCGTGAGGCGTTGATAACTCTACTTCTGAAACCCGATAAACCTGCGGATAGTCATGATTCATACCGTCCCCTTTCCTTAATTAACATTGACAACAAAATCTTTGCCAAACTGATCGCTTCCTGGTTACTCTTACTCAAGCCCACCATTGCCCTCCCCGACCAATCAGGGTTTATCCCGGGTAGAGCTACCTTGCACAACCTCCGCACCATCTTTTCGGTTCTCACCAAATAACCCCAAGTTACCGGCCGTAGCCGCCTTACTTGACGCTACGAAGGCGTTCGACGCGCTGGAGTGGCCCTTCTTGTTTTATGTCCTGCCGCGTATGGGCTTCAGGGACATCTTTCTTTGCAAGGTTAAACTCCTTTACACCAGCCCCACAGCGCGCCTCCGTGTCAACAGCCAGATCTCTGACCCTATTCCCATCGCAAGAGGCACACGCCAGGGGTGCCGGCTGTCGCCTATGCTTTTTGCCGTGGCCATGGAGCCCCTGGTCGCCAGATTGCGACAGCACCACACTCATAGAGGCATCGGGTTCTCTTCCCATTCGCTGCTAGTATCTATGTACGAGGACAATATCACGCTGTACATTCGCCATCCTCAGGAGAACCTTAGTCCTTTGGTCCTAGAAATCATTCGTTTTGGTGGGCTGTCCGGGATACAGGTGAACTGGGGCAAGTCGGTTCTGTTTCCCTTGACTGACGCCACTCTTCCCTTCACACCCGATTTTCCTTTCGTGTGGGCCTCTGGCCCCACGCGCTATTTGGGTATTTGGATCAGCAGAGATCTAGACGAGCTCTCGAGATCGAACTTTGGATGTGCCGTGTACTGGTTGGAGTCCAGGATTCCATCATGGAGCTGACTCCCGCTATCTCTGGCAGGCCGGATCGCAATTGCTAAAACGGTTGTCCTCCCTAAATTCCTTTACCTGTTTCTAAATATTCCCATTCCTCTTAACTCCCATTTCTTCTGTAAATTACGCTCCTTAATAATTACACTGGTCTGGGCGGTTAAACAGCCAAGAGTCGCTTATGACATCCTTACTCTGCCCAAGGCCGCTGGCGGGATGGGCGCGCCTGACTTCCAGCTTTACGCCTTCTGTGCTCAGGCTAGTTTTCTGCACTATTGGATCCATCCCTCTCCTTATCAGCCACATTTTGCGGTGGAGGCGGATGTAGTGTCTCCCTGGCCCCTCTCCACGGCTCTGTTCGCACCGGCGGAGCGTCCCCGGACTGAGATCGACACGGTTGCGACGCTACGTTGGGCCTGGTCAGGCCTGCACTGGTTTTCTGTCACTTCCATCCTCTCCCCTAACTCTATGCCCATTGTAGATCACCCGGATTTCCCCTCACTCCAGGTGTCCAGTTCGTGTCCAGTTCGTCCGTAAGGCATCAAGGCCTATTGACGATCGCGGATCTTTACCTGGAGAGCACCTTTTACACTCTCCCTGACGCCCCAGGACTACCGGATATGCTTCTCTATTCTCAGTTGCATGCCACCTGTCGGAAGTTGCACCCTACCTTTCCTCAGCCCCCACCCGCCATGCCTGCTCTCGACTTCATTTACACTTCCTCACCCCACGTAAACTCGTGACTCAACTTTATGCGCTCACTTTGGCTTCCGCCCCCCATCTCGATCGTGCTCGGGTGGCATGGAGTACGGATCTCGGCACCGATATTTTGCCCATCTTGCTTGGCTCTGTCCTAAGGTGTCGGATTTCTGGCAGTCGGTGTGTTCCGCAATTTCTGATATTACTGGTGCGGTGGTGAGTCCGGATCCCTCTCTGTGCCTCCTAGGTTTCGTCAAGCCCTGCCCTGATGCCTCCCGCCGTCTCATCGCGATGCTGCTGGTTCTGGCCAGGCATAGGGTGGCCATGTGTTGGGGCCGTCGCCCCGCTCCAAGGTTGAGAGTTGGTTGGAGGACGCTTCTCGGTGTCAGACCCTTCTATCGGAATTTTGGAATTTAATGCCTGCTAGGTCCTGGCCTGGTGACATCTGGGGCCCTCTGGTTGCCTATTTGCTTTCCCGTCCCCATTCCAGCGGTGCTGCCTCTCCCGCGCTCCCTGCCGGCCTTGGGTCCGTGGCGGCCGCCGGTGTTGGTTAGCTGCCTGCCCCCCTTGCCCTGTCACGTCCACTTTCTTTCCCCTATCCGCCTGTTCCCTTCTGCTGTTTCGACCTCTGTCGCGCCCCCAGGAGTGGGGTGGAATCACGGGGGGGCTGGAGGCGAGAAGATGTTTTGAAAATGTTTTTTAAGGATGCTTACAGGTCTCAACAGCTGTCCTTCCTGAGTATTGCACTGATTGACTTGTCTAATAATGCATGTATAACAGGACTTGGATACTGCATGTTGTACTGTGTCTGCTTTGAATTTGTTTCAATAAAGGTTTTAAATTTTTTTTTAAAAGATGTCAGTCATGCTTTTGGATAACACATATGAATGTGAACCAAGAGCATTGCATATCTGAGCTGGTCACCCTGTTGCCAGACTCATCTATAATGTCTTTCCCTTCAACTGACCAGAATGGTGGACATTTATGAATGTTTATTTTTTTCAGCCATTATTACCAAACTGCAGTATATAGATTAAAAAAAAAACAATTACATTTCTCAAAAACTACTGAACAGATATACACAAAATAAGCAAAAGGAACTTACTTGAACAAAATCTACCTCCCTGCCAAATTTGGTGTAGGTTCATTTAGCAGATCGAGTTTGAGTAGGTATGGCTAAAGGTCCCTATGGGAATTACCATTACAAATGCACCCTTATTTCACACCCCAATTTCTCAGTCCCCACTGCACGGACCACCCCCAAACTTTTCATCACATACAGAACCTACCTTTACACTTTTTGGAAACATTTCATGAAGATTGTTCAAACGATTCCAAAGTTATAGCTAAGTCAAAAAATGATTTTCTTATGGAAGCTAGGTCCTAACAATAACTAGTTACTGGTGCCCATCAGTAGGTAATATAACAGTAGTTGCCAGTAGGTAGTAATAGTTCGGACCATGTTTCCATAGATAAAGCGTTTTTTGACTTTGTCGCCGTTTGATGAATCTTCAAGAAATTTTACAAAAACATGTGTGCCGGTGATTCTTGTTGCACATGGAAAGTTTTGAGGTGATCCTTCAAGAGATGACCGAGAAAACAGAGGGTCAAAAAAAGTGTGGTTCCAATGTTAGTTCCCATTGGAGCTTTGAACACAAATACAGCCTGAACCACTGGACGGAATTACACCAAATTTGGCTGGAAAATAGATTTTTGTTCACAGATCATGCTTTCAGCTATACAGTGTAAATCCGTTCATCAGTTGTTGAGAAATTTAAGGGAAATAATGCTGATATCTGTGATCGCTATGACTTAGCAAATAATAACAAACTTGTGCATGGAAATGCAGAGCTCTGATTGGCTGCCAACACGTCAGCCAGGAAGTGTTGGCAGCCATCTAGTGACTCAACTTCAGCCAAGTTCAATAAAACAATGGGGGAAAAAAGAAAAGGGGACGGGGAAGGAATATCATGACTCCCACTGCTTGGTCTTGGGATTCCCCTGGAACCCTGCCATGGCATAAAAGGAGTTTTTTAAATTCATGGCGATTTTCCCAAAATATTCATGAATATCACAATGAATAAAAAGAAAAAAACAAGCAGCACAATCCTGAGTTTGTTTTATTTGAGGTGCCTGGGTGGGCCATGTACCAGGGAAATGCTGAGATTATGAAAAAATGGAGGGGGTGTACGGTGCCCCCTCAACGGTCTTAAAAACGTCCCAGGTAACACCCCCTTCCTGGAGCTATTTATATTACAAAGTAGGGAGGGCAGACCCCCTGGACCACAACCTCCCCGGGGCTACATATTAAATGCTTGGGGGGGTCACATAGATCCACCGAGCCCTGGGGGGCACCACCTCCCCAGGTTTAAGATAAAATGTTTGGGGACCCGCATAGGCCCCCTGAGCGCCAGGGCCACCACCTCCACGGGGCTACATTTAAATGTTTGGGTGGGGTCACCACCTCCTCGGGGTTCAAAATAAAATATTTGAGGGGCCTGGTGGACTCTGATGCGCTGTTGAGCACCACCTCCCTAGGGCAGGCCCATGAAAGTGAAAGGGGGCGGCGCACTGCCACCCTCCTGGAGCCAATATGGCCATGGGGACCACCAGTGGGGCAGGCTCCTGCTATGCCCTGGGGTTCCCAGCCCTGGGACAAAGCTGTTTGCTGTGACTTGGTGGGAGCTTTGATAGCTCCCGCCAAGTCAGAGCAAACACTCCACTTCCAGCAAGCTGAAGCTGACAAAATTTTCTTTTTTGTTGGCAGCAGAAGTTTAGACGAAACAATTACTGTCACATACATGAAGCTGCATATTTGGTCTGTGAAAGCAATGCCGGCTCCAGCAGGAGGTGGTGAGCCAGCAGAGACCACAGGGCCCCTGAGGCTCCCCCATGCAGTCCCAGGGGAAAAGAGCAGAAGAGGCAAAATAAGGGTGAGAAATGAGTGCAAAGAGGCAGAAAAAAGGTAAGCAATGACCAGAAAAAGGCAAGTTAAAGCGAGAAATGAGTAGAAAGAGGAAGAATAAAGGTCAGAAAAGAGCAGAAAGAGGCAGAATGAAGGCCAGGAATGAGCAGAAATAGGTAAAATAGAGGTGAGAGAAAAGCAGCAAAAGGCAGAATAAAGGTGAGAAACTAGCATAAAGAGGCAGAATAAAGTTCAGAAACGAGCGGAAAGAGTGAAAGTAAGGGTGAGAAACAAGCAGAAAGAGGCTGCATAAAGTCAGAAATGAGCAGAAAGAGACAAAATAATGGTTAGAAATTAGCTGAGGAGGCAAAATAAAGGTCAGCAACGAGCAGAAAGAGGCAGAATACATGTTAGAAACAAGCAGAAAGAGACAAAATCCTGGTGAGAAAGGAGCAGAAGGAGGTAAAATAGAGGTCAGAAATGAACAGAAAGAGGCAAATAAAGATAAGAAGTGAGAACGCTCATGCACCCACTCACAGTCTCACTTAGACACTCGTGCACCCACTTCAAAACCCACTCAGACACTCATGCATCCACTCCCACATATAGACCCATTCAGAGACCCATGCCCCCACTGACAGACTCATTCAGAAACTCAGGCACCCACTCAGACACTCAACTACCCATTCACACCCACAGTGAGACACTCATGCAGCCACTCCCAGACCCATACAGCCACTCACACACCCATTGAGACACTCACACACTCGCTGACACACCCACTGAGACACTTACACACTAATGCACAATCACACTCTCAAAGGTTATAGGTGACAGAAAATATAATTAAAAAAACCTTAGAAAACGACTTAAAAACAAAGGTTAAAGGGAGGTTAAAGTTAAGAAATTGAAGTTATATAACCTTAGAAATTCACTGGAAAAAACATAGGTTACATGGACGTTATATTAAGAAAATAGAATAAGAAAAACCATAGACATTTACAGAAAAAAACAAAGGTTACAGGGCGTTATAGTTAGGCTCAGAGTACACATGCACAAAATCATAGAAATTCAGCATAAGAGTTACCTGAGCTAACTATAACTTATGCCCATGCAATGCACTGCTTATGACCTCACATATAATATCACTCATGACATAGTCAGTGACATCACTGATGACATCACTGATGACATCACTGAAGACATCTCGAATGACATTGCTGATTACATCATTGATGACATCATTCAGAGAACCACTCACACATCCACTCACACCCCCATACAACCTCTCATACTCCCACACAACTACTCCCATACCCATACATTGACCCATACAAGTACTCACTCACCCACTCGCTGATCCATAGAGCACTCATACATGCACTCACTCATATAGACACTCACACAATCACTAACTCACCCATACAGCCACTCATGTTCCTACTCACACACCAATACAGCCACTCACATTTCAAGTCATACAGGCATACATACACTAAAACACCCACTCATATACCCATACAGCCACTCACACACTGTCAGTCACCCATACAGCTACTCATACACCTACTCACTCACCCATACAGTTACTTATATAGCCACTTACTCACCCATAGTGACTCACATACCTACTCACTTACTCATATGGGTGCTAACACGTGTACCCACTCACCTATACAATCACTGACACAAACACACACTCACCCATACAGCCACTCTCAGATTCACCCACTCACCCATACAGTCTTTGAAACACCCACTCATGTACCCATACGCCACTTATGCACCCACTCACTCACCCATACAGCTACTTACACACCCCATCACTGGCCTTTACAGCCTCTCACATACCCATAAATCACTGGCACACCCACTCACTCACCTACACACCTACACAGCCACACACACAGTCACTCACTCGCCCATACTGCCACTCACACAGCCATCCACTCACCCATACACCATTCACTTACCTCTATACCACTGACACACCCACTCACTCACTTACACAGCCACACACACAGTCAATCACTCACTCATACAGCCACTGGCACAGCCCCTCACACAGCAATCCAGTCACCCATATACCACTCACATACCCATAGAGCCACTCAAACACCCACTTGCACATGGATACATATAGTCACACAGCCACTCAGGTAACTATAACTGCTGAACTTCCATGGTTTTATTTGAGTGAAATCTGAGCCTAACTCTAACATCCCTCTAACCTTTGTTTTTTTTAGTGAATTTCTACGTTTTTTTTATATTCTATCTCCCAACTATAACTTACCTGTTACATATATATATATAAGAAAGAAGTGAAAAATCACAAAATGAACAATCCTGGCCGTCCAATCATCTCTGGCAATGACACCGCCACTGAGAGACTATCTTTATTTGTTGACCTGCACCTCCAGCCCATTGTACAGGAACTTCCATCATTTGTTAAAGATACCAGTAACTTCCTTCAGATTATTGAAAAATTAAACCAAACCTACACATTTGATGATGATACTCTTCTGGCTACATTTGATGTTACATCCTTATACACCAATATACCACATGAGGATGGGCTTATGGCGTTATCTGAAGCTCTTAGTAAAAGAACTGTGAAAAAAACATCAACAAATGTGCTTACCAACTTTGCTAGAGTTATCCTTAAATCCAACAATTTTACATTCAATGGTAAACACTATCTGCAGATACAAGGTGCTTCCATGGGTACTCGGATGGCTCCATCCTATGCAAATATCTTCATGGGCAAACTAGAGAACAGTATACTTGCTACTTCTAGCATCAAACCACTGGTATGGCTACGATACATTGATGACATATTTATAATATGGAATGCAGGAAGTAGAACATTGGAATAATTTACAGCTAATATCAACAATATCCATCCTACCATCAAATTTACCAGCAGCAATACCAAACAGAAGCATCATCTCCCTTTTCTGGATGTGCTAGTCACCATTCATGAACACAAAATTACAACTGATCTGTACCACAAGCCTACAGATGCTCATTTATATCTAAACTGGACTTCATGTCACCCTCATCACACTAAAGTGAGCATCATCTACAGCCAAGCACTCAGAATAAGACACATCTGCAGCAATGAGGAAACCTGTAAAGACCATCTACAGGAGCTTGCTACATTATTTAGAAGGCGAGGTTATCCTCTGCATATCATACAGCAACAAATTGACAAATCTTTGCAGTTACCCAGAGAAGCACTTATTTGGAAGACCAACGCCAGAAACAAAAGTGACAGAACTCCATTTGTAGTTGACTATCATCCATCAGCTCCCAACTACAGAAATATAATGCAAAAAACATTTCCCTTACTGTCCACTTGTGAAAAATTGCAAAAGGTTTTTCCAAAACCGCCAATCATTGCTTACCGCAGAGCTCCAAATTTACGATCTCTTATTGTGAGAGCTGAACTCAAGCAAGCTGTAACAAATGCAGGGGTTCATTGCTGTGACTCTAAAAGGTGCATCACGTGTGAATACCTTTTACAAACATCATCAGTTACTAGTTATGTTACCAGAAGGACCTATGCAATAAGGCAGCATCTTACATGTCGCTCAACATGCATTATTTATGTGATTCAGTGCCAACGATAAAGCTGTAAAAAACAATATGTAGGCCAAACAATGAATGACCTACGCACACGATTCGGGAACGACAAATCCGCAATAATTAATAAGAAAATTGACCAGCCTGTAGCCAATCATTTTAACCTTGTGGATCATTCACTATCAGATTTGAAGATTTTCCCCGTGGAACATGTCTCAAAGGAAGAACTACTGGACTCCAGGGAAAACTTCTGGATGTACCGTTTAAAATCATTGCATCCAGATGGACTGAACATTACTGACAATACATCCTGATTACTGCATATCTCAAGAACTCTCAGAACTGCATTGATTCCACATTCCAAATGGAATCTTCACTCATGATGCTTTTTGAAAATTCAGCTGTGTCATCTGTGCAGCCACTGAGCTTACCATCTTGAAACTACCTGAGGAAGGCGGAAGCTGAAACGTTGTAGTGGAAATATATTTTTGTTCTCTGGTGAATTTATCTGTTTGAGTCACTTCTCTCTTGGATATATATATATATATATATATATATATATTTTTTTTTTTTATATATATATATATATTCACTGAAAAAAACATGTGTTATAGACCATATATAGTTAGGAATTAGCATTTAAAAAACCTTATTTTACTCACACAAAACCATTGAAATTCCATATATAGTTAGTTGCACTAACTATATATCGTGCACCCGCAATCCACTGCTGATGATGTCACATATTACATCATTCATGACATGGTCAGTGACATCACTGATGACATCACTGATGACATCTCAAATGACATCACTGATGACATCACTGATGACATCTCAAATGACATCACTGATGACATCATCCAGTGACTGTGTATTTCTGTAAAGTTTAAATATGTTTTACATATTGAAGAATGAGTAGATGTAGAAGTGTCTGGATGATGGATTTAGTAGGTGCGTGACTGACTGTATGAGTGAGTGATTAAATGTGTCTCACTGAGTGCATGGGTTAGTGACTAAACTGTCTTAATTTGTGCATCATTATGTCTGTTGTTCTGTAAACTGCTGCATGTGTTGATCAGTAGCTATATGAGTAACTATATGGGTTATTGATTGATTGTCCAAGTATTTGTATGGGAGACTGAGTGTGTGTGTGGCTGGCTGGGAGATGTGTGACTCTGTGCAGATCAATGTGTTCTTGTATCAATGATTGTATAAGAGAGTAAGTATGTGTTAGTATATGTTTGAAAATGTAAGCTGCTGACGGAGGGGAGCCTTGCCGGTGAGAGCCACTGATCTGAAGAACCGCTGCCTGCGGTGCCTCCCTGAGCCGCTTGACGGAGGCCCCCCAGGGGCGGTGTGGTGGCGCGGACTCGGAGGGGCCGCTTGGCTCCTGCCCCCTCCCCAAGTCTTGTTCCCCTGGTGTGGCCTGAGATCGCCCCCGACATAGGCGGTCGGCTCCCGGGGTCAGGCGAAACTTTTTGCCTTTTGGTGACTCTTTCATTCTGGACCTTGTCCCACAATCCGTTTGACCTGAAAACACATCCTGCGGTGCCCTGGTCCGACCATCACATATACCTGCGCCAGGAGACGGCGTGGAGTGCACTGGAAGGGAGAGGCGGCGCGAACGAGCCTCCCTCACCTCCCCAGGTGGAGGTTTCTCAGCTGCATCCCAGCGCTTCACTCGGCAGCTGAGTTACGCCCACTCTTGCGGCACAGTGCCTCGATCGGCCAGCTGAGTTGCGCCTGCTCTTGCTATTACAGCGTCTCACCCGCCATCCGGCTGAATTGCACCCACTCTTGCGGTACAGCGACAGGCGGCTGCCACGGAGCTCACGAAATGGCGGTCAGCTCCACAGACTTGGGCCTGGCCTGCAAGGATGGCTCTAGGCAACCCTGGAACTCGGACGCTTGACTGCTAGGGCATGGGCCCCATTCCCAAAAGCGTCCCCTCAGCCTTGAAGATTCTACAAGAGTCACCGGGGCCCCCGACTCTCGCAGACTTCCGGTGGGGAGCGACTGCCATGATTGCTCGCGGAATGGCCACGACGTAGCCACGGGTTGCTCTCATGCTGACGCCAGCTTCAGTCTGAAACATCCAGAAACACTGTAGTATCGCGTTGTCACGTAATGCGTCATATGACGCGCTGCGTTAGCGCACCTGATGCGCGAAGCGAGGCGCGAAGCGCAGCTTCCCGGAAGCGATCCGGGGCGCGGCGCGGAGCGCGTAACGTAAGCATAACAAGTCATGGGACTTGTTAATAAAAATTTTCATTTGTTCATTTCACTTTTGGTTTCCTAATGATGTAAGGCTAGGTCATGTGACCTATAAAATGAAACTTTTCATTGGTTTAGAACTATTTTTGTCCCAAATGATGAAAACCCCTCCTTGTTTCCTCACTCTGACTTTCATCTTTGTAAGAGGAAGACCTACAGTGCCTCGCTCGGCCACCTGAGTTACGCCCGCTCTTGCGGCAGAGTGCCTCGCTCGGCCAGCTGAGTTACGCCCACTCTTGCGGCACAGTGCCTCGCTCGGCCAGCTGAGTTACGTCCACTCTTGCGGCACAGTGCCTCGCTCGGCCACCTGAGTTACGCCCGCTCTTGCGGCACAGTGCCTCGCTCGGCCACCTGAGTTACGCCCACTCTTGCGGCACAGTGCCTCGCTCGGCCAGCTGAGTTACGCCCGCTCTTGCGGCACAGTGCCTCACTCGGCCGGTTGAGTTTCGCCTGCTCTTGCGGCTACAGCGTCTCACCTGCCATTCAGCTGAATTGCACCCACTCTTGCGGAACAGCGACAGGCGGCTGCCACGGAGCTCACGAAATGGCGGTCGCCTCCACAGACTTGGGCCTGGCCTGCAAGGATGGCTCTGGGCAACCCTGAAACTCGGACGCTTGACTGCTAGGGCATGGGCCCCATTCCCGAAAGCGTCCCCTCAGCCTTGAAGATTCTACAAGAGTCACCGGGGCCCCCGACTCCCGCAGGCTTCCGGTGGGGAGTGACTGCCATGATTGCTCGCGGAATAGCCACGACGTAGCCACGGAATGGTGGTGCTCTCATGCTGACGCCAGCTTCAGTCTGAAACATCCAGAAACACTGTAGACTACCAATTCAATCAGTTCCGGTGGAGCCCCAACGTGACTCGGGACGGAAGAACTTGCCCTCCCCTCTTTGACTGATGGTTCTTGTTGCCTGTCCCTTCTATTGTCATTTAACTGAACTTTTTGGACTACTCAAAGGGGTTCTGGTCCGACCGCTGCTTGGTGGAGACATTTTGACTATATTCTGGACCTGCCCGGCCTCGCCCAAAATGACCAGACATCCCTCACTTCCAATTACAGCATACACTCCTTTATCAATATCTTCTTTGATGTTCCTCTTGAATATGTAATTTTGTAGAACCTCATACAGACAAACATTCTCGAGGTAACTGCTTCTATTTGGATAATATGTATCCCACATGTTGGCAACTCCTTGATGTGTACTGGTTGCTCAGCCTTGATCTCACGAGATATGTATGCAGTTTTGGAGCACATGGCGGGCGGGGACGGGTACTGATTGAACATTTGGACATCCATATTGATATTAAGTTCTGATGTATTATTGATTACTGTACTATTAAAAATTCGAATTAACGTTACTCATGGTACTTGCCCGGAAATGTATATCTAGATAATTTCATTGTAACTGGTCCTGTCGTACTTTGATTATAAAATTAACGTCCACCGATTCCGCAACTGTTAGACACCTTAATTCCTGCAACCTAATGGCCCGCCCGTTACGTTTTTCTACAGTGTAAATGTCCCCTCATCATATACGATTCCAGTTTGCTCCGTGGCCGGCCCACATGGTTGTAGGCCCGTATTTGTATACTGACATTTTTGCAATAAACAATTTTCGAAGGAAATATGGAATCAGCGTCATAACAATCGTCTAGGTTGGTTGGGTTTTTGAATAGTGGCTGTTATTCCCAAACAATAGAAAACAGATAATGCAGACCCTTTGCCTGAATTTTGGATTGATTGAAATTTGTATCCGTCACACCTGCCCTTTTTCCAGAATTATTAGAAAATGGTCGACCGTAGCTTAAGGTATCTGCCGAATGTAAGGTGTGGTATTTTGTCCCATAAAATACGACTAATTGAGAAACAAATACACGAAGAGGGAACTCGAATTTAGAGACAAACAAAATGAAACATTTTTTTGCATCATAAGAAGGGGAGGATATGTTACACAGAAAAATAATGCGGAAGGGATAGCCAAGATCTGTTGTATCACACGTTCCTGCAGCTAGTCTGATACATAAGTAGAACCTTTTTCGTGTTTGCGCGCGCTGACATGCTCTGAATGCTGTATCCCCCCCCCTTTATTTTCTCCTCTGTAGGTTACATCGGAGTTCCGACTGAAGAATGGAGTGGACATGGACCGCACCGTGCTCCATGTAGGGAAAGACATAGACAAGCGCTGTGAGATATTGCATGGAGTGCAGACCATCACTGGGAGCGTGAAAGATTGTATGGTATGAATGTGCGCATGGGCCCTGATTTGTACGGTTTGAATGAGTATGTGTGGCGCACGACTGGGTCAATAAAAAAATGCTTTTTGTATGACTGAGGCGGTGATCGAACGGTTAATGGAATGAGAAAAATAAGCCCGAACATGGTATCCGCATGTGAAGGACGAAAAAAAATATAGCACTTTCCTTACTAAGGAACGACTCTCTCTGGAGCTAGTGAATGGGAGAGTAGCCTACACCAGAAACTTGAAGGGTTATTTCAGTACGACGAACCCGACCCCAACCGATATCCCAAATGTACACCCAAAGTAATGCGCACCAGTAAGTAAATTTATGTGCTGACTAAATAAGAGAAGTTAGCTCGGCTCCGCCGCCCACCCCACCCAAAATAACGACAAACCCTATGCAAATATTATAAATATATACAACACACCAGCAAAGTAACACGGTAAAACTTTTGATTAAATAACTATTTACATAGCAGCCTGCTGCAACATCAAACCAAATGCATGACGCGGTTCCTGTCGAGGTAGCATAGGTGGCGGCCTAGGGGTGGAGGACCGTTGTGCAAATAGCCCTGGGGCAACACCACGCGCAAAGGCCCGTCCCCGCGGTCAGCTGCAGCAGGGCGAGCCTTAGCGTTTCACTCCCCGGTCAGCTGCACAATGACTGCCATTGGCGTTCCACTCGGTTGGATGGCCGGGGACCCGCTCCGGTGGCCGGGGTGAAGAGCGGCTGTTGCTGCGGAACGCTCAAAATGGCGGCCGACTCCCCGGATTTTGGCCTGGTCCACTAGAACGACTCTGGTCTACCCTGGAACTCGAATGGACTGTGGCAGAGCGTCCAAAATCCACAAAAAACACCACTGCCAACTCTTCAATAACTTCCATCACCCAGCATCGCATTTCCAAAGGAACAGCATAGCAAGCTTTCGTGGCCTTTAGAGTTTTCGGAAGCAGTTTCCCAAGACCATCACTGCAGCCATTGCAATCCAACAGAGGAACTTTTCCCAAGATCGGCATATTAACAGGGCTGCTGGTGTAATCGGGGCTCTTGCAGCCATTCAACTTAATTGAAGCTTTTGGGGGGGGGGGTGAATGCCTTCCTGATGACCCCCCCTCTTATTGCCTGGTCCGACCATCACATATACCTGCGCCAGGAGGCGGCGTGGGATGCACTGGGAGGGAGAGGCGGCGCGAACGAGCCTCCCCCACCTCCCCAGGTGGAGGTTCCTCAGCTGCACCCCAGCGCTTCACTCGGCCAGCTGAGTTGCGCCCGCTCTTGTGGCACAGTGCCTTGCTCGGCCAGCTGAGTCTCACCCGCTCCGATGGGGGCTTCCGATGGGGGCAACCGCCACTGTTGCTCGACTATCCCCCATGGATATACCGCTGCCACGGGTGTCCGCCGCCTTATCTACATCTGGTGCCGTGAGGGAGGCTGATTCAGTGCATCGGCGGAGGGATACGCCTGCTGTCCCGCTCTCCGGAAGTGGCCACAACATTGTCACAGGATGGTAGTGCTCTCATGCTGACGCCAGTTTTTGTCCGAATTACTAAGAGACACTGTAGACTGCCAACTTGATCAGCTCCGGTGGGACCTCAGCGTGACCCGGTAGGGAAGATTTTGCCTCCCTCGCCTTTGAGTCATGGTTCATGCTGCCTGTTCTTTCTGTTGGCGCTAACGAACTTTTTGAACTGCCGAAAGGGATTCTGGTCCTGCCGCTACTTATTGGAGACATTGAACTATACTCTGGACCTGCCTGGCCTTGACCAAAATGGCGCCAGTATGGGAGCGACTTGCAACTCCTTATGACGTTCTAGTTACTTAGCCTTGACGTTATGGGGGATATATGCGGTCTTTGTGCACATGGCCTGCGGGGAAGGGTAGTGACTGGGCATACGGACAACCCTATTGGTGTCAATTTTTCATTATTGATTATTGTATTATTAAAGCTTCGAAGTAATGTTACCCATGATACTCGCCCATGGTGTGCGTATGGATGATTTTATTGTAACTGATCCTGTTATACTTTCAATTATAAATTCAACCTTCACTGATCCTACAACCGTTTGTCACGTTTAGTTTTTTCAATTAAATGGCTCGCTTGTTTCATACTCCTATACCCCTGGCTTTTGACCCTTTCCTACGCGCGGTCTGTACTACCGCCCTCGAGCGATCTATGTAATGAACAGACTACCATTGCAGAGACACAAGGGAATTCATCTCAGAGAGATAAGTCAAGTACGTGGTAGATAAAAACATTTTCGTGTTTATGCACGCTGATGTGCTTTGAACGCTGCCCCCCCCCCCTCATCATTTAGATTACCACCGCCCATTGCACAAAAGAGTACCGGGCGCTCCCCACGTAAAAAAAAAGATTTTTTTTTTTTGTGCCCCGCGGGGCCCTTTTAAAGCCTCCACATCAAACCTAGGGGGTCAGGGAAGATCTACTATGCCCCCTTATGGTCATTTCCCCCTTTGTTTTGGCCTCCTCTTGTCTCTCGATCCTACCGAGAGACAAGATGGCGTCCGGAAAATTATTATAATTTTTTTTTTTTTTTTTGCCCCGCGGGGCCCTTTTAAAGCCTCCACATCAAACCTAGGGGGTCAGGGAGGATCTACTATGCCCCCTTATGGTCATTTGCCCCTTGGTTTTGGCCTCCTCTTGTCTCTCGATCCTACCGAGAGACAAGATGGCGTCCGGAAAATATATATATATATATATTTTTTTTTGCCCCGAGGGGCCCTTTTAAAGCCTCCACATCAAACCTAGGGGGTCAGGAAGGAACTACTATGCCCCCTTATGGTCATTTGCCCCTTTGTTTTGGCCTCCTCTTGTCTCTTGATCCTACCGAGAGACAAGATGGCGGCCGCTCCGGACTGTTTAGAATGTTGACAGACACCGGAGAGCCAATCAGCTTCGCTTCGCGAAGTTCCGTTACGCGTCAAGTACGCGAACCGGAGCGCTACCCGGAGCGCTGTTACAGATATATATATTTTTTTTAACGTTAATTTATCAAAATCCACTGGAGCACATATATTGAGACCTAGCAAAGGCACATCGGGCTACCAGTCCCTACAATTTTGCCAAGTTTCGTGCAAATCCATCCATCCGTTCGGGCTAAAAGTGAGGCCAACCGCCCTATGGAAATTAACATGGGAAAAACGCGTTTTGGGACCCCCCTTTTTTCTCGGCCCCCCCTTGACGAACCCCCCCCAAATTTCTAGGGGTTGCTCAGAAACAAAATGTTCAATTTTCCTGAAAATTTCAGCCAATTTTGTCCACAAACCCCAAAGTTATTAGACATAGAATTTTCAAAAATCCCATTGAGAAAAAATCCTAACTATATGGCGCCAGTATGGGAGCGACTTGCAACTCCTTATGACGTTCTAGTTACTTAGCCTTGACGTTATGGGGGATATATGCGGTCTTTGTGCACATGGCCTGCGGGGAAGGGTACTGACTGGGCATGCGGACAACCCTATTGATGTCGATTTTTCATTATTGATTATTGTATTATTAAAGCTTCGAAGTAATGTTACCCATGATACTCGCCCAAGGTGTGCGTATGGACGATTTTATTGTAACTGATCCTGTTATACTTTCAATTATAAAATCAACCTTCACTGATCCTGCAACCGTTTGTCACGTTTAGTTTTTTCAATTAAATGGCTCGCTTGTTTCATACTCCTATACCCCTGGCTTTTGACCCTTTCCTACGCGCGGTCTGTACTACCGCCCTCGAGCGATCTATGTAATGAACAGACTACCATTGCCGAGACACAAGGGAATTCATCTCAGAGAGATAAGTCAAGTACGTGGTAGATAAAAACATTTTCGTGTTTATGCACGCTGATGTGCTTTGAACGCTGCCCCCCCCCCCCTCATCATTTAGATTACCACCGCCCATTGCACAAAAGCGTACCGGGCGCTCCCCACGTAAAAAAAAACGTTTTTTTTTTTTTGCCCCGCGGGGCCCTTTTAAAGCCTCCACATCAAACCTAGGGGGTCAGGGAAGATCTACTATGCCCCCTTATGGTCATTTCCCCCTTTGTTTTGGCCTCCTCTTGTCTCTCGATCCTACCGAGAGACAAGATGGCGTCTGGAAATTATTATTATTATTATTTTTTTTTTTGCCCCGCGGGGCCCTTTTAAAGCCTCCACATCAAACCTAGGGGGTCAGGGAGGATCTACTATGCCCCCTTATGGTCATTTGCCCCTTTGTTTTGGCCTCCTCTTCTCCCTCGATCCTACCGAGAGACAAGATGGCGGCCGCTCCGGACTGTTTAGAATGTTGACAGACACTGGAGAGCCAATCAGCTTCGCTTCGCGAAGTTCCGTTACGCGTCAAGTACGCGAACCGGAGCGCTACCCGGAGCGCTGTTACAGATATATATATTTTTTTGAACGTTAATTTATCAAAATCCACTGGAGCACATATATTGAGACCTAGCAAAGGCACATCGGGCTACCAGTCCCTACAATTTTGCCAAGTTTCGTGCAAATCCATTCAGCCGTTCGGGCTAAAAGTGAGGCCAACCGCCCTATGGAAATTAACATGGGAAAAACGCATGCTGATTGGCTGCCACTGTCTGTCAACACTCTAAAACAGAAATTGTGGGCAGCCATCTTGTGCCTTGGTAGAGTGAGGTACAGGAAAGCAGAAAAACAAATGTGTAGAACTCAAAAAAGGGGTAGGGTAGAAGCACCCTGACCCCGTAGACCTGCTCAGGGGGTCCGACAAGGACCCCCAAGGCAAAAAAATATATATGATACTCTGTATTTTACAAAGAGTGATGAAAAATTGTAATAGTGTATGAAAAGGTGTATGTGATTGTCACGTGGATGATGTCATCAGTGATGCCATCAGTGATGTCATTTGAGATGTCATCAGTGATGTCACTGACCATGTCATGAATGATCTAATATGTGACATCATCAGCAGTGGATTGCGGGTGCGCGAAATATAGTTAGTACAACTAACTATATAGGAGCAATTTCAATGGTTTTGTATGAGTAAAATGTCCAGCTAACTATAACACCACTAAAACTTATAGTTTTTTGAGTGAATTTCAAAGGTTTTTTAAATGCTAATTCCTATCTATATAAGGCCTGAAAACTATGGTTTTTTCAGTGAATTTGCAAGCTTTTTTAAATGCTAATTCCTAACTATATAAGGCCTGAAACCTATGTTTTTTTCAGTGAATACATATATATATATACATATATATATATACATATACATATATATACATTTTTATGTACATATATATGTGTGTGTATATATATATAAATGAAAATTATATTCAAAGCTATCAAACTATAAAACTAAACTAACCAATAACATTAATTATAAACAACCTTAATCAATACAACAAATGCTGCAAGAAGAGGAAACTTTGCTGGATTCTCTAACCAGATGCTTAAAGAAGACACCCAGGCCCTTGTCAGCAGCAGGTTGAACTATGGAAACGCCCTCTACGCAGGAGCCTCGGCCAAACTCCTGAGACGCTCCAACGCATCCAGAACGCCTCTGCACGCCTGATCCTCGACATCCCTTGCCGCAGCCACATCACACCCCACCTGAGAGTCCTGCACTGGCTCCCGGTGAACAAGAGGATAACCTTCAAGCTCCTCACCCACGCACAGAAGGCACACAAGGCACTCCTAAACACCGGACTAACGCACCTCAACAGACGACTCAGCCTCTACACCCCCACCCGCCAGCTCCGCTCCGCTGACCTCGCCCTCGCTACAGTCCCCCGTTTCCGAAGAGCGACCTCAGGCGGCTGATCGTTCTCCTATCTCGCCGCCAAGACCTGGAACACCCTCCCCATCCACCTACGGCAGACCCAAGACCTGCTGACCTTCAGAAAACTCCTCTAGACCTAGCTTTTCGAGCAGTAGCAGCATTCCCCACCCCAGAGCCTTGAGATCCTCACGGGTGAGTAGTGCGCTTTACAAATGATATGAGTGATTGATTGATTGATTGATACATCTCGACAACTACCTAGTCAAGTAAGTAAAACTTACATTTAAACTGAAACTTACTTGTAAATAATTGTACAATTGTAAAATAGCAAATGATTTAGAAGACACTCTCCAACTTCTACCTCATTACATGCAGTTTCTAAGAAACAACACATCATCTTTGAAAAGTGATAAGCTGCCAGAAAATAAACACCTTTGATAAACCAGCAAAAAAATATAGCAAAGTTAGTATACATAAATTATAAAAAATAGAAAGTTACCCCAATAGCGATTAAAAATAAACCTAACATCGTCAGCCTCTTCTAAGTACCAGCAATGACACATTTATAATGAAACTGCTCCACATTAGAATACCCCCAAAGGAAAAGCTAGAAAACAGTGTGAAACGTCTAAAAACAGCATACATCTAAGTATAAAAAAAATTGAAGTAGTAGCATGATGTTGAAATTCATATAATAGAACACAAAAGCCCCCCAAATGTAACAGAAATAGAAGTAAGAGAGGAAATGTAGGATATAAGAGAGGCAAGCCTTAGCTCCTAGGACCCCACAACCAAAATCATTAAGGATATGCTGCCTAACGTCTTCAAATGCATCAGATGCCAACTACCATCTTACCCACTTTAAGACGTTTAATTGTACAAACTGTAGAAGCCACTATCAATATTCCTCTTGCCCCTAGAAGATGCCAAGCTATAGAAATACCTGAATATTTAACAATGACATTTAATGAGGAACCTTTCCTTTTATATGACAATGTAAACAATGATAAATGAATCCAAATATTGTTTTACAAAAATAACTTATTAAGACTAAGCCATTGTCAACCCGGTCTCATGGATCACACCTTCAAAAAGTTGTCAAACCATTCATTCAGATATACACCATAACTGGTGAATATCAAAACACAAATATCCCTTTTATATATGACCAACTACCAATAAAAATAAAAGCAGCACTTACTTTGACCTCTTAAGCCACATTAAAAATAAAACAAAGAACTACTACCCACAAAAACAATCATTGACTTTGAAAAAGCTGTGATTCAAACCGTTTTAAAAATGTGCCCCATTCCAGCCATACAGTTCCTATCATTTCAAGTAAAGAATTTGCTGCAAACCACCAAGTTGTTTTTGAAATAAAAACATGGTGGCACTAGCCTATGTCCCAGTCAACGTCAATATCAAAACAGCTTTATTCGGTGCAATCAGTCAATCAGTAAGAAAAATGAACAATTATCTTTTTCATCTTAAAATATTACATTATTGCATTATTCCAATAAAACAGTTTGAAGGCGTACAAGACAAAAGAAATAAAAAGATAAAAGCTAAATAATAATAATAAATAATAGTGTTTCATGATCAATCAATACGTAATAATAAAGTGCAAACAGTAACCATGTTTTAGGATTAACTGATAGGCATCTCTTAAAGTGCAAAGTGCAAAGCAGCCTACATCAAAAAAGCCTATATCATAAAAATACATAATGTGCAAAATACTGACAAATATCTTGATTGGGTACTTCAAGATTCACTCAGCCAAGTTTTCATATATTTGAGCGCCCAGATGTGAAAGATTTATTCTCCGCCTAATAGCCCTTAGTATGAAAAGGATAACTGAGTTTATAATTTTTATGTTATCCAAACTACATATAAAGTTAAAAGCATGTTTGTAATAAAAAGCATGTTCGATAAGAAGAGTGGTTTTAAAACTGATTTCCGGATTGAACTATAAAAACTACAAAAGAGTTTAAAATGCATCGTAGACTGGAGAGATTTACCATCACATGGACAATATGGTAGATTGTGGGACCACTTTTCAGTTCCAGGGAATGCTATTAAATAGTGTAAAGTGCCAAGCCTTAATCTGGTTAGATAAAATCTAAGTTGTATGTTTCTTACCAAAATTAAATATGTTTATATTCCCATCGCAAGCGAACGTTCACAGTAGGCGATGACGCTTTGCTTACTGCCAGCATCATCCATTCTTCCACGCTGCCTGTCAGTGATATATTTGAGCTTCAAATCACTTTTACAATGCTCCAAAAAAGGGGAAGGGTTGTGTTAGGCCTGGCATATTTTGGTGTGTTCCCCTGACTTTTTGCTTTCTGACCTCCCGTTTTTGACTCTGTTTTTGCTGGTGTAATGATTATGTGCACTTTCCTCGCTGCGGTTCAGTGGTAAAGTGCAAGTACTCCTGTAAAAAATGCGTTATGGATTGGTATTTCCATGATTGGCTTATTTGATTTATGTGTCAGTTCCCTAGTAAAGTGCACTGCGAGTGCCAGAGCCTATAAATCAAATGCTGTTGGTGGGCTGCAGCACTGGATTGTGCCACCCACTCAAACAGCCCGTAAAGTGTAACTCTGGTCTGCCATTGCAGAGCCTGTGCACAGCCTGGGGCTGCCATGTCGACTTGGCAAGTGCACCCACTAGTAAGTCCCTACAACTTCCCTTTGCTACATGTGAGTCGCCCCTCTGGTAGGCCCAAGGTACTCCCGTGGGCAGGGTGCATTGTATGTGAAAGGTAGGACATGCCCTGGTGTGTGTGGCATGTCCTGATAGTGAATATACAGCCTACTTCGTTTTTCACTATCGCAAGGCTACCTGTTCTCAATAGGCCAGAATGGGTAATTTGATCATTACAGCTTATGATCCTAACTGACCCAGGGAACATGGTAGAAATTCGAGTTTGGTATGCCTGAACTCAGAATGTTAAACTGCATCTTTTAGTGAAGTTGGATTTAACATTCTGTGTTTGAAAATACCACTTTTAGAAAGTGGGTATTTTCTGACCTAACCATCCAGCCTGTCTCTGCTAGCTTGTGTATTAGCTGTCTGGTTTGTGAGTGACTGGGGCTGGGGGAGACAGGGTGAGTCAGCAGGGCTGAATAGGCACATCTATATATAGATGGGTGGGAGGAGTAGCACCTGGGTCTGAATAGGGCTGGGCTCGTACTCCACAATGCTGGCTCCACCTCCTGTGGTGCGTCTGAGGACCCTGGCCCACACTGACAAAAGAAGTAGGTGCACCCTGGCAGAATGCACCCCAAACTGGTTTGAACTAGGTCCAGGCCCCTCTGCCTTCAGAGGACAAAGGAATTGCTAGTATAAATATTGGGACCCAGACCTCAAGATTTTAGAACTCGCTGGAATCAAGGAACCTGCCAAGAAGAAGAGTTGGAAGAGCTGCCAGGAGGAGTACGGCACCTTTGCTGTGTTGTTGCTTTGTTGGGTTGGACTGCAGCTGCTGCTTCTGCCTTGGGAAGTGAAAGGACTGGACTGAACTTTCTCTACTTGTGATGAGTATCTCCAAGGGCCTGAAACCGAGCAGGCCTCCTGTTATGAAGTCTAAGGAACTGCAAAGACTTCACCAACCTCTGGGTACCGCTCCTGGAACCGCTGTTTCAGTTGCCACATAGAAGAGAGAACCCCAACCGACTCCACCCATCAGACTCCGCCGCTGACCTTGTGTCCTGAAGGCACCGCAGGCTGCACCAACTCACCCTGCACCGCACACCTTGGTCTTACCGATGCCGTCTGCATGATCTCCACCGAGCCGCTGCCTGCACCGCATCGAGAGGCCCCGCAGCCAGCACCGCCTCGCTTCACTTCGCTGGACTGCTCTCACCGACACGGTCGCCACTGGCTCGAGACCTATGACTGCCTCGGCACGCACAGCTGTCCGGCTCGGCCCGCACCAATTCCCGCCAACCGGCTCTGTCGCTGCATTGCAACTTGCCAGCACCGCATCGAGCACCGTCTCGCCCTGCATCGCCCGCCTTTGTCTCACCGGCGCCGTCTGGATGATCGCCACCAAGCCGCTGCCCACACCGCATCGAGGACACTGCACCATGCACCGCTACACTTTACACCGTAACCGCGACGGACCCCACGACCGACTCTCTCACCTGCAACGCAACCTGCCAGCACCGCATCGAGCACCGTATTGACCTGCACCGCCTGCCTTGGTCTCACCATCGCCATCTGGACGACCATCACCGAGCCGCTGCTTGCACCGCATCGAGGGATACCGCACTGTGCACCGCTGCCACTTTGCATCGCAACTGCGACGGATGGCAAGACCGACTCGCACCTCCGTGTGAGCCACACTAAGAAAGGTACTGGTAACGAGTATGTCCCGCTGTTGGTGACCTGTACCGACGCGGTCAGCTGGAACTGCGAGACTCTGTTGTTTTCAGTATCGCGGTAGACTCGGACCGAGCTATCCACTCGTGCGAACTGGGTTTTCAACGTATTTTTGCCATTTAAAGACATCAAGGGCTAGATGTAGGTAATTAGAATTTACGATTGGTAAATACCGAATTTTACCGATTCGGTATTTACAAATCGGTAAATGCTATGTAGGTATATTTACCGAATACATTAACGAATCGGAGAAATTCGGTAATTACAGAATCGGTATTTACCGATTCGGTAATTGCCATTGATTCCTATGGGCCTTGAGGCCCATAGGAACCAATGGCAATTACCGAATCGGTAAATACCGATTCGGTAAAATTGCCGAATTTTCATGGGTGACAGGGTGCCACTTTGACACCCTGTTGCACCCCTGATTCTGGCTTGTGTGCCATGTGGCACACATACATGCCCTCAGTGCATGTATGTGTGTCACATGGCACAGGTGTACATGCACAGATGTGCATGTACACAGGAATTCATTATTTACCATGCAATAGTATTACATGGTAAATAACGAATTCTTAGGGGCCTGTGGCACTGTTTCTAGTGCCACCTACATATAGATTTACCGAATCGGTATATTTACCTATTCGGTATTTTACAGAATCGGTAAATTTACCGAATCGGTAAATTTACAGATTCTGTCAAATATAGGCCCCCTACATCTCAATCACCAAATACCGGTCGGTAAAGGCCGAAATCGGCCGTTACCGACCCGTATTTGGTGACCTACATCTGGCCCCTAGTGAAGCAACTATTTTTAAAGTACTATATTGTGGATTTTTATCGTATTTGGTCTTGTTTTAAGTATATTAAAATATTGGATATTTTTCTAAACTGGTGTGGTGTCCGTTTGTAGTGCTTACATAGTATTCTGGTTTGGTGCAAATGCTTTCCACACTGCCTCTAAGATAAGCCTTACTGCTTGTGCCAAGCTACCAAGGGGGTGAGCAGGGGTTATTTTAGGAGTGTAACTCCCTTATCCTGACTAGAGTGGTGGTTTCTGACTGGCTTTGGTGCAAACCTTAGCCAACCAGGTTCCTTCTATCAAAATCTACCTTACAACTTATTAAAGTTGTGTACATGTTCTAGCCACGGTATCTTCCTACTGAGCTTGAGGGCCAAGCAATCCGTGAGTAAGTATTTAGTAAATATAATTCCGTCTTTTGCACATATCCCTCACCAAAAAGTAAGTCCCTCTATGTGAATGAAATCACTTACGTTTGGTACATACAATTCTTTATGCACTATATAATTAACTGTAGAAGTTGAGACTGCCAATAATCTTTTTCAAAATTTGTTTTCTTGTGTTTGCCCCATAGCAAACACCTGGCACACATTTATTTCTATACAAGGCAAGAATTTTCCATATTGGTTTATTTCCTATTTTGGCTGAGAATACCCGCCGTTATTCTTAAAACTTTCCGATTACATAATTCTATGTGTGTGTTCCAACTGCCGTTTCTATTAAAAAGCAGTCCCAGGTATGAAAAGGATAAAACTCTATTAATAACTACTCCTCCCACATGGTGTTGTCTAGTTTTTTGCCTAGTGCTCCCACTTGTCATGACAAATGTTTTATTAAAGCTTAACAGAAGATCTTTTTTTGGACATGTATAGTGCAAATTTTTCTATTAGGCATTGGGGGCCATTCGCTGTCCTTGATAAAAGGACAGCATTGTCCGCGTACAGGGGTACCGGAGTGGAACGCACTCCGATTTTGGGAACATCAACCATTTGCTTTTGTAAAAAGGAGTCTACGTTATTAATATATAAAGAAAAAAGGAGGGGCCCTAAAATGCATCCTTGGCGAATACCCCACATGACCCTAAAGTCCGGGGTACATTCACCAATGGTACCATAACGTACTCTGGAAAATAGATAAGTGTAAATCTGGAATAGATATATATTATATCTACTGGGGCACCTAGCTCTTTCATTGTTTGCCATAGTTTGGTGGGATAAACCAGATCAAACGCACAGGTAAGTTCCACAACGCAGAGGTGTAAGGCCCCCGCCTTGGCCATAGTGTATTTCACTATCAGTAGCTCCAGATTTACACATTGTTCCACCGCCCCAATACCCCATGTGAAGCCATACTGTGCCTCCATTAAGATGTTATTAGCGTCGGCCCAGGTTTCCAACCTTCCCAGCAGGATTCTTCCCATCACTTTGGAGGTTGAATCGAGAAGGGATAGTGGACGGTAGCAATTAGCCTTCCCTTGATCTCCTTTTTTAAAGATGGGTGCGATAATGCTTTCTACCCAGGATGCAGGGAGTACCCCTCTCAAAGTGGTATTAAAAACATGTAATAAAATTGGTGTCCAGAAATCAATATCATATTTACAAACATCATTAGGTACCCCATCCGGTCCGGTGGCCTTCCCATTGGCGCCTTTGTGCAAGGCTGTTTTAATTTCCTCTGGCGCTATTGGGGATACATTTACAGACTCAACCAGTATAATATTACCATTAATGCAATTGGAGGCCTTAACAGCGTCTGGATTTAAAATACGTTCAAAATGTGTTATCCAGTCTTCTGGAGGAATGACAATATCGATTCTCACTGCAGTGTTCTCTTTAAGAAAAGGGTGTTCAATTGCCTTCCAGAATAAGGCTGAGTCTCGTGTCTCAGCAGCCTGGACTAATTTTTCCTAGGCCTCCTCTCAGATTTCAGATTTTCTTTGCTTCAGAATGTTTTTATAATCTTTCCTCATGGTGCTTATTCTGGTGCTATCCCTAGGTATGTGTTTCAGGACACATTTCAATTCCTTGTTTACCCTAGAACAATCTTGGTTAAACCATCTGGGATTTTGGTCACTGGGCTTTTTCCTATTTTGAGATGTGAGGTTACCTGCAATTTCGCTCATGATATTACCGAAGGCACTTATTATTTCCACATCTATAAAAGAGCTATCCAAACAAATATTTATATCGGTTAGTTTTTTCCTTTTACGATTATCCATACAAATCGTAGGGTTCACACCTGTCCATTTAATTGAGACTCCATTATTGCCCTGAGATTCAGACCTGCAGCCTTACCCCTAGCCTGACGTGTCAGGCAAAGCTTCAGGGACAGGGTTAACAGGTAATGGTCGCTAAGCAGGCTTGCACTAATTAAAAATAATTCTATTAAACCCCTGCAGTTAGCTGACACGATGAAGTGGGCAATGTTAGAAGATGAGCTGACACCTACATATGTAGACTTAGTAATCTCTCCATCGCTATTGCCCAGTTCCATAACTACTAGGTTATATTTATGGATGGTATTATTAATTGCCACCCCATAATAATCATTTGGGTAGTGCAGAATTCGTTCACCACAGCGGTCACAATAGCCACATGATTCTCCCCCAAAAATATCATGTCTCACAAGTGAAATCACCAGCCCAAATGAGTATATACTCCCCTCCCACCGCCTTTAAAAAACACTCCAGATCTTCCTCTAATGACTTGATCACCCCAGATCTTGTACCATCAAAAATATTATTATAAAAATGTATTATAACTATAGATTGTTTCCCCTCCAAATAAAGATATAAAATAATACTTTGACAAAATATTGGCTTTCCTTCAAATTAGAGGTGAAGTTACGGAAATTAAGGCTGCTAGACCTCCTTTTGCCCCCCCCCCTTCTAAAGGGGCTAGCATCAGCACAGATTTCTTGAAAGCCATTAATAAACAAGCATTTACAATGCAATGGTCTCGGCATCATTAAAGGTAGAGCTATTGGCATTGCTCATGACATTTTTCTTTTCTTTAAATCATAAATAAATGGCATTGTCATTTACATTGTCAATACACAGCACTCTGCACTCAACAACACACACCACTCTGCACTCAACAGCACACACCACTCTGCACTCAACAGCACACACCACTCTGCACCTGCACTCACTGCTCTGCACACTCACTCTGCATTCTGCACTCACTACTCTGCACTCACTACTCTGCACTCACTACTCTGCACTCCCTACTCTGCACTCCCTACTCTGCACTCCCTACTCTGCACTCACTACTCTGCACTCACTACTCACTACTCTGCACTCCCTATTCTGCACTCCCTACTCTGCACTCCCTACTCTGCACTCCCTACTCTGCACTCACTACTCACTACTCTGCACTCACTACTCACTACTCTGCACTCACTACTCTGCACTCACTACTCTGTACTCACTACTCTGCACTCACTACTCACTACTCTGCACTCTGCACTCACTACTCACTACTCTGCACTCACTACTCTGCACTCACTACTCACTACTCTGCACTCACTACTCTGCACTCACCACTCTGCACTCACCACTCTGCACTCACCACTCTGCACTCACCACTCTGCACTCACTACTCTGCACCCACTACTCTGCACTCACTACTCTGCACTCACTACTCACTACTCTGCACTCACTACTCTGCACTCCCTATTCTGCACTCCCTACTCTGCACTCCCTACTCTGCACTCCCTACTCTGCACTCACTACTCACTACTCTGCACTCACTACTCACTACTCTGCACTCACTACTCTGCACTCACTACTCTGTACTCACTACTCTGCACTCACTACTCACTACTCTGTACTCTGCACTCTGCACTCACTACTCACTACTCTGCACTCTGCACTCACTACTCTGCACTCACTACTCTGCACTCACTACTCACTACTCTGCACTCACTACTCTGCACTCACCACTCTGCACTCACCACTCTGCACTCACCACTCTGCACTCACTACTCTGCACTCACTACTCTGCACCCACTACTCTGCACTCACTACTCTGCACTCACTACTCTGCACTCTGCACTCACTACTTACTACTCTGCACTCACTACTCTGCACTCACTACTCGGCACTCACTACTCTGCACTCACCACTCTGCACTCACCACTCTGCACTCACCACTCACTACTCTGCACTCACTACTCTGCACTCACTACTCACTACTCACTACTCTGCACTCTGCACTCACTACCCTGCACTCACTACTCTGCACTCTGCACTCACTACTCTGCACTCACTACTCTGCACTCACTACTCTGCACTCACTACTCACTACTCACTACTCTGCACACTCACTCTACACTCACTACTCTGCACTCACTACTCTGCACTCACTACTCTGCACTCACTACTCTGCACTCTGCACTCACTACTCTGCACTCACTACTCTGCACTCACTACTCTGCACTCACTACTCTGCACTCACTACTCTGCACTCTGCACTCACTACTCTGCACTCTGCACTCCCTACTCACTACTCTGCACTCACTACTCTGCACTCACTACTCTGCACTCCCTACTCTGCACTCACTACTCTGCACTCATTACTCTGCACTTTTTACTCACTACTCTGCACTCACTACTCTGCACTCACTACTCTGCACTCACTACTCTGCACTCATTACTCTGCACTCACTACTCTGCACTCACTACTCTGCACTCTGCACTCACTACTCTGCACTCTGCACTCACTACTCTGCACTCACTACTCTGCACTCACTACTCTGCACTCTGCACTCACTACTCTGCACTCACTACTCTGCACTCACTTCTCTGCACTCACTACTCTGCACCCACTACTCACTACTCACTACTCACTACTCTGCATCAGCACAGATTTCTTGAAAGCCATTAATAAACAAGCATTTACAATGCAATGGTCTCGGCATCATTAAAGGTAGAGCTATTGGCATTGCTCATGACATTTTTTTTCTTTATATCATAAATAAATGGCATTGTCATTTACATTGTCAATACACAGCACTCTGCACTCACCACCACACACCACTCTGCACTCAACAGCACACACCACTCTGCACTCAACAGCACACACCACTCTGCACCTGCACTCACTGCTCTGCACACTCACTCTGCATTCTGCACTCACTACTCTGCACTCACTACTCTGCACTCCCTACTCTGCACTCCCTACTCTGCACTCCCTACTCTGCACTCACTACTCTGCACTCACTACTCACTACTCTGCACTCACTACTCTGCACTCCCTATTCTGCACTCCCTACTCTGCACTCCCTACTCTGCACTCCCTACTCTGCACTCACTACTCACTACTCTGCACTCACTACTCTGCACTCACTACTCTGCACTCACTACTCTGCACTCACTACTCTGCACTCAGTACTCTGCACTCACTACTCACTACTCTGCACTCTGCACTCACTACTCACTACTCTGCACTCTGCACTCACTACTCTGCACTCACTACTCTGCACTCACTACTCTGCACTCACCACTCTGCACTCACCACTCTGCACTCACCACTCTGCACTCACCACTCTGCACTCACCACTCTGCACTCACTACTCTGCACCAACTACTCTGCACCCACTACTCTGCACTCACTACTCTGCACTCTGCACTCACTACTCACTACTCTGCACTCACTACTCTGCACTCACTACTCGGCACGCACTACTCTGCACTCACCACTCTGCACTCACCACTCACTACTCTGCACTCACTACTCTGCACTCTGCACTCACTACTCTGCACTCTGCACTCCCTACTCACTACTCTGCACTCACTACTCTGCACTCACTACTCTGCACTCTGCACTCACTACTCACTACTCTGCACTCACTACTCTGCACTCACTACTCGGCACGCACTACTCTGCACTCACCACTCTGCACTCACCACTCACTACTCTGCACTCACTACTCTGCACTCTGCACTCACTACTCTGCACTCTGCACTCCCTACTCACTACTCTGCACTCACTACTCTGCACTCACTACTCTGCACTCTGCACTCATTACTCTGCACTCATTACTCTGCACTCACTACTCTGCACTCTGCACTCACTACTCTGCACTCTGCACTCACTACTCTGCACTCTGCACTCACTACTCTGAACTCACTACTCTGCACTCACTACTCTGCACTCACTTCTCTACACTCACTACTCTGCACCCACTACTCACTACTCACTATTCTGCACTCTGCACTCACTACTCTGCACTCTGCACTCACTACTCTGCACTCTGCACTCACTACTCTGCACTCACTACTCTGCACTCACTACTCACTACTCACTACTCAGCAGAGTAGTGAGTGCAGAGTGCAGAGTAGTGAGTAGTGAGTAGTGAGTGCAGAGTAGTGAGTGCAGAGTAGTGAGTGCAGAGTGCAGAGAGCAGAGTAGTGAGTGCAGAGTGCACTCTGCACTCACTACTCTGCACTCTGCACTCACTACTCTGCACTCACTACTCTGCACTCACTACTCCGCACTCACTACTCACTACTCTGCACTCTGCACTCACTACTCTGCTCTCTGCACTCACTACTCACTACTCACTACTCTGCACTCACTACTCTGCACTCACTACTCTGCACTCACTACTCACTACTCTGCACTCTGCACTCACTACTCTGCACTCACTACTCTGCACTCACTACTCTGCACTCTGCACTCACTACTCTGCACTCACTACTCACTACTCTGCACTCACTACTCTGCACTCACTACTCTGCACTCACTACTCTGCACTCACTACTCACTACTCACTACTCACTACTCTCTACTCAGCAGAGTAGTGAGTGCAGAGTGCAGAGAAGTGAGAAGTGAGTAGTGAGTGCAGAGTAGTGAGTGCAGAGTAGTGAGGGCAGAGTGCAGAGAGCAGAGTAGTGAGTGCAGAGTGCACTCTGCACTCACTACTCTGCACTCTGCACTCACTACTCTGCACTCACTACTCTGCACTCTGCACTCACTACTCTGCACTCCCTACTCTGCACTCACTACTCTGCACTCACTACTCTGCACTCTGCACTCACTACTCTGCACTCACTACTCACTACTCACTACTCACTACTCTGCACTCTGCACTTGTTGGACCCGGCCTCATGGCGTGGTCCTACCCCTCCCGCATGGCGGGCCCAGGACGATATCCGCCCTCCACCAAACCTCGGGCGGCCCCTTCGGCCCGATCCTGCATGCCCCAACACCACAGGGCCGGCTACCATCCCGGTCCACCAGCGCAGGCCTGACCCCAGTGTAGGCCAATCACGACCTCAGCACGAGGCCGTGCCCGACTCCATCTTGGACCCGCCACGTCACAACCACGTGGCCTCGGCCCCAGCCCAGGCCCCAGCGAAGCCCCGACATCGAGGCACCAAGATCCACCCAGGTGGTCGAGTGGCCACTCGACAGATCCCGGAGGAAGGGGAGTTTCGATGGGCCTCCAGCCGTCCCCGGACGCCTGGTATCGATCGCCCTCCGGCCTCCCTGGGCGCTGGCTCCATCCCCCTGCTGGGTGTCCGGACACCATCATCCCGGCCCCTCTGACCCCCAGGCGCGAGGGTCCGGACTTCAAAGACCTCCAGACCTATATCTGGGCCAGCCCTGGATTAGGACTGCAGTTGTATCCTGGACTGGAAGCCCTGCTGACGCTGTCACGGCCAACACCAGACGAACTCATCCTCCCCGTAACCCGACGCCCTTCTGAGAGCCTGCTGGCACTGCCGCGGCCTACCTTTCTGAACCATCTGAGAGCCTGCTGGCGCTGCTGCGGCCTACCTTGCTGAGCCTTCCGAGAGCCTGCTGGCGCTGCCGCGGCCTACCTTGCTGAACCTTTTGAGAGCCTGCTGGCGCTGCCGCGGCCTACCTTGCTGAACCTTCCGAGAGCCTGCTGGCGCTGCCGCAGCCTATCTTGCTGAACCTTCTGAGAGCCTGCTGGCGCTGCCGCGGCCTACCTTGCTGAATCATCTGAGAGCCTGCTGGCGCTGCCGCGGCCTATCTTGCTGAAACATCTGAGAGCCTGCTGGCGCTGCCGCGGCCTACCTCGCTGAACCATCCTGCAAGCCTGCTGGCGCTGCCCCGGCTCGACCTCTCGGAACCCCCCGGCTCGAGGATTGAGAGCTGTGCGTAGGGTATCCCGTCCTCCGCCCAGAGTAAGACTGTCCCGCTACCTTACCCCCCTTTACGAGACTTTACAGATCCCTCGATCTGCTTGTACATGCTACCAAAAACCCGCAACCTTTTACTAGCTATAAAAGCTTAAGAACTTGACCTCTTGTGTGGTGTCCATCTGTAGTGTTGTGATTACTCTGCTGTACGATCCTAGGAGAGGACCCTCATTCAGGAGGCCTCTCAGTAAACGCTCGGCTACTTCTCGACGGAGAGGTGGACCTAGGGGTGGTCAGTCAGACATCTTCTGACTCCCCCGGGGACGCCTTTCTAACATTGGTGGCAAGCGATGGGATCCGAGCCCACGCAAATCGTACAGAGAGTAATTCGCTCACTGCCAAGAAAAACTCACTGCGACCATGAGCACAGAATTCCAGAAAGAGAAAATGGAAGACTACAGTCACAAGGAGCTAAAGCAATTCTGCAAAGACCTAGGCATCGCTACCACTGGCTTAAGCACCAAAGAAGACTTTAAATCGGCCCTGCAGGCCTGGGTGGACGCCGGCGAGGTGCCACCCCCGAGGGAAGATAACCCGGGCCCGAACGGAGGCCCGGAGGCTGCAACGAACCCAGCGGGAGGGAGACCCGCAAACCCAGACACGGGCCTCTCCCACGAAGAGTCCCGAGAACGAGAGAAGAACCGGCTCCACGAGTTGGAGCTCGCTCGACTCAGACAAGAAGGAGAGATCCAACTGGCAGAAAGGAAATTAGCCCTCGAGCAGCTACGGCTAGAAGGAGACCTGGAAGAAAAGCGAAGACAGAGAGACCTCGAGGAGAAAAAACTCATGCTCGAGCACGAGCGCGTCCTCAAAGAAATGGAATTTAAAGCCAAGGCCAACGAGAATAACCTCTCCGGGGGGAAGACCTCACCTCCCCCGGTGGACACAAAGGTACATATACCCAAGGATGTCGTCAAAGAGTACTATAAGAACGACGACATCCAGCAGTGGTTCAAAGCCTACAAGGTCACCATGACCGCCCATCGAGTACCCCTCAAGGACTGGGGCGCCGGCCTGTGGGGGAAGTTTATCAACGAAGGGAGAGACGCCCTGCTGGAGCTCCCTGATACCGAGATGACCTCGTACGAGCACATGAAGACCGCCCTCCTCACTCGCTACGGACTCACCCCCGAGATGTACCGGCAGCGATTCCGAGACTGCAAAAAAATCCCCGGTACCACGTGGGTGGAGTACGTGAACTATTACAGCAGAGCCTTAGAGGGGTGGACTCGGGGCTGTCAGGTCACCACCTACCAGCAGTTGGTCGACCTCATTCTGTGGGAACATCTATCCAATAACTGCTTCGTCGAGCTCCGGCAACACCTCCTCGACAGCAAACTGACTGAGCCACGAAAACTCGCTGTCGAGGCGGATAGATGGGCGAGCACCCGAGTCGCCCGGGGTCCGACGGAAGACTCCGGCCGGGGATCTCCGGGAAACCACCGACCCCGAGGCGGCAGAGTAGGCCAGAGCCGGGGACGAGACGCCCCCCAGGGGTCATCCCCTGCCTCCACGTCGCCACCCTTGGGCCAGAGAGGGGGCCCCCCAGCCAGACCAGGGCCCGCCCGAATGTTACGTGCCACAGATGCCAGCGACAGGGTCATTACGCGAATGACCCCCTCTGCCCGATGAACCAGCGACCCGGCACCACCGGTCCCCCGGCCCGCCAGATAATGGCCGCGGCCCTGGGTGAAGAAGGAAGTGAGGAAGAGGACAACGGCCCCGAGCAGGCCGAGTGGGAGCCCGCCGCCATGACCTTAGCCTGCCTGGGGACTCACGACCTGATCCCCCGAGGCCCGATCCCCGGCAACACCCAGAAGTACCGCCAGTGGGTCACCATCAATGGTCGCCGAACCGAAGCCCTCCGTGACACTGGAGCCAGCGTAACAGCAGTCCGCTGCCATTTGGTGACCCCCGAACAGATCCTTCCTAACGTCCTATGCCCAGTCCGGTCCGCAGATAACTCAGAGACTTTGTGCCAGATGGCCCGCATCCCCTTCTCAATGGGGGGGAGTGTCGGGCATGCTAAAAGTGACTGTCCGCGACGATGCCCCCGTGGACTGCCTCCTTGGGAACGACCTTGAAAGTTCCCCCTGGGCAGGCGTCGAAAGAAGAGAGCACCTAGGGATGCTAGGCCTTCCCGAGTGGGTCTGCGCGACCACCCGTTCCATGTCCGCCCGAGCCTCCACCCCAGCGGGGGAAGCTTCGACTGAAGAGCCGGAGTGGCCCGCACCGCCGCCACCCGGCATCCCCGAGGACCCTGGCCTGGAACACGGCTCCCAAGAGCCCGACCAAGAAAATCTCCCCGAGCTCCAACACCTCCCCGAACTCGCTCAATGGCGCCAAGAAGGGGGCCCCACTCGCGAACAGTTCCGGCAGGAGCAGAAAACCTGCCCCTCCCTTGAGGGGGTCCGACAGCAAGCCGCTACTCAAGCCGCGGGAGACCCCGCGGGGTCCCACTGGGTCTATTGGGACAACGACCTTCTCTACAGTGAGCAGAAGATTGCCGAACTAGGGGCCAGCCGGGTGCTGGTCGTGCCCCTCCGATTCAGAGACTTCCTCCTAAACTTAGCACATGATGTGCCCCTCGCCGGGCACCTGGGGCAGGACAAAACTTACAGCCGCCTGGTGACCCATTTCTACTGGCCGAAAATGCGGAACGATGTGCATAACCACTGCAGGACCTGCCCGACCTGTCAAGCCAGCGGAAAGAGCGGGGGGAAGGTGAAGGCCCCGCTCCAACCTTTTCCCGTGGTCACCACCCCCTTCGAGCGAGTGGGGATCGACATCGTAGGGCCCCTGGATCCTCGCACCTCGCAGGGGCACCGCTTCATCCTCGTCCTGGTGGATCATGCTACCCGCTATCCCGAGGCCATCCCCCTCCGAACCATCATGGCCCCCGTGGTGGGCCGAGCCCTCATGAGCATCTTCTCCCGAGTCGGCTTCCCCCGGGAAGTCGTGAGTGATCGGGGCTCCAACTTTATCTCAAAGCATATGCGGTCCCTCTGGCAGCAGTGCGGGGTCGCCTATAAGTTCACCACTCCGTATCAGCCCCAAGGAAATGGACTAGTTGAACGATTCAACAGGACACTGAAGGGGATGATCAAGGGCCTAGAAGAGCCCTTCAGGCGCAAATGGGATGTCCTACTGCCTTGCCTCCTGTTCGCCTACCGAGAGGTACCCCAGAAGTCCCTGGGGTTCAGCCCTTTCGAACTCTTGTACGGGCACCCGGTCCGAGGCCCCCTCAGCCTGGTCAAGGAAGGCTGGGAGACGGCAGTCCGAGATGCCCCACCTGATGTCTACCGGTACCTCCTGACCCTACGCAATCAGACTCGGAAGTTCCGGGAACTTGCCGAGGCCAACCTGGAGGCTAGTCAGGAGGAGATGAAACGCTGGTATGACCAGAACGCCTCGTCCATCGAATTCGAGCCGGGCCAGCAGGTCTGGGTCATGTCCCCGGTCGAACCTTGTGCCCTCCAGGACAAGTGGACGGGGCCCTTCAAGGTGGTGGAACGCAAGAGCCCCGTCACCTACTTAGTGGACATGGAATCCCCCAGGAACCCCCTCCGGGTTCTCCACGCTAACCGACTCAAGCCGCACTTTGCACGCACTGAACTAAGTCTGCTGCTGGCGACCGATGACGGAGCGGAAGACGACTCCGACCCACTACCAGACCTCCTCAGCACCTCCGAGAAAGACGGCTCCTTCGAAGGGGTCCGGCTCTCCTCTACCCTGACCCCAGAGCAGCAACAAGACTGCCGGAAGCTGCTGGGGCAGTTTGCGGATCTGTTTTCCCTCACTCCGGGGGTCACCCGGTGGTGTGTCCACGATGTGGACACCGGAGACAGCCCGCCTGTGAAACACCGAGCTTTTCGAGTACCCGACCGGGTTCGGGCCTGCATCCAAACAGAAGTGGCCAAGATGGCCAAGATGTTAGCTCTGGGGGTAGTCGAACCCTCCAACAGTCCCTGGGCCAGTCCCGTTGTCCTGGTCCCTAAAGCCGCCGCCCCCGGAGCGGCTCCGGAGCTCCGGTTTTGTGTTGACTACAGGGGACTAAATGCAGTCACCAGGACCGACGGCCATCCTATCCCCAGGGCAGATGAACTAATCGATCGCTTAGGAGCTGCCAAATTCCTCAGCACCTTCGATCTCACGGCGGGGTATTGGCAGATCGGCCTCACCCCGGGTGCACAAGAACGATCAGCCTTCTCGACCCCCGATGGCCACTATCCCTTCAAAGTGATGCCCTTCGGCATGAAGAACGCCCCAGCAACCTTCCAGAGACTCGTGAACCAGGTGCTGGTCGGACTAGAGGAGTACAGTGCTGCCTATCTCGATGACATTGCTGTATACAGCCTTCACTGGGGTGAGCACCTGACCCACCTCTGGACGGTCCTGACGGCCCTTCGGCGGGCCGGACTCACCATCAAAGCCAGTAAGTGCCAGATAGGCCAAGGGTCCGTGACCTATCTGGGACACCAAGTGGGGAGCGGCCACGTGGCTCCCCTCCAACCAAAGATAGACGCCATCCGGGACTGGGAGCCCCCAGTCACCCAGACCGCCGTCCGAGCCTTCCTGGGGCTCACTGGATATTATCGGCGGTTTATAAAAGACTACGGGAGCATTGTGGGGCCCCTGACTGAACTGACCTCTAAGAAGCTACCAAAGAGGGTGCACTGGACCCCTGCGTGCCAGACAGCCTTTGAGACTCTAAAGACTGCCATGTGCACCGCCCCTGTGCTCCAGGCCCCCGACTACAGCAGAGAGTTTGTAGTCCAGACCGATGCCTCGGAGCACGGCATCGGGGCGGTCCTGTCCCAAGTCAACGCCGAAGGAATCGACCAGCCTGTGGCCTTTATCAGCCGACGCCTGCTGGCGAGAGAGCAACGCTGGAGCACCATCGAGAGGGAAGCCTTCGCCGTGGTGTGGGCCCTCAAGAAGCTCCGGCCCTACCTCTTCGGCACCCACTTCCGGGTCCAGACCGACCACCAGCCCCTGCGTTGGTTGATGCAGATGCGGGGAGAAAACCCGAAGCTGCTACGCTGGTCCATCTCCCTGCAGGGGATGGACTTCACCGTGGAGCATCGCCCCGGAAACGACCACACCAATGCTGACGGCCTGTCCAGATTCTTCCGCCTCGGCGAGGAGAACCCCCAAGAGGATGGGTGACTCTCCCCTGCCTTCAGCTGGGGGGGACGCGTGTTGGACCCGGCCTCATGGCGTGGTCCTACCCCTCCCGCATGGCGGGCCCAGGACGATATCCGCCCTCCACCAGACCTCGGGCGGCCCCTTTGGCCCGATCCTGCACGCCCCAACACCACAGGGCCGGCTACCATCCCGGTCCACCAGCGCAGGCCTGACCCCAGCGTAGGCCCATCACGACCTCAGCACGAGGCCGTGCCCGACTCCATCTTGGACCCGCCACGTCACAACCATGTGGCCTCGGCCCCGGCCCAGGCCCCAGCGAAGCCCCGACATCGAGGCACCAAGATCCACCCAGGTGGTCGAGTGGCCACTCGACAGATCCCGGAGGAAGGGGAGTTTCGATGGGCCTCCAGCCGTCCCCGGACGCCTGGTATCGATCGCCCTCCGGCCTCCCTGGGCGCTGGCTCCACCCCCCTGCTGGGTGTCTGGACACCATCATCCCGGCCCCTCTGACCCCCAGGCGCGAGGGTCCGGACTTCAAAGACCTCCAGACCTATATCTGGGCCAGCCCTGGATTAGGACTGCAGTTGTATCCTGGACTGGAAGCCCTGCTGACGCTGTCACGACCGACACCAGACGAACTCATCCTCCCCGTAACCCGACGCCCTTCTGAGAGCCTGCTGGCGCGCCGCGGCCTACCTTGCTGAACCATCTGAGAGCCTGCTGGCGCTGCCGCGGCCTACCTTGCTGAGCCTTCCGAGAGCCTGCTGGCGCTGCCGCGGCCTACCTTGCTGAAACATCCGAGAGCCTGCTAGCGCTGCCGCGGCCTACCTTGCTGAACCTTTTGAGAGCCTGCTGGCGCTGCCGCGGCCTACCTTGCTGAACCTTCCGAGAGCCTGCTGGCGCTGCCGCGGCCTATCTTGCTGAACCTTCTGAGAGCCTGCTGGCGCTGCCGCAGCCTACCTTGCTGAATCATCTGAGAGCCTGCTGGCGCTGCCGCGGCCTATCTTGCTGAAACATCTGAGAGCCTGCTGGCGCTGGCGCGGCCTACCTCGCTGAACCATCCTGCAAGCCTGCTGGCGCTGCCGCGGCTCGACCTCTCGGAACCCCCCGGCTCGAGGATTGAGAGCTGTGCCTAGGGTATCCCGTCCTCCGCCCAGAGTAAGACTGTCCCGCTACCTTACCCCCCTTTACGAGACTTTACAGATCCCTCGAACTGCTTGTACATGCTACCAAAAACCCGCAACCTTTTACTAGCTATAAAAGCTTAAGAACTTGACCTCTTGTGTGGTGTCCATCTGTAGTGTTGTGATTACTCTGCTGTACGATCCTAGGAGAGGACCCTCATTCAGGAGGCCTCTCAGTAAACGCTTGGCTACTTCTCGACGGAGAGGTGGACCTAGGGGTGGTCAGTCAGACATCTTCTGCCTCCCCCGGGGACGCCTTTCTAACAGCACTCACTACTCTGCACTCACTACTCTGCACTCACTACTCTGCACTCACTACTCTGCACTCACTACTCACTACTCACTACTCTGCACTCTGCACTCACTACTCTGCACTCTGCACTCACTACTCTGCACTCCCTACTCTGCACTCACTACTCACTACTCACAACTCACTACTCACTACTCACTACTCTGCACTCTGCACTCACTACTCTGCACTCTGCACTCACTACTCTGCACTCTGCACTCACTACTCTGCACTCACTACTCTGCACTCTGGACTCACTACTCTGCACTCTGCACTCACTACTCTGCAATCCCTACTCTGCACTCACTACTCTGCACTCACTACTCTGCACTCACTACTCACTACTCACTACTCTGCACTCACTACTCTGCACTTACTACTCACTACTCACTACTCTGCACTCACTACTCTGCACTCACTACTCACTACTCTGTACTCACTACTCACTACTCTGCACTCACTACTCACTACTCTGCACTCACTACTCACTACTCTGCACTCACTACTCACTACTCACTACTCTGCACTCACTACTCACTACTCTGCACTCACTACTCACTACTCTGCACTCACTACTCACTACTCTGCACTCACTAATCACTACTCACTACTCTGCACTCACTACTCACTACTCACTACTCTGCACTCACTACTCACTACTCACTACTCGGCACTCACTACTCACTACTCTGCACTCACTACTCACTACTCTGCACTCACTACTCTGCACTCTGCACTCACTACTCTGCACTCTGCACTCACTACTCTGCACTCACTACTCTGCACTCTGCGCTCACTACAAGAACAAGAACTTGACCTCTTGTGTGGTGTCCATCTGTAGTGTTGTGATTACTCTGCTGTACGATCCTAGGAGAGGACCCTCATTCAGGAGGCCTCTCAGTAAACGCTTGGCTACTTCTCGACAGAGAGGTGGACCTAGGGGTGGTCAGTCAGACATCTTCTGCCTCCCCCGGGGACGCCTTTCTAACAGCACTCACTACTCTGCACTCACTACTCTGCACTCACTACTCTGCACTCACTACTCTGCACTCACTACTCTGCACTCACTACTCTGCACTCACTACTCACTACTCACTACTCACTACTCTGCACTCTGCACTCACTACTCTGCACTCTGCACTCACTACTCTGCACTCCCTACTCTGCACTCACTACTCACTACTCACAACTCACTACTCACTACTCACTACTCTGCACTCTGCACTCACTACTCTGCACTCTGCACTCACTACTCTGCACTCTGCACTCACTACTCTGCACTCTGCACTCACTACTCTGCACTCACTACTCTGCACTCACTACTCTGCACTCTGGACTCACTACTCTGCACTCTGGACTCACTACTCTGCAATCCCTACTCTGCACTCACTACTCTGCACTCACTACTCTGCACTCACTACTCACTACTCACTACTCACTACTCTGCACTCACTACTCTGCACTTACTACTCACTACTCTGCACTCACTACTCTGCACTCACTACTCACTACTCACTACTCTGCACTCACTACTCACTACTCTGCACTCACTACTCACTACTCTGCACTCACTACTCACTACTCTGCACTCACTACTCTGCACTCACTACTCACTACTCACTACTCTGCACTCACTACTCACTACTCTGCACTCACTACTCACTACTCTGCACTCACTACTCACTACTCACTACTCTGCACTCACTACTCACTACTCTGCACTCACTACTCACTACTCACTACTCTGCACTCACTACTCACTACTCTGCACTCACTACTCACTACTCACTACTCGGCACTCACTACTCACTACTCTGCACTCAGTACTCACTACTCTGCACTCACTACTCTGCACTCTGCACTCACTACTCTGCACTCTGCACTCACTACTCTGCACTCACTACTCTGCACTCTGCGCTCACTACTCTGCACTCAATACTCTGCACTCACTACCATGCACTTACTACTCACTACTCACTACTCACTACTCTGCACTCACTACTCGGCACTCACTACTCACTACTCTGCACTCACTACTCACTACTCTGCACTCACTACTCTGCACTCTGCACTCACTACTCTGCACTCTGCACTCACTACTCTGCACTCACTACTCTGCACTCTGCACTCACTACTCTGCACTCCCTACTCACTACTCACTACTCTGCACTCACTACTCTGCACTCACTACTCACTACTCTGCACTCACTACTCACTACTCACTACTCTGCACTCACTACTCACAACTCACTACTCACTACTCAAAACTCACTACTCACTACTCTGCACTCACTACTCTGCACTCACTACTCTGCACTCTGCACTCACTACTCTGCACTCTGCACTCACTACTCTGCACTCACTACTCTGCACTCACTAATCTGCACTCAATGCACTCACTACCCGGCACTTACTACATACTACTCACTACTCACTACTCTGCACTCTGCACTCACTACTCTGCACTCACTACTCTGCACTCACTACTCACTACTCTGCACTCACTACTCACTACTCACTACTCTGCACTCACTACTCACTACTCTGCACTCACTACTCACTACTCACTACTCTGCACTCACTACTCACTACTCTGCACTCACTACTCACTACTCTGCACTCACTACTCACTACTCACTACTCTGCACTCACTGCTCACTACTCTGCACTCACTACTCACTACTCACTACTCACTACTCTGCACTCACTACTCACTACTCTGCACTCACTACTCACTACTCTGCACTCACTACTCACTACTCTGCACTCACTACTCACTACTCTGCACTCACTACTCACTACTCACTACTCTGCACTCACTACTCACTACTCTGCACTCACTACTCACTACTCTGCACTCACTACTCACTACTCACTACTCTGCACTCACTACTCACTACTCTGCACTCACTACTCACTACTCACTACTCTGCACTCACTACTCACTACTCTGCACTCACTACTCACTACTCACTACTCGGCACTCACTACTCACTACTCTGCACTCAGTACTCACTACTCTGCACTCACTACTCTGCACTCTGCACTCACTACTCTGCACTCTGCACTCACTACTCTGCACTCACTACTCTGCACTCTGCGCTCACTACTCTGCACTCAATACTCTGCACTCACTACCATGCACTTACTACTCACTACTCACTACTCTGCACTCACTACTCGGCACTCACTACTCACTACTCTGCACTCACTACTCACTACTCTGCACTCACTACTCTGCACTCTGCACTCACTACTCTGCACTCTGCACTCACTACTCTGCACTCACTACTCTGCACTCTGCACTCACTACTCTGCACTCCCTACTCACTACTCACTACTCTGCACTCACTACTCACTACTCTGCACTCACTACTCACTACTCACTACTCTGCACTCACTACTCACTACTCTGCACTCACTACTCACAACTCACTACTCACTACTCAAAACTCACTACTCACTACTCTGCACTCACTACTCTGCACTCACTACTCTGCACTCTGCACTCACTACTCTGCACTCTGCACTCACTACTCTGCACTCACTACTCTGCACTCACTAATCTGCACTCAATGCACTCACTACCCGGCACTTACTACATACTACTCACTACTCACTACTCTGCACTCTGCACTCACTACTCTGCACTCACTACTCTGCACTCACTACTCACTACTCTGCACTCACTACTCACTACTCACTACTCTGCACTCACTACTCACTACTCTGCACTCACTACTCACTACTCACTACTCTGCACTCACTACTCACTACTCTGCACTCACTACTCACTACTCTGCACTCACTACTCACTACTCTGCACTCACTACTCACTACTCTGCACTCACTACTCACTACTCACTACTCAACACTCACTACTCACTACTCTGCACTCACTACTCACTACTCACTACTCGGCACTCACTACTCACTACTCTGCACTCAGTACTCACTACTCTGCACTCACTACTCTGCACTCTGCACTCACTACTCTGCACTCTGCACTCACTACTCTGCACTCACTACTCTGCACTCTGCGCTCACTACTCTGCACTCAATACTCTGCACTCACTACCATGCACTTACTACTCACTACTCACTACTCTGCACTCACTACTCGGCACTCACTACTCACTACTCTGCACTCACTACTCACTACTCTGCACTCACTACTCTGCACTCTGCACTCACTACTCTGCACTCTGCACTCACTACTCTGCACTCACTACTCTGCACTCTGCACTCACTACTCTGCACTCCCTACTCACTACTCACTACTCTGCACTCACTACTCACTACTCTGCACTCACTACTCACTACTCTGCACTCACTACTCACTACTCACTACTCTGCACTCACTACTCACAACTCACTACTCACTACTCAAAACTCACTACTCACTACTCTGCACTCACTACTCTGCACTCACTACTCTGCACTCTGCACTCACTACTCTGCACTCTGCACTCACTACTCTGCACTCACTACTCTGCACTCACTAATCTGCACTCAATGCACTCACTACCCGGCACTTACTACATACTACTCACTACTCACTACTCTGCACTCTGCACTCACTACTCTGCACTCACTACTCTGCACTCTGCACTCACTACTCTGCACTCCCTACTCTGCACTCACTACTCACTACTCTGCACTCTGCACTCCCTACTCTGCACTCCCTACTCTGCACTCACTACTCTGCACTCACTACTCTGCACTCTGCACTCACTACTCTGCACTCTGCACTCACTACTCTGCACTCTGCACTCTACACTCACTCCTCTGCACTCTGCACTCACTACTCTGCACTCACTACTCTGCACACACTACTCTGCACTCACTACTCTGCACTCACTACTCTGCACTCACTACTCACTACTCACGACCGACACCAGACGAACTCATCCTCCCCGTAACCCGACGCCCTTCTGAGAGCCTGCTGGCGCGCCGCGGCCTACCTTGCTGAACCATCTGAGAGCCTGCTGGCGCTGCCGCGGCCTACCTTGCTGAGCCTTCCGAGAGCCTGCTGGCGCTGCCGCGGCCTACCTTGCTGAAACATCCGAGAGCCTGCTAGCGCTGCCGCGGCCTACCTTGCTGAACCTTTTGAGAGCCTGCTGGCGCTGCCGCGGCCTACCTTGCTGAACCTTCCGAGAGCCTGCTGGCGCTGCCGCGGCCTATCTTGCTGAACCTTCTGAGAGCCTGCTGGCGCTGCCGCAGCCTACCTTGCTGAATCATCTGAGAGCCTGCTGGCGCTGCCGCGGCCTATCTTGCTGAAACATCTGAGAGCCTACTCACTACTCTGCACTCACTACTCACTACTCTGCACTCACTACTCACTACTCACTACTCGGCACTCACTACTCACTACTCTGCACTCACTACTCACTACTCTGCACTCCTTACTCTGCACTCTGCACTCACTACTCTGCACTCTGCACTCACTACTCTGCACTCACTACTCTGCACTCTGCACTCACTACTCTGCACTCACTACTCTCCACTCACTACTCTGCACTCACTACCCTGAACTTACTACTCACTACTCACTACTCTGCACTCACTACTCTGCACTCACTACTCTGCACTCTGCACTCACTACTCTGCACTCCCTACTCACTACTCACTACTCTGCACTCACTACTCACTACTCTGCACTCACTACTCTGCACTCACTACTCACAACTCACTACTCACTACTCTGCACTCACTACTCACTACTCTGCACTGACTACTCACTACTCTGCACTCACTACTCTGCACTCTGCACTCACTACTCTGCACTCTGCACTCACTACTCTGCACTCACTACTCTGCACTCACTAATCTGCACTCAATGCACTCACTACCCGGCACTTACTACATACTACTCACTACTCACTACTCACTACTCTGCACTCTGCACTCACTACTCTGCACTCACTACTCTGCACTCACTACTCTGCACTCCCTACTCTGCACTCACTACTCACTACTCACTACTCACTACTCTGCACTCACTACTCTGCACTCCCTACTCTGCACTCCCTACTCTGCACTCACTACTCTGCACTCACTACTCTGCACTCACTACTCTGCACTCTGCACTCACTACTCTGCACTCTGCACTCACTACTCTGCACTCTGCACTCACTACTCTGCACTCTGCACTCACTACTCTGTACTCACTACTCTGCACACACTACTCTGCACTCACTACTCTGCACTCACTACTCTGCACTCTGCACTCCCTACTCACTACTCTGCACTCACTACTCTGCACTCTGCACTCACTACTCACTACTCTGCACTCACTACTCTGCACTCACTACTCGGCACGCACTACTCTGCACTCACCACTCTGCACTCACCACTCACTACTCTGCACTCACTACTCTGCACTCTGCACTCACTACTCTGCACTCCCTACTCACTACTCTGCACTCACTACTCTGCACTCACTACTCTGCACTCTGCACTCATTACTCTGCACTCATTACTCTGCACTCACTACTCTGCACTCTGCACTCACTACTCTGCACTCTGCACTCACTACTCTGCACTCTGCACTCACTACTCTGAACTCACTACTCTGCACTCACTACTCTGCACTCACTTCTCTACACTCACTACTCTGCACCCACTACTCACTACTCACTATTCTGCACTCTGCACTCACTACTCTGCACTCTGCACTCACTACTCTGCACTCTGCACTCACTACTCTGCACTCACTACTCTGCACTCACTACTCACTACTCACTACTCACTACTCAGCAGAGTAGTGAGTGCAGAGTGCAGAGTAGTGAGTAGTGAGTAGTGAGTGCAGAGTAGTGAGTGCAGAGTAGTGAGTGCAGAGTGCAGAGAGCAGAGTAGTGAGTGCAGAGTGCACTCTGCACTCACTACTCTGCACTCTGCACTCACTACTCTGCACTCACTACTCTGCACTCACTACTCCGCACTCACTACTCACTACTCACTACTCACTACTCTGCACTCTGCACTCACTACTCTGCTCTCTGCACTCACTACTCACTACTCACTACTCTGCACTCACTACTCTGCACTCACTACTCTGCACTCACTACTCACTACTCTGCACTCTGCACTCACTACTCTGCACTCACTACTCTGCACTCACTACTCTGCACTCTCTACTCTGCACTCACTACTCACTACTCACTACTCTGCACTCACTACTCTGCACTCACTACTCTGCACTCACTACTCTGCACTCACTACTCACTACTCACTACTCACTACTCTCTACTCAGCAGAGTAGTGAGTGCAGAGTGCAGAGAAGTGAGAAGTGAGTAGTGAGTGCAGAGTAGTGAGTGCAGAGTAGTGAGGGCAGAGTGCAGAGAGCAGAGTAGTGAGTGCAGAGTGCACTCTGCACTCACTACTCTGCACTCTGCACTCACTACTCTGCACTCACTACTCTGCACTCTGCACTCACTACTCTGCACTCCCTACTCTGCACTCACTACTCTGCACTCACTACTCTGCACTCTGCACTCACTACTCTGCACTCACTACTCACTACTCACTACTCACTACTCTGCACTCTGCACTTGTTGGACCCGGCCTCATGGCGTGGTCCTACCCCTCCCGCATGGCGGGCCCAGGACGATATCCGCCCTCCACCAAACCTCGGGCGGCCCCTTCGGCCCGATCCTGCATGCCCCAACACCACAGGGCCGGCTACCATCCCGGTCCACCAGCGCAGGCCTGACCCCAGTGTAGGCCCATCACGACCTCAGCACGAGGCCGTGCCCGACTCCATCTTGGACCCGCCACGTCACAACCACGTGGCCTCGGCCCCAGCCCAGGCCCCAGCGAAGCCCCGACATCGAGGCACCAAGATCCACCCAGGTGGTCGAGTGGCCACTCGACAGATCCCGGAGGAAGGGGAGTTTCGATGGGCCTCCAGCCGTCCCCGGACGCCTGGTATCGATCGCCCTCCGGCCTCCCTGGGCGCTGGCTCCATCCCCCTGCTGGGTGTCCGGACACCATCATCCCGGCCCCTCTGACCCCCAGGCGCGAGGGTCCGGACTTCAAAGACCTCCAGACCTATATCTGGGCCAGCCCTGGATTAGGACTGCAGTTGTATCCTGGACTGGAAGCCCTGCTGACGCTGTCACGGCCAACACCAGACGAACTCATCCTCCCCGTAACCCGACGCCCTTCTGAGAGCCTGCTGGCACTGCCGCGGCCTACCTTGCTGAACCATCTGAGAGCCTGCTGGCGCTGCTGCGGCCTACCTTGCTGAGCCTTCCGAGAGCCTGCTGGCGCTGCCGCGGCCTACCTTGCTGAACCTTTTGAGAGCCTGCTGGCGCTGCCGCGGCCTACCTTGCTGAACCTTCCGAGAGCCTGCTGGCGCTGCCGCAGCCTATCTTGCTGAACCTTCTGAGAGCCTGCTGGCGCTGCCGCGGCCTACCTTGCTGAATCATCTGAGAGCCTGCTGGCGCTGCCGCGGCCTATCTTGCTGAAACATCTGAGAGCCTGCTGGCGCTGCCGCGGCCTACCTCGCTGAACCATCCTGCAAGCCTGCTGGCGCTGCCGCGGCTCGACCTCTCGGAACCCCCCGGCTCGAGGATTGAGAGCTGTGCGTAGGGTATCCCGTCCTCCGCCCAGAGTAAGACTGTCCCGCTACCTTACCCCCCTTTACGAGACTTTACAGATCCCTCGATCTGCTTGTACATGCTACCAAAAACCCGCAACCTTTTACTAGCTATAAAAGCTTAAGAACTTGACCTCTTGTGTGGTGTCCATCTGTAGTGTTGTGATTACTCTGCTGTACGATCCTAGGAGAGGACCCTCATTCAGGAGGCCTCTCAGTAAACGCTCGGCTACTTCTCGACGGAGAGGTGGACCTAGGGGTGGTCAGTCAGACATCTTCTGACTCCCCCGGGGACGCCTTTCTAACATTGGTGGCAAGCGATGGGATCCGAGCCCACGCAAATCGTACAGAGAGTAATTCGCTCACTGCCAAGAAAAACTCACTGCGACCATGAGCACAGAATTCCAGAAAGAGAAAATGGAAGACTACAGTCACAAGGAGCTAAAGCAATTCTGCAAAGACCTAGGCATCGCTACCACTGGCTTAAGCACCAAAGAAGACTTTAAATCGGCCCTGCAGGCCTGGGTGGACGCCGGCGAGGTGCCACCCCCGAGGGAAGATAACCCGGGCCCGAACGGAGGCCCGGAGGCTGCAACGAACCCAGCGGGAGGGAGACCCGCAAACCCAGACACGGGCCTCTCCCACGAAGAGTCCCGAGAACGAGAGAAGAACCGGCTCCACGAGTTGGAGCTCGCTCGACTCAGACAAGAAGGAGAGATCCAACTGGCAGAAAGGAAATTAGCCCTCGAGCAGCTACGGCTAGAAGGAGACCTGGAAGAAAAGCGAAGACAGAGAGACCTCGAGGAGAAAAAACTCATGCTCGAGCACGAGCGCGTCCTCAAAGAAATGGAATTTAAAGCCAAGGCCAACGAGAATAACCTCTCCGGGGGGAAGACCTCACCTCCCCCGGTGGACACAAAGGTACATATACCCAAGGATGTCGTCAAAGAGTACTATAAGAACGACGACATCCAGCAGTGGTTCAAAGCCTACAAGGTCACCATGACCGCCCATCGAGTACCCCTCAAGGACTGGGGCGCCGGCCTGTGGGGGAAGTTTATCAACGAAGGGAGAGACGCCCTGCTGGAGCTCCCTGATACCGAGATGACCTCGTACGAGCACATGAAGACCGCCCTCCTCACTCGCTACGGACTCACCCCCGAGATGTACCGGCAGCGATTCCGAGACTGCAAAAAAATCCCCGGTACCACGTGGGTGGAGTACGTGAACTATTACAGCAGAGCCTTAGAGGGGTGGACTCGGGGCTGTCAGGTCACCACCTACCAGCAGTTGGTCGACCTCATTCTGTGGGAACATCTATCCAATAACTGCTTCGTCGAGCTCCGGCAACACCTCCTCGACAGCAAACTGACTGAGCCACGAAAACTCGCTGTCGAGGCGGATAGATGGGCGAGCACCCGAGTCGCCCGGGGTCCGACGGAAGACTCCGGCCGGGGATCTCCGGGAAACCACCGACCCCGAGGCGGCAGAGTAGGCCAGAGCCGGGGACGAGACGCCCCCCAGGGGTCATCCCCTGCCTCCACGTCGCCACCCTTGGGCCAGAGAGGGGGCCCCCCAGCCAGACCAGGGCCCGCCCGAATGTTACGTGCCACAGATGCCAGCGACAGGGTCATTACGCGAATGACCCCCTCTGCCCGATGAACCAGCGACCCGGCACCACCGGTCCCCCGGCCCGCCAGATAATGGCCGCGGCCCTGGGTGAAGAAGGAAGTGAGGAAGAGGACAACGGCCCCGAGCAGGCCGAGTGGGAGCCCGCCGCCATGACCTTAGCCTGCCTGGGGACTCACGACCTGATCCCCCGAGGCCCGATCCCCGGCAACACCCAGAAGTACCGCCAGTGGGTCACCATCAATGGTCGCCGAACCGAAGCCCTCCGTGACACTGGAGCCAGCGTAACAGCAGTCCGCTGCCATTTGGTGACCCCCGAACAGATCCTTCCTAACGTCCTATGCCCAGTCCGGTCCGCAGATAACTCAGAGACTTTGTGCCAGATGGCCCGCATCCCCTTCTCAATGGGGGGGAGTGTCGGGCATGCTAAAAGTGACTGTCCGCGACGATGCCCCCGTGGACTGCCTCCTTGGGAACGACCTTGAAAGTTCCCCCTGGGCAGGCGTCGAAAGAAGAGAGCACCTAGGGATGCTAGGCCTTCCCGAGTGGGTCTGCGCGACCACCCGTTCCATGTCCGCCCGAGCCTCCACCCCAGCGGGGGAAGCTTCGACTGAAGAGCCGGAGTGGCCCGCACCGCCGCCACCCGGCATCCCCGAGGACCCTGGCCTGGAACACGGCTCCCAAGAGCCCGACCAAGAAAATCTCCCCGAGCTCCAACACCTCCCCGAACTCGCTCAATGGCGCCAAGAAGGGGGCCCCACTCGCGAACAGTTCCGGCAGGAGCAGAAAACCTGCCCCTCCCTTGAGGGGGTCCGACAGCAAGCCGCTACTCAAGCCGCGGGAGACCCCGCGCGGTCCCACTGGGTCTATTGGGACAACGACCTTCTCTACAGTGAGCAGAAGATTGCCGAACTAGGGGCCAGCCGGGTGCTGGTCGTGCCCCTCCGATTCAGAGACTTCCTCCTAAACTTAGCACATGATGTGCCCCTCGCCGGGCACCTGGGGCAGGACAAAACTTACAGCCGCCTGGTGACCCATTTCTACTGGCCGAAAATGCGGAACGATGTGCATAACCACTGCAGGACCTGCCCGACCTGTCAAGCCAGCGGAAAGAGCGGGGGGAAGGTGAAGGCCCCGCTCCAACCTTTTCCCGTGGTCACCACCCCCTTCGAGCGAGTGGGGATCGACATCGTAGGGCCCCTGGATCCTCGCACCTCGCAGGGGCACCGCTTCATCCTCGTCCTGGTGGATCATGCTACCCGCTATCCCGAGGCCATCCCCCTCCGAACCATCATGGCCCCCGTGGTGGGCCGAGCCCTCATGAGCATCTTCTCCCGAGTCGGCTTCCCCCGGGAAGTCGTGAGTGATCGGGGCTCCAACTTTATCTCAAAGCATATGCGGTCCCTCTGGCAGCAGTGCGGGGTCGCCTATAAGTTCACCACTCCGTATCAGCCCCAAGGAAATGGACTAGTTGAACGATTCAACAGGACACTGAAGGGGATGATCAAGGGCCTAGAAGAGCCCTTCAGGCGCAAATGGGATGTCCTACTGCCTTGCCTCCTGTTCGCCTACCGAGAGGTACCCCAGAAGTCCCTGGGGTTCAGCCCTTTCGAACTCTTGTACGGGCACCCGGTCCGAGGCCCCCTCAGCCTGGTCAAGGAAGGCTGGGAGACGGCAGTCCGAGATGCCCCACCTGATGTCTACCGGTACCTCCTGACCCTACGCAATCAGACTCGGAAGTTCCGGGAACTTGCCGAGGCCAACCTGGAGGCTAGTCAGGAGGAGATGAAACGCTGGTATGACCAGAACGCCTCGTCCATCGAATTCGAGCCGGGCCAGCAGGTCTGGGTCATGTCCCCGGTCGAACCTTGTGCCCTCCAGGACAAGTGGACGGGGCCCTTCAAGGTGGTGGAACGCAAGAGCCCCGTCACCTACTTAGTGGACATGGAATCCCCCAGGAACCCCCTCCGGGTTCTCCACGCTAACCGACTCAAGCCGCACTTTGCACGCACTGAACTAAGTCTGCTGCTGGCGACCGATGACGGAGCGGAAGACGACTCCGACCCACTACCAGACCTCCTCAGCACCTCCGAGAAAGACGGCTCCTTCGAAGGGGTCCGGCTCTCCTCTACCCTGACCCCAGAGCAGCAACAAGACTGCCGGAAGCTGCTGGGGCAGTTTGCGGATCTGTTTTCCCTCACTCCGGGGGTCACCCGGTGGTGTGTCCACGATGTGGACACCGGAGACAGCCCGCCTGTGAAACACCGAGCTTTTCGAGTACCCGACCGGGTTCGGGCCTGCATCCAAACAGAAGTGGCCAAGATGGCCAAGATGTTAGCTCTGGGGGTAGTCGAACCCTCCAACAGTCCCTGGGCCAGTCCCGTTGTCCTGGTCCCTAAAGCCGCCGCCCCCGGAGCGGCTCCGGAGCTCCGGTTTTGTGTTGACTACAGGGGACTAAATGCAGTCACCAGGACCGACGGCCATCCTATCCCCAGGGCAGATGAACTAATCGATCGCTTAGGAGCTGCCAAATTCCTCAGCACCTTCGATCTCACGGCGGGGTATTGGCAGATCGGCCTCACCCCGGGTGCACAAGAACGATCAGCCTTCTCGACCCCCGATGGCCACTATCCCTTCAAAGTGATGCCCTTCGGCATGAAGAACGCCCCAGCAACCTTCCAGAGACTCGTGAACCAGGTGCTGGTCGGACTAGAGGAGTACAGTGCTGCCTATCTCGATGACATTGCTGTATACAGCCTTCACTGGGGTGAGCACCTGACCCACCTCTGGACGGTCCTGACGGCCCTTCGGCGGGCCGGACTCACCATCAAAGCCAGTAAGTGCCAGATAGGCCAAGGGTCCGTGACCTATCTGGGACACCAAGTGGGGAGCGGCCACGTGGCTCCCCTCCAACCAAAGATAGACGCCATCCGGGACTGGGAGCCCCCAGTCACCCAGACCGCCGTCCGAGCCTTCCTGGGGCTCACTGGATATTATCGGCGGTTTATAAAAGACTACGGGAGCATTGTGGGGCCCCTGACTGAACTGACCTCTAAGAAGCTACCAAAGAGGGTGCACTGGACCCCTGCGTGCCAGACAGCCTTTGAGACTCTAAAGACTGCCATGTGCACCGCCCCTGTGCTCCAGGCCCCCGACTACAGCAGAGAGTTTGTAGTCCAGACCGATGCCTCGGAGCACGGCATCGGGGCGGTCCTGTCCCAAGTCAACGCCGAAGGAATCGACCAGCCTGTGGCCTTTATCAGCCGACGCCTGCTGGCGAGAGAGCAACGCTGGAGCACCATCGAGAGGGAAGCCTTCGCCGTGGTGTGGGCCCTCAAGAAGCTCCGGCCCTACCTCTTCGGCACCCACTTCCGGGTCCAGACCGACCACCAGCCCCTGCGTTGGTTGATGCAGATGCGGGGAGAAAACCCGAAGCTGCTACGCTGGTCCATCTCCCTGCAGGGGATGGACTTCACCGTGGAGCATCGCCCCGGAAACGACCACACCAATGCTGACGGCCTGTCCAGATTCTTCCGCCTCGGCGAGGAGAACCCCCAAGAGGATGGGTGACTCTCCCCTGCCTTCAGCTGGGGGGGACGCGTGTTGGACCCGGCCTCATGGCGTGGTCCTACCCCTCCCGCATGGCGGGCCCAGGACGATATCCGCCCTCCACCAGACCTCGGGCGGCCCCTTTGGCCCGATCCTGCACGCCCCAACACCACAGGGCCGGCTACCATCCCGGTCCACCAGCGCAGGCCTGACCCCAGCGTAGGCCCATCACGACCTCAGCACGAGGCCGTGCCCGACTCCATCTTGGACCCGCCACGTCACAACCATGTGGCCTCGGCCCCGGCCCAGGCCCCAGCGAAGCCCCGACATCGAGGCACCAAGATCCACCCAGGTGGTCGAGTGGCCACTCGACAGATCCCGGAGGAAGGGGAGTTTCGATGGGCCTCCAGCCGTCCCCGGACGCCTGGTATCGATCGCCCTCCGGCCTCCCTGGGCGCTGGCTCCACCCCCCTGCTGGGTGTCTGGACACCATCATCCCGGCCCCTCTGACCCCCAGGCGCGAGGGTCCGGACTTCAAAGACCTCCAGACCTATATCTGGGCCAGCCCTGGATTAGGACTGCAGTTGTATCCTGGACTGGAAGCCCTGCTGACGCTGTCACGACCGACACCAGACGAACTCATCCTCCCCGTAACCCGACGCCCTTCTGAGAGCCTGCTGGCGCGCCGCGGCCTACCTTGCTGAACCATCTGAGAGCCTGCTGGCGCTGCCGCGGCCTACCTTGCTGAGCCTTCCGAGAGCCTGCTGGCGCTGCCGCGGCCTACCTTGCTGAAACATCCGAGAGCCTGCTAGCGCTGCCGCGGCCTACCTTGCTGAACCTTTTGAGAGCCTGCTGGCGCTGCCGCGGCCTACCTTGCTGAACCTTCCGAGAGCCTGCTGGCGCTGCCGCGGCCTATCTTGCTGAACCTTCTGAGAGCCTGCTGGCGCTGCCGCAGCCTACCTTGCTGAATTATCTGAGAGCCTGCTGGCGCTGCCGCGGCCTATCTTGCTGAAACATCTGAGAGCCTGCTGGCGCTGGCGCGGCCTACCTCGCTGAACCATCCTGCAAGCCTGCTGGCGCTGCCGCGGCTCGACCTCTCGGAACCCCCCGGCTCGAGGATTGAGAGCTGTGCCTAGGGTATCCCGTCCTCCGCCCAGAGTAAGACTGTCCCGCTACCTTACCCCCCTTTACGAGACTTTACAGATCCCTCGAACTGCTTGTACATGCTACCAAAAACCCGCAACCTTTTACTAGCTATAAAAGCTTAAGAACTTGACCTCTTGTGTGGTGTCCATCTGTAGTGTTGTGATTACTCTGCTGTACGATCCTAGGAGAGGACCCTCATTCAGGAGGCCTCTCAGTAAACGCTTGGCTACTTCTCGACGGAAAGGTGGACCTAGGGGTGGTCAGTCAGACATCTTCTGCCTCCCCCGGGGACGCCTTTCTAACAGCACTCACTACTCTGCACTCACTACTCTGCACTCACTACTCTGCACTCACTACTCTGCACTCACTACTCTGCACTCACTACTCACTACTCACTACTCTGCACTCTGCACTCACTACTCTGCACTCTGCACTCACTACTCTGCACTCCCTACTCTGCACTCACTACTCACTACTCACAACTCACTACTCACTACTCACTACTCTGCACTCTGCACTCACTACTCTGCACTCTGCACTCACTACTCTGCACTCTGCACTCACTACTCTGCACTCACTACTCTGCACTCTGGACTCACTACTCTGCACTCTGCACTCACTACTCTGCAATCCCTACTCTGCACTCACTACTCTGCACTCACTACTCTGCACTCACTACTCACTACTCACTACTCTGCACTCACTACTCTGCACTTACTACTCACTACTCACTACTCTGCACTCACTACTCTGCACTCACTACTCACTACTCTGTACTCACTACTCACTACTCTGCACTCACTACTCACTACTCTGCACTCACTACTCACTACTCTGCACTCACTACTCACTACTCACTACTCTGCACTCACTACTCACTACTCTGCACTCACTACTCACTACTCTGCACTCACTACTCACTACTCTGCACTCACTAATCACTACTCACTACTCTGCACTCACTACTCACTACTCACTACTCTGCACTCACTACTCACTACTCACTACTCGGCACTCACTACTCACTACTCTGCACTCACTACTCACTACTCTGCACTCACTACTCTGCACTCTGCACTCACTACTCTGCACTCTGCACTCACTACTCTGCACTCACTACTCTGCACTCTGCGCTCACTACAAGAACAAGAACTTGACCTCTTGTGTGGTGTCCATCTGTAGTGTTGTGATTACTCTGCTGTACGATCCTAGGAGAGGACCCTCATTCAGGAGGCCTCTCAGTAAACGCTTGGCTACTTCTCGACAGAGAGGTGGACCTAGGGGTGGTCAGTCAGACATCTTCTGCCTCCCCCGGGGACGCCTTTCTAACAGCACTCACTACTCTGCACTCACTACTCTGCACTCACTACTCTGCACTCACTACTCTGCACTCACTACTCTGCACTCACTACTCACTACTCACTACTCACTACTCTGCACTCTGCACTCACTACTCTGCACTCTGCACTCACTACTCTGCACTCCCTACTCTGCACTCACTACTCACTACTCACAACTCACTACTCACTACTCACTACTCTGCACTCTGCACTCACTACTCTGCACTCTGCACTCACTACTCTGCACTCTGCACTCACTACTCTGCACTCTGCACTCACTACTCTGCACTCACTACTCTGCACTCACTACTCTGCACTCTGGACTCACTACTCTGCACTCTGGACTCACTACTCTGCAATCCCTACTCTGCACTCACTACTCTGCACTCACTACTCTGCACTCACTACTCACTACTCACTACTCACTACTCTGCACTCACTACTCTGCACTTACTACTCACTACTCTGCACTCACTACTCTGCACTCACTACTCACTACTCACTACTCTGCACTCACTACTCACTACTCTGCACTCACTACTCACTACTCTGCACTCACTACTCACTACTCACTACTCTGCACTCACTACTCACTACTCTGCACTCACTACTCACTACTCACTACTCTGCACTCACTACTCACTACTCTGCACTCACTACTCACTACTCTGCACTCACTACTCACTACTCACTACTCTGCACTCACTACTCACTACTCTGCACTCACTACTCACTACTCACTACTCTGCACTCACTACTCACTACTCACTACTCTGCACTCACTACTCACTACTCGGCACTCACTACTCACTACTCTGCACTCAGTACTCACTACTCTGCACTCACTACTCTGCACTCTGCACTCACTACTCTGCACTCTGCACTCACTACTCTGCACTCACTACTCTGCACTCTGCGCTCACTACTCTGCACTCAATACTCTGCACTCACTACCATGCACTTACTACTCACTACTCACTACTCACTACTCTGCACTCACTACTCGGCACTCACTACTCACTACTCTGCACTCACTACTCACTACTCTGCACTCACTACTCTGCACTCTGCACTCACTACTCTGCACTCTGCACTCACTACTCTGCACTCACTACTCTGCACTCTGCACTCACTACTCTGCACTCCCTACTCACTACTCACTACTCTGCACTCACTACTCTGCACTCACTACTCACTACTCTGCACTCACTACTCACTACTCACTACTCTGCACTCACTACTCACAACTCACTACTCACTACTCAAAACTCACTACTCACTACTCTGCACTCACTACTCTGCACTCACTACTCTGCACTCTGCACTCACTACTCTGCACTCTGCACTCACTACTCTGCACTCACTACTCTGCACTCACTAATCTGCACTCAATGCACTCACTACCCGGCACTTACTACATACTACTCACTACTCACTACTCTGCACTCTGCACTCACTACTCTGCACTCACTACTCTGCACTCACTACTCACTACTCTGCACTCACTACTCACTACTCACTACTCTGCACTCACTACTCACTACTCTGCACTCACTACTCACTACTCACTACTCTGCACTCACTACTCACTACTCTGCACTCACTACTCACTACTCTGCACTCACTACTCACTACTCACTACTCTGCACTCACTGCTCACTACTCTGCACTCACTACTCACTACTCACTACTCACTACTCTGCACTCACTACTCACTACTCTGCACTCACTACTCACTACTCTGCACTCACTACTCACTACTCACTACTCTGCACTCACTACTCACTACTCTGCACTCACTACTCACTACTCACTACTCTGCACTCACTACTCACTACTCTGCACTCACTACTCACTACTCTGCACTCACTACTCACTACTCTGCACTCACTACTCACTACTCTGCACTCACTACTCACTACTCTGCACTCACTACTCACTACTCTGCACTCACTACTCACTACTCACTACTCGGCACTCACTACTCACTACTCTGCACTCAGTACTCACTACTCTGCACTCACTACTCTGCACTCTGCACTCACTACTCTGCACTCTGCACTCACTACTCTGCACTCACTACTCTGCACTCTGCGCTCACTACTCTGCACTCAATACTCTGCACTCACTACCATGCACTTACTACTCACTACTCACTACTCACTACTCTGCACTCACTACTCGGCACTCACTACTCACTACTCTGCACTCACTACTCACTACTCTGCACTCACTACTCTGCACTCTGCACTCACTACTCTGCACTCTGCACTCACTACTCTGCACTCACTACTCTGCACTCTGCACTCACTACTCTGCACTCCCTACTCACTACTCACTACTCTGCACTCACTACTCACTACTCTGCACTCACTACTCACTACTCACTACTCTGCACTCACTACTCACTACTCACTACTCTGCACTCACTACTCACAACTCACTACTCACTACTCAAAACTCACTACTCACTACTCTGCACTCACTACTCTGCACTCACTACTCTGCACTCTGCACTCACTACTCTGCACTCTGCACTCACTACTCTGCACTCACTACTCTGCACTCACTAATCTGCACTCAATGCACTCACTACCCGGCACTTACTACATACTACTCACTACTCTGCACTCTGCACTCACTACTCTGCACTCACTACTCTGCACTCACTACTCACTACTCTGCACTCACTACTCACTACTCACTACTCTGCACTCACTACTCACTACTCTGCACTCACTACTCACTACTCACTACTCTGCACTCACTACTCACTACTCTGCACTCACTACTCACTACTCTGCACTCACTACTCACTACTCTGCACTCACTACTCACTACTCACTACTCAACACTCACTACTCACTACTCTGCACTCACTACTCACTACTCACTACTCGGCACTCACTACTCACTACTCTGCACTCAGTACTCACTACTCTGCACTCACTACTCTGCACTCTGCACTCACTACTCTGCACTCTGCACTCACTACTCTGCACTCACTACTCTGCACTCTGCGCTCACTACTCTGCACTCAATACTCTGCACTCACTACCATGCACTTACTACTCACTACTCACTACTCACTACTCTGCACTCACTACTCGGCACTCACTACTCACTACTCTGCACTCACTACTCACTACTCTGCACTCACTACTCTGCACTCACTACTCTGCACTCTGCACTCACTACTCTGCACTCACTACTCTGCACTCTGCACTCACTACTCTGCACTCCCTACTCACTACTCACTACTCTGCACTCACTACTCACTACTCTGCACTCACTACTCACTACTCTGCACTCACTACTCACTACTCACTACTCTGCACTCACTACTCACAACTCACTACTCACTACTCAAAACTCACTACTCTGCACTCACTACTCTGCACTCACTACTCTGCACTCTGCACTCACTACTCTGCACTCTGCACTCACTACTCTGCACTCACTACTCTGCACTCACTAATCTGCACTCAATGCACTCACTACCCGGCACTTACTACATACTACTCACTACTCACTACTCTGCACTCTGCACTCACTACTCTGCACTCACTACTCTGCACTCACTACTCTGCACTCTGCACTCACTACTCTGCACTCCCTACTCTGCACTCACTACTCACTACTCTGCACTCTGCACTCCCTACTCTGCACTCCCTACTCTGCACTCACTACTCTGCACTCACTACTCTGCACTCTGCACTCACTACTCTGCACTCTGCACTCACTACTCTGCACTCTACACTCACTCCTCTGCACTCTGCACTCACTACTCTGCACTCACTACTCTGCACACACTACTCTGCACTCACTACTCTGCACTCACTACTCTGCACTCACTACTCACTACTCACTACTCACTACTCTGCACTCACTACTCACTACTCTGCACTCACTACTCACTACTCACTACTCTGCACTCACTTCTCACTACTCTGCACTCACTACTCACTACTCTGCACTCACTACTCACTACTCACTACTCGGCACTCACTACTCACTACTCTGCACTCACTACTCACTACTCTGCACTCACTACTCTGCACTCTGCACTCACTACTCTGCACTCTGCACTCACTACTCTGCACTCACTACTCTGCACTCTGCACTCACTACTCTGCACTCACTACTCTGCACTCACTACCATGCACTTACTACTCACTACTCACTACTCTGCACTCACTACTCTGCACTCACTACTCTGCACTCACTACTCTGCACTCTGCACTCACTACTCTGCACTCCCTACTCACTACTCACTACTCTGCACTCACTACTCACTACTCTGCACTCACTACTCACTACTCACTACTCTGCACTCACTACTCACTACTCACTACTCTGCACTCACTACTCACAACTCACTACTCACTACTCTGCACTCACTACTCACTACTCTGCACTCACTACTCACTACTCTGCACTCACTACTCTGCACTCTGCACTCACTACTCTGCACTCACTACTCTGCACTCACTACTCTGCACTCTGCACTCACTACTCTGCACTCAATGCACTCACTACCCTGCACTTACTACATACTACCCACTACTCACTACTCACTACTCTGCACTCACTACTCACTACTCTGCACTCACTACTCACTACTCACTACTCGGCACTCACTACTCACTACTCTGCACTCACTACTCACTACTCTGCACTCTGCACTCTGCACTCACTACTCTGCACTCTGCACTCACTACTCTGCACTCACTACTCTGCACTCTGCACTCACTACTCTGCACTCACTACTCTCCACTCACTACTCTGCACTCACTACCCTGAACTTACTACTCACTACTCACTACTCTGCACTCACTACTCTGCACTCACTACTCTGCACTCTGCACTCACTACTCTGCACTCCCTACTCACTACTCACTACTCTGCACTCACTACTCACTACTCTGCACTCACTACTCACTACTCTGCACTCACTACTCACAACTCACTACTCACTACTCTGCACTCACTACTCACTACTCTGCACTGACTACTCACTACTCTGCACTCACTACTCTGCACTCTGCACTCACTACTCTGCACTCTGCACTCACTACTCTGCACTCACTACTCTGCACTCACTAATCTGCACTCAATGCACTCACTACCCGGCACTTACTACATACTACTCACTACTCACTACTCTGCACTCTGCACTCACTACTCTGCACTCACTACTCTGCACTCACTACTCTGCACTCCCTACTCTGCACTCACTACTCACTACTCACTACTCACTACTCTGCACTCACTACTCTGCACTCCCTACTCTGCACTCCCTACTCTGCACTCACTACTCTGCACTCACTACTCTGCACTCACTACTCTGCACTCTGCACTCACTACTCTGCACTCTGCACTCACTACTCTGCACTCTGCACTCACTACTCTGCACTCTGCACTCACTACTCTGTACTCACTACTCTGCACACACTACTCTGCACTCACTACTCTGCACTCACTACTCTGCACTCACTACTCACTACTCACTACTCTGCACTCTGCACTCACTACTCTGTACTCACTACTCTGCACTCACTACTCTGCACTCACTACTCTGCACTCTGCACTCACTACTCTGCACTCCCTACTCTGCACTCACTACTCTGCACTCACTACTCTGCACTCACTACTCTGCACTCACTACTCTGCACTCTGCACTCACTACTCTGCACTCACTACTCTGCACTCTGCGCTCACTACTCTGCACTCTGCACTCACTACTCTGCACTCACTACTCTGCACTCACTACTCTGCACACTCACTACTCTGCACACTCACTACTCTGCACACTCACTACTCTGCACTCACTACTCTGCACTCACTACTCTGCACTCTGCCCTCACTACTCTGCACTCTGCACTCACTACTCTGCACTCAGCACTCACTACTCTGCACTCTGCACTCACTACTCTGCACTCACTATTCTGCACTCACTACTCTGCACTCACTACTCTGCACTCTGCACTCACTACTCTGCACTCTGCACTCACTACTCTGCACTCACTACTCTGCACTCTACCCTCACTACTCTGCACTCTGCACTCACTACTCTGCACTCTGCACTCACTACTCTGCACTCACTACACTGCACTCACTACTCTGCACTCACTACTCTGCACTCACTACTCTGCACTCACTACTCTGCACTCACTACTCTGCACTCACTACTCACTACTCTGCACTCTGCACTCACTACTCTGCACTCACTAATCTGCACTCACTACTCTGCACTCACTACTCTGCACACTCCCTCTGCACACTCACTCTGCACACTCACTCTGCACTCACTACTCTGCACTCACTACTCTGCACTCAGTACTCTGCACTCACTACTCACTACTCTGCACTCTGCACTCACTACTCACTACTCTGCACTCTGCACTCACTACTCTGCACTCACTACTCTGCACTCACCACTCTGCACTCACCACTCTGCACTCACCACTCTGCACTCACCACTCTGCACTCACTACTCTGCACCAACTACTCTGCACCCACTACTCTGCACTCACTACTCTGCACTCTGCACTCACTACTCACTACTCTGCACTCACTACTCTGCACTCACTACTCGGCACGCACTACTCTGCACTCACCACTCTGCACTCACCACTCACTACTCTGCACTCACTACTCTGCACTCTGCACTCACTACTCTGCACTCTGCACTCCCTACTCACTACTCTGCACTCACTACTCTGCACTCTGCACTCACTACTCACTACTCTGCACTCACTACTCTGCACTCACTACTCGGCACGCACTACTCTGCACTCACCACTCTGCACTCACCACTCACTACTCTGCACTCACTACTCTGCACTCTGCACTCACTACTCTGCACTCCCTACTCACTACTCTGCACTCACTACTCTGCACTCACTACTCTGCACTCTGCACTCATTACTCTGCACTCATTACTCTGCACTCACTACTCTGCACTCTGCACTCACTACTCTGCACTCTGCACTCACTACTCTGCACTCTGCACTCACTACTCTGAACTCACTACTCTGCACTCACTACTCTGCACTCACTTCTCTACACTCACTACTCTGCACCCACTACTCACTACTCACTATTCTGCACTCTGCACTCACTACTCTGCACTCTGCACTCACTACTCTGCACTCTGCACTCACTACTCTGCACTCACTACTCTGCACTCACTACTCACTACTCACTACTCACTACTCACTACTCAGCAGAGTAGTGAGTGCAGAGTGCAGAGTAGTGAGTAGTGAGTAGTGAGTGCAGAGTAGTGAGTGCAGAGTAGTGAGTGCAGAGTGCAGAGAGCAGAGTAGTGAGTGCAGAGTGCACTCTGCACTCACTACTCTGCACTCTGCACTCACTACTCTGCACTCACTACTCTGCACTCACTACTCCGCACTCACTACTCACTACTCACTACTCACTACTCTGCACTCACTACTCTGCTCTCTGCACTCACTACTCACTACTCTGCACTCACTACTCTGCACTCACTACTCTGCACTCACTACTCACTACTCTGCACTCACTACTCTGCACTCACTACTCTGCACTCACTACTCTGCACTCTCTACTCTGCACTCACTACTCACTACTCACTACTCTGCACTCACTACTCTGCACTCACTACTCTGCACTCACTACTCTGCACTCACTACTCACTACTCACTACTCACTACTCTCTACTCAGCAGAGTAGTGAGTGCAGAGTGCAGAGAAGTGAGAAGTGAGTAGTGAGTGCAGAGTAGTGAGTGCAGAGTAGTGAGGGCAGAGTGCAGAGAGCAGAGTAGTGAGTGCAGAGTGCACTCTGCACTCACTACTCTGCACTCTGCACTCACTACTCTGCACTCACTACTCTGCACTCTGCACTCACTACTCTGCACTCCCTACTCTGCACTCACTACTCTGCACTCACTACTCTGCACTCTGCACTCACTACTCTGCACTCACTACTCACTACTCACTACTCACTACTCTGCACTCTGCACTTGTTGGACCCGGCCTCATGGCGTGGTCCTACCCCTCCCGCATGGCGGGCCCAGGACGATATCCGCCCTCCACCAAACCTCGGGCGGCCCCTTCGGCCCGATCCTGCATGCCCCAACACCACAGGGCCGGCTACCATCCCGGTCCACCAGCGCAGGCCTGACCCCAGTGTAGGCCCATCACGACCTCAGCACGAGGCCGTGCCCGACTCCATCTTGGACCCGCCACGTCACAACCACGTGGCCTCGGCCCCAGCCCAGGCCCCAGCGAAGCCCCGACATCGAGGCACCAAGATCCACCCAGGTGGTCGAGTGGCCACTCGACAGATCCCGGAGGAAGGGGAGTTTCGATGGGCCTCCAGCCGTCCCCGGACGCCTGGTATCGATCGCCCTCCGGCCTCCCTGGGCGCTGGCTCCATCCCCCTGCTGGGTGTCCGGACACCATCATCCCGGCCCCTCTGACCCCCAGGCGCGAGGGTCCGGACTTCAAAGACCTCCAGACCTATATCTGGGCCAGCCCTGGATTAGGACTGCAGTTGTATCCTGGACTGGAAGCCCTGCTGACGCTGTCACGGCCAACACCAGACGAACTCATCCTCCCCGTAACCCGACGCCCTTCTGAGAGCCTGCTGGCACTGCCGCGGCCTACCTTGCTGAACCATCTGAGAGCCTGCTGGCGCTGCTGCGGCCTACCTTGCTGAGCCTTCCGAGAGCCTGCTGGCGCTGCCGCGGCCTACCTTGCTGAACCTTTTGAGAGCCTGCTGGCGCTGCCGCGGCCTACCTTGCTGAACCTTCCGAGAGCCTGCTGGCGCTGCCGCAGCCTATCTTGCTGAACCTTCTGAGAGCCTGCTGGCGCTGCCGCGGCCTACCTTGCTGAATCATCTGAGAGCCTGCTGGCGCTGCCGCGGCCTATCTTGCTGAAACATCTGAGAGCCTGCTGGCGCTGCCGCGGCCTACCTCGCTGAACCATCCTGCAAGCCTGCTGGCGCTGCCGCGGCTCGACCTCTCGGAACCCCCCGGCTCGAGGATTGAGAGCTGTGCGTAGGGTATCCCGTCCTCCGCCCAGAGTAAGACTGTCCCGCTACCTTACCCCCCTTTACGAGACTTTACAGATCCCTCGATCTGCTTGTACATGCTACCAAAAACCCGCAACCTTTTACTAGCTATAAAAGCTTAAGAACTTGACCTCTTGTGTGGTGTCCATCTGTAGTGTTGTGATTACTCTGCTGTACGATCCTAGGAGAGGACCCTCATTCAGGAGGCCTCTCAGTAAACGCTCGGCTACTTCTCGACGGAGAGGTGGACCTAGGGGTGGTCAGTCAGACATCTTCTGACTCCCCCGGGGACGCCTTTCTAACATTGGTGGCAAGCGATGGGATCCGAGCCCACGCAAATCGTACAGAGAGTAATTCGCTCACTGCCAAGAAAAACTCACTGCGACCATGAGCACAGAATTCCAGAAAGAGAAAATGGAAGACTACAGTCACAAGGAGCTAAAGCAATTCTGCAAAGACCTAGGCATCGCTACCACTGGCTTAAGCACCAAAGAAGACTTTAAATCGGCCCTGCAGGCCTGGGTGGACGCCGGCGAGGTGCCACCCCCGAGGGAAGATAACCCGGGCCCGAACGGAGGCCCGGAGGCTGCAACGAACCCAGCGGGAGGGAGACCCGCAAACCCAGACACGGGCCTCTCCCACGAAGAGTCCCGAGAACGAGAGAAGAACCGGCTCCACGAGTTGGAGCTCGCTCGACTCAGACAAGAAGGAGAGATCCAACTGGCAGAAAGGAAATTAGCCCTCGAGCAGCTACGGCTAGAAGGAGACCTGGAAGAAAAGCGAAGACAGAGAGACCTCGAGGAGAAAAAACTCATGCTCGAGCACGAGCGCGTCCTCAAAGAAATGGAATTTAAAGCCAAGGCCAACGAGAATAACCTCTCCGGGGGGAAGACCTCACCTCCCCCGGTGGACACAAAGGTACATATACCCAAGGATGTCGTCAAAGAGTACTATAAGAACGACGACATCCAGCAGTGGTTCAAAGCCTACAAGGTCACCATGACCGCCCATCGAGTACCCCTCAAGGACTGGGGCGCCGGCCTGTGGGGGAAGTTTATCAACGAAGGGAGAGACGCCCTGCTGGAGCTCCCTGATACCGAGATGACCTCGTACGAGCACATGAAGACCGCCCTCCTCACTCGCTACGGACTCACCCCCGAGATGTACCGGCAGCGATTCCGAGACTGCAAAAAAATCCCCGGTACCACGTGGGTGGAGTACGTGAACTATTACAGCAGAGCCTTAGAGGGGTGGACTCGGGGCTGTCAGGTCACCACCTACCAGCAGTTGGTCGACCTCATTCTGTGGGAACATCTATCCAATAACTGCTTCGTCGAGCTCCGGCAACACCTCCTCGACAGCAAACTGACTGAGCCACGAAAACTCGCTGTCGAGGCGGATAGATGGGCGAGCACCCGAGTCGCCCGGGGTCCGACGGAAGACTCCGGCCGGGGATCTCCGGGAAACCACCGACCCCGAGGCGGCAGAGTAGGCCAGAGCCGGGGACGAGACGCCCCCCAGGGGTCATCCCCTGCCTCCACGTCGCCACCCTTGGGCCAGAGAGGGGGCCCCCCAGCCAGACCAGGGCCCGCCCGAATGTTACGTGCCACAGATGCCAGCGACAGGGTCATTACGCGAATGACCCCCTCTGCCCGATGAACCAGCGACCCGGCACCACCGGTCCCCCGGCCCGCCAGATAATGGCCGCGGCCCTGGGTGAAGAAGGAAGTGAGGAAGAGGACAACGGCCCCGAGCAGGCCGAGTGGGAGCCCGCCGCCATGACCTTAGCCTGCCTGGGGACTCACGACCTGATCCCCCGAGGCCCGATCCCCGGCAACACCCAGAAGTACCGCCAGTGGGTCACCATCAATGGTCGCCGAACCGAAGCCCTCCGTGACACTGGAGCCAGCGTAACAGCAGTCCGCTGCCATTTGGTGACCCCCGAACAGATCCTTCCTAACGTCCTATGCCCAGTCCGGTCCGCAGATAACTCAGAGACTTTGTGCCAGATGGCCCGCATCCCCTTCTCAATGGGGGGGAGTGTCGGGCATGCTAAAAGTGACTGTCCGCGACGATGCCCCCGTGGACTGCCTCCTTGGGAACGACCTTGAAAGTTCCCCCTGGGCAGGCGTCGAAAGAAGAGAGCACCTAGGGATGCTAGGCCTTCCCGAGTGGGTCTGCGCGACCACCCGTTCCATGTCCGCCCGAGCCTCCACCCCAGCGGGGGAAGCTTCGACTGAAGAGCCGGAGTGGCCCGCACCGCCGCCACCCGGCATCCCCGAGGACCCTGGCCTGGAACACGGCTCCCAAGAGCCCGACCAAGAAAATCTCCCCGAGCTCCAACACCTCCCCGAACTCGCTCAATGGCGCCAAGAAGGGGGCCCCACTCGCGAACAGTTCCGGCAGGAGCAGAAAACCTGCCCCTCCCTTGAGGGGGTCCGACAGCAAGCCGCTACTCAAGCCGCGGGAGACCCCGCGGGGTCCCACTGGGTCTATTGGGACAACGACCTTCTCTACAGTGAGCAGAAGATTGCCGAACTAGGGGCCAGCCGGGTGCTGGTCGTGCCCCTCCGATTCAGAGACTTCCTCCTAAACTTAGCACATGATGTGCCCCTCGCCGGGCACCTGGGGCAGGACAAAACTTACAGCCGCCTGGTGACCCATTTCTACTGGCCGAAAATGCGGAACGATGTGCATAACCACTGCAGGACCTGCCCGACCTGTCAAGCCAGCGGAAAGAGCGGGGGGAAGGTGAAGGCCCCGCTCCAACCTTTTCCCGTGGTCACCACCCCCTTCGAGCGAGTGGGGATCGACATCGTAGGGCCCCTGGATCCTCGCACCTCGCAGGGGCACCGCTTCATCCTCGTCCTGGTGGATCATGCTACCCGCTATCCCGAGGCCATCCCCCTCCGAACCATCATGGCCCCCGTGGTGGGCCGAGCCCTCATGAGCATCTTCTCCCGAGTCGGCTTCCCCCGGGAAGTCGTGAGTGATCGGGGCTCCAACTTTATCTCAAAGCATATGCGGTCCCTCTGGCAGCAGTGCGGGGTCGCCTATAAGTTCACCACTCCGTATCAGCCCCAAGGAAATGGACTAGTTGAACGATTCAACAGGACACTGAAGGGGATGATCAAGGGCCTAGAAGAGCCCTTCAGGCGCAAATGGGATGTCCTACTGCCTTGCCTCCTGTTCGCCTACCGAGAGGTACCCCAGAAGTCCCTGGGGTTCAGCCCTTTCGAACTCTTGTACGGGCACCCGGTCCGAGGCCCCCTCAGCCTGGTCAAGGAAGGCTGGGAGACGGCAGTCCGAGATGCCCCACCTGATGTCTACCGGTACCTCCTGACCCTACGCAATCAGACTCGGAAGTTCCGGGAACTTGCCGAGGCCAACCTGGAGGCTAGTCAGGAGGAGATGAAACGCTGGTATGACCAGAACGCCTCGTCCATCGAATTCGAGCCGGGCCAGCAGGTCTGGGTCATGTCCCCGGTCGAACCTTGTGCCCTCCAGGACAAGTGGACGGGGCCCTTCAAGGTGGTGGAACGCAAGAGCCCCGTCACCTACTTAGTGGACATGGAATCCCCCAGGAACCCCCTCCGGGTTCTCCACGCTAACCGACTCAAGCCGCACTTTGCACGCACTGAACTAAGTCTGCTGCTGGCGACCGATGACGGAGCGGAAGACGACTCCGACCCACTACCAGACCTCCTCAGCACCTCCGAGAAAGACGGCTCCTTCGAAGGGGTCCGGCTCTCCTCTACCCTGACCCCAGAGCAGCAACAAGACTGCCGGAAGCTGCTGGGGCAGTTTGCGGATCTGTTTTCCCTCACTCCGGGGGTCACCCGGTGGTGTGTCCACGATGTGGACACCGGAGACAGCCCGCCTGTGAAACACCGAGCTTTTCGAGTACCCGACCGGGTTCGGGCCTGCATCCAAACAGAAGTGGCCAAGATGGCCAAGATGTTAGCTCTGGGGGTAGTCGAACCCTCCAACAGTCCCTGGGCCAGTCCCGTTGTCCTGGTCCCTAAAGCCGCCGCCCCCGGAGCGGCTCCGGAGCTCCGGTTTTGTGTTGACTACAGGGGACTAAATGCAGTCACCAGGACCGACGGCCATCCTATCCCCAGGGCAGATGAACTAATCGATCGCTTAGGAGCTGCCAAATTCCTCAGCACCTTCGATCTCACGGCGGGGTATTGGCAGATCGGCCTCACCCCGGGTGCACAAGAACGATCAGCCTTCTCGACCCCCGATGGCCACTATCCCTTCAAAGTGATGCCCTTCGGCATGAAGAACGCCCCAGCAACCTTCCAGAGACTCGTGAACCAGGTGCTGGTCGGACTAGAGGAGTACAGTGCTGCCTATCTCGATGACATTGCTGTATACAGCCTTCACTGGGGTGAGCACCTGACCCACCTCTGGACGGTCCTGACGGCCCTTCGGCGGGCCGGACTCACCATCAAAGCCAGTAAGTGCCAGATAGGCCAAGGGTCCGTGACCTATCTGGGACACCAAGTGGGGAGCGGCCACGTGGCTCCCCTCCAACCAAAGATAGACGCCATCCGGGACTGGGAGCCCCCAGTCACCCAGACCGCCGTCCGAGCCTTCCTGGGGCTCACTGGATATTATCGGCGGTTTATAAAAGACTACGGGAGCATTGTGGGGCCCCTGACTGAACTGACCTCTAAGAAGCTACCAAAGAGGGTGCACTGGACCCCTGCGTGCCAGACAGCCTTTGAGACTCTAAAGACTGCCATGTGCACCGCCCCTGTGCTCCAGGCCCCCGACTACAGCAGAGAGTTTGTAGTCCAGACCGATGCCTCGGAGCACGGCATCGGGGCGGTCCTGTCCCAAGTCAACGCCGAAGGAATCGACCAGCCTGTGGCCTTTATCAGCCGACGCCTGCTGGCGAGAGAGCAACGCTGGAGCACCATCGAGAGGGAAGCCTTCGCCGTGGTGTGGGCCCTCAAGAAGCTCCGGCCCTACCTCTTCGGCACCCACTTCCGGGTCCAGACCGACCACCAGCCCCTGCGTTGGTTGATGCAGATGCGGGGAGAAAACCCGAAGCTGCTACGCTGGTCCATCTCCCTGCAGGGGATGGACTTCACCGTGGAGCATCGCCCCGGAAACGACCACACCAATGCTGACGGCCTGTCCAGATTCTTCCGCCTCGGCGAGGAGAACCCCCAAGAGGATGGGTGACTCTCCCCTGCCTTCAGCTGGGGGGGACGCGTGTTGGACCCGGCCTCATGGCGTGGTCCTACCCCTCCCGCATGGCGGGCCCAGGACGATATCCGCCCTCCACCAGACCTCGGGCGGCCCCTTTGGCCCGATCCTGCACGCCCCAACACCACAGGGCCGGCTACCATCCCGGTCCACCAGCGCAGGCCTGACCCCAGCGTAGGCCCATCACGACCTCAGCACGAGGCCGTGCCCGACTCCATCTTGGACCCGCCACGTCACAACCATGTGGCCTCGGCCCCGGCCCAGGCCCCAGCGAAGCCCCGACATCGAGGCACCAAGATCCACCCAGGTGGTCGAGTGGCCACTCGACAGATCCCGGAGGAAGGGGAGTTTCGATGGGCCTCCAGCCGTCCCCGGACGCCTGGTATCGATCGCCCTCCGGCCTCCCTGGGCGCTGGCTCCACCCCCCTGCTGGGTGTCTGGACACCATCATCCCGGCCCCTCTAACCCCCAGGCGCGAGGGTCCGGACTTCAAAGACCTCCAGACCTATATCTGGGCCAGCCCTGGATTAGGACTGCAGTTGTATCCTGGACTGGAAGCCCTGCTGACGCTGTCACGACCGACACCAGACGAACTCATCCTCCCCGTAACCCGACGCCCTTCTGAGAGCCTGCTGGCGCGCCGCGGCCTACCTTGCTGAACCATCTGAGAGCCTGCTGGCGCTGCCGCGGCCTACCTTGCTGAGCCTTCCGAGAGCCTGCTGGCGCTGCCGCGGCCTACCTTGCTGAAACATCCGAGAGCCTGCTAGCGCTGCCGCGGCCTACCTTGCTGAACCTTTTGAGAGCCTGCTGGCGCTGCCGCGGCCTACCTTGCTGAACCTTCCGAGAGCCTGCTGGCGCTGCCGCGGCCTATCTTGCTGAACCTTCTGAGAGCCTGCTGGCGCTGCCGCAGCCTACCTTGCTGAATCATCTGAGAGCCTGCTGGCGCTGCCGCGGCCTATCTTGCTGAAACATCTGAGAGCCTGCTGGCGCTGGCGCGGCCTACCTCGCTGAACCATCCTGCAAGCCTGCTGGCGCTGCCGCGGCTCGACCTCTCGGAACCCCCCGGCTCGAGGATTGAGAGCTGTGCGTAGGGTATCCCGTCCTCCGCCCAGAGTAAGACTGTCCCGCTACCTTACCCCCCTTTACGAGACTTTACAGATCCCTCGAACTGCTTGTACATGCTACCAAAAACCCGCAACCTTTTACTAGCTATAAAAGCTTAAGAACTTGACCTCTTGTGTGGTGTCCATCTGTAGTGTTGTGATTACTCTGCTGTACGATCCTAGGAGAGGACCCTCATTCAGGAGGCCTCTCAGTAAACGCTTGGCTACTTCTCGACGGAGAGGTGGACCTAGGGGTGGTCAGTCAGACATCTTCTGCCTCCCCCGGGGACGCCTTTCTAACAGCACTCACTACTCTGCACTCACTACTCTGCACTCACTACTCTGCACTCACTACTCTGCACTCACTACTCTGCACTCACTACTCACTACTCACTACTCTGCACTCTGCACTCACTACTCTGCACTCTGCACTCACTACTCTGCACTCCCTACTCTGCACTCACTACTCACTACTCACAACTCACTACTCACTACTCACTACTCTGCACTCTGCACTCACTACTCTGCACTCTGCACTCACTACTCTGCACTCTGCACTCACTACTCTGCACTCACTACTCTGCACTCACTACTCTGCACTCTGGACTCACTACTCTGCACTCTGCACTCACTACTCTGCAATCCCTACTCTGCACTCACTACTCTGCACTCACTACTCTGCACTCACTACTCACTACTCACTACTCTGCACTCACTACTCTGCACTTACTACTCACTACTCACTACTCTGCACTCACTACTCTGCACTCACTACTCACTACTCTGTACTCACTACTCACTACTCTGCACTCACTACTCACTACTCTGCACTCACTACTCACTACTCTGCACTCACTACTCACTACTCTGCACTCACTACTCACTAATCACTACTCACTACTCTGCACTCACTACTCACTACTCACTACTCTGCACTCACTACTCACTACTCACTACTCGGCACTCACTACTCACTACTCTGCACTCACTACTCACTACTCTGCACTCACTACTCACTACTCACTACTCGGCACTCACTACTCACTACTCTGCACTCACTACTCACTACTCTGCACTCACTACTCTGCACTCTGCACTCACTACTCTGCACTCTGCACTCACTACTCTGCACTCACTACTCTGCACTCTGCGCTCACTACAAGAACAAGAACTTGACCTCTTGTGTGGTGTCCATCTGTAGTGTTGTGATTACTCTGCTGTACGATCCTAGGAGAGGACCCTCATTCAGGAGGCCTCTCAGTAAACGCTTGGCTACTTCTCGACAGAGAGGTGGACCTAGGGGTGGTCAGTCAGACATCTTCTGCCTCCCCCGGGGACGCCTTTCTAACAGCACTCACTACTCTGCACTCACTACTCTGCACTCACTACTCTGCACTCACTACTCTGCACTCACTACTCTGCACTCACTACTCACTACTCACTACTCTGCACTCTGCACTCACTACTCTGCACTCTGCACTCACTACTCTGCACTCCCTACTCTGCACTCACTACTCACTACTCACAACTCACTACTCACTACTCTGCACTCTGCACTCACTACTCTGCACTCTGCACTCACTACTCTGCACTCTGCACTCACTACTCTGCACTCTGCACTCACTACTCTGCACTCACTACTCTGCACTCACTACTCTGCACTCTGGACTCACTACTCTGCACTCTGGACTCACTACTCTGCAATCCCTACTCTGCACTCACTACTCTGCACTCACTACTCTGCACTCACTACTCACTACTCTGCACTCACTACTCTGCACTCACTACTCTGCACTTACTACTCACTACTCTGCACTCACTACTCACTACTCACTACTCTGCACTCACTACTCACTACTCTGCACTCACTACTCACTACTCTGCACTCACTACTCACTACTCACTACTCTGCACTCACTACTCACTACTCTGCACTCACTACTCACTACTCACTACTCTGCACTCACTACTCACTACTCTGCACTCACTACTCACTACTCTGCACTCACTACTCACTACTCACTACTCTGCACTCACTACTCACTACTCTGCACTCACTACTCACTACTCACTACTCTGCACTCACTACTCACTACTCTGCACTCACTACTCACTACTCACTACTCGGCACTCACTACTCACTACTCTGCACTCAGTACTCACTACTCTGCACTCACTACTCTGCACTCTGCACTCACTACTCTGCACTCTGCACTCACTACTCTGCACTCACTACTCTGCACTCTGCGCTCACTACTCTGCACTCAATACTCTGCACTCACTACCATGCACTTACTACTCACTACTCACTACTCTGCACTCACTACTCGGCACTCACTACTCACTACTCTGCACTCACTACTCACTACTCTGCACTCACTACTCTGCACTCTGCACTCACTACTCTGCACTCTGCACTCACTACTCTGCACTCACTACTCTGCACTCTGCACTCACTACTCTGCACTCCCTACTCACTACTCACTACTCTGCACTCACTACTCACTACTCTGCACTCACTACTCACTACTCACTACTCTGCACTCACTACTCACTACTCACTACTCTGCACTCACTACTCACAACTCACTACTCACTACTCAAAACTCACTACTCACTACTCTGCACTCACTACTCTGCACTCACTACTCTGCACTCTGCACTCACTACTCTGCACTCTGCACTCACTACTCTGCACTCACTACTCTGCACTCACTAATCTGCACTCAATGCACTCACTACCCGGCACTTACTACATACTACTCACTACTCACTACTCTGCACTCTGCACTCACTACTCTGCACTCACTACTCTGCACTCACTACTCACTACTCTGCACTCACTACTCACTACTCACTACTCTGCACTCACTACTCACTACTCTGCACTCACTACTCACTACTCACTACTCTGCACTCACTACTCACTACTCTGCACTCACTACTCACTACTCTGCACTCACTACTCACTACTCTGCACTCACTGCTCACTACTCTGCACTCACTACTCACTACTCACTACTCTGCACTCACTACTCACTACTCTGCACTCACTACTCACTACTCTGCACTCACTACTCACTACTCACTACTCTGCACTCACTACTCACTACTCTGCACTCACTACTCACTACTCACTACTCTGCACTCACTACTCACTACTCTGCACTCACTACTCACTACTCTGCACTCACTACTCACTACTCACTACTCTGCACTCACTACTCACTACTCTGCACTCACTACTCACTACTCACTACTCTGCACTCACTACTCACTACTCTGCACTCACTACTCACTACTCGGCACTCACTACTCACTACTCTGCACTCAGTACTCACTACTCTGCACTCACTACTCTGCACTCTGCACTCACTACTCTGCACTCTGCACTCACTACTCTGCACTCACTACTCTGCACTCTGCGCTCACTACTCTGCACTCAATACTCTGCACTCACTACCATGCACTTACTACTCACTACTCACTACTCACTACTCTGCACTCACTACTCGGCACTCACTACTCACTACTCTGCACTCACTACTCACTACTCTGCACTCACTACTCTGCACTCTGCACTCACTACTCTGCACTCTGCACTCACTACTCTGCACTCACTACTCTGCACTCTGCACTCACTACTCTGCACTCCCTACTCACTACTCACTACTCTGCACTCACTACTCACTACTCTGCACTCACTACTCACTACTCACTACTCTGCACTCACTACTCACTACTCACTACTCTGCACTCACTACTCACAACTCACTACTCACTACTCAAAACTCACTACTCACTACTCTGCACTCACTACTCTGCACTCTGCACTCACTACTCTGCACTCTGCACTCACTACTCTGCACTCACTACTCTGCACTCACTAATCTGCACTCAATGCACTCACTACCCGGCACTTACTACATACTACTCACTACTCACTACTCTGCACTCTGCACTCACTACTCTGCACTCACTACTCTGCACTCACTACTCACTACTCACTACTCTGCACTCACTACTCACTACTCTGCACTCACTACTCACTACTCACTACTCTGCACTCACTACTCACTACTCTGCACTCACTACTCACTACTCTGCACTCACTACTCACTACTCTGCACTCACTACTCACTACTCTGCACTCACTACTCACTACTCACTACTCAACACTCACTACTCACTACTCTGCACTCACTACTCACTACTCACTACTCGGCACTCACTACTCACTACTCTGCACTCAGTACTCACTACTCTGCACTCACTACTCTGCACTCTGCACTCACTACTCTGCACTCTGCACTCACTACTCTGCACTCACTACTCTGCACTCTGCGCTCACTACTCTGCACTCAATACTCTGCACTCACTACCATGCACTTACTACTCACTACTCACTACTCTGCACTCACTACTCGGCACTCACTACTCACTACTCTGCACTCACTACTCACTACTCTGCACTCACTACTCTGCACTCTGCACTCACTACTCTGCACTCTGCACTCACTACTCTGCACTCACTACTCTGCACTCTGCACTCACTACTCTGCACTCCCTACTCACTACTCACTACTCTGCACTCACTACTCACTACTCTGCACTCACTACTCACTACTCACTACTCTGCACTCACTACTCACTACTCACTACTCTGCACTCACTACTCACAACTCACAACTCACTACTCAAAACTCACTACTCACTACTCTGCACTCACTACTCTGCACTCACTACTCTGCACTCTGCACTCACTACTCTGCACTCTGCACTCACTACTCTGCACTCACTACTCTGCACTCACTAATCTGCACTCAATGCACTCACTACCCGGCACTTACTACATACTACTCACTACTCACTACTCTGCACTCTGCACTCACTACTCTGCACTCACTACTCTGCACTCACTACTCTGCACTCTGCACTCACTACTCTGCACTCCCTACTCTGCACTCACTACTCACTACTCACTACTCTGCACTCTGCACTCCCTACTCTGCACTCCCTACTCTGCACTCACTACTCTGCACTCACTACTCTGCACTCTGCACTCACTACTCTGCACTCACTACTCACTACTCTGCACTCACTACTCACTACTCTGCACTCACTACTCACTACTCACTACTCTGCACTCACTACTCACTACTCTGCACTCACTACTCACTACTCACTACTCTGCACTCACTACTCACTACTCTGCACTCACTACTCACTACTCTGCACTCACTACTCACTACTCACTACTCTGCACTCACTACTCACTACTCTGCACTCACTACTCACTACTCACTACTCTGCACTCACTACTCACTACTCTGCACTCACTACTCACTACTCACTACTCGGCACTCACTACTCACTACTCTGCACTCAGTACTCACTACTCTGCACTCACTACTCTGCACTCTGCACTCACTACTCTGCACTCTGCACTCACTACTCTGCACTCACTACTCTGCACTCTGCGCTCACTACTCTGCACTCAATACTCTGCACTCACTACCATGCACTTACTACTCACTACTCACTACTCACTACTCTGCACTCACTACTCGGCACTCACTACTCACTACTCTGCACTCACTACTCTGCACTCACTACTCTGCACTCTGCACTCACTACTCTGCACTCTGCACTCACTACTCTGCACTCACTACTCTGCACTCTGCACTCACTACTCTGCACTCCCTACTCACTACTCACTACTCTGCACTCACTACTCACTACTCTGCACTCACTACTCACTACTCACTACTCTGCACTCACTACTCACTACTCACTACTCTGCACTCACTACTCACAACTCACTACTCACTACTCAAAACTCACTACTCACTACTCTGCACTCACTACTCTGCACTCACTACTCTGCACTCTGCACTCACTACTCTGCACTCTGCACTCACTACTCTGCACTCACTACTCTGCACTCACTAATCTGCACTCAATGCACTCACTACCCGGCACTTACTACATACTACTCACTACTCACTACTCTGCACTCTGCACTCACTACTCTGCACTCACTACTCTGCACTCACTACTCACTACTCACTACTCTGCACTCACTACTCACTACTCTGCACTCACTACTCACTACTCACTACTCTGCACTCACTACTCACTACTCTGCACTCACTACTCACTACTCTGCACTCACTACTCACTACTCTGCACTCACTACTCACTACTCTGCACTCACTACTCACTACTCACTACTCAACACTCACTACTCACTACTCTGCACTCACTACTCACTACTCACTACTCGGCACTCACTACTCACTACTCTGCACTCAGTACTCACTACTCTGCACTCACTACTCTGCACTCTGCACTCACTACTCTGCACTCTGCACTCACTACTCTGCACTCACTACTCTGCACTCTGCGCTCACTACTCTGCACTCAATACTCTGCACTCACTACCATGCACTTACTACTCACTACTCACTACTCACTACTCTGCACTCACTACTCGGCACTCACTACTCACTACTCTGCACTCACTACTCACTACTCTGCACTCTGCACTCACTACTCTGCACTCTGCACTCACTACTCTGCACTCACTACTCTGCACTCTGCACTCACTACTCTGCACTCCCTACTCACTACTCACTACTCTGCACTCACTACTCACTACTCTGCACTCACTACTCACTACTCACTACTCTGCACTCACTACTCACTACTCACTACTCTGCACTCACTACTCACAACTCACTACTCACTACTCAAAACTCACTACTCACTACTCTGCACTCACTACTCTGCACTCACTACTCTGCACTCTGCACTCACTACTCTGCACTCTGCACTCACTACTCTGCACTCACTACTCTGCACTCACTAATCTGCACTCAATGCACTCACTACCCGGCACTTACTACATACTACTCACTACTCACTACTCTGCACTCTGCACTCACTACTCTGCACTCACTACTCTGCACTCACTACTCTGCACTCTGCACTCACTACTCTGCACTCCCTACTCTGCACTCACTACTCACTACTCACTACTCTGCACTCTGCACTCCCTACTCTGCACTCCCTACTCTGCACTCACTACTCTGCACTCACTACTCTGCACTCTGCACTCACTACTCTGCACTCTGCACTCACTACTCTGCACTCTACACTCACTCCTCTGCACTCTGCACTCACTACTCTGCACTCACTACTCTGCACACACTACTCTGCACTCACTACTCTGCACTCACTACTCTGCACTCACTACTCACTACTCACTACTCACTACTCTGCACTCACTACTCACTACTCTGCACTCACTACTCACTACTCACTACTCTGCACTCACTTCTCACTACTCTGCACTCACTACTCACTACTCTGCACTCACTACTCACTACTCACTACTCGGCACTCACTACTCACTACTCTGCACTCACTACTCACTACTCTGCACTCACTACTCTGCACTCTGCACTCACTACTCTGCACTCTGCACTCACTACTCTGCACTCACTACTCTGCACTCTGCACTCACTACTCTGCACTCACTACTCTGCACTCACTACCATGCACTTACTACTCACTACTCACTACTCTGCACTCACTACTCTGCACTCACTACTCTGCACTCACTACTCTGCACTCTGCACTCACTACTCTGCACTCCCTACTCACTACTCACTACTCTGCACTCACTACTCACTACTCTGCACTCACTACTCACTACTCACTACTCTGCACTCACTACTCACTACTCACTACTCTGCACTCACTACTCACAACTCACTACTCACTACTCTGCACTCACTACTCACTACTCTGCACTCACTACTCACTACTCTGCACTCACTACTCTGCACTCTGCACTCACTACTCTGCACTCACTACTCTGCACTCTGCACTCACTACTCTGCACTTAATGCACTCACTACCCTGCACTTACTACATACTACCCACTACTCACTACTCTGCACTCACTACTCACTACTCTGCACTCACTACTCACTACTCACTACTCGGCACTCACTACTCACTACTCTGCACTCACTACTCACTACTCTGCACTCCTTACTCTGCACTCTGCACTTACTACTCTGCACTCTGCACTCACTACTCTGCACTCACTACTCTGCACTCTGCACTCACTACTCTGCACTCACTACTCTCCACTCACTACTCTGCACTCACTACCCTGAACTTACTACTCACTACTCACTACTCTGCACTCACTACTCTGCACTCACTACTCTGCACTCACTACTCTGCACTCTGCACTCACTACTCTGCACTCCCTACTCACTACTCACTACTCTGCACTCACTACTCACTACTCTGCACTCACTACTCACTACTCTGCACTCACTACTCACAACTCACTACTCACTACTCTGCACTCACTACTCACTACTCTGCACTGACTACTCACTACTCTGCACTCACTACTCTGCACTCTGCACTCACTACTCTGCACTCTGCACTCACTACTCTGCACTCACTACTCTGCACTCACTAATCTGCACTCAATGCACTCACTACCCGGCACTTACTACATACTACTCACTACTCACTACTCACTACTCTGCACTCTGCACTCACTACTCTGCACTCACTACTCTGCACTCTGCACTCACTACTCTGCACTCCCTACTCTGCACTCACTACTCACTACTCACTACTCTGCACTCACTACTCTGCACTCCCTACTCTGCACTCCCTACTCTGCACTCACTACTCTGCACTCACTACTCTGCACTCACTACTCTGCACTCTGCACTCACTACTCTGCACTCTGCACTCACTACTCTGCACTCTGCACTCACTACTCTGCACTCTGCACTCACTACTCTGTACTCACTACTCTGCACACACTACTCTGCACTCACTACTCTGCACTCACTACTCTGCACTCACTACTCACTACTCTGCACTCTGCACTCACTACTCTGTACTCACTACTCTGCACTCACTACTCTGCACTCACTACTCTGCACTCTGCACTCACTACTCTGCACTCCCTACTCTGCACTCACTACTCACTACTCTGCACTCACTACTCTGCACTCACTACTCTGCACTCACTACTCTGCACTCTGCACTCACTACTCTGCACTCACTACTCTGCACTCTGCGCTCACTACTCTGCACTCTGCACTCACTACTCTGCACTCACTACTCTGCACTCACTACTCTGCACACTCACTACTCTGCACACTCACTACTCTGCACACTCACTACTCTGCACACTCACTACTCTGCACTCACTACTCTGCACTCACTACTCTGCACTCTGCCCTCACTACTCTGCACTCTGCACTCACTACTCTGCACTCTGCACTCAGCACTCACTACTCTGCACTCTGCACTCACTACTCTGCACTCACTATTCTGCACTCACTACTCTGCACTCACTACTCTGCACTCTGCACTCACTACTCTGCACTCTGCACTCACTACTCTGCACTCACTACTCTGCACTCTACCCTCACTACTCTGCACTCTGCACTCACTACTCTGCACTCTGCACTCACTACTCTGCACTCACTACACTGCACTCACTACTCTGCACTCACTACTCTGCACTCACTACTCTGCACTCACTACTCTGCACTCACTACTCTGCACTCACTACTCACTACTCACTACTCTGCACTCTGCACTCACTACTCTGCACTCACTAATCTGCACTCACTACTCTGCACTCACTACTCTGCACACTCCCTCTGCACACTCACTCTGCACACTCACTCTGCACTCACTACTCTGCACTCACTACTCTGCACTCACTACTCTGCACTCACTACTCTGCACACTCACTCTGCACACTCACTCTGCACACTCACTCTGCACACACTACTCTGCACTCACTACTCTGCACTCACTACTCTGCACACTCACTACTTTGCACACTCACTCTGCACTCTGGACTCACACTCTGCACTCACTAGTCTGCACACTCACTACTCTGCACACTCACTACTCTGCACTCACTACTCTGCACTCACTACTCTGCACACTCACTCTGCACTCACTACTCTGCACTCACTACTCTGCACTCACTACTCTGCACACTCTCTCTGCACACTCGCTCTGCACACTCTCTACTCTGCACTCACTCTGCACTCACAACTCTGCACTCACACTCTGCACTCACTACTCTGCACTCACTACTCTGCACTCACTACTCTGCACTCACTACTCTGTACACTCACTCTGCACACTCACTCTGCACTCACACTCTGCACTCACACTCTGCACTCACTACTCTGCACACTCACTACTCTGCACACTCACTACTCTGCACACTCACTACTCTGCACTCACTACTCTGCACTCACTACTCTGCACTCTGCACTCACTACTCTGCACACTCACTCTGCACACTCACTCTGCACTCACTACTCTGCCCTCACTACTCTGCACTCACTACTCTGCACACTCTCTCCGCACAATCTCTGTGCACACTCACTACTCTGCACACTCACTCTGCACTCACTACTCTGCACTCACTACTCCGCACTCACTACTCTGCACTCTGCACACACACTCTGCACTGTGCGCGCCGCTGATATCATGGAATCTTCCACCACACTTTCTAAAACTCTATAGTCCGAAGCATAATAGGCACAGAACCAAAAGAAGGGTAGACATTTGCTTAAAATAATCTTATTGTATTTATGAGAAGCAAAAGCGAGACTGTGAAATGTGTTGAATATGAGTTTGTTACGAATCAACGGAGTGGAGTTAGAGAACCAAGAAATAGTAATTTAGAATCCGGGTTAGAAGGAGTAGTAATCACAAGCTGAGGATCAACAGGCGCGAAACAGCGTGGTGGGCGCGCATGAGACGCAGCGTGGGCGTGCACATCAGCTGAAGACCGCTGGAGAAGACACCGAGCCTGCCTGCTGCCGTGACTGACCCGCTGCGGAGGGAAAGAGCCCGGTGAGTGGGGGTAGAGGGGGGGCGGCAGAGAGGGAGTGGGCAGAGAGGAAGGGTGTGTGTGTGTGTGTGCGTGTGTGTGTGCGTGTGTGTGTGTGTGCGTGCGTGTGTCTGTCTGTGTGTGTGTGTCTGGCGTGTGCCTGCCTGCCTGCCTGCCTTTGCGTGTGCGCGTCCACAGACCCTGGTCGGCTCGTGCACCGCTCTGTGTTCCCTTGAGAGCGAACTAGGCGACAATAGTTCTCGTTGCCGAGACCTAAAAAGGGCTCAGTATGCCAGGGTTCCTGAAGAAAAATGAATGCGCACCCCTCAATCACTTTTAGCCATACTTCGTAATTAAGGTTATTTTTGATTCTAGCCACGTTCAATGACATAATATGTAATGAATCTTTGGTTTGTGTACTTATTTCAACTTCCGGGAATTTACAGTTGGGGATATTGCCCAGATTATTAGTAGGAACCTGACGTGGAACCTCCATAGAAACTAAGACACAGGAGTCGCCTGGTGGCTTAATACAAGTTACAGTACATTTTGGACTACTTTCTGAAATAATACTCACTTCCTCCATCTGTCAATCAATTACACTACACCTTCTCAGCGGTTCATACCTGTTGTTAGTAAGAACGGATTGATTTAAATAAAAAATGTGAGGTGTACTTACTTTGCTGTGTTCGGGCCTATAAAATAATCCTAATAGAACAGCAGTTATGTGATCGTTTTGACTAAAGCTAGGCAATGTAGTGTTATTCAGAAGTCTTTCCAACAGATTGTCAGATCCCTGCTACGGAAGTTCACCACAATACAGTCCCACTGACACATTTTCCTAGAGCTACCTACCCAATTTACTCTCCTTAGCATTATAATAATGCACCACTTGATTTTTCAGTGACTCATATGTTTCACAGCTTTTATCATCTAACCTGGGACATTTTTCAAAACAGTGACATAAGGAGTCGCCTGGGGAGGGAGATGTAATGACTCATCTTTGTTACCGACATGCACAGCCCTGGTCAGTATATCCTCCTGATTAGGTTTTGCCAATGTAAAAGAGGTCACTTTATCGTCCTTAATATGCATTAGTGTTTTGGTGGGTTGTGACTTTTGTCTGACCCATAAGGCTTGTACAGCGGGAATCATTCTTTGTTTGGATTCAGCAGCAGGGGTGATGGTGTGTAGGTCTTCTTTTGGATTTGTTACTGGGTTATTATTAATACTCGTCTTGCTCAATTGTTTTCTAGAAATAATTTCAGAGACCAAGCCTGTCAAAAAGTCACATTTTTTTGGACCAACGTTAGTTCTGACATCAATAGTCACTCTATATTGTCCTATTTACCATGTCATTTTTTGAAAAGTGTTTCAATATTTTGAGGCCCTGGTATTTTGCTTGCAGAAGTGTTATCCCCCTTTATTGCTCCAGTGTTGATTTTAGCCTTTGGCTTTGTTTTGGCCTGTACAGTCATATTCCTCTATGACCGATTTTCTGTTGGGGCAGCAGTTTGCATTTTTTAGTTGGTGGAGAGGGCGGATCAGTGCTATTGGACACAATTGAAATCTCCAGTGGAGTTGTTAGGATGCCAGGGTTGGATATATTCGAGGTACTGTCCTTGTTCCTACAATACTAGTCTGTGCCTCTGTATCCTTATTTTTCTCATCACTCACAGTTAAAGTGGGATTGCACACACCCTCTACTGCAGATTCTTTCAATGTGGCACCTAATGCAGATTTTGTTGCCGCGTGTTGTTCCTCGACGTGGCCCAGGCACGCCCACGCGCATCCTTCAATTTAAGCGCCTCCTGACACTTGCTTACGGTGTGGGCGGCGTGCTCGCAGCTATGGCTGCTGGGGCTTGTGGTCCACTGCTGTCCTCCCTCGTGGAACCAACACTGTAATGCCCGTAATGCCCGCAATGCCCGCCAATGACTCCGGTGGCGGTGACAGCAACAGGAACAGTAACAGAGTCTCTAGCGTGGCTCAATTCAAGTGAGAGAAATACATTTAAGCATCACCTGATGCGTGCTTACAGCGTGGGTGGCGTGAGCGCCTCTATGGCTGCTGGGGCTTGTGGTCTGCAGCTGTCCTCCCTCATGAAACCAAGACCGTAATGCCCGTGATGCCCGCAAATGACTGGTGGCGGTGGCGGCAGCAGGGCCAGTAACAGAGTCTCTAGCGTGGCTCAATTTAAGTGAGTCACAGAGTTAGCTAACCACTACAATTTATTATTAGAAACCCCTTTCAGGCAACAAACTGAAGAGAAACAAAGCCCTCTTTTGGATTATTTTGTAGACACTTGGGTTGGCAGACTGCATCGCTCTGGACACAGATGCCAACTCAAATTCCAAATACCTTGGTGGAATGTCTATGACGGCACCTTGCCACAGGAAGCTAAAACAAAAAATGCAGTGAAAGGATGGCATGATGCCTTCAAATCCACACTAGGCAGAACCCAACCTACACTCTATAATTTCGGAGAAGGATTAAAAAAAGAGCAAAGCTGCCAACAGCTACAAATGGTACAACCTGTAACCCAAATGGCACCTAAACTTAGCAAACAAATCACAAGAATGTACAACATGCTACAATGTAAGGTAAACATCTTCATAAACAACAAGGGAAGGGATTACTTAGAAATAATAGCCAAAAACATATTATAAAATAAATAATAACCTACAAAAGTCCCAAAAACCTCCCACAAAACCCAAACTAACAAGACAAATAATTTTTGATACAAATAATAAACATACTATTTTATTAAATCAGTCTAAACATTAACTAAAACTCCAATCTTACATTAGACTGAGTTTATAAAATAATATATGAATCATTTAAATGAAAAATGTAAATCTAACCAACCATAAAGCTCAAAGAACAAACTCAATCCATCACGTAAAAGAACTACAAAACATAAACCACACATTTCCAAATAAAAATCAAATAATAGTCACACAAACAATAAAATATAACATTTCCCACTCAAAATAAATAAAATAAATATGAAGTACTGTTTTGTAGCTGCAGATCCTCTTCAGTATCCACGTATGAACCAAAAGTATTTTCCTTAAAAACTAAATGGGAACCCCAATGCCCATAGGACACGTTGGTTGACAATAACCTGTCAACAAGAAAACTAACCTGCAAAACACATTCAATATAAAAAAAAATTGAAACAGTTCCAACTTATTCAATTGGTTGACGCACCTACACATGCACTTGGCTTATCCTGACCCAATATTCACCAACTCGCATTCCATAATGGTGGGCATGCTCACCCCTGTGGCCTGTTCAGACCAGCATTTGATCTTGTTTGAGATATTCGTGCCTCCCCAACTAGTGGAACCTTCTAGAAAAGGTAGCACACATAAATGGGCCTGCATTGCTCCTACGACTTTTTCAACGGTTTTAAACCTAAATATACCAACACTTGCCACCACAACCAATGGTCAACTTAAGAGGTGGATTATCCAGGCCTTTGATGCCCTAGCTCCTCTAAAAGTAGTCACCAGCAGGCGGACTAAACCTTTCACACCATGGTTTTCGGTAGACATTACAGGAAACAAAGAAATTGTGCAAGTGGCTAGAACGCACATGGCGCAAAGAGTATGATGAGCGCCAAAAGCATGTATATCTGCAGACCTGAAAAACGATCACAAAGATCTTAGGTACGCCCATGCAAACTATTATGCCCGAAATATTGAACAATCCCAAAACGGTTTGAGGGAATTCTTCCAGATAATTAAAATAGTAAAATCCTTAGACAGTACGCAACAATTCCATCTTCAATTGGTCTTTGCGATCAGATCGTAAAATCCTTCTTAGATAAAATGACCAATATGTACACCTCTTTCCCAGAGAGTGCAAAGACTTTTCAGCCAACAACCTCTTGCTGTACTCCTTTTTGCTGCTTCAGGCAAGCTCCTTAACTTAAAACCTATTTTAGAGGATGAAACCAATAGTCTGATGCTGGAAGTTAAGTCCGGATCTCCTCTGGACTCTCGTCCCCGACAATCCTATAACGGGGCCGAGAAGCCATTGCACCAGTACTTACTGAGCTGCTAAATCTATCGTTCTGTTCGGGCCTTGTTCCCGTAGAGTGGAAACACGCTATGGTGATTCAGCTTCTGAAGAAACCAACTCTAGATCCTTCACTGCCTGAAAATCTCAGACCTATATTGCTACTGCCTACCTTCACAAAAATTGCTGAGGAATTTGTTAATCAACAACTCATGCAATGTGCTCTTCACCATGAGACACAATCTGGGTTTACACACTCTTTCGGTACAGAATCTGCACTGCTACTCGTGTCTGAATCTATCAAATGGCTGCTCTAGTCATGCTCGACTTGAGTGCCACTTTTGACACTGACTCTCATGGTTTACCATTGGATAGGCTACACCGTGCAAGGGTGGGTGGCAGGGCATTGGGTTGGCTGGCTAATTTCCTGGAGGGGCACAACTTCCAAGTCACCCTACAATCGTTTGTTTCTACCACTCTTCAGTTGAAACAGGGCATGCCTCAGGGCTCAACCTTGAGCTCGGCCTTCTTCAATCTGTATATGCGCCTGTTGACCGACTGTTTGGAAAACTGTGTTGTATGCGGACAACACGCAATTAAATCTTACCTTGGCCGAGTACAACGGCCCAGTGGCACAGAATTTTAAGCTATGCCTAGCAGTTTGGCTAACTGGACGAAAACCAGCTCCCTGAGATTAAATACCAGTAAAACTGATATTTTAGTGGAGGGGAAGCAAACATCAGCCCTCCCCCTGCTCAACATTCCCACCCTCTAGCCATGCCGTTGCCCAGCGTACACCTTCGCCCTCACAAACTTCCAAACTACCTCTCAGAGGAGGAAACTTTAGCCCTCCTTACATCCTACGTGACCTTATCCGATGCCTCTGTCCTCCTAACAAGGAAGTCAATTACCTGATTCCCACTATCACAATCAACACCAATAGATCATCATGCCCCTGTAATAGAGGGGTAAACAATAACAACTTAACACAAGTACGTTTAACCTCTCTTTCTTACAACACTCGTACTGATGCTCCACTCTCTGGCCTCCTTATTAACTGTCGTTCAGCTGAAAGACACGCCTCGGACATCGCCACCCTCATCCTAAGCCATAAAACAGATGTAGCTATCCTAACCGAGTCGTGGCTCAATGATTCCTTATCTCCTTACCTTGATTTATTGGTCCCACCTAGCTATAAAATCATTAGACTTGATAGACAAATAAAAAAGGGGGAGGCATTGCATGTATCTACAGCTCAGACCTCCTTGTCACAGAACTCCATGCAGAACTCATGGACTCCTGTGAATATCTTGCTCTCTCCATTAGCAACAACACTACTCAGTTATGCAAATTGCACATCTTCTACCACCCCCCAGACAAGAACAACACTTTCATGGATCTCCTCTTGGAAATCATCACTGCTAAGGTCTCCCCCCAGTTCAATGACATTTTCCTTGATGACTTTAACCTGTATTGGAACGACCCCAATGATTCCCAAGTCAACGCTGTCAAAGTCTTCCTCGCTGACCAGTCACTCACCCAGGCATGCACCCTACTCAGCCACACAAAAGGCTCCACTTTGGTTTGGATAATCACTAAGCCATCAGCGGTCAGGCTGATTGCAATTGAGCCATGCGACTTGCCAGACCACCACGCCATCACCTTCACAATACCTGACTACCGCCTTAAATGTCTCGGGCAACCAGTGAAACCAAAACGCTGGCTTGGAGACACTAAGTGCCTTGACCTCGAGAAGCTGACAACTTGCTGCGTGAGCGACCTAACCCCTCCACTAATCTTTCTAAGGTCAACGACCTCACAGAGCACTACAATTCGACTATGAATAACATTTTGGATGACCTGGCGCCATTAAATCTCAAAAGGTCCCAAATCAAAGACAAAAACCCCTGGTTCAACGGACCCATCAATAGTGAAAGGAAAGCTCTCTGACTTAAAGAAAGAAACTGGAAGCTGCACCCCTCAGCCTCCCTTCTTAAACTTCTCCATCAGGCCAGAAATACCTACAAAAAGAATATCCTCTTGTCCGAAAAAGAGTTCTTCAAATCTGAACTGGAAAATGCCAAGAACAGACCCACAAACTCTTTGAAATAGTCAAACTTCAATCAAACAAACTAGCAAAGTCATAAAAAGAAACAACTACATCCCTAATAAGCTGCGATGAGTTCTCCTCCTTCTTCACAACCAAAATCAACTCACTAGGTAACAAACTCAATGCCACCTCAGACTGACCTTCTCCTCTTACTGGAGCCCTTCTCCCCTCTCTTCCTCTCCAAACAACACCCAAAAACAAGACCCACTGGTCCAACTTCGAATTTTATGATGACCAGTCCATCTCTAAAATTCTAGCCTCCTTAAAACCAAACACCCACTTTGATAACCCTCTCGCCATTCATCGTTCCCATCTGGATTACAATTATCAACACTTCCCTTCTACAAGGGTCCATACCTGACTCCCTGAAAACCGGGCAAGTCATCCCCATCCTAAAAAAACCCACTCTGAACCCGGAAATTCCAGACAGCTTCAGACCTATTTCGAATATTCCTCTTCTTGCAAAAGTGCTGGAGAAATGTGTGCAGCCGCAACTACGCCAACACATCACTGATTTCAATTTACTGGAACAATTTCCAATCTGGGTTCAGGCCTGGGCATAGCACTGAAACCACTATTCTGCACATCGTAGACAAGGCTCTACTAGCCCTTGACCAAGGCAAAACTTATCTCTTGATCCTTCTGGATCTCTCCTCAGCTTTTGACACAGAAACTTCGTGACTGTCTCGAACACAGGATGGGCCTAGGAGGTACCGTTATCAAATGGTTTGGTTCCTTCCTCTAGAACCGCACCCACAGATTCTTAGTCATCAACAACCTATCTGCTCCCTCCCCGATCTCCATTGGTGTCCCTCAAGGCTCTACTCTGTCCCCTACCCTCTTTAATCTCTACCTTGAACCACTAGCTGAAATTCTTTGCCCGGCCAACATCTCCTTCCACATGTACGCCGATGACACTCAGATATACATCAAAATCTCTTCTCTTAAGGAGATGCCCTGATTCTGACTGTTCAATGGCTCACCAACAACCAGCTCAAACTGAATGCCCAAAAAACGGAGTTCCTTCTACTCTCCCCCCAAACAAATCCAATGACATCCCTGAAGGGATTAACTCAATCACAGCACTCAACTGCATGCTAACCATAGTGAATTCTGCCAAATCGCTTGGAATAACCTTTGACAGCAGCCTGAATATGCAAGAACACATCAACTCAATGGCCAAAGCCACCAGGTTCCATCTGAGCTACTTGAGAAAACTAAAACCCTTCCTTGATACTGCCGACCTAAAAACCGCAGATCAGGCGTTAGTTATCTCCAGAATTGAATACGGCTGCTCCACCCTATCTGGCCTGCCAAAGACTTTGACAGCCCCGCTAAAAGCTTGCCTCAACACAGCAGCTAGACTCTTATCTGGCTCATAAAGAAATTGACCACATTTCACCACATCTGAAGGCCTTGAACTGGCTTCCTTATGAAGTCAGAATGCAACTCAAGCTGGCCTGCTTCACTCACAAAGCCTTATACACAAACACCCCAAAGTATCTCGCCCAGAAAATTGTGTTATCTGGGAGAACCAGAAACTCCCCGTCTGCCAGAGACCATGTGCTCCAGCCACCCTGCTTCCGTAATGCAAAACCATATAACCAAGCATTCTCTGGGTCCGCACAAAGAATCAGGAACAAGCTACCTCCCTCCAGCAGAAGAAATCCTACGTTGTCGCGCATCAAAAAAGAAGCGAAAACCTTCCTAATGAGCAAATTACTCCATTAACTCACCTTTATTGAGCATTCCCCTTCTCACCGCCTATGTTTCTGTGCATATTCTCTTGTATTGCTTGGCCCTCTCCGTGTATAAATTGTTCCCCTTATTTTATGGCTGACATGTCTCTCACTGTTTTTGCTACTGTACTGTTTATTGTATTTAGCTCTGACTTTTATCCTACTGTAGTCAATTCCCTAACCCCATCCTTGTATTTTGCCTATGCCTATAATGTACGCAGCGTGTTTATCCCTTGTACAGCGCACTGGTACCCTAATGGGTCATGTTCACGCGATATAAAAGTTTTAAAACCTCAAATAAATAAATATCAATATAAATACAAATGTAAATGTTTGTTTATTCAAAATCGTAAATCTCTGAAAGTTCTTCACCGATTGCTTTGAAATTTTGACACAACGTTGGATTCGAAAACGCACGTGTTTTTATATACACAACTTGGGATTCGAATACGCGCGTGTCGAATACGTGCGTGTTTTTAATTGAAAGCCTGAACAGACAAATAAAAATGTCAATGTTCGTTTGTTCAAAATCTTAAATCTCCTAAAGTTCTTCACCGATTGCTTTGAAATTTTGACACAACGTTGCATTCGATTAAGTGCAGGTTTATATATACACAACGTTGGATTCAAATACGTGCGTGTCCAATACACGTGTGTTTTTAATCGAAAGGCCGAACAGACCCTCTAGATTTGGTTGCTGCGCAACAACTACACGGGACACATTGAGACAATAGTCTACATATATTAGGATGGACAGTTGGTGTCAGTGTGGCAGACCGGGAAGTGGGGAGGGGGGAGGAGTTGGTTCACTTGGCAACATTAAGAAAGGATGCATAGAGACAATAGTCTACATATATTAGGATGGACAGTTGGTGTCAGGATGGCAGACCGGGAAGTGGGTGGAGGGAGGCGGGAGGAGTTGGCTCACTTTGCAACATTAGCGCATGTTTATATATACACAACGTTGGATTCGAATAAGGGAGTGTACAATACGCGCATGTTTTAAATCGAAAGGCCGAACAGACCCTATTGATTTGCTTGCTGCGCAACGACTACAAGGGACGCATAGAGACAATAGTCTACATTTATTAGGATGGACAGTTGGTGTCAGGGTGGCAGACCGGGAAGTACGGAGGGGGGATGAGTTGGTTCACTTTGCAACATTAAGAAAGGACGCATAGAGGCAATAGTCTACATTTATTAAGATGGACAGTTGGGTGGAGGGAGGGGGGAGGAGTTGGTTCACTTTGCAACATTAGCGCGTGTTTATATATACACAACGTTGGATTCGAATACGCGCGTTTCCACTACGCACCTGTTTTTAATCGAAAGGCCGAACAGACCCTACCAATTTGGTTTCTGCGCAAAAACTACAAGGGACGCTTAGAGACAATAGTCTACATATATTAGGATGACAGTTGGTGACCGGGAAGTGGGTGGAGGGAGGGGGAGGAATTGGTATACACAACGTTGGATACGAATACGTGCATGTACAATATGCGCATGTTTTTAATTGAAAGGCCGAACAGACCCTATCCATTTGCTAGCTGCGCTACAACTACAAGGGACGCATAGAGACAATAGTCACAAAAACATATTATATACCCACAAGCATTGTGAAATTAAACATATTAGAAACATGCGCTTACTCCTTTCTTTCTCTTCCATTTAACCAGACTGAGCCACAGCAACGCGTGGCCGGGTACAGCTAGTATAAAATAAAAATCTATTTTGTCCTCAGTCTGGTGGCCCAATGAGTTGGTTCCCTACCGACCCAAACTACAAAGTTAAAAACCTTTCAGTTTGGTTCAAATCTACTTTACCTTTCTCGGAACAAATCTCCACTCTTTTTTGGGATCCTATAAATGATCAGGAAAATCCTAGGGCTTATTCTGGACTGGGCAAAAAAAAATCGGGGGTCCAAGCCTTTGTGGCTTCTACACTGAACTATTGCAATGTTCTTTATTTGGGGGTTTTCAAGAGGAGCTTACATATGCTTCAGAGGGTGCAAAAGACGGCAGTACATATGCTGCTGAACATCCCCAAATTTGCTCCCACGGGGCAAGCGCTGGAAACTCTTCACTGGCTCCCTATTGAGGAAAGGATATCCTTCAAAGCCCTGTGTTACGTACACACAATATTACAGTGCAAATGCCCACACTACCTTCTTCCAATGATCGGACCATACCACCCTATGCGCTGTCTGAGATCTGCTGGAACAGGACTGGTCAGTGTCCCCAAATTTAACAACAAGCACTTTCGCAGTACCTCGTTTAGGTTTCAGGCAGCCAAACAGTGGAACTCACATAGCTCCCATCTCAGACTGGATCCCTCTGAAACGGCTTTTCAAAAACACTGTAAAACCTGGTTATTTAGGAAAAGTCTAAACCAACAGTTGTTGCCTGCCCAGTCTTCTTTTTAACTACCTCAGTCCTGTCGGAATGCAGAGCGGGGACACTTCAAAATGGAGTACCCAGGCGCTATACAAGCTTCCAATATAACATATACATTAGACTCAGGGCCCAATTACAAGTACGGCATTCCCGGGACCGCCGTACCCGTGGATGGGTGTACAACTGCCACCATAGCGTCGGGCCTTCTGCCTGATTACAAAGGGGGCATTGGAACCCGCCAAAAGACCGTCGCCACCGCCAGGATCCAGGAACTGGCGGCAGTGGGGAAAGTGCCTGCCTTAGCACCACGGGGCAGATAACCTGCCTTTCCACCAAGCCTTTCATGCCATTGAACCGGCCATTAATGGCTTGTTGGAAAGGCATGTAAAAGGACCCCCACCAGAGCCCTGGCCAAATTTGAACATGCAGGTGTGTGCTGGGGCACATGATATGCCCCCCAAAATTGCACGGTTGTGCATGCACTGTGCACAAACGTGTGGTAGAAGCTGTCATGCCGGTGGTATAATATTTAGGCTCTCCTATGAGCCAAACATTCCTGCCACCCTAACACAAGTGACCCCACATCGCCAGCCCTGGATTACTGTTTTAATTAGGCGGGATGGAATACCAATGGCTTGGCAGACTTCCTAGGACTGCGTCAGCGGCTGTCCTACTAGGAGACCGTCAAAGTCATAATCAGGCCCTTAATCATTACAAAATAAGTTACATAACACAATGTAACATATCAATCAAAACAATGTATGAAAACCCCAAACTATACACTAGTGAAAATCACTACAATTGTACAATTGAATGTTAAAAAAACCACAAGTAACACTATGACCGGTGTCTAGACCTCCCCATTAAACCCAACCCTCAAACCACCTTCAAAACCCTTCATATATTTTTAAAAGGACTTGCCTGTTCCAACAAACATCAGCACCTTACTGCAACCTGGATACCGGAAAATAGACTGAAAATGACACAAATGGACTATAGAATAGAAGGTGGTCGTAAAAGAAATGGTCGCTAAATGAAACTAAAGAAGACTATCTCCCCAAAGAAATGATTGGGAAAAAGTGTAAAAAATGTGCACATGCTGAATAAACATATGAAATAATTTTACAAAAATATTAAACATGTAAAGTAAAAATAAAATAATGTAATAGATACTGAACAAACATATGTTAAGATGATGTTGAAAATATGTACATAAAACAATTTAACAAAGGTAAAAAATAATTAAAAAATGCAAAACAAGTTTAAAATGTACAATGTACATCATTTAATTTTTTTATGTAACAATAAAAATATATTAAAAATGTTTCATTCAGTTATTTGTTTAAATGCTTGTTTTTAGTTGAAATATATATTTTTAGTAATCTAAAAATAAACATAAATAAACTTTTAAAACAATTTTATAATTGGGAAATGTGTCACATATCATTATGCTATAAAATATGTCATTAATAATAATACTTATTACAAACATTTAACTATTTTTTATTATATTTCTAAACACCCACAGTATTAATTAAATAACACAACCATTTCTACTGCATACAAATACTATTTAAGCAAAGGATTTCAAAGAAAATGTATAAAATTAAATAATCACACTTCAGTGTAAACCATTTTTAAGAAAGTGTTGGACTCTAAAGGGGTGACATTTCATATTCCCACTCCAATCTATCCCAAGTTGGTGAAGGTGTTGGATACTAAAAGAGTGGTATTTACTATTCCCACTCAAATCTATACCAAGTTGTTAAAGGTGTTGGACACTAAAAATGTGACATTTGCTATTCCCATGCCAATCTATACCAATTTGGGGAAGGAGTTGTACAATAAAAGGGTGAAATTTTCTAATTCCACTCCAAATTCACCCAATTTGGGGAAGGTGTTGCCACTGAAGGGATTACATTTACTATTCCCACTCCAATTATTACCCATTTGGGAAAGACCCTGTTTTTCTGGCTTAGGACTTTGAGCTTTTTTGCCACTGCCATTCAGTGCCAACGCGCTGTGCTTGTCATATCCAAACTGATGAATGGTGTATACATGATTGAGTGATTTCAGTTAGCTGTAGGTCCCTTGTCTAGGGGTAAGACATATACCCAGGGCATGTACCTTGAACACTCCTCCATGGCCCTACAGCAATGGATTGTGCCACAGGTTTGCCTTGATGTGCGCATGTTACTATTACTTGGCTTGGCATTTAACCACATTGGTGCTAAGGCAATTCCCGCTGGGTGCTGACTTCCTTGAATTCCCATTGTTCATGACAAGGTCAGCTCGTCATAAGCACAGCTCCAGTGCACTGCATGACGAGCTGGCCTTGTCATTAGCATGGAAGGGGTTAAACAAGGTTCTGCACGTCTTTTACTATATAGGAGTCCTCCCTGGCCATAGGGTGCGGTGTTGGGAAGAGATAGGGCATATGCACGTGTTTCAAGGGTCGTGAATGACCAGGAATAGTGTGTTTGCTATGATGGCCTGCTTCTCGCATGGGATTAAATTGGGGAATGTAGGGAAAGGCTATTGAGTAGTATTTCCTAAATGCAGAATAGTATCAGTATGGTGTTTGATATCGATGAGTTTGTAATGGTGAATCCTCTCCGGTAGTGGAGTGGGTCGAAGTTACGTATGTGGAAATGTCACTTTGGGAAAGTGGCCATTTTGAAGCTCGTGACTGTGTGACCGGTGGCCTTTCACCAATTCACATCTGGGTGCCTGACCACAACATCTGTGCATTCCTGATAGAAGGCCATAAACTAGGGGCTCAATGGAAATTGCGGACCATTGACTCTGAGAGGCTTTTCTGGGACGGTGACATAGGGTAGAATTGACACCTACATTCCAAGTTGCAGGGTTTTGGCCCCTCTAAATATAGTGATCAAACCTCCTGGGGTAAAATGATAGACAGGACAAGATTTAGAGAGGGCTTGTGCATTCCAAAGGTGGCCTTTTGAACATATTGTATCTTTAAAGGCTATGTGTTTTTAAGTACTGGTGCTCTGGCCTCCAAAAGTAGAGACGCTTTTGATTTGAAACCAGACTATGCTGATTCGATGCTGGGACTGCAACAAGAGGAATCATTAGGGCAGGAGGGACTGCAACTAGATCATCTGCAGACTTGCAGTGGCCTGGAGCCTGTCGTGCTCCAGGAAGGGGTCTTTCCATTGGTGAATTTTGCTAGACGTTGCTGGCCTGTATTTAAGTGCCTATTGTCATGGGCCTGGTTCCTAAGTACTCTCCAAGGGCTGGTTCGCTGGCCTTCTATCCATGACATCTCAGGGACACAAAGGATCTCACTGTTTCTGAGAAACTCTAAAAAACCACACAGGGTGTGGCGGAAATGAGTGGCAGTGATATTTGATAGGGACAAAGTTCGGCCTGATGTGCACCATCATCACACTGTTCAGAGGAGTGTGCTCGTAAATATCAGCAGCCCACTTGAGGTGTCGGGATGTGAGGAGTGTTGGAGAAGCTTGCACAGTCAGTCGGACCTGTGCTTGCAACCAGGGGACCTGTACTAGCTTGAACTCAGGAGTGTGTGGTGTCCGCAAGGTGTTGGGGGACCTTAGCTGTGAGCTGACTCTAACTTTAAATTCTAGATCTGAAGGATGACAGTGCCTGACATCGCAGCCTTCATCCAAGGTCGCTGGCCCTCTCCCTCGACCCATGCCACAAGGTACTTTTTCGTGGGGACATTGTGACAGGGCCCGTTGTGCCTTGTGGACACCTACAGCTGTCTGTCAGGAGCTACAGCAGCTCATACCTCAGCTTGAGGGGAACCATTTCTCCAGACTTGGAAGTGCTTCCTGAGTCACAACTCATGGTCTACTGGGGGATAGTGATCCTGTACTTGTGCAGACACCGCTAGGTGCCTGGAGGTCTAATTCAGGTGGATGAAAGTAAGAGACTGTTTCTTTCCCTTTTAGGTAGTTCTGACAATCTAATCAATGTTGCTCCAGCAGGGGCAATGTGTATCATTGGCTGGTGTAGTTGAGTGACTGAGGGTGTGGATCACAAGTTAAAGTCAAAGACCTGTGAGTGCTTGACCATTTCAACTGTTGAAGGTAGGTGATATTGGGAAATTTCATGTTGGATAAATATCTCTGATAAGGGCATGTATGTTCATGCCGTTCTGCAGCTAATGGTAAAGTTCGACAATTGCATATTCCTGTAAAATGTTAATATACAATTTGCATTTCATTTTGATTTCAATGTGTGTGTAATACAAAGGTCAGTCTTTTATACATATGGTGTGGAGTCTTTTTTCGTTGTATGCAGTGTGCTGCGAGGATGGTGTTGTGCCAATACTTTATACTTTGGCCCTGAGAATAAGCCTCACTGCTCAGTGCCAAGCTACCCAAGGGTGAGCACAGGTTATTGATATCAGCCTATCTAGGACGGTGGATTCTGACTAGCTTTGATGCATCCCGCCCAGCCGGAAACTGCTGGGTCGAACATATAATAAAAACTAATATGTACATAACCAGACACTAGGCAAAATCACAAACCTATATATTCATATTTAAACATTGTCATATAAAATAATATTGTATTACTATTACTAATTAGTATATTGTTTTAAACCTTTACTAACATTCCTAAGCTTAGAACCAGATCATAAAAAATAAAATCATTATCCAAAATTAAAAAGAATTAAATAAAAATATATAAAACCAAATTTTAAAATGAAAATGTAAACATATTTTTACAGTGACATTATGATTTTCTATATAAATTTGTTTACAAAAATGTAATGATGAATATTTTTTACACAAAAGTATCAAATGCATTTTTACAAAAATAATGAATTTACTTTATTAACTTTCATTTTTATATATTTTGAAATCGTTTTCATTTAAATATTTATTTTACTATTCACAATAAGATATGTTTAAGTTATTATAATGTATATATTTTAATTAGTTATACATTATTATTGATAACAATATTAATGTTACAAAATACATTTCAACGTTTACAATATTAATTTGCATATCATTAAAATAATTTACATTTAATGCACACTAGAATATCCAATTTAAAAATCACCTCACTCTTATCCCCTAAAAACTCATGAGCCTGCTGCTGAAAAATTGTAAATCCATTATTTTTACACATTAATACAATTACAAACACAATTCTCAATAATTTCATAATTAATAAATTATCTAACTAAAAGCACAAGTAACAAGGTTCATAAACATAGAATCAAATAGACCACAATGAAGTACATGCAAAATGGCATTTACCAACAATATTGCATACAACAATATTTTCTGTATCAATATTTTTTCTTTGATATTAAAAACAGCACTGAAAACTATGGGGTCCATTAGGATTGCGGGCGGATCGCCGCCACCCGTTTGGCGGTGGCGATCCGCCCGCGAAAAACCTCCGCCCGCTTTGCATTTACCCCCCCACCCCACCATATTCCTGTGGCGTGGGGGACCCCGGCAGACGGAAAGACCGCGTGCCGTTTTCCGCCCGGTCCCAGAGTCGATAGTGCGGAAAAACTGCTAACATGGTGGCTATGTCTGGGAGACACCGCCAGCCATATTAACATGTCTGCGGGCTTGTGCCTTCAGGCGGTATTTGCAATTGGGGGCCCGTAGCGGGCCCCCTTGCGATTCGGGGGCATGGGGGGTGCACATGCAGTTCTATGCACAACATGTCAGGCACCACGCGGTGCCTGCCATGTTGTGCATGGAAGTGCACGACATGACTTCCTGGCATTGTGGCGGGCGGTGCTGAGTGCACCGCCCGCCACAATGTCAGGAATGCAGGATGCGCCCGCCAGTGTGGCGGGCGCATCCTAATGACAACAACTGGACCCCTGCAGCATCGGCAGGCGGTCCCAATCCCCGAAAGGATGGCGAGCAGACAAAGTCCGCCCGCCATCCTATTGACCCCCTATATTTTTACCTTTGATATTCCTGTCGACGATATATTATTTTTGGGGTATCACCATATTTTTTATTCAATATTTTGTCCAGACACCTTTTGGATAGACAAATAGCCAGTGAAAAACGTTTTTCTAAGGTTAGTGTTTTGGACCTTCAGGAGGCTGAAAGCTGATCCTCAACTGAAGAGTGGTGATTCTGAAGGAGACAGTGTGGATAGTCATCTCCTCTATTCTAGGCCAGCAGTGTTGTCCCAAGCGCATCCTCACCTAAAAATATCAATTGCAAGGAGGAAGCAGTGGGCTTAGCCTGATGTTAGATCATTACAATGTACAACTTTGGAGATGGTTTACAGTCTAGCGCTGAATACATAATAGCTTTACACTTTGCACTTTTCAGGGTCAGCTCAGCTTTCAGGCCGGTGTGATAATATCCTTAAATAGAACAATTCTCAAAAGAAGACTGGGAAAGCTGTGGCCTTGGAGCATGCATATAAAGGGTTGTATATAAAAATGATCCCTGTATGATACGTAGACCAGCAGCAAGGCAGAACTAAAAAATTCCAACCAAGATAAAGTATTTTGTATGGGATCCTTAAATGAGGTATATAATAGGTAGAATCTGCTCATGTTCTATTTATTTTATATTACACAATGTAAAATTGGCCAGTATTTTTAATTCAGGAAAGTGTCAATTCTAAATATTACAACAAATATGGTGTTCCCAGTGCAATTGCAAAATCCCACCTACTCTTGAAACAGCATAATAATGAAAATCGGGCTGGATGTTTTAAGCCACCATTCACATTTCACTGTAACAGCAGCAACTCTCCTGACTTTCAAAGGGTGGCAGAGATCCCCTTGCAGGTGACTACAGTGAATGAATGCATCTACCTGCAGGGAGATATTTGGAGGGGTCTCTATATCCTCTTTCACTCATTCCACGAGGCACTGCCGGGGAGCGCAATGAATGAGCACCACTTTTAAGTGGTGTAGTCAGTGCACCTCCTGAAGGACTCTTTACCACTGTGCCCACAACTGTTATACGGTGGGTACAGAGCAAATAATTCCTTCATTTGAATGGGGTCATGCCCCCTTGACATTGCACTGTTCACATTTAGGGGCCTATTACGATTGCGGTTTTTCCGCATCCTCCGGGCCGGCGGAAGCCACCACCGACCCGGAGGATGCGGAAAAACGGCAGCGGACCCACCAAAGACCCACCGCCACATTAGGATGGCTGGTGGGTCCTGGTTTCCGTCCGCAGCTTTTCCGCCGCGGTGAAAAGCTCTAATATGGTGGCGGTGTCTCTCAGACACCGCCAGCCATATTAGGATGGGCTTTAAAAAATGCTTTTCCGCGGCGAGTTTTACACCGTGGAAAAGCATGTGGAACTTCACTGCGGGGGCCCGTTGTGGGCCCCCTGGGTGAAGCGGGTGTGGAGGGTGCACATGGGGGGTACCTATGGTACCCCCCTGCATTTGTATGCAGAAATCGGCAGGCACCGCACGGTGCCTGCCGCTTTCAGCATACAAATGTAATGTATGCATTTTTACCATTGCGGCGGGTGCAGCTCTAAGCCGCACCCGCCGCAATGGTAAAAATAGAGGATGTGACCGCCAGGGTGGCGGTCACATCCTAATTGGACAGGAGGGAACTCCACAGGCCATGCGGAGGTTCCCTCCTCCACTATGGTCGCAGACGGACTCAAGTCCGTCCGCGATCATAATGGGCCCCTTAGTTCCAATACGATATGTATTACAGAAGGGGTTATACAAGCATCTTTGGCCCCTTCTGTAATACCAAAGTGCCCTGGACTGCAAAGAACAGGCACAAATGCCTGTTTTGCCCCTGGGGTACTTTCATAATATGACATATAGGCTCTCCGCCAGCCCAGAAAACACAGACCCTGGATGGCTAAAGCCCACTACCCTGTTGTTAGTTACCTAAATGAATAAACCCTAAGCCTCTCCCTTCATTCAGCAGCCCAAACACGAGCTTGATAAACTAAACACCAACACTTTCTCAGGACCATGAGTCCTGTTTGGATGAACCCCTAGAATCATACACCAGCCCTTACATGGATTCTTGTTTAATGAACCTCCATATTTTTTTCCTCACTGTAACCCAAGTCCGAAAATGTTGGAGGCTGTATAGTCTCTTGCTTAAGTCGCAAAATGATATGTAAAGTTGATTTATGAAAAAAAAAAAAAAAATTCCTGCTCTGCAAGAGCTTTCTAATGACCCCTAAGACCATTCCTTCCCCTATCTCCATAAGTTCTATTTGGATGAATCTCAGGATCGTCCCGTTTCAAAGTTGCCCGGGTCCTGGGAAGGACATAGCCAGGACCCTCTCCTTGTAGGTGTTGTTGAGCCTGACTGTTTGAACTACATGACTAACCTTTCAACTAACCATCTAGTAACCCAACATTGACTGGTAAAATGTCGACGTACGACAATATCGACTGTAAAATATCATTGACTGCACAATGTTTTCAAGGTTAGTATATCTGTAGTTAGAATAGTACGGACATGTGCAAAAAAAGTGAGGGATAGCGTGTGTGCCTTAATGACAAGATATAGGGTCTCCATCAACACTAAATAAGGCACAACTGAGCATCTGCTGCTTTTTGACAAGTGTCCCACATCTGTCAAAGTCTAAATAAGGCCCTAAATATTGATTTCCTCAGGAAGATACTGTGCAAGTTAAATTATTTCAGTCCATATTGCTGGTGATCGATTTTGGTGTAGTCAGAATTTTGAATTACAGCCCCGCTAGTTACATATGTCCTAGCATCCTTTCCCAGCTCCAGACTTTCCAGGTTGATGAACCCCAGGACCCTCATCTAGCGCAGCTACTCAAGTCTTACTCGTGTTTGACGAACCTTAAAACACTTGCTCAGCCTCACAAGCCCGATTGGGTCTATCCTCAACTGCCCTTTCCAGTTTCATTGGTTCTAGCAGGATGAATCTTAGAATCCTTCCCTTGTACAATCTTTGCTGGTCTTGATTGAATTAATCCCCAAGACCTTTGCCTCAGCCAGTCTCTGTAGACTGAACCATAGGATCATCTCTCTACACCTAGTACTGCATTGCTGATAGTTGTAAGGTGTCCTTACCAAGTAAGTGAAGGATTTAATCTGGTTTGCTATGGTAGAGTCACTGTTCTTCACATTGAAGTCCACATTCATGTTTCTACCCTTTTTGAAATCTGAAGCTTTGACTCCGATCTGGAGGTAGTTCATGGAGTTTCCTTGCGTCTTATAAGCACTTGCCGTCATTGTTGCCCGGGCTTGATGATGTTCAAGGTATTTAGGATGGTTTGTGACAACCTGCAAAATGAAAAGTATCAAAGTTAGAACATTGCCTGAAAAAATATTAGCTTGAAATGTTTGATTTAAAGTTCATTACTCTAATGCGATGGTGGTATGAGTCTGGCCTGTGATTCCTCTCTGTCTGTTATCAGCTCATTACGGGGTCTCTTAACTCTACATTGTTGATTCAATGTTCTTTCCCTCAGCACCCCAATATCTGCTCTGTAGTTTCTTCCTCAGCACTCAGTTGCTTTCCTCACTGCTACCTTGCCCCTTAAAATCTGCTTTTCTCTCTGTTCCACAGCTTCTCAGAAACCTCAGATGCCAGTTGTATAACTTACATTGTCCATAAGCTAGAATAGTCTCATCCCTCTCTGGGAGGGTAGTGTGTGTGTGTGTTACTATCCTTGTAGGGCGTTGGATGTGATAACACACTCGCACTGTGGGGACCTGAACACAAGTCCCCACCAGACAATCTCTTCCAAATCCCAAATGATAGAAAATGACTTTACAATCATGTAGGGTTGTAGGCCTACTTCTACAGCTTTTAAAAAAATTGACCTTGTGGGTACCTGTGCTTCATGATGTGTGTTTATGTTTTTGCTCAACTCTCTGCTCCTGTAAACATGAGGCGGTACCGCAGACTTAAAAACAACAAGGAATTTAAACACACTTTAATCTAGCAGCAAATAGCATACTGGATTAACATGAAAGCTATTTTTTCAGTTTCAAGTTGATTTTGTTTCTCTATTTATTTATACAAATTATATTTAACTGAAGATATTGACTTTGTACTTTTATTTGATATTGTTATTCTTAGCAACCTTAAATGCAATACCTGAAACTACTTATTGATAGTTTCACTATTTCAAATGATGAAGGATTTCCATTGTCCAGTTTTATCATTGACTCCAGTTATATCAAATAACTCACATACCTACCTATGAGTTTTGCAGCTGAAAAAAATGTAGATCTTGCTGCCTTCATTTATGTTGAATTTGATGACTTTGTGAAAAAGCGGATTTGTTTACATGCTTGTATGCATCCTAGAGTGTATTTTCTATGATGATATAATTACATGATGGATGTGTGAGTCAGCGTGTGTAGCACAGAAAGTGGAGAGAAAGGGGAGGAGGAAGAACATGGTGGCCACGCACTAGTCAGCTGCGTTAACCTGAGGAGAAGGGAAGTGTTCAGCACCAGGAAGTGTGCTTTCAGCTCCCAGCTCATATCTCGCGCTACATGCGATGATGGGGTGATGTGACGATAAAGAAAAAAGGACCGTCCTACCTGTCCGGTGTGTTTTGTACCAGCCTTATTTCGGGTGCCCGGTCCCCCGTTAACGGTGGAAATGCTGCAGAAACGCCCGGGTCATTTTTGCTTTCCCTCAGAGCTGGGCGAGGCTCTCTGGGGAACAACGAGCACTGCAATACCTGATGGGAGCTTGCCGCACAGGACCTCCAACGGGATAAGGCAGCTTTCTCCTGCGTCCCGAGGGGAGGAGTCAGCACAAGTACAGCTGGACAGGCAGGACAAGCGACCCAAGGAGCTGAGGAGGTCTTGGAGAAGAATGAGGTGTGCTTCCCCACTGTAATCGCCCTCTGTTTGCTAGGAGAATAAGAAAAGGAAAGGCCTGAGGAGAGGGGAAGAATTGGAGGCAGTCACTAAACAAGAGCACCAGGAACAACAGCGACGTCAGTACCAGCACCAGTCTCATCGGTCTTTGGATCAGAGTAGGTACAGACCTGGGGGAAAATCAAGGTATGCGCTTCATGCTCATAGGGTAGGTAGTTCAGGGGTGAAGCCAGATATGGATCCCTTGGTGGTTGTTCCTGAAAATGTCGCTACACCTCACTGTAGTATCTTGAGAAGGCTCTAGGAGGCACGAAATCGAAATCAAAACATGGAAAATCTCCTAAACAGGCTAATAAGTCAACCGGTTCTATAGAAAGGAGAATTCCTGCCAGTCAGATAGGAGTGACCCAATCCATTAATTCTTATTTTAGAGCGATGTCTGCAACAGCTAAAAATCAAAACACACAAGGAGCAGATACAAACAATATGGACGCCAATAATATAGTTGCAGGGCTGGGCAAGAATGAAGGCACTCAGTTAACTGCCCAGATCCCCACTAGAAATAGGTTTGAGGTGCTAGCCTCTTTAAATAGCCAAGAGGAGGTGGTTGAAGTTCCACAAGTAGATAAAGTGAATACAGTTACCACGCAGGAGTCTTCTGGCGAGATTGGCAGGGAGGATAGGGATGAGGTAGCAGGAATGCAGGAGGAGGAGTGGCTATCCATAATACAACTGAGTCTAAGAACCAAGATTAAAAATAGATTTGAGGTTACTGAGACTAATCAATCTGGGATATAAGCCTCCTGTCTAGCTTTGAACCAAAAGCGGTATGAAGTGGCCACACAAACTAAAGTGTTGGAGGAAGAAGCAGCATTAGTTAAGCAAAATGTGCAGCAAAAGGCAAGCAAAATCTTGCTGCTGACTAAACAAAATCATGGCTTGAAGGAGGATCTAGAAAAGATTGAGAACCATTCGAGGAGGAATAACCTCTGGGATCTGAACATCCCAGAAATGCAGGAAGGGGCAGATATGAAGCCCTTTGTGGTTGCATTACCGCAAGACAGAATTCTCATGGACAGGTCAGACATTAATCTAGAACTCGAGATCTAAAGAGTTCACAGGCAACCATTTAAAAGGAACCCAAATCGTCAGAAACCTAGGGAGATCCTGGTGAACTTCTTTACTTATACGGTGAAGGAAACTATCTTGAATATAGTTTTGAAACACGGACCTTGCACTGCTAAAGATTACACTTTCACTATTTGGTCAGATGTTTCTAAGGTAAGGATCAGCGACAGTGGGAGTTTTGTAAAATGTTGGAAGAGCTTCATAAATTGGGGGCTAAAGCACAGATAAAATTCCCAGCAAAGCTGCGCATCATGTGATACAACCAGATGTACAACTGTCATACTCCTGAAGAGGTGTATGGTCTGATAGATACAACCAGGAAACTCAAGCAGTAGGGGTGGTGGAGAGACAGGGTGGGAGCTGGGAGATGTCCCAGGTTCATGTGTGCATAATTATTTGTTTTGTGTGTTTGGTACCCTCTACTCCGGAGAAGCACACAGGCATTCAAAATGCCAAACAATAGAGGGAGGATTTGTCAAGGCTAGAGTTGGGTGTGGGCACAGGGTAAGATGTAGGAAAAAAGATTAAAAATAGGTCTTATACATATAGGTGGTTCTCTCTAAAGATTAGTGGAGGTGGGTGAGGAGATATGTTTACTTAACCTAGAAAGTTAATAGTCTTAGATCACAGGGAAGGCAGAGATTGGTACTTTGACATCTTGAAGAAAGTAGGGCCCACATAATAATTTTGCAGGAGACACATTTAACTGTAATACAGAGAAGACAACTTTATTTAAAGTGTAGATGGACTGAGAGTTACACATTTTCGAATTAGGTAGAATTTTGTAAAGGCGTAGCAATTCTTTTGAGTAAAGGAGCAATCCTAGAGATGCTATCATCTAAAATGAATAGCTCGGATAAATGGGTTTTGGGGAGAATAAGATGTTCTAACTATGAATTTGTGTGTGGGGGGTTTTATGGCCTGAATGCCAATGACCCCTCATATATCGCAACTTTGGAGTGGAGTTTGTTGGAGGCTGCATTACCAATAGTCTTGGGTGGGAACTTTAATCCTTTGCTTGATCCGACCCTAGATAGATATACCAGGAGAGATTGTATTGTTGCACCTAAAACTAGGCAGGCATTAAGGAGTTTGCTCCAAGATCTGGGGTTGGTCGATGTGTGGCACTACCAAATGGGCTAGACAAGGGGGTACATATTTCATAGCAAGAAATATTGCCATTTTTTAGGCTTTATTTTTTGTGTGGCTACAGTAATAGCAGATAACGTTAGAAGAATTGATCATCAGCCAGGACATATCTCTGACCCTTCACCTGTAACTATGGTTTTTAAGTGTCCTGCCCATTGGCAGAATCCTAGGTGTACAGTCAATCGTGCCCTTCTCCTTGATGCTGAAGTCACCTCGACCCTGGAAAAGGTCAGCAACTATTTATTTGCTGACAATATGAGGTCAACCTCCCTCACAACAGTGTGGGACACATTTAAAGATTTAGCAAGAGGAGTTTTGTAAAGTGTGGGTTATGCCACGAGTAGGGCAGAGAGTGTGGAATGTAATGCCCTAGTGAAGGAAATGGGGGGGGGGGGTGTTTGAGGATGCCCTGCAGGCGCAAAGTTACCCCCAATGTAGGGATAACGTGAAAAAGAGGCTAGATGATGCCCAGCTACATTCCATAATCAAGCGGGAAAAGAATTGCAGGGATTGGAGGCAAGCCAAGAGTATGAAGGTTTTTGAGCATGGGAAGGGAGCATGAGCACTCCTAGATTGGAAATCAAGATCAGAGCTGCCGCAGAATAATAGCAAGGAGTTAATCATCAACTCCTAGGGGGACATTTCTAAAAATGCAGGGAAGATACAAGAACATCGTGTCTCCCTTTTTCTGCATTACATACTAGGAAGATTACTCCAGACCTGGAAGGTATTAGGGGATGCTCCGGGATAGGATCCTGCAAGGGCTTACAGAGATAGCAATGAAGTCTGTTCTCTTAAAGAACAAATGATGGAGGATGAAGTTTCGGAGCATCTTAAGTGGGATAAGAAGGGGAAAACTGCGGGCCTGACATTATCCCCTCTGAGCTATATAAGATATGAAAGTAGGCGGTGATTAATTTATGGGGTAATTTGTTTAATTCTATATATTTTGAGAATGCCCAGATCCTAGAGTCATGGAAGGACACCACACTAGTGTTGATTCTGAAGCCCACTAAAAAAAGAAGGCAGACTCATACCGGCCAATTTCTCTTTTGAATGCTGATTATAGGGTCTTCACCAGCATCTTAGCAGGTAGGTTAGCTAAGTTGGCTCCACAATTAATTTACCCATATCAGAAAGGGTTAATTTCTAAACCTCAAATCCACTATCTTGCACAACAATTAAGGGGGAGCATTGATCTGGCCATGGATTGTTCGATTCCATTGGCTGTTGCCACAATAGATGCGGCCAAGGCCTTTGACCGGGTGTGTTGGGTATATTTGTAGGAGGTCTTGACAGCACTAGGGTTTCCTGTGCTTTATCTTGATTTTTCAGAGACTGTATGAAAACTCATTGGCGTGAATCCTATTTAATAGAGTTCTCACAGAGTTTTAGAATTACCCTGGGTAAGAGGTAGGAGTCTCCTCTCTCCTCTCTTGAGTTGATATCTATATAGAACCATTTGCCCAGTTACTTAGAAGAGACCCCCCGGTTAGCTCCCTTTCCTGTACAAATAAGCAACAAGATAGTGCACTACGCAGATAATTTAATAATTTATACATCAGACCCTTTTCAGACTATACCCAGGGTAGAAATGTAAGAGGAAGAATTTGGGGCATCGTCAGGTTATACCATGAATACAACTAAGTCGTAGATTAAGTGCTGGAGTATCACCAATTGTGATCAGGAGGTGACTGAGTTAAGATATTTGGGCATCAAAATAGGGGCGGTTCCAGAACACAATTTAGAGCAGTGGCAAAGGAGATTTATAAGCTCCTCATAAGATGAAGAAACTTGACATTGTCTATCTATGGACAGATGAAATTGTTTAAAATTATGGTTTTAGCTAAGAGTAGCTAGATTTGTGCGTTTCCCGATTCCAAAATGTAAAAGATGCAACCAATCAGTGAATTGTAGAGCAAGGTGAGCAGTATCAGAAAGTGAAGAGAAGCACATATATTTCTTTCACAAAGTAAAAAGGAGCTATTTGTTTTGCCTGCATAACCCTAAACAATAGTTTAATAAAATCTATCATCTTCTTGTGAAGTGATTTGAAGTTTAGTCATTATATGGAGAGTATATTTTAAAAACAGTTCATTTTTAGGTCTCGCCCTCGAGACCTCTTATTGCCGAGATGCCTCTCAAGGGAGACAGACCGGGGCACGCGCAGATTTTTGCAGATTCTGCTTTGTGGATGCGCAAGTGAGATGCGCCTGCCACAAAGCGTGCGCGGGCACCGCAGAAGCTTCACTCGAGCACGCCACTGACCATTTCCGCACCCACTACCGTCCCGTCCCTCTCCCCATTCAAGCAGCCCATTGTATTCTTGTTGGCAAGGCTACCGGGACTTTTCTAGAGCTCAGTGCAACCTAAGGGGGTGTGGCGGGATCTGCACTTGAGACTCGGAGTTCTTCTTCCAGCTTTTCAATACCTTTTACTCTCACATTTTCTTCCTAAGCACTATTTCTAGCGTTCGGGACAACAGGGCTCTTTGCCCCTCTGCAGCCCATAAAGGGAGTGTGGAGGAGCTGGCACCCAAAGGCGGAAGGTCCCTGTCACTCTCCCAACATATTATTTTCTGTTTCTTCCCCCTTGCACTCACTTGCTGTTGGTCTGCCCTCCTTCAGTGATGCTCTTCACCCCCTCTGCTGCTGCTTCCGCTGCCCCGGACCCTCCATGCTTCTTTCCTTGGGTTTGTGTTACCCCTCCGCTGCTGCTTCCGCTGCCCCGGACCCTCCATGCTTCTTTCCTTGGGTTTGTTTTTTTTGTTTATGTCCTACCTGACGGGTTCCCGGAAAGCACGTGACTCCCCTGGTCACGTGTGACTCTACAGTCCGATTGCAAAACCCCGGCAGCAGGCGTGGGCCAATCACTGGCCGCCTGCAACATGGAAATCCAATAGCAGCCGCTTTCCCGGATGTCCAATGCGTGCTTTGGGAAGAGCCAGGGAGAAGATCACAAGCTCTGCAAGTTTTTTAATTCCACATTTTCATTAATTATTTGCTAAAGGCAACCGAAGAAGCTATTAAGTTGTTTTATAATTTGCTTGTTTTGTTTTGTTTGTAAGGCCCATCCGAATACCATGCAAACTGCAGCCTGCGCCCGCCCGAGCGCGGTGCCCTTCAAGCGGCGCCGCGCTGTTTTAAACGTAAGCATTTACAATGCAATCGTAACTATTGCATTGCAAATGCTTGTTAAACAAAGTTATCAGGCGCCCTACAAACACACACTGGCACATGCACGCGCACTCCTGGGTCGAAATTCCGCGGTACCGGGAAAATCACTTTATCACAGTTTCAAGGTTTCCGTGAGCGCTGAAATTAAATCAGTCCCAGTAATTGTGGCGTCGCTTGCTTGTTGTGTTATGACTGCTTCCTTTTAAACACGACGGTGCAAGCTGCCACTTAGCAGAGTGTGAGCGGGGAGACTTGTGATTGTTCGGTTCTCCTGGGGCGAAATTCCACTGTACGGGAGAAATCACTTTATCACAGTTTCTAGGTTTCAGTGAACGCTGAAAATAAATCAGTCCCAGTAACTGGGGCGTTGCCCTGAACATACTGACGCTGGTTTGATCCATTATGCCTATTTTTCTCACTGCGCAGCAGCCCCTCTGTTTACATGCTGCGTCCTTTCTTGGCAAACAGTCCCAAACCATACATTAAAAGGCTTCTGTTCGGGTTATGACTGCATCATGTGTTCTGCAACTTCACTGCCCGGTTTTTCCCTCCGGCCCGCCCGAGAGATGCTATGCTGATTCATTTATAATGTGAATAAATATACCTCTGCTGTCTGAAAGCCTGTGCTTGTTATATGTTTGTATCCTGTTGCATAGAATGTTCCTATGATTGATTAGATTGTAAGATTTTCCGTACACTAAGTCATAGGGTTGTCATATGAAACGTACCTGTAAATGCAGTGAAATCTGATGGAATACTTTACAGATATATGTCTGTGTGTCTAAAATCTCTGTAATATCGTGTGACGTAGCTGTTATAACCCTGAGCATGTAAAATCTGTGTGATGTCAGACGCATAGCCTTCTAAAAACTGTACATTTGTGGTTGAGGAAAGCTCTGCTGCCAACTCCCTGAGCCTGTAAAATCACTGTACTTTAATATATACTTCTTTTGTAACAGACGTGAAACCTGAGGGATAGGCTTGCTGTCAGAGAACTTTGACTCCAGATCGTCTCGCTGTCCAAGGCCTTTGCCTGTAGGTGCGGGGGAAACTTTACCACCTAGAAACCGCAATTTTAAGAGATCTGTAATCTTAACTAACAGCTCTGCTGCAAAGGGCACGAGCCCGAAAGATTTCTATCAAGTAACGGATAGTTTTGCTATTTGAGTTTCTAGCCTGGACAAAAAAGTTACCTGATGTAAGCCTTAGTTAACAGTTGTGTAACCTGAAAAGATACCATCGGTGTCATAAATGTATATTTTCACTTTTTGTGAATCTGGGCGAGAGTTATGCTCTCTAAAGATGAGGCTCCAACTAAAGCCTCTCTCTCCCCCCCATCTTAGAGTCCAGAGGTGTTGACTACTGATATGGTGCAATGCATGGCTTTTCTGCAGTTGTATTATATACTTAATTAAACAGGCATTTGCAATGCAATGGGTCTCGCATTTGCGAAAGTTTGAGCTATTGGCATTGTAAGTGACAATGCCTTTTATTTATGTTTTTTAAACAACCAACAATAATAAAAGGCATTGTCATTAACAATACCAATAGGTCAGAGTTTCGTAAATGCTATACCCATTGCATTGCAAATGCTTTTTTAGGTCTTGGCCTGAACCAGCGCATGAGCTGGTCTCAGCCGAGACATTTAGTGGGGCTCTGAGAAATGCTACTTTGCCGGCGATCAGCTTGCTAGAACGTGCACAAGAGCGTGCACGCGCATGCACGGTTTAGCAAGCTGATCGCCGGCAAGGTAGCACTTGCGGTGATGCACGTGAACACCACGCGCGTCACACTTGCGTTCTTTTTATTTTTATTAGTTTGCGGCCGCCAATGCTTGTCATTTGTTTTTCTAGTAGTCTGTAGATGTGTGCCTGCTTTCTGCTGAGTGTAATATGGCGTTTGCTTTGCACAGACTATGTTTCTCCGGTGGGGAGAATGGGCACTACTTTGATGCGAGACAAAACCCTTCATGACTGGTCGATGTCAATCGGAACAGGGTCTACTGAGCGTACATACTTATATGCCTGGTGAAATATATGGATTCCATAGCATAAAGGTTCCATTTGGTACTACTGTGTGCTAAAATGTCAAATTGGCTAGATGAAACTGCCACGGAATATTCCACACGCACTCCGTTTATTGCTTAACATGCTGCACAGTTTACCTGTGCTTACTGCATTATTTGTACTTCCTTTGTCCACCAACTAAATCAACAGTGTCACTTAGTGGACTCCTCCGCTGCTGGGTGCATCCGCCTGCTCTGACCCGAGGCGCAGTCCTGGACAAGATGTGAAAAGGGGCGGGTGCGGTGCTTAATTTGGCAAACAAAGAGTGCCGGTGCCCAGAAGTACTGCTCAGAAGTCCTCGGTCGGCGCTATTAAATGTTGTTGCACCTATAACCAAAGCTGCGCAGTGTGAGTCCATGTCGGGCCTCTTAAAATCCCCTGCCAGGCACTTCCAGGTCCTTTATATCTAATCTCACTCTTCCAGGTAAGTGGATGCCTCATGCTTATCTGGACGTGATAACGGACAATGAAATGTTTTTTATGTCAGGACTAAAAGTGCAAACTAGGTTAGCTCTTAACACTCCTGCGACAACAGGACATTAGTCGGCTTTTCAGATACCTCGGCTGAGTAATCTGACAGTTCTGACCAAGGTGAAGCACCTGGCCCCTCTAATAGACCACATTAGTCGGCTTTTCAGATACCTCGGCTGAGTAATCTGACAGTTCTGACCAAGGTGAAGCACCTGGCCCCTCTAATAGACCACCTTTTTTACCCAGAGGCCAAGCCGATCCCCCCAAGAGAGGGAAACCCAAGCCAACACAACGCTGGCCTTATCAACCTGGCGAACGAAGCTCCAGACGCCAGCATTACCAATGGTAGATTTACAGCTCCCTATTCCTACTAACAACATGCCAATACCCACTGATCAATCCAGTCCCAACTTTTTGCCCATTTTTAATCTCACACAACATCCTCTTTCCACCAGTGAATTGTCACTACTCAGTAAGGGTCTTTCATTTTTCCCGACTGTACATCCCAATTATCTGGATGTCCAAACTGAACTACTACGGTTCTTTAGGAAACTTAGACTACATGCCTTTTTCCTACTCCACCCCAAGCCATTGCCAATATCTAGCACTCCATTTCGACCACCCTCCACTTTCTCACCCACTGGGAGTATGGTGCCTTCAGAAATTCTAACATTTGAAAAACTAGTTTTGAAGGACCTCTCCATTTTGGAGAAACGCCATTCCTTTATCCCTTATAATATCTCGTTGGATGAAAAAAGAGCAATATCAAGCCTTAAATCCAAATCTGAGCTTATTATTAAGCCCTACTGGTCGCACCCCTGTTCCATCACAGGAGTGTCACCGTAGGCACAAGCTTCAAACGCTGAATCCCAGCAATAATAAACAATGTCATTCGTTCTGTAGTTTAATTGGTGATCTTTAATTCTTATTTTAACCAATTCATTCGCTTTAAATTCCAATCAATTCATATTAGGCGTAAATACAAGTTATTCCAATGCATTTCGGTGCACTAGGCACCTTCATCAGGGAAACGCCTGAAAATTAAACACATAACATTATTTGTAATCAAAAGTTTTCATCTCTATCTCTAAGCTAATTCAAACAAGCATATTAGTTCATCATATACTTAGTACCCCTCAAGTTAAGAAATTAAGTAGCTCGATCTTAGCTGTTATCATTTCAAAGCTTGTGACACTCGTAAAAGGCTTACCCTCCGTGTTCTAACCGTTAGCTCATGCATCTTTACGCGCCTGCCGCTGCTCGCTTAGGCGTTCACATGCTACGTTCCCCATTCTATCTGTCGGTTAGGGATTTACCCTAACTCCGTATCTCACCTTAGTTAAAACAAGATTAGTTTCCGTTACGAGCAGCGTCTCCGCTCCGTGCTGCGCTGTTAATTCAAACACGATTCTTGCGCATGCGCTCCTTCAAGAAGTGCCGTTTTAAAAAAAAAACACTACTCAACCTTAACTTTATCAAATGCGAGGATTTTTCCTCAGCTACGTTACATTCGCTAATCGCGCTCAATCTCACGGGCCCTGCGCTATCCACATGGTTAATTCTAGTGCAATTACATAATCATTTGTGCAGTTGTATGATGTATCAAAAACAAAGAGAGGAGTATCCCCTATGAAGTTGAAGAACAGACGTATCTGGAGGGCAGGATTTTGGCAAGAAGGAGAAAATTCATCCTTTTGTTTAAAACCCCTCACTCACCAACCTAGTGGTGACATGCTTCATCATCGGGGTCCACCTTGGCGTCCTAGCGACACCAAGGTGTGCTGCGACACCTGTACTACAGTGGAGCGGGTTGTGACTGTAAATGTGAAAAAAAGTGTTAAAAATTGTCCTGGTTGTACTCAAAAATATAGTTTTAATTGTAGAGCAACTGAACAATGTTTAAAAAATACTGGCGAGATCCTGGGAGGGAAGTTACGGCCAAAAGGATCTCTATATGTGTTGAGTGGTCAACATGTTTCTACCTTAAGGGCAATCGCCCGGTATTCATCAGGACCAGAAGAACAGGTGGACAGGGGGTGTGTGCTCCCTAGAAAGCACACCCGTACCTTGATCCCCTGTGTGCCTACTGGCAAAACGGCCAGCGGTATATACTGCTCATTAAAATAAGTGAGCAGATGAAAGAGTGAAAAAGAGACCTGTAAGGAAAGAAAAGGAGGGTAAAAATGATCAGATTCAATGTTAACTTACTCTCCTGTAACGTCGTGCAGTGTCTCAGTGGGATAATATATGGTGCCAAAAGGGGTAGATCTCCAAATATCTTGATACCGTGGTGATGGGGTGAGATACTAATCAACATCTATGCCAATTAATGGTACACACGGGTTGCATGCGATGTGAATACGGCATATCTGAGTCTAATCATTCAGTATTTTGAGTGCCAGTATTGGTTAAAGCATGCCAACTTGAGCTGAATTGTGGATATCACGTGATGCCTGTGCTCCTAGCAGGATGGAGGATACCTGCGGTAGCTCTGCCATGGTTGGTGAATATGCAGTGGGGTGACATAAGGAATATCGGTATCTCGGTAGTGCTATAACCATTTGACAGCATCTGACCCAAACGTGAGAGTGAATAACAATAAGTGTACATACAAAACGACTAGACCATCGCCACATGTGCTGTCCCAGTGCTCACCCCGATGCATAATGTGCCTCTGGCCCATGCGCCACAACACATCTATGTGTGAATGCCTCCACATGACCTAATCCTGATACACACTCAATGGCAGCCTCATTGAACTCAACACTGAGACTTGTCCTTTAACGACCCTACACCGGTCAACAATCCAGTGTCTGCTCCCCCTATTTGCTATAATAAGCATTCCTCTTGTTAATCAGCAGCCCTGGTAAATTTACTGTCTCCTAGCTCTCATGCTCCGATCCCCGTCTCACGAGTAATTCCCTGAGCCACGCTGTTTACCATTAGCTCCGCGGCTCCACCTATCCCGCTCTGTGGCTTCATGCTACCTAACCTCCCTACTGTTTACAAACGGTAACCTAGCTACCGCGAGCACGTCACTGCGCACTGCGAGCCACGCCCCTGACTCAGCCCTGGCCGCGCCCCATCCCGGAAACGGCCAACTCCTTATCACCGCGACCTGCTGCCGGCGTAACCCACTAGCCGAGCAGAGGACGCTAGGAGTAGGTCTGAGCTGATCTTGTTGGCCTGTAACTGTAAGTAGATCTTCTCTGTCAATGCCCCGGCACACATTTATGTATCGGGCCAACGAGGGAGCCGCCCCCCATTGTCAGGGCTCACTGAGCTGTACAGAGGTTTAAAACGCTCGCGCTCTCTTTAATCTTTCAGAATATGTTACGTGTAAGGCATTTAACCTACGCCCTGCCCGTTGAAGTCCTGTGAGCTCATAATCGAGTAAGCCTCCATTTATGCCATTTGAGCTCTAGTTTGTTCCTCATTGTTACGTGTGTGTTCGTTTTGTATGTACACTTATTGTTATTCACTCTCACGTTTGGGTCAGATGCTGTCAAATGGTTATAGCACTACCGAGATACCGATATTCCTTATGTCACCCCACTGCATATTCACCAACCATGGCAGAGCTACCGCAGGTATCCTCCATCCTGCTAGGAGCACAGGCATCACGTGATATCCACAATTCAGCTCAAGTTGGCATGCTTTAACCAATACTGGCACTCAAAATACTGAATGATTAGACTCAGATATGCCGTATTCACATCGCATGCAACCCGTGTGTACCATTAATTGGCATAGATGTTGATTAGTATCTCACCCCATCACCACGGTATCAAGATATTTGGAGATCTACCCCTTTTGGCACCATATATTATCCCACTGAGACACTGCACGACGTTACAGGAGAGTAAGTTAACATTGAATCTGATCATTTTTACCCTCCTTTTCTTTCCTTACAGGTCTCTTTTTCACTCTTTCATCTGCTCACTTATTTTAATGAGCAGTATATACCGCTGGCCGTTTTGCCAGTAGGCACACAGGGGATCAAGGTACGGGTGTGCTTTCTAGGGAACACACACCCCCTGTCCACCTGTTCTTCTGGTCCTGATGAATACCGGGCGATTGCCCTTAAGGTAGAAACATGTTGACCACTCAACACATATAGAGATCCTTTTGGCCGTAACTTCCCTCCCAGGATCTCGCCAGTATTTTTTAAACATTGTTCAGTTGCTCTACAACTAAAACTATATTTTTGAGTACAACCAGGACAATTTTTAACACTTTTTTTCACATTTACAGTCACAACCCGCTCCACTGTAGTACAGGTGTCGCAGCACACCTTGGTGTCGCTAGGACGCCAAGGTGGACCCCGATGATGAAGCATGTCACCACTAGGTTGGTGAGTGAGGGGTTTTAAACAAAAGGATGAATTTTCTCCTTCTTGCCAAAATCCTGCCCTCCAGATACGTCTGTTCTTCAACTTCATAGGGGATACTCCTCTCTTTGTTTTTGATACATTTCCTCCCAGGGGAATAGGAGTGATCTCTAGTTCACCTCTGAGTGAACAAACTCCCTTACTCTCTTCTTTGATTGAAGCAGTTGTATGATGTGACAGATATAATTACACATATTCAATTAGTTGTTACAAAAGCAATTGTCTATTATAGGTAACAATTAAACTCCATTCTTTCATTGAGCCCATTGGGCTTCAAGCTGCATAAGTGATAAATCCAATAGTTTTCCCTTTGTAGGAGGATTTTCTTATTCAGCGGACCATCTTTTTTTGGTACTATTTCTAACACACAAGCCCTCAATTGGCTGATGTTATGTTTTTTGTCCATAAAATGTACGGCCACTGTGGATTTAAATTGACCTGTTCTTATATTACTTTTGTGCTCATTCAGGCGAGTCTTAAGTTTCCGTTCTGTATGGCCCACATATCCCTGTCCACAAGGGCATTTCAGCAAATATACAATGTTAGTAGTGTCACATGTGGCATTGAGATTCAACGGAATTTTATGACCTTTCATCGGGTGAGTGATACTGGCACCCTTCATTATATTATGACAATTAGCACAATTCAAACATGGTACTGTGCCTCTGTATGTACTTTTTTTGGCATCTCTGTAGGGGTTTTTAATAGTTCTCCTATGTTTATTCCTCTGGTAAATGCAAACAGTGGTTCCTGTTGGAATATTCCTTTGAAATCTGGTTCCAATTGAACCATTTGCCAATTTTTTCGAATTATTTTTTTGAAGTTTGAGCTTACGTTAGAGTACTTGCTGACGCATGTCATTCTTTGTTCTTAGGTTTTGGGTGTCGCTGTTAACAACTCCGATCTGGTTTTACTCTCTGTTCTTACCCTTGATTCTCTGATGATGTTTTGTGGGTAACCTTGAGCCATGATGTTTAATTGTTGTTGACATGTATTTTCTTCAGAGACCAACCTTTTCACTCTAAGAAACTGGGAGTATGGTAGATGCGTTTTCAGTGATTGAGGATGATGGCTTTGGTATTGTAATAGGTTGTTTCTGTCAGTTGATTTACGATGAATGTTAGTGATGAAGGTTGTTCCTGCTTTGGAGATCTCTACATCCAAAAATTGTATTACTTCCTTACTTGTGGTCCAAGTGAACCCAATTCTGTCATTTTTAGTATCCAAGGCTTCTAACTTTTGTTTTAATGACTCTTCTGTCCCTTTCCATGTTAAAAAGATCTCGTCAATGAACCTCACAAACATGAGGAGGTTCCTCGCCCATTCATCATCATGGTAGATATGTTGGTCTTCAAATGACGTCATAAACAAATTGGCATACGCCAGTGCGGCACAATTTCCCATTGATGTTCCATTCAATTGACTGAACCATTTGTCTTTATAAGAAAAGTAGCTATTGTACAGTGTAAATTGCATTAACTCCATTATGAACACTTGTAGATCGTGGGGGTATGTACTCTGAAGTAATGCATTTTCTATGGCTTCTAAGCCTTCTTGGTGAGGTATCGAAGTGTACAGCGGTTTTACGTCAACTGTTGCCATTACACTCTCATCATTTATCTTCACTTGTTGCAATTTCATCAAGAAGTCTGTTGTATCTTTTATGTAAGACAAACTTTTAGATACCAAAGGCTGTAAGTGTTTATCAATATACTTTCCTACTGGTTCGTGAATGCTCATTTTTGTGGAGACTATTAGGCGACAAGGTGGTTTAAGCAAATCTTTATGTATTTTTGGTACCATATACATATATATGCTCCTGGGACTGTCTTGTGTGAGATACTTTCTCACTTTCTCACTGATAGTTCCATTATCCACTCCTTTCTTCAGGATATCTTGTAGTATCTTTTTCATTTCTTCGGTGGGATTCGCTTGGATTTCCATATATAAGTTTGGATCCTCTAGATGTTCTTTAACTGAATTTTCATAAAACGCTGTGTTTAATATCACCATCGCTCCTCCCTTATCTGCTTTTTGACACATTATTTTCGAATTTGCTGCTATGCTCTGTATAACTCCAAATTCCTTGTTAGACATATTCCGTTGCTTACTTTTCTTGTTGGTATTGATTTTGCTTATTTCTTGCTTGCATAAATTCTCAAATAAGTCAATAGTTTTGTGCGACGTGGGTGGCATATACGTGCTTTTGGTTTTTAATCCTTTTAATTCGTCTTCCTGTTTTGGTGTTGGGTTTATGATCACGTTTTCAAAAAAATGTCTTAGTTTCATTTTTCGTGTGAGTTTAAAAAGACTTACTTCAAGTTCAAGTTGGTTGGTGCGGGCAGTCGGTACAAAGGACAATCCACGTTGTAGTGTTTCTGTTTGGATGGTGCTCAGATGTTGATCTGAAATATTTATTACCAAATTCTCTGGATCGTTTAATGGTGTTTCTTTTTGTCCTTCTTCGAAGCCATTTGTCTTGTTTGTGGCTGAGATTTTTCTTTTGTTTTTTCTGAGTCCCCCTCCGGGGTCTACTGCTTCTTCTGAACCTTCGCCTAAAAAAGCCTCAGGTGTCGGTTGTGCTTCTGTGTTCTGTGGTCTAGAAGGTTTAGTTTTTCTTCGAAATTCATTAGTTGGTTTCTCACTATCTGTCGAGGAAGTGTCCGTTTGTGAGGTATATTGTCTAGTTTGGCGCCGTTTTGCGTAGACTTCAGCCCAAGTGTACACCTCTTGAAGTTTATAATCCAATGTGTCACGTTTGTATTTTCGCAATTTTCTCTCATTAACCTCTTCGGTATGATGAAAAAGGTTTCAGGCAGATCAGGTCGTTTTTACCCCTTTTCTAGGTTTGCCCGGCGTTAGCCGCTTCTCACCCAACTCACGATTACCAAATGAAGAGGCAGGCGCTGGTGACTGGAAGGCAGGAAACAGGAGTTTATTTCCGACGGAACAGAACACGTCAAATCAGACAACAGGGTATCTTCTCGAGGTGCTCTCCCAACATCTCTGAGGCCTGGCCTCTTATACACTGGTTTATTACTTTATTGCATGCAACACGTTCTTGGTAATGCTTTGAAGTACGGAAAAGGCGTCTTTGGAATCCCCGGTTCTGGCCCGTTCCCGCACAAATCTACAGTAGGAGTCCCCACCCCAATCTCAGCATGATGGCTATCGCGCAGCTGGACATTCCGCTGGGAATAGGAATGCGGGCGATCGATCGGATCTAGGGGTGTGAGGGCATTGATTAACCCCCGCTCCTTTGATGTGAGGCGAGGTCCTACTGTAGGGGCAATAAACCGCATCTGTTGGGCTAAGTGATGGCCTGGGGTCGGGCCGGACAATCGGGCAAGGAGGAAGAGGTTATCAAAGGGCCCGTTTTATGGATGATATGAAAGAGTGTGGGGGTTTCGGCACGGGATGTGGCTCGGAGGCAGGGTCGCGCTGGAGGTGCGATCGATAGTGGGCAGGGAGATCAGGGCATTCAAAATGGCTGCTGCTTACGCGCACGTATGGATCTGAAAAGAGACAAGATGGCGCCGATAATGTTTACGCCACGATCTAGATTTTAACAGTCCTCCCTTTTCAACATATCTAGCCAGCTTGTTAATTTACGTCAATCCCCATTAAATTTCTTATTTCGAGGTCATACAATGCTTTCATGTGTTCAGTTTTGAAGTCCGAAGTCTTAGGGCACATGCAGTTAGCAATGAGCGAACACAAAGGTGGCAAACATTGAATACCTAGGCAACACCCACACAGTATCACGACCGGTATCAATATAAATGTGAACAACCTCCATCCCCAGTCCTTCAAAGTGCCCCAAAACCAGCTTCCAAGCGACCATCCTTCCTGTTCCTGGTGAACCTCTGAGGAAAGTCTGTGGAGGTGTTCGATTGCTTTGTAGACTGAGGGCGAGTTATCTGGCACGTAGGTGCAACAGCTGGATCCGATGATGCGGCATGCTCCTCCACGGTCAGCTAGAACTACATCTAGAACAAGGCGGTTCTGAAGAGCCACCAGGCGGACTGCCTGAAGCTAGGCCGTATTGTTAGTGAGGATGCCAGCCGTGATGTTCATGGTCGTTTCTACTGCCTGGGTCAGGTGTCGGATGGCGCGGCTGTTTGCCATTGGGCCCCACAGAGGAACAAGTCCCTTCACTGCATCCAGGAACTGTGCTCCAGTTGAGTCTGCTTGTTCAATGTCTCCTGCGCGCTTCTGCCGGTGATAGTTGGCTGGGGCCACGTACGTTGGAGGGAGAATGAAGGCGACGTAGCAGGTACCCCCCCAACTTTTTGGAAGCCAAGTGTAAGCTTTGATGCCACAAACATAGTACATATTCGGAGAAGCAACAAAGGAGGGGGGATCGATGGAGTCCAATGTTCTGGTGATGTGGCAGGAACTGTGACCCACCAGCTGTGTTCCCAAGCCTTCGAGGCACACGAGGCCCGTGACATTGATAACAGACAGAGCCACCGTCAGAGTGGCAGCAGTTCGTTTCCGTAGGTAGGAGAAGGTGGGTCTGGCTGGATTATGGAACACCTGCATTTCGACTCGTTCCTTGGCAGGGATGTCCATCTGGAAGGAGGAGCCAGAGGTCAAAGGACAAAAGGGAGCAGAAGTCCTTCCGGTTTTGTTCAGCCAGAACCTGTGGTAGAAGTGTGACACTGTTTGACCAGAAGTGGCGTTGTCCTTGTAGCTCTCTTGCAAGAGGATCAACCAGGCAAGGCAAGAACCATGAACTGAGAAAGGGGAAGGGATGAAAGGGATGGAGTGTCCGGTGGCATGCGGGAGCAACCCGCAGATCCAGCAGTTTGTGGCGTTGGCGGCAAGGTTGTGTTGGTGCAACAGTTGCACGAAGGAATTGTTCCAGAACTCCTTACGCCTTTCTCGGAGCTGAGGCGAAAGGGAGATCAGGTGATGTTCTTTCATAGTGGTTGGCTGTGCAGTGGTCAGCAATATCTGATGAGCGGGTGCGCTCTCTTCCATGATCCAGAAGGAAGTCATGAGGAGGAGGCAAAAGAGGAGGACAATGAAAAGGGCAATTGTCTTCGATTTGTGTATACTGTCAGTCTTTGGGTTTCGGTAACGGGTATTTCCTGTTGCTTCCATCATCTTCTTATCTGGCGCTTCCATCATCTTCGAGGTGCTCGGTAGTGGGCAGAACCGCAGACTTCGTTTAGCCTCTCTTCGGGTAACCCTTGGTTGTGTTTAGGCTGCCGTTCTGAGATTCAACTTAGTCTGTGGTCTACTTAGCCGAAGCTCACTCCTTTCGAAGCAGGAAATACCCTTCCCTGGCTGGCACAGTGGGATCAGAGAATTTTGCAAGTTCGAGTGCCTCGGTATCAGGATAACAGTTCAATGATGGCCGGTCTTTGTTCAGCAGTTCTGCTGACGTTTTCTGTCGTGGTCAGGGTCAAGGAGACCTTCTTACAGTGGTGTGCATGCAGCCAGTGTCGCTTCCCCTCCACTCGAAGAGCCGTTCGGGTGGTGATCAGTACTTGCCAGGGGCCCGTCCACCGGGGTTCCAGACTCTTCGTCCGTTGGAAATTCCGGATCAGCACATAATCTCCCGGTTGGATATCGTGACCCGGACCCCTGGAAGCATCGGGGATGGCCTGCTGCACCTGCTGATGAATGACAGACAATGTTTTAGTCAATTTGCACAGGTAATCAGACAATAGGACGTCTAGGATGTCGTGAATGGAAGTCGGTTTGGGGGCAGTCCAGAGATTCATTGGTCGCCCAAATACAACCTCGTAGGAGGTCAAATGGTGCTTAGTGGGAGTGGAGCGCATCGATAGCAATGCCAGTGGGAGGGCATCTGGCCATTTAAGTCCTGTGGTGGCCACTATCTTCGACAGTTTTAGTTTCAGTGTGGCGTTGTGTCGCTCAACTAAGCCAGCAGATTGGGGGTGAAAGACTGCATGAAACCTCTGTTTTACCCCCAGCCCTTTCAAGATTAGTTGGATAACTTCAGCTATGAAGTGGGGGCCGTTGTTGCTCCATAGAATTCGACAAAGGCCGTAGCGAGGGAAAAACTCTTTCAGTAGTACTTTGGCAGTGGTCATGGCAGTGTTATCACGGGTTGGATAGGCTTCTACCCATTTGCTGAAGGCACACACAATGACTAATGCATACTTCAGGTTTTGGCATCTTTCTAGTTGGATGTAGTCCATCTGGAGGATTTCAAAGGGATGGTCGGGGACCCCAAACCCTCCCCGGGGTACCACAGTTCCTTTCCCAGGGTTGTGTTGCAAACAGATAAGGCATTGCTGGACCAGGCGTCTGGCTGAGTCGGGATTTTGTCGTTGTGCCAGACCTTGGAGATGAGTTCGATCATGGGGGCAGATCCTATGTGCGCAGGGGAGTGAGCCATAGTCAGTATGGGGATCAGGTATGAATTGGGTAGCAACCATTTGTTAGTGTCCTTTGTCCGCCAGCAGCCTTCATCGTCTTTCAATCCCACCCGTGCCCATTCAGTCAATTCGTGTGGTGAGCTGGCCATCTGGATGTCCCTAATCGTTTCCCTAGCGTCAGTCCATTTTTCTGCTTGTGACCTGGTCACATACATGTGTGTCGTTGTCCTATTCTCAGCTGTGGTTCGGGCAGTGATATCGGCCAGCGCGTTTCCCTGTCCGACTAAGTCTGTCACCTTCTTGTGTGCCTGACATTTGATTACCGCTAATCGTTTGGGGAGGAGAACTGCTTCAATCAGGGCGGAGACTAAATCTCCGTGGAGGAGGGGCGTGCCGTGGGACGTCAAGAATCCCCTTTCCCTCCATAAGAGTCCAAAATGGTGAACCACTCCGAAGGCGTACTGGCTGTCCGTGTAAATGTTTGCAGTAGTCCCTGTCGCTATAATACATGCTCGTGTGAGGGCAATCAGTTCTGCCGCCTGTGCGGATCGCTGTGCGATGCGGGCAGTTTCAACTACGGTTTGGGTTGTGGTAACTGCATAGGCAGCTGAGGTGGTGCCGTCGGGTAGTTTTATGCAAGAACCGTCTACCCATAGCTTTCCGTCAGGGTCTGTGAAGGCGGTGTCCCGGAGGTCAACTCTACTCCTAGTCTGTTCGTCTGTGAGGGTCACACAGTCATGTATAGGGGGGACATTCGGGTCGTTTTCGGGCAGAGGCAACAAGGTGGCTGGGTTCAGTGTGGTGCATCTTTTCAGCGTAATGTGGGGTGCAAGCAGGGTTAGTTCGTATCCGGTCAGTCGTGCGCTAGTCAGGTGTTGCGTCTTAGTCTGGTTTAGGAGGGTGTAAACAGCATGGGGCACTAATACCGTGAGGGAATTCGAGAGTACGATCCCCTCACTTTGTCGGATAGAGACAGCAGCGGCAGCTACGGCTCGAAGGCAGGCAGGCAAGGCTCTTGCTACGGGGTCAAGGGTGGCAGAGAAATAGGCACATGGTCGTTGCTTGGGGCCAATGGTTTGAGTCAGGACAGACAAAGCGCACCCATCCCTTTCGTGAGTGTAGAGAGAGAAGGGCTTTGTGTAATCGGGGGTTCCTAGGACCGGTGCAGAACAAAGAGCGTCTCGAAGTTCTTTGAAGGACGATTGGCATTCGGGGGTCCAAGGGAGTGGGAAGGGGACATCTTTGGCTAGTAGGGAAAGTAGTGGCTTTACAATAAGGCTGAAATTTGGCAACCACTGCCGGCAGAAGGAGGTGAGGCCTACCAGGGAGCGGACTTGTTTCTGGGTCTTTGGGACAGGGGTGTCTAGAATGGCCTGAATTCGATCGGGTGTAAGTTTTCTCCCGTCTTTGGACAAGAGGTGGCCTAGGTAGGTGACCTGGGGTTGGCAGAATTGCAACTTCTTCTTGGAGACCTTGTGGCCATTTTCCGCAAGGAAGTGCAAGAGTTGGATGGTGGCTGTGACCGCAAGTGGAGTGGTGTCGGCCGCCAAAAGGATGTCATCGACGTACTGTACCAACACCACTCCCTCCGGTAGCTGAACGGCGTCCAGCTGCCTCTTGAGGGCCTGGCTATAGATGCTGGGGCTTTCTGTGTAACCTTGGGGAGCTCTACAAAATCTATATGAGCGGGATTTTAACGTGAAGCCGAAAAGGTAGCGGCTGTCCGGGTGGATGGGGATGGAGAAGAAAGCGTTTTTGAGGTCTATTACTGTGAAGGTGGTGGCTGTGGAAGGAATCAGGGTCAGAATGGTGGCGATATCTGAGACTACGGGGTACTGAGGTACAACTACCTTGTTGACCTCTCGAAGGTCGATGATGAAGCGGTACGCTTTCTCATCTCCCTCGCCCTGCTTCTTTACAATGGGTAGGATAGGGCTGTTGCCAAGTCAAGTCAAAAGATCTTTATTCGGAATAAGAAAACATCCATAAAAGTACAAACAAAAAACATTTCAAAAACATTCAATTCAATAATTACAATTGGAGAATAATACGAGAAAAAATGAGCACAATCAAATCAAAATCTATTATAATTTCACAACTGTACCAAATTTGTCCTTCCCTAGTGATAGATTTAAAAATTGTTAAGAGAAGAAAATATTAAAAAACACAATTTTAAAACCTTTGTTTAAAAAGGACGGACATCACATTGTTATAATATTATCTATTTACACATAGTTACCAAAGATAAAAATGGTAGGTTTAAAAAAAATTCTTTATCATGAAAGTGCAAAATAGAAAGTGCAGTGTGCTATAATTATGCATCGATATTAAGGGTGGCTCTCGATCTAACAGCAGCTTTGAGGAAACAGCTCATCCTAAAAATAACTTCGTCTGATCCCAATACCTGGAAAGACCGGAGTGCCAATCTAAAATTAGTCAATTCATTTTTCTTACAATAGGGCATTAGATAATGTACAGTAAATTTTTTATAAAAACCACAGAAGAACAGGAAATGCATGAGACTTTGCTTCATGTAAGGGTTACAGGGGCAGTTTAAAGTTTCAAGATGTTTATTGTATCCCAGAGGGAAGTTCAGTAAATTAACTATACTCCCCTCTCGGAAACGAAACAGTAAACCCCTTACCCATCTACCAAGATACAAACGCAAATATCTGTACGGTAGGCCAGGTTTTTTAATGTGTGGTTCAGAATAGGCCAAATATTTTACAACCGTGCATTTAATCTGGTTCTTTCTGTCCCGCTCTTCACTATATGAATCATACAATGCCCTTGAGATGATGGTCTTATGGGAACGATTTATTAGGTGTGGTGATGTAAACAGGGAAGCCAAACCCACGCTTGCGAGGCACTCTTTTACTGATTTCAGCCATGGAAAATGGTGTCCCCTATCGCACTTTAGACAATCCAAAATAATGTCACGGGTCAATGTAGCAGCCGTATTGTTCCATATCTTTATCCAGAACAATGCTGGTCTTGATCTCACAAAATCCTCTATGTAGGGAATATTTAGTTCATTATGACATACATAGGTTGGAGAACAGATAACCCCCCCCAATACCTTACGACAGAATCTATTTTCTTCTGTTTGAATAGAGGAGCACTTGGTATAACCCCAAACCTCAGCGCCGTAAGTGCCGGTTGGCATGCATTGGGTTTGGTATATCTTCACCAGGGGAGTTATCACATCAGCTTGGGTGGGTTGCCTCAAAGAGGTTACACAATTGATGGCCTTGCCCAGCTTATTCCTGGCATAAGAAACATGGGCATGCCACGTACCACTATTTGAAAATAGGAGCCCTAAATAGGGAAAAGTGCTGGTACTTTTTAAAACATTTGACCCTGAAATAATCTGGGGAATTTTGTGATTTTTTGGCCCACAGCTCATAATCAGTGATTTTTTAAAATTGGTTGTTAAGCCTAAATCGGCCATAAAAAGGACAAACCCTGAAATTAAAATACGCAGTGCCTTCGGAGTACGGCCCATCAGGACCGCGTCATCTGCGTAAAGAAGGGTGGGTATAGGGGCTCCATTAATGTAGGGCACATCACTAGTTAGGGTGCTCAAAGTGCTGCTTAGTTTATTAATGTACAAAATAAAAAGGAGAGGGGCCAGCACACACCCTTGTCTCACCCCCCTACCAATGTTAATATCATTGGAAACTTCACCCATTTGATTCACACGTACACAAGCTTTAAGATCACGGTGTAAAAAAGCTAAAAAATGTACCAGATGGTCATCCAAACCATATTCGAGAAGGGTAGACCAAAGCCGGGAGCGATTAACAAAATCAAAAGCCGAGCTCAGATCCATAAAACCAAAATATAAAGGGGATTTCTTTGCAATATTATATTTTCCCATGATCAAGTTCAGATTCAAGCATTGTTCCACCGTTCCGATACTACTGCGGAACCCTAACTGGCTAGGATGTAGGATGTTGTTCTCATCTGTCCAGGTTCTTATCCTTTTAAATAAGATCCGTCCCAAAACTTTTAAGGTGTTATCTATTAAAGAAATTGGGCGATAACACCCAGGATCCAGCCTATCGCCCTTTTTAAAAAATGGGAACAATAATGCTACGTGACCATGTTTCCGGGATCTCTCCTTCAGTTAAGTTGTTGAAAACATTGCATAGCAAAGGAGCCCAAAACTCTGGTTCACATTTTAATTGGTCTATGGAGAGCCCATCAGATCCGGGTGCTTTGTTCCCGGCGCTTTCTAAAATAGCATCAAAAACCTCAAGTGTGGAAATAGACATTGGGTGTGGAGGGGGTAGCAACAAAGGAGTATTATCTGGTGTTGCGTAAATTTTGCCAAAGTGCGCAACCCAGATCGGACCGGTGATGTTACAATTAATTTCGGTCAAATTTGAGCCGATAGATCTTATTTCCTTTACCTCCTTCCAAAACCCAGTGGTATCTTTTAGGTCAGCAGATCGTGCCAGGGAATCCCAGTGGGTTTTCAATAGATCATTTGATCTGGTACGTAAAGCAAGCTTATACTCTGCTCTAAGCAGCCTTACCCGCAGTATGTCCCTCGGTTCAGCTTTTAAGGCAGCTCTAAGCATCCTATTCGCTTTGGAGCATGGGGCATCAAACCACCTAGGCCTTTCCTCAGCCTTACTAGAGGCTGGTCTAGAAATTTCACCTTTAATTACAGTGCAGAGTTCAGAAAACGCTTTAACCACATTTATCCCTTGGTCCTCTGTGGTAAGACAATCTTTAATCAAAGATGGATATTTCTTACATACTACTGCCAGGATTCCCTTATTGTCTGCTCCCTTCCAGATTACCCTCAGCTTGTCTGTCGAGACTTCCAGACCCCTTGCGCCTATTTCGCGTTTTGGACACTTACCCTTCGGTATTGATAAATGGATGGCAATTGGGTAATGATCACTGTAAATTTCACACACTACTTCTGCCCTTATTAATGCCTTTGCAACGGCGTGTGAAACAAAAACATAATCAATCGTTGTACCACCCCCGTGACCAATAAAGGTGGGGAATGGGGATGCATGGTTTTCCATACCTGCATACTCCATGCAATTAACAAGTTCACTAGAAGAGAGAAAATCTAACAGTTCTATACCTCTTTTACATGGGGGATTTCTTGAATGTACATGTGCATTAAAATCTCCCCCTAAACATATGCCATCAAATTTTCCATATACCTGTCCATCCATGATTACATTAATAAAATCAAATAAGAGAATAAAATTAGAGTTAGGTTGGGACAAAAAATCATTGTTATAGAAATTGATTAAACACAGTTTTATCCTCTGAGTATACGAGAGTGCCATGAAACTAGGACAATTTGTTTGTAGTTCGTCAATTTTCGCTTCAGCAGTAATTTTTATCCAAATGGACAATCCACCACTTGGGCGACCAACCAAAGGGGCCAGAGCAGTCCTATTATGGCAACTATACCCCTCAAACAATAAGTCCTCAACACACCAAGTTTCTTGGAACATCATTATGTCATAACAATTGACGCAATCCCTCCATGAAGGAATTCCCATCTTGGACTTCAGGCCCGCAATGTTCCAACTAAGAATTGTTAGATTATTATTTTTATTATTCCTCAAACATGCACCCTGGTTAGTGCTTGGGGCGGTTTTAGGTATAACAACGCTTTGTTGGACACTTAGTAGACTGGGTGGAGAGATCTCCAGTGTTAACAGGGTCGCCTCTAAGGGTGATTCCTCTAACTGTGCTGCCTCAGAACACACAAGAAGTGGTTTAGTGGTTTCAGTGGGCAGTCAGTCCAAAGAGTCCAGGTCCTGGAATATTCCAAACCTATTCTGTAAGGGAAAAACTGGGGGGGGTTGCATCAACTTGTTGGGAGGACGGTAAAAATATTTTAAGGGTAGTGGGGTCACCACAGTAGACGGGCCATGACGACCAGGATTATTGTTCAGCAAATATTTTGCTGTGCCCGGTTTTCTAAAATTAATTACAATGCAGTCCCCATTGATGTTTTTGTAAAGGGGACCGACCCAGGTTACTCGCCGTGTGGTTATGATTTCTTTTGCAATATCATAACCCACCCCCTTATGCTTTGTTAGCCAGTCTATACACTTGTTATGAAGTTGAACCCATGATTCTCCTTGACCTTCCTTAAGCGGTGGGATTCCAGCCAGAACTAGAACATAGGGACAAGCCTCGGGTGGGAGATGTAGGGCCGGGCCTTGATGTTTGATAGGCCTATTGTCCTCATGCATAATCTTTTTGTCGTGCTGGCTGTGATTGACAGGACCCTTCTGGGCTAAGGTGGTCTGCTTCGCTACATTACTCTTTCGGATAGAATTAATTGAAGATCCGCTTGCATCGTTGGCGGAAACAGAGGATTTAGTCGAAGCAACATATCCATGTGTAGGGTTACATGGGGGTAAGGGGGTGTTGGTTTGACAAGCAGACGAGTTACTGCCTGTTGTGCCCTTATTTTTAGATACCTTTGGTGTGTCAGACTGTATTGGATTAATTACAGCTTGTTGTTCCACTGTCCTTGTATTGCCATGGTCACCTGTAGTAAGGACACGAGTAGTGGTTTCAAGGTCTTTTAGCAATCGTTCTACTCTCATTTTGTCCAAGTTTGCTATACCTTTTCTCTTAGCATCCTCGTTTTTAATTATATTCTCCAATTTATCAAGTCTTTTAAAAATATTATTAAATTGTTTGATCATCTGACCTTCCAAATTTTTAAAAATTGTATCGACAACAGTCTCAATAAGGTTCCCCTCTGACTTGGAATAATAACTGGATTTGTCAATTCCGTGGAGGGGCTCAGTCTGGGTGGAGATAGATATATTATTTGACCCCTCGTTATTTATAACGACCATATCACCCAGATGCGGTTGATCCTGTATGGGTACTATATGCTGGACCAACTTTTGTCTCTTCCCCTTGTTCCACATACTTTGTGGGGTTGGTTGGTTAACAGTCCTTAGTGGCTGCTTCCGTTTGTTGTAGGTTATTTTAGCAGGGCCCCTCTTTCTCTTAGCTGCAACTTTATCAGATACCTTATTTGCGGCCTCTGTAGATGTTTTTACTGAGGCATGGCCAGGAGTCACTTCTGGTGCTATGTATGTAACAGTGTCATCATCGTCTAAGACAATTGGTACTTCTGTAGCGGGATGTGAGGATTTTACAACAATTATTTCAGGGGTTATATGGGTATTGCCATTACCATTGAGACTGGCGGTGGCATGTAGTAGGTTAATACTCGTCGGACCCATTGAAAATCTCCTTTCAGTCTCAACTATCTCGTTGAACGCAGTATCTATCAATGCCTCAAACGACGTTAGCAGTATTACCGGGGACTCTGCGTCCTGGATCAGGGTGTCAACATTATCACTTGTAGCGGTACAATCAGCCATTGTGGACAGCTTATTAGGAAACTAACTTTATTGACAATGTTGATGGGGTGGCCCGCCCGACCACTGATGACCTCTGAGGGCCTCAGAGGGCCCGCCCTTTTCCCGGGCTTCTCCCGCGCGCGACTCGCGGGTGCGAGAGGCGTTTCCTGCTTATGAAGCGCCTCCTGGCGCGTGTCCGTCGTCGCTTCCGCCGCGTCCACCCCCGGGGCAGCTGGGTGATGTAGTTCCCCAGCTGCTGCTGCTCCGGGTGGATGGCGGTGGATGGCGGTGTGGGCGCTGGCCGTTCCCCTCACGGCGCGGTTGTGGAGCAGAGCAGAGCAGGGGTAAGTTTTAAATCGTGTTGGCCGTTCCCCTCACGGCAGGTTAGGCAGTGCTTAGGTGTCCCCAGAGCGCTTCGGCGCTCCCTGCTTATGAAGCGCCTCCTGGCGCGTGTCCGTCGTCGCTTCCGCCGCGTCCACCCCCGGGGCAGCTGGGTGATGTAGTTCCCCAGCTGCTGCTGCTCCGGGTGGATGGCGGTGGATGGCGGTGTGGGCGCTGGCCGTTCCCCTCACGGCGCGGTTGTGGAGCAGAGCAGAGCAGGGGTAAGTTTTAAATCGTGTTGGCCGTTCCCCTCACGGCAGGTTAGGCAGTGCTTAGGTGTTGCAAATATTGCTGACTACTTCCTCTACCACTCCTGCCTCTACCAGGGACCGGATTATCATTACCAATGCCTTCTCACCTTCGGGCGATATCTGATACTGTGGGAGTTTTGGGAGTATCACATCTTGGCGGACAGTTATGCGCACGGGGTCGATCATCATTCGTCCTACATCAGCGTCAGTTTTAGCCCATAGATACAGAGGTAGAGAGTCAAGTAAGGATGCGTCAGTGTCAGAGATGGAGAGCATGTGTCGTGCATGATGAGGTCTGAGCAGAGTCGGGTTATCGTACAGAATGACTCGAACCCCGTCCTGTGAACACCTGATAGTAGCTCGGAAATGCTTCAGTAAGTCACGTCCCATAATGGCATCGGGGGTGTTGGAGGAAAGCAGAAACGTCGTGTCAGTGGGGTTACTGTCCAAGTTCAAGGAAACCGGTGCGAATAAAGGGTTAGTGGAGGGCGTTCCATCAAAGCCTATTGATGTTATGTGTGAGCCAGACAAGGGTGCCCTTGGAATCAGTCGTTTAGATAACGCACTACGTGTCGCGCCAGTGTCTACCAGAAATGGAGACTTCGTACCCAGGACCTTAGCGGTGACGTAAGGACCTTGCTGGTCAACATAGAGCTCGACTGGATCCCTTCCTTGCCCTTGGCAGTCCTATGCAAAGCCGTGAGCGTTGTCACAGTCAGACTGTTGGCACTGATTCTGTCGGGGGCGGGCAAATGTGTTCGGTCAGCCAGGTCTGTCATTGTTGGTGTCGTGGGTGTGCCATCGTCCCTGCCCTCTAGTCCTGGGGCCATTTGCCATGTCCCTTGTTTCTTTATTTTTAATCATTTCCAGGAGGACCGGGCATTGAGACTTCCAATGGCCAAATCCTTTGCAAAACGCACACTGGTTCTCATCGAGGTCTGTTCGTGGAGCCCCGGGTGTGGGTGTGCGGTCTCTAGGGGGTGAATTTCTAGGGGCATTCGGCTGGTAGTTTCCTCTATACCGTTCCCTTCCTGTCGTCACTCCTTGCAATTGAGCAATCATCACTCGTTCTTTCAAGTCCTTTTTCTTTTTCTCAGTCGCCCTCTCGTTCTCGTTCTTTTGGTGTTCGTAATACTGAGCCATCTGAAGGATAGCTGCAGGTTTGGAGGCCCCCCAACTACTCTCGCTCGTCTGTAACTTTTGGGAGACCTCTTGCGATAGACCCTTTACGTAGTTTTGCACGAATAGGTGTTGTCCGGTTGCAGTGGTCATGTCTTGGCCACTGTAGTCGGCGAACACCGTCTCAAATCGGGAGAAGTATTCTGATACATCTTCCTGGGGTTTCTGACGGCAAGCCGTGACTACCGACCAGTCTACCTTCTTCTCTGGGATCGATGTCTTTAGCTTCTGAACTATTTTGTCCGGGAGTTCCAGTATGTCTTTTACAGGTTTCTTTCCGGGCTCCCGCTGCCTATCTAGTTCACTGAGTTGATTCCAGGTATGTCCGAATAGATCTGTGTGGTCGACTTTTCGGATTTGCTTCCACACATCAGCCGGCAGACATAACCCAAAAAACAAGTCAATGTCCGCTAGAGTCATTATGGTTGAGCCCAAGGCTGTACCTAGTTCGGTATAAAATGCTGTCGGGTTCTTTCTTAAATCGGGCAGGGTTTGCCTAAAAGTTAAAATATCTTGCCGATCCCATGGTTGATAAACCCAGTTGTACACAAACCTCCCCTTTGCATCTGCATGGTTGATATCGTCGTTCGTTCCCTGACCTCGTGGGGGAACCCAGTAGGGGGCGGCTTCTCTGATAGGCATCATAGTGTTGCCTACTTCTGATGAGGACCCAGTCGTTTCGGGAACTGTAATCTTAACTTCCGGTTTCTGTTCCGTGAGATGGCGGAAAACCTCAAGCGTTTGCATGAAGAGGTCCGCCGCGTCACGCTCGGCCTCGTCTCCAATATCGACTTTTCTATATAACGCTGTCAGTTTAGCAGGACCCCGATTCTGATACCTATCCTCATATGCGTTCAGGGTGTGGTAACTAAACCGTAAAATGAAATGCCGTCTGTGGCTACCGGCATGTGAATTGCGCATATCCATCGTGTATTCTTCACTCTCCTTCCGTTCTACCAGTGCCTTTACTATCTTGTCAATCCCCTCCCGCTCATCTTTGCTCAATCTATTCAGTCTAGCCGGTGGCTGGTTGCTAGTCTCGGGTTCATCTGATGTCGTTACTAATGCGGCCGGAGCGGAGGCCGTGAGGGCTGGGGCACTAGCTCCAAGGTTATTCTCATTTGCACTCGGAGCTGGCAAGTGCTGTACTAGGGGTTGGGAGGGGGCATATGGGGGGGCATATAGATGATCGGAGGACCTAGCAACAACTCATCGTTCGCCCGTTGTTTGGAGGGCAGCTCAGGGTAGAGCGTAGAGGGGGTCCTAACAGGGCACTGGCCTGTCGACTCAGATTCCTGCTTTTGTCTGGCTTCCTCTCTTTCTTTTATCTCTTCTTCTAGTTTCTTAGCGGCCAGGTGGGCTGCCTTTCGTAACTCTTTTCCTATTCTTGCTTCTTCTCTTTTCTTTCGTTGCTCTGCTTCTTTGCGCCACATGCCGAAACTATCAAGCATAGTGGGCGGGGTTTTAATGTTACAAAGGGCTGTTTCCAGCACGCTTATTCTTGCGTCATCGAAGGATCCTATCAGTGGCCACTGACTTTCCTGATCCTTTTTAGTATATTTATTCCATAACTTACTATAAGCTACGGCGACTAGTCCATATTTTAAAAACATATCCTTATTAGGGGTGCCCTCCAGAGGAGCCGGATGATCCACCTCTAATAAGCGGTCCGGGCTGAACCAACTACTGACCAATGGGGAGAAGATAGGCATGATGGGTACAATGGGGACAAAAGTCTGCACTACCTATCCTTCACTACTTCGCGAAGACTGGACAGAATATTTCTATTCTGCAGTATTCGCAAATAGGGAATACCCAAAGAGAGAACCAATATCGAACAATTAATGTCCGTTCAATCAAACAATCAGTGGCGAGAAAGGAATAGGCACGACGGGTTACAATGGGGGCAAAAGCCTGCGTTACCTATTCTTCACTATCTGCAAAGGAGGACAGAATACTTTTATCCTTCCCCGTTTGTATGATTTGATATATCAGAGCCTTTTATTTGTATACTTTTATGTGGAACTCTTAAGAGCTCCAAATCATAATAAATAAACATTGAATTGAATTGAATACTAACCTTCTACCAAAATTAGATTAGTAAACTAGTTCTACTACTAATATTGGATACTATCTGTAACATGTGTGGTCTGAGTGGGTGTGTCACTCTCTGTACCAAAGTGTGAGTGCATTTGTGAATGTATGTGTGTGTGTGTGAATACATGCAGAGTGACTGTGTGGGTGAATCAGTGGATTTCTGACTAAGTCCCTAGGTTTATTTAGTGGTTATGTGGGTGTGTGCGTGGGTATCTGAGTGGTTCTATGGGTGAGTGAGTATGTGAGTGGTTTTTAGGGGTGTGATGGCTGTATGGGTGTGTGAGCGGGTATGTGAGTGGCTGTATCAGTGTATAAGTAGGTATCTGAGTAGCTGTGTGGTTGAGTGGGCATGTGAGTGGCTATATTTGTGAGTGAGTGGCTGTGTGAGTGACTAGAGGTGAGTGAGTGGGTATCTGCATGGCTGTATGAGTGAGTGACTGGTTGTGTAAGTGGCTGCATGGGTGAGTGAGTGGCTGTTAGAGTGAGTGTTTGGTTAAGTGATCATATTGGAGAGTGAGTGTCTGTGTGAATGACGCTATGGGTGAGTGAGCAGATATAGGAGTCTTGTATGGATATGTGAATGGGTATGTAAGTGGTTATGTGGGTGTGTGAGTGTTTGTATGGCTATGTTGGGGAGCTGTATGGATATGTGAGTGGATGCGTGAGTGGCTGTATAAGTGAATATGTCTGTGTGAGGAGCTGTACGAGTGAGTGTATGGCTGTGTGAGAGGTTCTATGAGTCAGTGAGGTTCAGTTCAGTTCATGAAGCTTTATTCGGTTCATGGTAAAAATGACCATAAAAGCACAGCAAACAGGCAACAGAATTTAAAAAAGTACATACATGATTAGAAACTCATACTTTTTCTAAAAGCCATAGATTTACATATAAAACTGGCAGTATAAAAACATATATCGGGGTGGTCCAAATTATACAACAAACACATAGCATCCTCCATATTTAACACTCCATATTTAAGAAATAATGGTTTTAAAAAAGAGATCCTAGCATTCTGAAATAGGGGACAAATAAGCATAAAGTGCATTGTGCTTTGCTTAGAATGTCCGTCGCAAGGACACGGACCCACAGGAGACTTTTTAGGATGTGGGAAGGCCACTAGTATATGAGCAATGCCAACTCTTAATCTGGTCAGTACAAACCTATGCGTTGGCCTGGTTACTACATTCAGATAACATTGAAATCCCTCGGCAGCAATATATTTATTGTACATTTTAACAGTAGCGAGGGAGTTGGTTGTTACTGAACGTTTAAGAGCCTTATGACACATAAAAGTCTTTTTAAGATCCTGCTTCGCAAGACCTCTAGGGGGACAGTTTTCTAACAACAAATCGATATCAAGGATACTTTTATAACAATCTACAACATATTTAAGCCACGATATCTGCATACAGTTGTCTAATTCAAGGCAGCCCCTTATTATAAGTTGATTGAATTCGGTTTCATCCTTAAGCCAAATTGCTCGGTAAAGCAATAAAGGCCTAAGTGAGGCGAGCTCTGTTAGGTGAGAAACCCCTGCCTCTCTATGGATCAACTCTGTTGAAGCAGATTTAGGGAGGCACAATAATTTCTTAAGAAAGATGTTTTCTTCTATCTGTAGACAATCAGTTTTGCAGTGGCCCCAAAGCCCCGCCCCGTAAAGGGCAATGGATACACTACGTGCCTTGTAGATTTCCAACATATCCTTGATTCGTCTATTTATTTATTTATTTTTTGAATTTGTATGGCGCACAGCTACCCAAAAAGGGTTTCCCGGCGCCTATGACATATGGTTGAACAGAAAGTATATGATGAGCATGATTTAACATAATTGTTTCCGGAAGAGCCAGGTTTTTATGTTCTCTCTGAACTTGGCGTAATTTTCTTCTTTACGTATGTGTAAAGGAAGTGTGTTCCACAGAATAGACCCTCTGACAGAGAACGATCTTCCTCCCATTCTTGTCAGTCTGAACCTGGGGACCGTGAAAATTGCTGCTGTTTGGGAACGCAGATTTCTCGCAGGTAGGTAGGGAGTGGCTAGTAATTGCAGATATTTCGGTGCCGTTTTTGATTTTATCCTGAACATGTAGCTCAGAGCTTTAAAACTGATGCGGTTTTCCACCCTGAGCCAATGTAGATCATTTAGATGTTTTGACACCCTAGCCGTTTTTGGAATTCTGCACAGGAGTCTCACAGCTGAGTTTTGAACCAACTGTAGCCGTTTGATGACTGCCTGGTTGGAGCTCAGATAGAGAATATTGCCATAGTCAAGACGCGATGTAATTAGTGTGTTGACTACGGTTTTTTGGGTGACAAGAGGCAGCATCCATAAAAAAAATTTCAGCCACTTCATAATGGTGAAACAAAGGCCTGCCACTTTGTTTGCCTGCTTTTCCAATGATAGAGCACTATCAATGATGACTCCTAGGTTTCTTACCTGGCTTACTGGAGTGGGGAGAATTCCCATTTCGGGGAGCCAATGGGAGGAGTTCCATAGCTCTTTATTTTTTCCTAACAGGAGGATCTCGGTTTTATCACCGTTTAATTTCAGCTGATTGGTGGACATCCAGCTGAAAATTTTATGGAGCCCAAGTTTGAGGAGGGAAGGAGCTGAGGGTTCTGAGTCTGACAGTGAAAAAATGATTTGGGAATCATCAGCGTAGGTCATAAGGGTGAGACCTACGCTGTCGGCTAGGTCAGCTAAGGGTTTGAGATAAAGGTTGAAAAACGGGCTCAGGATGGAGCCCTGGGGTACTCCATGGGGGGCCTTAAAAGTGTCAGAGCAGGCGAGGGAGGATTTAATCTGGAAGGTCCTATCTGTTAGGAAGGACTTGATCCATTTTAATGCATCGCCACGGACACCATTCCTCTCGAGTGCGGCCAGGAGTTTGCTATGTGAGATGGTGTCAAAAGCCGCACTCAGGTCTAGTAGAATGAGTGCGACCGTTTGACCATCATCCAATAGTCTCCTGATGTGTTCGGTCACACCCAACAGGGCGGTCTCCGTGGAGAAACCTGCTCTGAAGCCCGATTGTGTTGGATGAAGGAGATCATTTTCCTCAGTGAAGAGAGTGAGGGCAGAATGTATGTGCCTTTCCAAGAGTTTGGAAAAGGCCGGGAGCAGGGATATTGGTCGATAGTTTGCCAATATTGTAGGGTCAGCTGAGGGTTTTTTCAAAAGTGGGTTTACCATGGCGTGTTTCCAGTATGATGGGACTGTGGAGAGTTGAATAGAAGAATTTAAAGTGTCTGCTATGATGGACAGGGAAGGAGTGTCGATCTGTTTCAAGATGCTAACAGGTACTGGATCACGAGGGGAGCCTGATGAAATGGTTTTGAGAGAGGATTTTAGGGAGTCCACGGTTATAGGAGGCATCGCTCTATAGTGTTCAATACGTCCAATTTTTCGGGGATGTCTTCCTGTGGGCCATTCACGGCGGAGACTGAGTTTATATTGAGAATGATTTTTTCAATTTTTTCCTTGAAAAAAAAGGCAAGGTCCTGGCATTGGTTATTATTTAAAGGGCAGGTCGTTGCGGTTGTTTGAGCACCTGCAAGGTCCTTAACCGTGTTAAAGAGTGTCTTTGCTTTGTTTGCGGCAGTGTTTATGGTATTTGCTACATATAAGGCACGGGCCTTGATACAAGAAGAGTGATACACATTTCTGGCTTTATTGTATACTAACTTTTTTTCTTGGGTGTAGTCCTTCCGCCACTGCCTTTCAAGGGCTTTACATTTTGATTTTTCAATTTTTAGGAGTTCATTGAACCATGGGGCTGGGGGGCGATGGATGTTCCTTTTAGCCTGAATTGGTGGAAGACATTTGTCGGCTGCGTTCTCCAGCCATAACTGGGTTGCTTCGGCTATACTTTCCATATTTAGGGCATGAATGGGGGGTTTGTTCGCGAGAGTTTGATTTAATTCTTCAACATCAATAAGCTTCCAATTTCTCATGGAAGTAGCTGGCCAGGCCATATTTGGTAGGGGTACATTGGAGAAAGTGAGGCAGAAGTGGAGTAGATAGTGGTCTGACCAACATATGGGACTGGTTTGAATCCATTTTAATCCGGGAATGTTGGAGAAAATGGGGTCTAATAGATGACCTGCCTTATGTGTAGGTCCTGAATTGAGTAGTGTCATACCCAGTGCTGCTAGATCGTCTTTTAAGTTACAGCATATCATGTTTGTGGGATCTTCCAGGTGCAAATTTAAGTCACCAAGGAGTGTAAAATTTTTGGAATCCAAATGAAAGGGGGTGATATAGTTTGCCAGGCTAGCCGCCCATGTGTTTGCATTACCGGGGGGCCTGTATATTAGGAGGCCAGAGAGCGTGAAGTTGGGGTTAAGAGTGATTTTAAGAAGTGCAGCCTCGCAGTCTGGGATATTTACAGGCTCCAAGTTGCAGGTGAGTTCCTTGCGAAAGATAATCGCAATCCCCCCACCTACTTGGCCCTGTCTATCTCTCCTTACGATGGCATAGTTTGAGGGGAGAGCGGTTGCTATGTCTGGGCCGGAACTTCCGTGTAACCATGTTTCCGTAAGGAACAGGACACTGGGTACCTTGTCTAGCAAGAAGGTGAGGATGTCAAGTTTGTGCTGTGATAAAGATCTACAATTTACGCTGTAAAAGGAGTATTCGCAGGAAGCATGCTTTTGCCTTGGGGGTGGTTTTAAAATGCGGGGGTTAGGATCAGGGTGGGGTTGAATATTTGTAAGGGCAAAATTACAGTGCGTACAATATGTGCTTTCTGATGGCGTTAGCACAGTACAATTTCTATGTTTTACCGGCCGTAAGGCTCTTAGTTGGTCAGAGCTCATACCTGTAGTAGTTCGAACTAGTGGATTATGGATCCATGCCCCTAGACCCGTCCTGGCCCGGACGGGCCCAGACGGGCTGGTCTTAGGCTTGTCTTTGGCGCGGCAATGGCGCGGTAGCAGCGCGTACTCGCTGCGCATCATAGGGGGCATCAGGCTTTTGTACAGGACGGGCTGTTGATCAGCTCTGCCTCTGCGCGCTCGGCCAATCAGTGCCGGCCGGAAGAAGGTGCCTCCCTGCGCCCTCCACACAAACAAGCCTAGCGCTTGCGGTGGACCGGGGCTAGGGGAGTGATGAATGCCACAGTGGTGAGTAAGAAATAGTACACGGGTCAAATTCCTACAGGGTACACAGTGCGGATTTTTAAAATCAATCGGCGCAGTGCTATTAAAAACAATTTTCCTTTCGCTCCCTAAACATATAATCGTTTAGTTCGCACAGATTTAAAAGTGCAGGGTTTACTTCTAGCAATAGTCAGTGCAAATCGTCAAACTCATTCACACAACCATTGTAAGTACAGGTTCACCATATACATCCGCTCATGCGATTGTCATCAGGGAAGTGTAGAATTTGATGGGCTTTTGTACAGGACGGGCTGTTGATCAGCTCCGCCTCTGCGCGCTCGGCCAATCAGTGCCGGCCGGAAGAAGGTGCCTCCCTGCGCCCTCCACACAAACAAGCCTAGCGCTTGCGGTGGACCGGGGCTAGGGGAGTGATGAATGCCACAGTGGTGAGTAAGAAATAGTACACAGGTCAAATTCCTACAGGGTACACAGTGCGGATTTTTAAAATCAATCGGCGCAGTGCTATTAAAAACAATTTTCCTTTCGCTCCCTAAACATATAATCGTTTAGTTCGCACAGATTTAAAAGTGCAGGGTTTACTTCTAGCAATAGTCAGTGTAAATCGTCAAACTCATTCACACAACCATTGTAAGTACAGGTTCACCATATACATCCGCTCATGCGATTGTCTATCCCCCAGCTTAGACGCAAATTTAAAAATGCCATAAGAGCTTTTGCTCATTTTGGTTCGGACATTCGTTAATTCCTCCCTCCATCTACCATCACTAGTAAAAGTAAACCCCAAGTAACAAAAGCTGTTCACATTCTGCACTTTAACCCCTTCAATAAAAAAGGGGTGATTTCTGCCCACTTTAATCCCACAGATCATAGTATGAGTTTTATTCTTGTTGATCAACAGTCTCCTGCTCCCAATAAATTCGGTGAACTTGTCCATCAGACGCTGCAAACCAATGAGTGTCCGGGATAAGAGCACCGCATCGTCTGCATATAGCAGAACTGGGACACTATCACCTGCAACTTGTGGTGCATCAGCCTTGATAGATTTCAAGGCGGCTTCAACCCCATTAATAAAAAGGGTAAATAAAAGGGGTGCAAGGACACAACCTTGCCTAATTCCCCGTTGAACATTAAAATCACTGGTACATTCCCCGCTGACACCATACCGAACACATGTTTTCAGTTTACTGTATAATCTGGCGAGGAAAAAGATAATTTCTTTCGGAGCACCCATATCAAGCAAAACTGTCCAAAGAAGTGAATGATTAACCAAATCAAAAGCACTGCTAAGGTCAGCAAAGCAAAGATAGATGTTACCGGGTTTGGCTCTGGTATACTTGCCTATCAACAACTCCAAATTCAAGCACTGATCCAGGGTCCCTCTACCCTTCCTGAATCCGTATTGTGAATTTGCAAGTATTCCGTTCTCATCAGCCCGCTCCTCCAATCTGAAAAGCTGGACTCTGCTCATAATTTTTACAGACGAGTCGAGCAGGCTGATGGGCAGGTAGTTACTTGCCAGTGCTTTATCCCCCTTTTTATAAATTGGGACTATAATGGAGTCACCCCATGTTGGTGGAATCATAGGGGTTACAGCAGCGTTAAGTGCCAATGTAAGTATTGGTCCCCAAAGCTGCGGTTGAGCCCTGTAAACATCTATCGGGACTCCATCTGGTCCCTGGGCCTTACCCCCCTAGCTATTTTTAATACCATTTTCCACCTCTCCCAACGTAATATCTAAAGGTACTACAGGCCAGATCCTGTTTTCATTGGGCATCAAGGAATTATCTTGAAAAATCGCAGAAAAATGGTTCACCCAATCCTCGCTGCCTACATTAGATGAAAGATGCGGGATTTTGTCATCTCGGAGGAAAGGGGAGTTAACAGTGGACCAAAACAGGCGACTATCAGCAGTTTCGGCTGCCTGTGTAAGATGCTCCCAGGCTTCCTGAGGTAGTTCCTTCTTTCTTTTACATAGCGCCTGTTTATAATCAGATCTTAAAAGTTTGACTCTATCCTTGTCTCTGGGGGTATAGGCCAAAGCTTGTTTGAGTAATGAGAGCAGGGACGTACAGGCATGGTCAAACCATCCAATCCCTTTCCCTCCTCTGCCTACTCTTTTCCCCGTAAAGATGTTATTAATGACAGTATTGATATTAAGAAAATGAGTCATAACCTGAGCAGGCGGGCATCCTAAAGATAAGATAATGTCCATCATGCATTTATTTATGGTTAAAGGTTCCACTATGGCCGAATTTTCACCTTTCCATCTCAGCCTAACCCCATTAGGCCTATGCGGCTCTATATTTAACAGTACTCTGGTAGGTGGTTCAGTTCTAATCATCCATGTAGTAATTTGCAAGCTGACACAATTATGGTCGCTCAGGGAGGATGTATCCTTAACCCTAATTGTGCAATGTGGTACCAAGTCGGATGAGACCATAATATGATCAATAATGGAGCTCACATTCCTTCCAGTGAAGGTGGGAATTGAGCACTCACTTCCCTCCTGTGCAGTACTCAATAGCTCTAGATCAAACGAGACCATAGTGCTATTAATTGTCTCTCCATACGCATTATGTGGGAAGTGGGCCATTTTCTCCCCATTATTAGTTACGATCCCACAGACCCTAGAAGAGGATAAACTACATACTTGTAAATTAAAATCCCCAACCCAAACAAAATTAAAAGTGCATGTTGCTTCGCTTACCAGCTTCATTAAGGCACAGGATAGCTCATCTATCACTTTGTGCCGAGAATTAGTAAAAATATTGTTATAAAAATTAATTAAAAGCACATTGGTGCTGTCCGGTAGACGTACCCACAAGATTTGTGAGTGCGGTTCGACTAACAGGTGTTTGATAATAGTCAACTTAACATCTACAGAGATAAGAATAAGGAGACCTCCCTTAGCCCTACCATGACTTGATTCAGAGGCATCCAAGCTGTAGCATGTATACCCTTCAAGGCTAGGTTTATTAACACACCACGTCTCTTGCAGGCATAAAATATCATAGGATCTTACAATTTCCTCCCATTCTGCTTTGAATGCCTTAGATGCCCACCCGGCAATGTTCCAACTTGCCATAGAAACCCCCACAAGATGACAATCATTGGCGATATCAACAGTGTCATTAGAACAATTACCTCTATTACTCAGATCTGACCCTGGTGCATCTATACAGCTGCCTATGGCAATCCCTGTAGCAATCACTGTATCCTCAACAATCTCATTTGCACAGTGAACTGCTGTCCCACTTTCAGGATTGCCCAAAATGGCAGAACATAGGTCCATTTTCGCCTCGCTTGCATTGTCATTGATGGTGCTCAGAATAACGTTCCTCCCAGTCCCAGGCCCCATCTGATGTCAATCATTTTGGTCAAAAAAACTCAAGGACTGGTACCTGTTCTGGACTGGGACTTGATAAACCATCCCATTAACCGGCGAAAAGATATTATCACAGTTAGATGCAAAGTTGGTATTATGTGTTGCAAATCTATTACCACTAGGGACAGGATTCAACAGGGGGGTAGGCAAGATAGAACTGCCATCAGTAAAACCAGTCAGTGAGGTATATGTGAGTGGTTCTAGGGAGGAGTGAGTGGGTGTATGAGTTCTTGTATGAATCTGTGAATGGGTATGTGGGTGGCTCTAATAAGGAGTGAGTGGGTGTGTGAATGAGTATGTGAGTGGTTTTGTGGGTGCCTGAGTGGGTGTACGTGAGGTTGTTTAGGGGTGTGTTCCTTCTATTAATTTCTTTATGCTTTAGTTATTTTATCACCTGTGATTTTGAGCACTAAGCTAACAGGTTAATAGAGTTTGAACTGCCTTTTTGTAATCATGATATATATTTTCTCATACATTAAGTAGCATAATCCAGATTTTGTATACCGCTAGGATATGTGCAGAATTGTTTACGTGATATATAGGTTATGGTGTTTTTTTAAAATAATTTTAATAAAATGAACATTTTGCCATGTGCCTTTGCCTGATTTCAAACACAAATGGTAATTATGAGTAGGCCTTCACAAGGATGGCTGAACGTGTTCAAGTACCCACAAGGATGATAAATAACAATATATTTGAACATTTGAAGCAGGATCCCGTATCATGGATTTTTTCTTAACATTTTTCGGTTATTGGTAAAATTGTAAAACATTGGGAAAAGTTAGTCCCCACAAGGAAGGAAACACATGCATGTGTATGTGTGATGTTTGTCAATCTATGTGAGTGGCAGCTATGTCCTCTATGGGCCTGATTATAAGTGACATGGTAAATTGTGATCCTTGCACAAACATGGCATTTAAGAGAGTGAAAGAGTAAAAAAAAATACTACAACATAAAAGCTGGTGGCGGAAAACAAATGATGATCTTGAGGAGACTGAGCTAGAAGAAAGCACTGCATGTGGTTGCATCAAGAGGAGCTTTTATGTTCAAATTAAACATAGATGATAGTAATAATGCCATATAAATACTGAACTTTGTAACACAATTTATCAGATGCAGCAATTAAACCATCAGACCCTGGGGCATTCATCATAATCAAGTCCAAACTGTGACAAATAGCCCTGTAACTTCGAGTCGTCAGTCCAAGTGTGAAGATATGCATCAGTTGATGAGGGCAAGGCCTCTATGGGATGAATTGTGTGAAGTGTTATGTTTCAATTTCAGCATTTGGTTACTCACAAAAATGGCCAACTGTTCGATATTGGCTTCTGTGTTTATTGTCAACTTAGTGGTCCCATCTTCTTCAGTATTGCCTTTAGCTTCTCCAAAGTTAACAACTACTGGAACACCAACAGCTGGAGATCCATCAGGGTTTGTAACAAAGACCTGGAAGAAGATAAAACTTGGTGAGGCAGGAGGTCTGCTCTACAACTAGTGCTTAGATAGTTTAGCAAACTAGTAACCCTGCCTGATTAACACAACATTGGTAGAACCTTCATCACTCACTGGCTCAATAATCAATTTCATCACACACAAAAAACACAAAAGTATATAGAAACAATAAGACACATTAAAGAACAGGAAAAACTTGATCCAAGTTCCGATTGTATGGGTAATATAGTGATTATCACTCCAAAGGTTAGATAGCTACATGCACATTAAAAAGGTTTTAAATTCACTTGCATGAGTGTTATATTTGTTCATAAAAACAGTTAAAAAATGGGCAACTTAACAAATATTTATCTCCATTTTGAGTGACATCCTTTTTTCTGAACTTTTGATACCGCTGTAATTTTTTTTAGTATTCTCAACTGTTTATTGCCCCAAAATACAAGACAAATGTGTAACAATATTTAAGGACCAGGTACCCAGCCAACCACTAACAAAACCGTTTACTCAGTAATAGCACAGCACTATATATTTCACAAGGTGTACCCCTGTGATCATCAACTGCACAGAAAACAAATCATAGTCGTTCATTAAATTTAGAGGTGAGGGAGGATGGATAGGCAAACAAAATAAACTTGAAAACAGTCACGGCAGATAACACTGTCTTACGGGTCTAGTTCCTACAATGCCGTACCAATGCCCTCATACGCCCAGGACCTACACTTATCCTAAAACAGGAGCATCTGTACAGAGATCCACCCCCATAGAACCCCAAAAATGCTGACAAAAACTACAGGAGGGGAACTATTCCCTCTGCAAAATTCAACCTGGTGAACCCCCTCACACCGTCCAAGCATCTTCCTCCACCAAGAAACCTATTTTTATAATCATGTGATCCAACGTAAGCCTCGTAGGGAGTTCGAGACAACCTTAATGTTCAACGAGTTGTTTGAAATGTACTGCAAGGCCCACTTTCCCAGCAAAATGTCTGGCACAGATTTGGGAATTACAATATCTGATCTTCCTCATAGAGAATCGCGTTCTGATAAGCTACCTATTTCAGAATTCAGTCCGTCGTTTCTAGGTTCATTCAGAATAATCATCGGTGTTCCATCTTTCCCACTTCCTCATAGGTATTAGCTAAACCCTAAACAACATGAAGCAGTCCAGTTCACCATGTAGCTCTTGTAGGGTCTGATGTATCTTTTCTGTTTCTTTTGGTAGAGAATCCTCAGTGACTGATGTTGTGACCCCCATTAACTCTTATCGTGTACCTGCTTCTCAAATTTTCCACAACTTCCACTCTGGGTTCAAGCCTTATCCACATTCTCAACTGAGGAATCTGTTTCTGCATTGTGGTGCTACAGGGCCACCAGGTGAGTTACTGCATTGCCCAGGGCCTGTACAGTCCAAAACCCTTTTCTTGTCAACCCTGCTAGCCTGGCCTCCGAGACACTGATCACCCTCTCTAACCAACCTGTTTTTTAGGTTAATAATCGGAGAAGCATTGGTTTCTGCTGCTTATATAAATAGGCATGCTATACAATAGGTAAGTCCTTGTCTAATAAAATGTAGGATACCAAGAATATCTTCTTTTGTCAGTATGTCTAGCTCAACAAATTATAGCTATAATCAGCACTTTGCATTTTAGATTGAAATACTGAAAGAGAATGCAATGATGCTCAATCAAGAATGTGATTTGTGTTAGTAAAAGATTGTAAAAATGGAAATGGTTTAAATATTTACATTTATCAGGCTTCCTTGTCAAATTAAAACGAAAAAAGCCATCGAAATGATAATAAGGTTAAAGCGCCATCAAGAAGTAGGTAAATTCCTTTATTCGGCATTATACAAAACACCATAAAAGTTCAGATAAAAAATACTAATAATACACACATTCTTATCATCTGTACAAGTAGTTGTTTCTTTAAAAAAAGGGCATAGCAATATTCATCACAATTCATTGGTCCCCTATCTGTCCCCCACTCCTTTACACAGAACCTCTTGTCTCTCTTAGCTTCAATGCTAGCCTTAAAAAACTTGTAATGGAAAGCAGGGTAAGGGGATCTTGCGCCATTTGTAAATGTAAGAGGGCGACCTTAGCATGCCTGAATTTAATTTTTTTAAACAAATTTATTAGATACAGGCGCCTAGGCAATGAATAAAAAGTAGTACAAAATGAAGGGTATCCCGCGGAGATCGGTGATCGCAGCCGCAGGAACCCTTTGGCTCTGCATAATTGATAAAACCTGCCGCTTCGGCTAATAAATAATGTAAAATGTTGAGCCTAAAACGTGTGATTAAAAATCTATTCCGAGCATTGTATGTAAGGGCAAAGTATGGTTCCATTCCTTTGCTAGTCCTCACTGAGTTATAGGCTCTGATTGACTGTTTGACACTTTCCTTCTCCTCTCTGGAGGCTGTTTTATAAATGGTGAACCACTTCTTCACACTAGCCTTATCCCAGACTACTCCTCCAGTCGGGTTTGGGAAGAGGTCCTTACAGCCGATTTTTTCGCAAACAGCCCTAATAGACTTTAACCATGGGATGTCCATTCCCTTATCCCTGCCAAGGCAGTCAATAATTAAGTAAAAAAAATATGTATATGGCCAAATCACCAGGTCAAAACGTACTGGAAGAAACATGAAAGATATTTTTGCCTTTTTGTTTTTCTTATTTGTTTCTTTTCCTTCTTTCCCTAAACTTCTTTCTGTTCTTTGCTATTGTAACTGAATCACTTGTTACAAATACATATTTTTTTTAAAGCATATGTGTGAATGTTTCCATATTAGTAGCATTGTTGTTTAGTAGACCAGGGTGGACTTGCTGGAATCATCTGGAAAAGCAATTTTTTTTTCAGGGCTGAACTAGAAAACATAAATATTGTCTCATGGCATTCAGAATAACACTACAGTCAGTGGGTACATTTGTTACTTCACAGTATTTTCCAAGTTTGTTACCTAAATCTGGTTGAGCTCATACAATACTTTAAATTAATTTTGCCCTTAACAGGCATGAAAAAAACGTGTCTTTAGAAGTGAAGTGTTCTCCTTGTCAAAGTGGATTACTTTTATGAATGTTCAAAAGAGATCCAACTGTCATGAAATGGTGCTCAACCCTTGGTACCTCAAGGTGCCGGTAATTAGAGAGAAACTTACCGAAACGACCATCCAATACTTTCTTGAAAACGAGGGGTCAGGAGATTCTGACATTGTATTGAGGGAGGCATACAAGACTGTGGTGAGAGGTAGCGGAGTGACAGCAATAGTGGGTCATAGAACAGAGAAGAGGAAGCACTTACAAACAATAGAGGGTGATATTGCTCTTATCAAGCAGGATCTCATGGCGTCTGACACTCCAAACACCAAACACAAACTTCTCATGAAACAGCAGGAGTACAGAGATACCGTTGAAGACGCAGCGAGGGCCCAGTACTGGGCCACCCAGCATTGTATATATGATATTGGCGGCAAGGTGAGCAAATTATTAGCCTGGCTAGACAAAAGGGACATAGCCAATGGATGGGTAGGTGAGAATGTATGCCAGGACTGGAAGAGACTACACAATAGAGCCGGGATTGCGGAGTCGTTCGCTGATCACTTCAAACAGGTCTATGCCTCCACTCAGGCTTCCACCCAAACAGCAGCGAAAGAACTCCTAGACACCGTGGGACTCCCTATACTTGACCTTCACAACTTGGAGGACTTGGACTTTGTCTTGACCGCTAAGAAAATGTCCAAGGCGATCGGCGCCCAACAGTCTGGAAAAGCCTTGGGCCCTAGTGGCCTTCCTATTGAACTATATAAAACAAATGCCACCACGATTGCCCCATACCTCATATGAATGTATGAGGAAAGTGTGCACAAGGGCATTCTGCCCGCAACACAGAGACTGGCCAACATAGTCATTATTCACAAGAAGGATAAACCCACTGAGTGCTGTGGCTTGTACAGGCCAATCTCCCTCCAGGACCCAGAAGTTAAAATTCTAGCTAAAATCTTGGAATGCCGCCTCTCACCGCATCTTCATAAATTGATCCATCCCGACGAGTCCGGTTTATGTCGGCCAGAAACACCGCTCTGAGCCTTCAACGCCTCCACGGGTCTGGGCAGGGCGGCTACAATTCGAGAGGATGCAGTGATTATGTCTCTGGACGCCAAGATGGCGTTCGATATGATCGAGTGGCCCTTTCTATTTGTCACTCTTGAAAGATATGGGTTCGGGAAGAGATGTTTTCCTGGGTGCGCCTTCTTTATTCGTAATCATTAGCCCGCATTACAGTTAACAAGGGTCGTTCAGAAACATTCATACTGCAGAAAGTGAACGAGGCAGGGCTGTCCCTTTTCCCCCTTGCTATTTGCTTTGGACCTAGAGCCCCTGGCAATATGGATCAGAGGGGACCTCCTTATTAGGGGCCTTAATTGGTCAGTGGATTGGATGAATAAAATCTTCCTTTACGCTGATGATATTCTGCTCTACTTGTCCAGACCCTACTTTTCCATTCACTGTGTCCTACATATATTTGCTCTTTTTCGGGAATACTCTGGTTACACTATTTACTGGGATAAGTCTCTTGTCTATGTTATGAGCCCGCCCAACCCTGCCTAGGGACTGCCGGGCTAAAATAGTTACGTATGGATTTTAATATTTGGGAATCTATCCCTTGACCAACCCCGTGGTTTTTTATGACCATAATTTGGTTCCTCCACTGTGCCGCTTTTACACCGATGTTCAACACTGGAAATCCCTGCCCCTTACCCTTTCGGGCAGAGCTGCCCTTTATCAAATGATGGCGTACCCCCGCTTTATCTATGCTCTGCAGAACACACCTTATTTGGTCCTTGCGCAATATTTTGTTACTATTGAAGCGGAGGTACGCTCCTTGCTGTGGAATAATGGAGCCCCTCGAATAGCATTGACTAAACTCATGAAAAGATGGTATGACGGGGGTATTGCCCTACCCAATCAAAAGCTATTATTGGGTCTCCCAGCTGGTTGTCGTTAATCACTGGGTGAATTGACCAGGGACAAACCTCCGCCAATAAGATGGATTGACATAACATGCTCCCCAGAAATTATACCAGGGCAATCTATGGAGAGAGGAAACAGGCACCTGAATACACCCCGACTTCTACCATAATTGCAATATGACACGCCGCGACAACTGCGTTGGGGTGGAAAGATAGAATTACACAAGTCACTCCCTTGCTCGACACACACCAACTGGGTTTGCTGTCGAAGCATCCCAGCTTCAACAAGTGGGACATAATTGGTCTCTCTAGGGTTGGCGATCTGTGGGCAAGGGGTGGGGTGGTCCCCTTAAGCAATCTCCAAAGAGATTACCAATTACAGAGTGGAGAAACCTTTAGATACCTCCAAGCTCGGAATGTGCTACAAAAGGCGATACCCAAGAATAGACTTTTGGACGACTACCTCCAGGAACAAGCTATTTCTTTGACATACCGCTAAATACTTAACAATACACCGGACACAATGGGGAAAGGTCGTGCACGATGGGTGTAGGACATTGGGGACATTGATGATGAAGAATGGCAGGAGGCGTTAGCTTCCCCCCAGGAGGTGGCGATCCGCTCCTGATTTAAACTCATCCAACTTGAACTCCTACATAGAGCTTACTGCACCAGTTCAGTGCTTGTAAAAATGGGTGCCCTGAACTCCGCTACCCCCTACCTACCTCCTGCCCCAGGGTATGTGGCCAAATTGGTACATACCTGCATCAATAGTGGGAATGCCCGATTCTTCAGACATTTTGGGGGAGGGTCACATCAGCACTGTCCTCGACCTGCCACAAAACCATTGAAGTTTCGCCCCGCTTGTGTTTCCTCAAAATCTGGGAAGCAACTGATCTGTGAAGAGCCGAGTGAGTTTGGGTCTCCCTCAGCTGTATGGTTGTGAAACGCAATATAGTGTGAACCTGGAAGGGCTTACTTAAACCCAAGTTCTGTGACTGGGAGTCCGATATGTACTGGGGTATGCAGGCAGAAAGAGTGGTATACAAAAGTAGAGGATGCCCACAAAAATGCACGAGAATTTGGGAGGCATAGGACGTGTCTAGAGGGATGATTTGCACACCCTTTGATGATACCTCCCCACAGTTGGAAGACCTTGTGAGGGAATAATGTCTATATCATTTAGTACTCTATGTGACACTTGCTTGAAGTATTGATCAAATGTCACATCATGTCGAATAATGTACTCAATAAAAAAGATTTGTAAAAACAAACAAAGGAGATCCAACTAGTATTGCCAAGATGTAAGATGTACTACCCTAGTTTAGTTCCTTAGGTCCATTCACAGGGCTTTTCAAATATATCTGTCTGTACGAAGAAATGAGACTTTCCAGGAAGAACATGCTTGTCCCTCAAACAGAAGAGCTTTTGCTACAGGTTAGACATCAAAAGTACTCTGTACTCTTGCCATGAGAAGAATTTGACTCTGTGTCATTTACAGCTGAGTCTGGCTAAGGTGGATTTGAGAGTCCATCTGTCTGCTTTCACTGCTGACAGAGGGCTCCATAACAGGTATCTTTATCAAAGTACCCTTTATTTGCAGCTTACTAGTGAACTTTAAAAGTCAGTTGACGTTCATTCTCAACTTAGTGCAGTACATGGAAACTCAACACAGCCCTTTCAAAGTTACTGAGAGCCACTTCCAAACTAATGCCTGGATGTGATCTCAGAATCTTAACCTGTAAGGTTGTCTTTCGACGTCTGTCTTTTTGAAGGCATCTAACTCGCTTGCTCAACACCTTGTTGCTCAATAACTCAGTTAGTCACACACTCAATTACTCATTCCAAACATTTTCAAAAACCTCTTGTTCTGCCCTGGAACTCTGAAACAGAGCTGCTTGTCTGCAGCAGGGGAAATAGGACCGCATTGCTGATAATTGTGATCCCCACTTTTTCAGTAGAAGCTAGGCATGGGTGATGAATTCCCCTCTGCTCGTGGAGTTTGCAGAATTTTCTGTGCTCCGCTTAGTGCACGGAGTTCTGAAACACTCAGAAGAGTGGAGTTTCTTCCAGGCTCACCAGCATCAAGTTGGCGAGCATGAAAAATCTACCTCCCGCTGAGATTTCTCAACGCGGGTGGGCGGATTTCTCAACTTGGGTGGTCGCAGATGGTAGCTACTGCTCACATTTGAGAAACCTTCCGTATGCGTTGAGGAAGCTGCTGCTTGAGTACAATATCTACTCAAGCGGTAGAAAAGAAGCAGCACCCTCTTGCGCTGCACTCCGCATACTCCACCCAGGCCTAGTAGACGCACATACACACTACTTAGAAGTGTGAATTTCACCTGGCATGAATGCCTTAGACAGGGCACAAGACTCATCTACAGAGAGTGAGATGCTGGTCACCAATTTGTACCTTTACCCTCATATCTCCGGCATGTCTTCAAGGCCAGGAAATAAAGGCTCAGCCAAATGAGTCCTCAACCTTATTTTAAACAAGGTGAGGGTGTGGCTCCCTTGATATTTATCTTCCAATTTGCTACTGCTCCACCTCTGTTGATACAAATATTTGGAAAACATGACTGTAGTGGCCCTGTCACTCGGCCTGACATTTCTAAGTGAATGTATCATGCTTCAAACCTTGTGCTCCCTGCTGTTGATAGCAGGCCCCACCACATCTGGACCTTTGTGTCTGCCACAAAGCAATGGCCATTTATCAAAAGGCCAGCATATGCATAGAGTAAAGATTAATGAGTCCCTGCAAGAAGCATTCCTTCTAGGTACGAGGCTGATTACTTGCTGACCGAGTAAACTGAAGTAATTGTACAGAAGACTATAGAATGACACATAAATCAAAATTTGACTGATAGAAAATCTGCTGTTATAAGCTCTTAGTTCAAGAAAGTTTCGACACTGAATTTGGACTGAGGTCACTCCCCTAAAGTGGATATAAGGAATGGACAGAACACAGGCTTTTAACAGAATCCATCTTACCTTAAGTTCAAAGGGCATGGTGGGCTTGAAGTACTTGGATGTTTTGGTGAAGAGGATTTTAAATGGTGAAGTTACGATACGAATGTCACTATACTCAGCCTCCACCATGTCGCTTCCTAAATAAAATGAAAAGACGGAACAGGTAAAAATATAGTTAAAAACACTTAAAATAGAAATACGCAAGTCGGCAAGTTGGACTCTTATTTGAAAGAGCAATGGTACGATAAGAAGAATGTCAGCAATGAGTACCAAGACAAAACTCAATATTAAGATGCAGATTAGCAATGACCTGGCTTCCTTATATGTGTGAATAAATGTAATGAAGAGTATTTACAACATGCACAAAAACCTATACAGCACTGTTCAATAGTGTGGTAACAAACAGCGCATCCCTGAACAATTGATGCAAGATATTTGCAATAACTTTTAGATAAACGAGAGCTCGAGTTGTTCACATGACTGACTACTTGTTCTCAAAACAACAAGGTGATGGATGGAATGCTTGAATTAATCTCAGCCACTGGCAGTCACTCGGGCCACATCCCAATACATAATTTTTCACCCACCATTTATTTATTTATTCAATTAAAGAGTTTTATATAGCGCTGGCTAGACCCGGAGGTATGAGAGCGCTTTACATGAGAATCAACAATGTAACAGAATAAGTTCAACAATTACACAATAAATCCCCCCCAAAAAAGAATAGGCAATACAATTAGGAGAGGGGAGAAAGGAGAGAGAGGTAGTGGAGGGGGCAGGGGAGGTGAGAAAGGGAGGATAAGGGAAGAGACAATGCGGAAAGACGAAAATAAGTCTGTCTAAGGACCGACAGGGTAGGTGAAGACCAAGGAAGGAATCCACGGCCCATCGCACCTACAGCTAAACCAGGTAACTCCATCAGGCATCAGACAAAAAAGTTCAGTCTCAATACATTGAGAGAGGGGTGAAGGAGAGACATCAAAAGAGGGAGGGTGCGGGAGGAGACAGCAGGTGGGACGAAAGGAAGTGCAACAATGTGGTTTAACAGTATAACATAAAAAGATCAACAATTACACCTTACAAGGAACAGTCAGCACTACATTAGGAGAGGAGAGAAAGGAAAGAGAAAAGAAGTGGGGGGGGTAGGTTATGTGAGAAAGTGAGTATAAGGGAAGAGACAACCGTAGAGACGAGAGGAAGTCTGTCTAAAGACCAACTAGATAGGTGATGACCAAGGAGGGAATCCACGGTCCATCTCCCCTATAGCTAAACCAGGTAGCTCCATCGGGCATCAGACAAAGTAGTTCGGTCTCAAGTGTCGAGGGAAGAGGTTCGCAGAAAAGCAGGATGGGAGGGAGATACGGCAGAAAGACGAAGGAGAGTCTGCCCAAAGACCGGCTGGGTAGGTGACGGTCGAGAGGGAGTTCCAAAACCCATCTCCTCTATAGCTATCAGGAAGCTCCATCGGGCGTTCGCCAAATAGCTAGGTCTCAATAGGAAACATTTAAGGAACATGGATGGCAAAATAAATGGAGCGTACAGGGGAGGGGACAGGGAAGGTGAGAAAGGGAGGATAAGGGAAGAGACAACAAGGAGAGACGAAATGAAATCTGTCTAAAGGCCGACTGGGTAGGTGGCGTCCAAGGAGGAAATCCCCGACCTGTCTCCCCTATAGCTAAGCCAGGTAGCTCCATCGGGCATCAGACAGAATAGCTAGCTCTAAAATGACGCAAATGTGGCATGGGAGGATGGGGGGTGAGGTAAGGGATCAGAGTTGGGGTAGAGACGAGGAGAAATATGTCCAAGGTCTGGCTGGGTAGGTGACGGCCGAGGGGGTGACCCAGAGTCGATTTCCTCTATAACTGTCTAGGCAGCTCCACCGGACATCGACCTTGATGAACAGTCTCTTTGCGCTTAGGAGTTCGTGTAAAATTTAGTTTGTGGGAGAGGCTCAGGCTCACTTATTTCTTGCATTCTCTGCTGTGTGATTGGGTAGTGAGTTTATTATTCAAAGTTCGCCGAGTGCACCTAGCTGATCCCCATATTCGGTTATGCATTAGTACTCTCCTGGTCGCCCACCTGTTTTTTTCTCCGCCGGTGTGAAGTAGTTGATACCTTGGTTACGGATATTTTAGGTGGCATAGATGCAATCACTGCCCACTGCCAGGGAGTCCTGGGCCGCTCAGATCTCCAGGGGATCCCTCTCCGTGTTGTGGGGATCAGTTGCGCTTGTAGAGAGGTGACTCTGGTGTGTGCCTAGGTCCTTCTTGGAGTCGGAAATGGTGGGTCTTCTCGAGGTAGGGCTTAGCAGTGGTTCATGGCGGTCATCTTAGGGTCAGGTAAGGGCTGTGTGTGTTACCGTATCTCACTGTACCTGGGCCTTCTACAGATCCTTCAAAAGACCTCTCAGGGTGCCTCAGTAGAGCTCTCCCTTACACCCAGGCACTTCGGGGGTGTCTCCTGTGATATCTCCCGTGTGGGGGGTTCCGACCGCCATTTTGGGGTCAGGCGGGCTGAAAGGAGACCTGTTCCTTCCTGCAGCCCCTTTCTTGTTCCCCTCTCACTCAGATGGCGAGGGATCAACGTTGGTGAGACCCAGGGAGCTCCCAGCAGCCAACCATGTCGCCTCAATTTGGACCCAGCCATAGGCAAATCAGTTTTCACCCTGCTCCTCATAGAAACAGGCCAGTCAGAACTACCAGGCCAGGTTTGCCCAGACCCCATATTAGGGCTCTTCAGCCAAGCATAGCATTGTTCCAAAGGAACAGAGAGCCCAGGACACAGGTCTGGGTATACTCGGCGCACCTAGGGCAGTATATGCAAAAACAACAAGGTGATGGATGGAACGCTTAAATTAATCTAATCAAATGGTATACTTGTTCCAGCATCAGCTCTGGTCTGCTGATAATATAATGTTTGGAACTTCAATTAGGAAGTCTTCCTAGCTGGTATTCTGTTAGACCTGCCAACCTTAGGGGGGTCTTCCCCCAAACTTTTTGCCTCTACATCTCTATTGTCCTGAACTTATTTCAGCTGTTTTCATGGCACCATTTGTGATTGCAGAGAGCACTCTTGGGGTCATTTTTAACTTGTGCAGGCACCGAGCAGAGCGCCAATTTTCCTCCGAACGACAGGGCCATATTTGGGTGCAATCTTGCTTGGGTCAGTGGTCTAACTGTTAGAGACAAGCTCCCAAGTCTTTATTAAAGGAGATCCATGCCGTGGACTTGTGCAGCGGGTGCTTCACAAGTGCGCCAAAGGCAAGCCGGCCTGCGCCCATCAGTGTCCGGATTGTGTCCAGCGCCAGCCACACCACCCTTTTTCTAAAAGAACAGGCTGGTATGAGGTCTAGAGAAATAAACTCCTACACTTTTGGTCTATGGGCCTCCTACATGGCTGAGGAGGGAGGTGTTCCGTCTACTGAGACTCCTAACCAAAGAGTGAGTGTCAGAGCTTGTCTCAATAACTGCAGGTCTCTCCCAAAACGCTTGGCTGATATATGGCTCTCCGTATCTGACAACACTTGGAATTTTATGTTTCTCAAAGAAACGTGGTCAAAGGATGGCTAGAATCTATCCCTGGCTATTTCCCCCAGATATCGGATTTTGTGCACCAACCGGGTGGAAACAGACTGGTAGCGGGCATGGCCAGTTTCCTGAGGGATATGTGGGAGGTTTCTACATCTAAACTGGGTCAAATCGGTAACTTTGAGGGCCTTATCTTTTGTATCAAACTTACTCCCTCCTTTTCTTTTGCTGGTATGCTGGTTTATAAACCCCCGGACTGCTCGAACAATTGTCTTTCAAAACTATATGATGCCATTGCCTAATTGATGTTACAATGCACCAACTTCACGGTTCTGGGAGATTTTAACATGCATGTTGATGTCCAGAACTGCCCTCAGGTGTCTCAGCTAACTCTGACTTTAGCCGGCCTCACCCTAACCCAGTTAGTTACCTCCTCTACCTATAGAGTGGGCCATATATTGGACTTCTTTTTTCAAACATCACCAGTCTGCCAAATGAGGCTTCCGTATGTCTGCCATGGATGGATCATTTTCTTGTTCTGGTCAGGTTTTATGATGAAGGCATCCAGTCAATGACTTGCAAAATATCTGAAAAGAGGAGGAACTGGCAAAAGGTTACGAAGGAGACCTTTGGGCCCGCCCTTCAATTGATCTTGCCTTCACTTACGGGTAATCCCGACAGTGATTCCATCCTCTTTAATCTATGGATTGCAAATGCACTGGGCACCCTTGCTCCTTTAAAAACAGTTGCAGCCACTAGAGTTAAGCCTTCCACTCGTTGGTAATCTGCTAAACTCAGAGCAGAGAAAAGCCTCTGCAAGAGGTTGGAGCACAGCTGGAGAAGGTCTTACGACCCAACAGCGAAACTCACCTATAAGGAGGCTCTTAAAAAATGTTGCAAACTTATTGAGATAAGATGGGGGAGCACGTCTTGAGGTGTATTGAGAATGCGGGTAACTCCTCTAAAGACATTTTTAATATTGTAAAATCTTTTACCACACCGGAAGTGAAGAAAAGTGCCTTTCATCCTTCCCCTGCTCTCTGTACTAGCCTCTCTGATTTTTTTCATGAAAAAATTCAAGTCTATACTCTACGTTCCAGCCAGAAGTTGGCTTAGAAGGAACTGTCCCATCAGCCAATAACTAATGTTTTTTTCGCTAATTCTTTCCAATCTCCGAAAAGGACTAACTTGAGGAGTTATTGAATTGTAAGTCTGGCTCCTAGAGGACCCCTGCCCGCCTCAATTTCTTAGAGTGGCTGCTTTAAGTGAAATTCATTTTTTGATCAAATCTGGAATCCCTTTCTGAAATCTGGCATATTCCCACCGTATGGAAAAAGGCATTCCTGCTGACACTTCTCAAGAAGCCCAATGCGGACCCGGGGGTGATTAGCAATTTTAGACCCAAAACGTTGCTATTGGCACCCACAAAAACCTTTGAAAAGCTGGTTCATCGCCAACTATCCCCCTTAGTAGAAGCAAATGGTTTGTTGCATGACACACTATTTGACTTCCCTGCAGGCTATAGCATGGAGACAGTTCTACTGGAAGTGTCTGAAACGGTCAGAGAGGCATTGGACGGTGGCGCTTCCACTATGGTAGTGCTGCTTGATCTTTCAGCAGCATTTGACACGATTGCTCATTCTACCTTGTTGAAGAGATTAAGCCATTTTGGTTTTCAGGGCAAAGAGTTTTACAAGATATATCAAAATGGATGAACAGCAACTTTTTGAAACTGAATGCACTTAATACTGAGGTGCTCTTTTTTAGTCCATTGACCTCCCCTCTTTCCAGTCTTTAGTGGCCTTCTGAATTGAATCCCCCACCAACAGCAGTTCGTCTGTCACGATTCTAGAAATTAGACTTGACTCCAATTTCTCTTTTGAGACTCACATCCAGCATATTTCTTCATCGTGCTTTGTTAAGTTAAGATCAGTCAGAAAGCTATTGCGTTTTCTCCCAGAGGCGACCCAAAAGTCCTTGCATTGGTGACCTTGCATTTGGATTACGCCAATAGCTTATATCTAGGGCTTCCAGCTTTTCTGATTCATAGATTACAAATAATACAGAATGCGGTGGCTAGGTTCATCTGTCGGGTCCCCTTTCGCCATCACTTCTCCCCCCCCATCTGAGGCATCTTCCTTGGCTTCTGGTTCCCTAGAGAGCCAAGTTTAAAGCCCTGACATTTGCTATCAGAACCTTATGGGTCATAGGGCCAAACTATCTCAGGAATAGGCTTAGCCTGTACCATCAGGAGTGAGCCCTTAGATCTAACCACTTGCGACTCCTTCACATTCCAAAGTTTGCCAAAGTTCAACAAGGTGGCAGGTCATTCTTGTTCAGACAGCTAAGCTGTCGACCTCCCTGCTCATCCATGTTTGCATGGCCGAGATGGAACAGGGATTAAGGAAAGTTTTAAAAACATGGCTCTTCAATCAAATTTAGATTGTGCTGGCCAAGTCGAATCTTCAGTCTCACTTTGAGCACAGGGATGCATCAGTTGAATTAGCTGCGCGCTGTACAAATATCTTTGGTTCATTGATTGATTCGCCTTGGGACTATGTTCTCTTTACCATTGCTAACCAGTGTTTAAAGGGCTTGTGCTCACTCCCCTAAAACATGGTTGACTTGGCTTAAACTCAAGTGACATATTTAATTTTCTTAAAAGTCCCTTGTAGAGTGGTATATCATATGTCCCAGGCCTGTAAATTAAATGCTACCAGTGGGCCTGAATCACTTATTCGTCCTCCCACTAAAGTAGCACCTTAAAACATGTCCCAGGCCTGCTACTGCAGCCTGAATGCTGTTTTAAACTGACATGGTTTTAAAGCCCCTTTGACAAGCTTTACACTCCTCTTTAATTACTTATATGTTGCCCCTAAGGTAGGGCCTAGGTAGCCCATAAGGCAGGGTGCTGCTGGGTAAGTAAAAGGTTGGACATGTACGTTTAAGTTGTACATGTCCTGGTTGTGAAAAACTCCTAAATTCATTCTTTACTTCTGTGAGGCCTACCACTCCCATGGGATAACATTGGAGAATCCTTATTACATTTATTAAGCTGTAATTTTCAGTTGGGAGCAGGTAGATGTGTCTTATTTGGGGTCTTTAGAAAAACCCTATTTAATGGTGAAGTCAGATTTTTTATTACTATTTTGAAAATACTAATTTTGGAAAGCTGGCATTTTTGTGCCCCAAGCCTTTTGTGCCTGTAGCCTGTCTTCAGTCACCTAACTGGGTATAACTGACCGTTAGACTTTATAAATTCCTCCAAGACAATCACACAATAGAGGGATTACAAACAATCAATGCATGCGGGAGACAATGTTTTCTGTACACGTACAAAAAGAAGCGGGCCATGGGCATCAGTCTTGCATCTTCGTCAGTATCTGAGTAAAGATGCAAACCCGCTCTTCCTCAAGACACTGATGGAGCTCAAAGCGAGTCCTGGAATGCACGCGTTCCAGGCCTACAGAGTGAGCAGAAGATCAAAAAATGGGAGAGGAGTGGCGGTATCAGGAGATTGCAATCACTACCTCTATGATGTCAAGGATTAAGGTATACAACTCAAGGGCTCGTAATTAGTAAAGGGAGGGTAGGGGTCGTCCATGCAACAACATTTAAAATGTAAAGGGAGTTTATGAATTAATGAAAAAATGGAAAAGTTAGCAGAAAATAATGAAATTGAAATAATAGGGCAAGGAGGTAGGGATAAAGTATTGTGGAATTAAACCAAGGGCAAGCCGGCAGAAAAAGGAGGCAGCTAGCTCAGAAATGGCATGATAGAAGGGATACCAAAGAAAATATTTAAGAACCACACTCCAAAGCAGGCATGCATGCAGCAAATGCAAGCAACAGTAAGGGAAAAAAGATTGAGCAAGACTGTCATCCATAAAGTTATGGGGCAGCGAGGCAAAATATGCAAGGTGTGCGAATAATTACAATCAGACAACCAGCCAAACAAGATGGTGTTCATGGTAGTAATACATGCTCTACAACAATTGCAACACTGCTGGAGGCAAGGGGATTTACACACATTATATGCCTGCAAAGAGAATAGGAGGATTCCAATAATGGGGTGTACCTAAAGGATGTTATGCAATAGAATGTACAATAGTTACAATTAAAAGGTGGGCATCATTACAACATAGGTGCATACATATAAATATATATATATATACATATGAAAACAAAAGAGATGGTGTCAAGTCAGCTTAGATTTTCCCCAGGGCCGAATGAATTGTCTACAGAAATGTTTACATTTATAGCACTCAAAAGTGCCTGGCCACTGAAGACTAAAGTTAGGTGCTTAAGTCAGCTACATATTAGTGCAACTCCTCCATAGTGTTCAATCCTTGATGTATGGAGTCACACCGCTCAACCCATTTGCACTCCATGCTCTGTGAAATTTGAGTGAGGTCACCACCTCTTTATGTAATGTATGCCATATCAATGACTTGCCAGACAATGTCTTCTGCTGTGTGATTCTGTTCCAAAAAGTGTGTAATCTGGGGCGCAGTGATTACTTTGCTTCATACATGTTAGAAGGTGGTTCTGACACGATGGGCCGCCTGTATTTTTCGCTTTTTGAGCACCTGATTGTTGAGCTTTTACTGTGGGGGAGCCTCATAATCTGGGACTCACCCACAGTGAACTCATAATGAAGGAGACTGCATGGAGATTTTACTGGTGTACCCCTGGCTTGACTAGGCCGCTGCGCAACAGCTGGAGTATGGGATACCGCGCTGGTTACATGCAGACACGGGTGTACATGCGTGTGCACACATGTAGGAGCTGCGCTGGGGAGATTCCAGTCCAGTCCAGGAGCAGCTACAGAGTGAATGGTGTGGCAGGACTTAGGCAGAATTTGGTGGTGACATGGAATAGGCTTTATACACTGGAAAGGAACATGCCAGGGAAAGTCAGTGTGTCTTACTGTGTTTTCACTTCATTATTTCTCTATGGGGATGTGGGGCCCATGGCTAAAATGACTTCCACAAAGTCTACAGATTCCAGACACGCACTAATGTCCAGTGTAGCAGATGTGACAATCAGAATTCTACAGAGTCCAAAGTCATATTTGTACTGCTTTTGGGTCGTCCGGAAATGTCATATTTCTCTGAGTCCGTGGCTGGGGTCTGGCCATGGCAGGTTACATTAATGACCTTTCTTCCCAAAGCGAAGATGTTGCCTCCAAGGAGAAAAGATAGGTGGAGCTAAAAGCCAGTCCATCAACTGCTGTTGCTGGGTGCCAGGCACCAGTTTGCACCCAGGAGAGAAGGCAGTGAGGGGGGGAAGGAGTTGGGTTTCAGAGGCCATGTGGCCAGAGACACTGGGCAACGCCATTTTGAACAAACCCAGAGGCTGGACAAGAAGGAGGGAGCCGGGGCAGGGAAGTGATGTGTCGCTGTTTGATAGGACACACAGGGACTTCCTGCCAGCCCCCTACTCAACTTTTAAAAAGTACGTGCACAGGAAGAGAAGCTCTCTCTGGGGTGTGGTCTGCTGAGGTGAAAGGTGCTGGAGCCTGGTGCAATGGGCAGTTGGAAGGAGAGACCTCCTGACTGCCCCCCAGGGCCCTAACAGCACCAGAAGAAGCGGCCTCTGTGCAGGGAGAAGAGAGGCGCAGGGTGCCAGTGAAGACCGCTCCCTGCAGAATGCACCCTCTTGGAGACATGGAGGATCAATGAGAGTGCTCCCAGTGGCTGGGGGATGCCACCAGGAGCGAAACAACATGAAAATGGGGAAAATCGGACTCCCGGTGGCCGAGATATGCCCCGAGCCTCCCGTAGAAGAATCTGGGATGGTTGGACCCTTTAACTTACAATGGGCTCCATGCACCGCCCTTCGGTCGGTATCGGTATTACGTGCAGGAATGGCCTCCGCTCACCCTCCGATGCCGAGACTCCCAGATTCTTCTTCGGGAGCCTGGTAGGCTCTATTCCATAAGGCCACCTGGTACAATAAAGGGAGAATCTAGACGTGCAGTATTCACCCTGACCCAAAACCCTGACGAAATCGCCGGTAAAGGAAACTCGGCGATGAAACATGTTGGTTGTTTTTAATTAGAGCGAGCACACAGCACGGAATAAAGTTGGAATTGGCAGTGTATCTCAGCTCTATTTTTAATGGTGGTGGGGACCAGATCTTGAGCACAGGAGTTTTGGCATACCACAGTGGGTCACTAACACATAGAACACACACAGGTTCTTTCTTTTCTCTGCACAGTTTATATCCCCGTTCTTTTACCAGTTGGCAGACGCTGATGATGAGAACGTGAGGGTACAGGCGAGTACCAGCCTGTTATACCCTCCTCCGGGTGTTGCTCCCGTGAGGCTCTGCCAACTTCCCTCCCCCCTTTTTTCCTTGGAGAAAGGTTTAGTGAGGTGTGGGGTTAGCACACGGGGTTCACACACACACATTGCTTGTTTTAGAGTTTTTATCCTTTTATTTGTAAAATGGTGACTTTATGTAGCACATGTAGGTAGAAGGCTGTACCACACCCTCTGCCTAACTGATCAACATACAAACAAGTGGGTCTTTGACCCCATAGTGGGTAAAGGCAGGCCACTGGTTGTTTAAGATGTATTGAGTGGGGGGCGGCCTGTATAAACCCTCGTTCTTTCCCCCTGAGGCTCCTTGTAGTTTATAATCCTTTTATTTGTGCCATATCTAAGCAAGCAGCCACCACCCGTTCTCCCAGCTCATACTTTATTTAATTCCACAATTCCTAATCCCTGCCTCCTTGCCTTAGTATTTCAAATCAATTATTTGCTGCTTACTTTTATACGTTTTCATTTATTAATAAACTCCCTTTAAATTTTAAATGTTGTTGCATGACATAGCTGCATGCACGCCCACTACCAGCCCTTTACTATGAGCGAGTCCTTGAGTTATATACCTTTACCTTGCCTTCTATTTAGGTCGAGCCTAGCAGCAGCGCGCATGCACTGCTTGCTCTGCGAGACTGCTGTAGTAGAGTATGGGAGAGAAGCTGCACCCACTCTCCTCCCACATTTTCTATTGGCTTGTGTCATTGTCTTTCATAAATGCTGCCTTCAGATTCGTTAATAGGCTTGTTAGTTCCTCCTAAGTACGGCCTTGTCTTCCTCCCATGGTGACTGGCCCTTTTACTTCAGTTGTTACACTGGACCTTTTATTTAGTCTGTAAGCACTATTTACTTTATTGAGCTTCTCTTACTGCAGGCCAGATATGTGCTGCTTCAGCTGAAATCGCTGGTGTTTTTTTAAGCAGCACGGCCGCCCCCGTAACACAGGTGCCTGCTTTCAATCACTTTAACCTAGCATTATCTTGTGTCTGTTTCAACCCCCCCCCCAAGTAAAATAGATTTAGAAATGATTAGCGAATTAGGTAATGTGAATTCTAAGTATCACATAATCGTGTGTTAATGGGCTGAAGCTGACAACAGCACATCTGTGTTACATGTCATCTGAACTAAGCCACGTGATGGGTTGTTTTCGAAAGCCTGTTTTATTAACAACAACACCAACACAACCACCAATACCACCACCAATACCACCACTATCAATAACACCACCTCCACCAATACCACCACCGCCAATACTACCATCATCATCAAATCATCTTTTCGGTTTTCGTGATTTTGAAAGCCATAAAAGTACACATAAAACATACTTATATTAAAAATATTCAGAATTACATAATTGAATATAGAAATACATAATAGCAGCGTTTAAGTAGAATTAAGATTGGGACGGTGACTGACACAGAATTTCAAAAAACAAGCTATTGATTTAGCATATAATTCATTGTCCAAAAATTGCATTGCCAGAAAAGCAGGGCGACAGGTTCGGAGCCCCATTATTCGTAAGATTGGGATAATCCAACGCCTACGTGGTATTTCATAAAACTTACAGAACAGCAATATATGTATTGAAGATTGTCGGGACTTACAATCACAGGGACAGAATGATACGTTCCTGGACCAATCGTTCTGGTGGGGAAATGAAATCAACCGATGAAACATATCTAATCTAAATCGAGTTAACAACATTTTTTCGAACTGATTCAAATTATATGTTAAATAAGGTTGGATAAGAAAGGTCGTTTGGACCAATAGTAAATGCTGTACTGAGCTTTTCCCTATTTCTTGAATAAGACGTAGCTCACTTAAATGGAGAAGACATATTTTTTTTAGCTCCTTTCTTGGGACTTCAGAGATAGTGAGTGGATGAGTAATATACCTTGAAAGGCCTAAGTCATGGAAAAAGGACTTTACAAAAGCTAGCCATCTTATATTTTGCATATTATCAAGACCCATACATTCCTTAACCAAACTACGGGTTAAAACACACTGTTCAGTGGTCCAGATTCGCCGCCATAACATTATAGGTTGAATCTTTAAAATGTCCGAAATGTGATCCAACCCCACTTCTTAATGGCATCCATATGTCGTAGTTCCTTGGGGGACAGTGAGTAGATAACGCAAGAAGGAGTTCTCTACTCTCTGTAGATCGTCAGTATTTAAATAACCCCATAGGCCTGAACCGTAACTAGCGACACTAATACATTTTGCCTGGAAAATCTTTAACGTTTCAAGAGGGGATCTCTTTCCCAGTTTTTGCGCAAATACCACCAGTGCTGTGGTGGCCCTAAAAAATGCTAGTTTCCTGGCTTGGATGGCATCTGTCCACTTAAGCTTATTATCTATTAGAATCCCTAAATAGGGATAGGATGTCGTGCACTCTTGGCTGGTATTATTAACAAAGATGTCTCGTGTTTTTTTTATCTTGGGCCAGCATGCATGGCATAAGTCTTTTTTATATTTACTTTGAGACTGAGGGAGTTCATGAAGTTGCAATAGTTGTTTAATGATCGCTGGAGTTGAATAGGGGTCCTTGCTAAAATTACTGCGACGTCGGCATACAGTAATGCTGGAATTGGCCGACGATGTATTGCTGGCAGATCTTGACTCCCTTTCACCATCTCTAGTTCGAGCCCGTTGGTGTATAGTGTCAATAGGAAGGGGGCCAAAACACACCCTTGTCTGACCCCCCTCTCTATCCTAAAGGGCTCGGTGAGTTCTCCTCCTACCCCAAGTCTCACTCTCGCGGTGGCCTCCGAATAAAGTTCAACTGTGCCCAAACCCTCTCGGAAGCCATACTGTAGGTCTGATATTATATTTTTGCCAGAAACCCAGGCCTGAAGTCATTCCAAGAGTATTCGCCCAGCAATTTTACCGAGGGAGTCCAGGAGCGATATGGGCCTGTCAGGTTTGTGGTTATGAGTGTGCCGCCGTCCGCGAAATGCGTAGCATTCGGCAATCCACCAAAATAGAACTATGTTTCCCAGCATGCCAAGCGGCTACGCAACGCAACGACGCTAGCCACGCAATCCCCGGAACTAAAGCATTGTGGCGTCTGCTGTCGGTGCCGATAATTCTTGCCGAGCTGGTACTGAGGTTTGTAGGGAGCGGTGAAGCGGCACAATCGTGAGTAAATCATTCTGTTTGGATATTGGTCTGGAGTTACTCGGATTGCTGTCAGGTTGGATCGAGCTGTGCCGTTTTGGAGATACATGCGGCTGTGTGTATCATTCTTTCTCTGTTGCATTTCATACAGAGGAACAGACGTTTTCCCTGTTGGAGGAGAAGTGCGGCTGCATTCTCTTGCGGGGAAAAGAACTCTAGTTAACATTTTGTGACTAAGTTGGAGTTGAACTAGTAATCGTGGAATATTCTGGGTATATCAACTCGTTCTCCTGGTCAAAGCAGTTTGGGCTCAAACTGCTAGAAGAACACTCATATCTGAAGATTACGAAGGGGTTGCAAAGACTTATTATTGCACGTGGACTTTTAAAGCATTAATTTCATGAGAAGACAAGAAATGAGGGTGAAGTAATCTACAGTGTTTTGCTTTTATTTTGTCTGTCGACAACACTTTCTTCGTTATATTTTTTCTTCAGTGCAGGAGAGAAACTACAGGGGGGTATCTAATCAGAGGGAAATGTGCAGCCCAAGGCAGAACACAGAACTAAAGTGGTAGGTAAGGTATTGGAATAATGTGTATGCAACCTGTGAGGAATATAGCATCAGCTTATACTCTTCATTGTTCTTTTCTAGTTGATTGCCGTCTCTGATAGTACCCTAAGCCTCTCTCTCCTGTATATAAAGACATCCTATTTTCCTTTTCAGGTAGGAGTGTAAACACACAGGTGTTTTTGGTATAGAAATCGTTGTATGAAGCAATCTAGGGAAAGACAAGGGAGGGGGTGTCATTCTAAACACATTGTCTTTGTCATTTCAGATCTCCCTCCCCGCTGTCCCCTTCCTTTCCCGCTCACGGGACTGTTCTGTTAGTCTGTGGTAACCAAGTCAGGCTTCAGGATTGTTGCGTGGGTGTGGGTATAGGTCTTTCATCACAGCCCCGAGGAGTATTGCGACGGTGCCTGACAGGGCCTGATAGCAGGTGGGACTGTGGCGATCGCCTTTTTTAAAAATTGGCACCAGAATTGATGTCGACCAGGATTCAACTAAGCCAACCTTACTGGCGGCATCTAGAACTCTCGTTAAAATAGGGGACCATAGATCTATTTTATACTTAAAAAGATCCACAGGAACCCCATCGGGACCTGGAGCTTTTCCTGATTTGGCTGTTATTAGGGCGTTTGTCACTTCCTTAAGTGTAAAGTGTAACTGAATGGGATAGATTGTTTGTTTAACGAACTCGGGTTGGTCCAGAGTGATGTTAGTCTCTTGTTTGAAAGTATTTGAGAAATGTTGGACCCAGGCATGAGCATCTACTGCTACCTCTAATTTTGGAAGGTCACTTACAGCGTTAAGAAAAGGAGACTTGACTATTTTCCAGAAAGTTGCACTGTCTTTCAAGGAGCAGCTCTCATGCAATTGGTTCCATAAACTATCTTTAATCTGTGATTTACGTTTGTTTAATGCTATACTATAGGCTTTCCTTAGTCTTGCTATTTCATTCCTATCCCTTGTTTCCCTATTCAGTGCAATTTTTAAATTAGTATAAGATTTTGTGCACTCAGTGTTAAACCATCCCCTCTTAGTGGTCCCTTTCGATTTCCTTCTACATAGTTCGTCTTTAATCGTATTAGTAATGGTCTCATAACTATACAATACTTGCTCGGGAGTAGCAATAAGGTCGAGACAGGTGTGGAGGGAAGGCATAGCTCGCTTTATTACCTTAGCCGTTACTAGTTCTTGGTCCACTTTACCCCATTTTAATGAAAATCCATTCAATCTATCCAAGTTTAGGGATTGTTGGTCCAAAATGCTCAAGTATGCAGTCTCGATCGAAGAACAAGGGCTGTTCAAAGACAAACTATTAGGGAAATGGTCACTAGCTGCATTACCTAATGTCTCGAAGTTACGTATTATTGGTGCAGAGCACAGAGAAACTAATATAAAATCAATTGTGCTATTTAGTCCTCTTCCATTAAAAGTATAAGAAAAGGGGATCGGGGGACTTACTAATTAGTTGGCAAACCCCAATTCAGCGGTGACCAATATTTCGTTCATACGATTTCCCACAATTGTGTGAGCAAAATGCGTAGAGTTATTCCCACCCTCATCTTGGATACCACATTTATTAGTGCTGCTGCCCTTGCAAAGTCAAATGTTAAAATCGCCGCCCCAAATCAATGCTACCGAATTTTTTATGTACTTTGAACGTGAATTTTGTAATAAAATGGAAACCTTATTTAAAACCTCAATTAATTCAATTGGTTTCAAGTTATTATAAAAATGTACCAAAATAAAAGTGGACGCTTTATTAAAAGACAATATGATTACCTGAAAATTAGTTTCTAAACTCAGGACTTCAATTTTATCAACCACCAAAACATTTGAAATAAACAATATTAAGCCCCCTTTTGGTCTCCCAGAAGGGGATTGAATGGCCTCTGAAAAATAAGTCCAACAAATGTACAGGGGCACAAAGCCATGTTTCCTGTAAACCTATGATGTTATGTTTCCTTGCTGTTTCCAACCAATTAACATTTGTAATTTTATTAAGGAGGCCGGCAACATTCCAAAAGACAATGTCCAATTTTGTGCCCTTTATTTTATGCTTAGTTTCTGACGGAGCAGTACTTTTTGAGGTATTAAAACTGGAACAGACCTTTTAACTGCGGCCTTATCAGCAGAAAACGCCGGATCTAGGTGGAGTATTGCACTTTTTTTAACCTGGTTACAAGGACCATCCGTTGGTAAAATGGCTTGTATTAGATACTTGGAGAGTTGTGTCCCGTCGAGGTGGTAACATTGTTGGAAAAGCTACTGATCTATCTGCCAGGACCCGGTCCAGTCACTCAATATCATCTAGACCCGATAGGGTATTAAACCTATTGTAAGTTGAGATCGCATATGTTGGCCTCAGAGTCTTATGGGAATTTCGCAAATATGTAGGAGTAAAATTCGTACTTGGTGGAGGGTAAAAGAAACCTAACGGCAATATATTAATACCTGCTATGTTAGCTGTATGGTTTCACCCAATGTTCAAAATTTCCCTGACCAATCGGGGCGTACTAAAAGTCAAAACTATGCAGTCCCCGTCAAGTCCTTCTCCCTTGCCCCCACCCATTGGACTCGTCTTACCATCTTAAAATCCTGAAAGATTTGACTATGGAGCCCTACCCTATTACTCAGCCAATGCAGCGATTTGTTTTTTAAGGCTGACCATGATTCTTCATTGGGTGATTGGTATACAGGTACGTTTCCCAGGATAATAACATAGGGGGTGGCTTCTGGTGGGAGGTTCAGATGGGATTCTGTGAACCTTCGCTCAACCAGGGGAACTGCAAGACAATTGCTCTGACCGAACCGCTGGGAACAGGGAGGCATTTGTACCTTGGGTGCTATTAACTGATTATTAATATACCCTGCTGATAAATTGGTATCCCCTTTTCTTCCCAAGTTTAAATGCATATTCTCGGTCGATACCATACTGGATGACGGAGGGACCAGCCTTGTATTTTTGCCCCTTCGCCATCCAGTGCTGATTGTTTCTCTGTCTCAATGTTTAGGATCACATTTGTGGCTGTGTCTAGGCTTCCGGGTGGATTTGAAGGATTCACTTTAGACAAAGAAGGTTTTCCATGTTGGACACTCTAGTGGATAACTGGTCTAACCAAACTCTTAGGTATGAATCCAATCTTTCCACTGTCGCTGTTAGTTTCTGAAGCTCAGATTGTGACTGGGTACTTGTGTTACCTGGACAATTAGTTCTTAACTTTGATTTAATTTTAGGCTGCCCTGCTTATTTCTTCTTGGGAGGCGCATTTTTCTGATGTTTGGAGATGCTAGGAGAAGGATGTACAACAACTGGGTCCAGGTCTGTATGGGAGTTTTGGATAGCAGGAGCACCTGATCTTGGTTTTCTTTGCTTTTTTTGGGGGGGTTGGGTGGGTGACTCGCTACCGATGGACTGGATTTCATCAGTACATACTTGGATACAACCATTAATTTCTGCGAGATTCTGCCCACCCGAATTTAGTTGAATTGAGTTATCACTCAGAGGTGTCACCTGAGTTACCCCTGAATTCGAACCCACAATGGACTCCTCCACAGAGTGAATCTGTTTGTCTAAGACATCAACTGCCCCAGTTAAATAACTCAGTAAAGTCTGCTGAGTATCGGGGTGGTGCCTGGTTCCCTTCGGGCTCGGTAATTTCCTTTTGCCCATTGTTCAGGCTGTCTTACTCACAGTGTCCAGCCTATTTAAATAATGTTATAAACAGTCACTTAGGCAATATACTTTACCAAGAGTAGTTCAATCAATGGGGGGAGGACAAGCAAGCCAAGAGACCAGGCCCAGCCCAGTCTCTTCCTGCTGATGACGGGCCGCGGGAGGCGAAGTCCGATTTTAAAGTCCCGGAGGCGGGGGGAGTCCCGCACACCTCTCACGAGACTGTGCTGCCCTCTGGGACACTGAGTCCTGGGCAGCGCGCGGTCCGCGGAGTAGACCAGGAGAGGCGGCGGCTTAGAGTGAGAGCAGACCCCCTGCAGCAGGCAGCAGAACACCAAGGCAGCGAAAAGGTAGATAGATGTCCCAGGGTCCACGTCAGGTTCAGTGAGTGGCGGTTTGCACAGCTAGGCGTCCTGCGCCGCGGAAGGTGAAGTCTGAATTTAAAGTTCCGGAGGCCGGAGGAGTCCCGCATACCTCTCATGAGACCGCGCTGCCCTCTGGGACACTGAGTCCTGGGCAGCGCCCGGTCCGCGGAGTAGAACAGGAGTGGCGGCGGCTTAGAGTGAGAGCAGACCCCCTGCAGCAGGCAGCAGAACACCAAGGCGGCGAAAAGGTAGATGGATGTCCCAGGGTCCACGTCAGGTCCGGTGAGTGGCGGCTTGCACAGCTAGGCGTCCTGTGCCGCAGGAGGCGAAGTCCGATTTTAAAGTCCCCGGGGCAGGGGGAGTCCCGCACACTTCTCACGAGACCGCGCTGCCCTCTGGGACACTGAGTCCTGGGTAGCGCGCGGTCCGCAGTGTAGAACAGGAGAGGCGGCGGCTTAGAGTGAGAGCAGACCCCCTGCAGCAGGCAGCAGAACACCAAGGCGGCGAAAAGGTAGATGGATGTCCCAGGGTCCACGTCAGGTCCGGTGAGTGGCGGTTTGCACAGCTAATACTACCAGAAAAACCACCACCACCAATACCACCACCGCCTCCACCACCAATAATAGCACCACCAATACCACCACCACCAACACAACCACCATCAACACCACCAGTACCGCCACTAATACCACCACCAATACCACTACCACCACCACCACCAACACCTCCCCCAATAACAATCAATCAAAATCAATCAAAATAAGCTTTATTCAAAATCACAAAGTAAATCATAAAAGCTAAAAAAGTACATCCATGACAGAGTTTAAAAACCAGAAAACAAGTTTAAAACACAATACAAAAGGTTGTTCTGTTATAAAGACATATTTTTTAAAACAGTTGTCAACTGCTTCATCACTCAATTACCATTTACAGCTGTTTCCTGTAATTAATAATGGCCAGCAGAAATTGTGACATTACTACACATGTGTATAAGTTCGGTAGCATTTGCAGATAAATAAAAGCTGGGCGACATTGTGTTAAACCCTGCTGTAATAATAAAGTTTTGATGAATTTCTTTCTGAGCCCTAAAATATGTTTACAGAAAAGCACAGTATGCATGGTGTTCTGTGGTGGGGTCAACAGAACAACACAAACCTGTGGCACGGATTATACACGTATGCTAAATATGGTTGCATATAGTAACTAGTCAGAATCATTTGATTCCTCTACAAGAGGGTTCACAAATTTCAGAAGATAATCTGGTTTCATCCAATAATGAAATGCATTTCAGTTTCAAGGCTTTTCTTTGGACACTGATCAGACTCCCGGGTAGATTGAAGTATTCTAGATGGCTGAGGTCTGTCAGGAAATTGTGCACAGATTTTAGCCACGGGATGTTAAGGGCATGCAATGATTTTAAACAGTCAGCAATTATGGCTCAAATGAGAGTAGTATGTTCAGATGACCAAATTTTATGCCAGAATAGAACCAGCTAGATCCTGATCAAATCAGCTATGTAAGGGGCCCCCAGTTCAAAGTGACACACATAGGTTGGGCTACTTTTTGGGAGAGCAAGGAGAGTCCTTAAAGCATTTTCTTCAAGCTGCAGTGTATCTTTCTTTCCATGCCCCCAGAGCTCAGCCCCGTACATAGCAGGGGATCTACATTTGGCCTTATAAATTGTCATCAATTCCTTTGGATGTTGAACCACTTTAATGCGTCGGACGGCCCCGGCCATCCGATGTCACAGTGGGCGTATGCGTCGGATGACCAGGGGCCGGCCGATCTGCGCACCCGTCAAATTTGCCCGTACCGCGGTGCAATGTGCACCGCGGCAAAGCGGTTAATGCCAAGTTGTCTAGCAAAATTTAGTAGAGTGATTATCGTTTTGACAAAATGGAGTCGCCTTGATTTAATTACCCCTTGCCAATTTCCAGATTGACTAAACACAATGCCCAGATATGAAAATGATTCTGTTAACTGAATTTTTGAACCCTCAATGAAGATGTCCTGGCAGTGGGTGGCCTTCTTCCCAATCTTCATGAAGAAGGTTTTGGTTATGTTAATTTTTAGCTCAAGGTTTGCATGAACTGGGCAAACTTGTCAACTAGACGCTGGAGGCCAATAGGAGTATGGGCCATTAGTACTGCGTCATTGGCATAAAAAAGAGCAGGTATTGTCCGATGTCCCACCTGAGGTAGGTACACACATTTGCTTGCCAGTATACTGTTAATATAGGGATTAAACATGAAGGGGGCTAGTACGCATCCCTGGCGTACCCCTCTTCCTATTTTAAATGGCCTGGTACAGTTGCCATTGAGGCCATAGCGAACTCTACCCCTGCCTTGGGCGTACAGATCTCTGAGAAAGTTCACAATAGTGCAGTCCACGCCCATGTTAGCCATGATTGTCCATAACTTATCGTGAGCCACAAAATCAAACGCAGAAGATAAATCTACAAAAACTAAAAACAAATTGCCACCTTTTATATGCACATATTTACCAATTAGTAAATCTAGAATAATGGCCTGCTCTATGGTACCAAGCACAGCTCTAAAACCGTACTGTAGGTCTGAGAGGATATTGTTCTTTCTGCCCAGTCCAGGAGTTGTCCTAAAAGAATACGACAAGTCACCTTTACCAAACAATCCAGAATAGAAATAGGCCTGTATTGGACTGGGTTGTTACGGTCACCCTTCTTGAATATAGGGACAATAAGCGACTCAGGCCAGGTGGATAAAAAACCTTGTTCCCAACAGGCTCTGAAGGGCAAGGTAAGGATGGGGCCTCAAAGATCAGTGTTAGATCTAAACAAGTCACTAGGGATCACATCATGCCCTGGGGCTTTACCCCCCTTACTTGCTTTCAGTGCCAGAACAGCTTCGTCCAAGGAAAATTCTGGATATCTCAAGTTGTTTAAAGGTCCAGGAGATTTGGAAATGTTGGTGAAAGGGGTGGGCCCAGTACAAACGGAAACAATGGGAGGGTGATTGCAATGTCTTCCTTAGGAAAATACAAATTAGTAAAATGTGCTATCCATGCTGCCTCTGTGATGGCTATCTCTGCTCGAGGGCAGTCTGGGGAAATATGGGAAGGAAAGTTCATGACACGCCAAAACATGGTGTTATCATTAGACAGACTAGCATTGAGTAATCTGTTCCACATTTTCTCCTTCAGGTTTCTTTTCTGTTGTTTAATGGCTAGTTTATAAGCCAGTCTATATTCCTGGACCTCGTTAACAGATCTTTGTTGTTTAGCTAAGGATAATTTTAAATTTCTGTGAGTTTTAGTATACGCTGGATCAAATCAGCCACTATCACCCACGTTTGCTATTTTCTGCTTTACATGGAGCCCCTTGCAAATGCCCATTTTTTGTGATTGAATGCTAAAATAAACTCTTGTGCCTCTGTATTTTCGTCTAGGCATACTTCAAAAGCCTCCCTCTCTTTTTGAATTAGTTTACTAAAAAGTTAGATGGATCCACCAGGGACCATCTTAAAGTGTACCCGTTACAGCGGGAGATCCTCTAGTGCAGTAACGTTTTGTGCATTACGTAACTGGCCAAAAAGGTCAAAATTCAAGGCAACACTTTGGGGGAAATGATCGCTGATCGCTATGCCATAGATACGAAACTCTAAAACCAGTGCTGAATAACGCTGAGGGAACAATAGGTAGTCTCTCACGCTGTTTGTGCCCCTTCCATTCCACCAATACTACCACCAAAACCACAACCACCACCAATACCACACCCACCACCACTACCAATACCACCACCACTAATACAACCAATAGCGCCACCACCAAACCGCCACCAATATCACCACCACCAATACCACTAGCACCACCACCAATACCATCACCACCACCAATACCACCACCACCACCACCAATACCACCACCACCAATACCACCAACCCCAACACAACCACCATCAACACCATCAATACCACCACCAATACCACTACCATTACCACCACCACCAATATTACCACCAATACAACCACCACCAATATTACCACCTCCTCAACCACTAACACCACCACCGATATCACCAATACCGCCACCACCAATATCACCAATACCAACACCAATACCACCACCACCAACACCACCAATACTACTACCTCCAATACCACCACCACGAATACCACAAACCTATACCAATACCAACACCATCACCAATACTACCAATACCACCATCGCCTATACCAATATCACCACCACCAATACCAATACCACCAGTATCAATACCAATACCACCACCAATACCATCCCCAATACCAATACCACCACCAATACCGCCAAAACCACCACTGATAACATCACCGCCACCAATACCAGTGCCACCACCAATACCACCACTACCACCAATACCACCACTACCAATACCACCACCACCAATACCAGTACCACCACCACCTATACGACCACTAATACCAATACCACCACCAACAATACTGCCACCCCCAATACCACCACCAGTACCACCACGACCAACCAATACCACCAATGCCACCACCAATACCACCTCCACCAATATCACCAATACCAGCACCACCAATGCTAAGCCTGGGCAGGTAACTTTGCTCCGCCAGCATAGTTTACATAGTTTTGCCTACTCTGAGTTCCGTTGTGAATGCGGAGTTCACACAAAACTACGACTCCGTGGTGGAGTAGTTAGCCGGCCCCTCCACCCTCTAAAAGTAATTAAAAGTCATTAAAACTGCCCTACGTGCTGTGGCTACCTCCTCCTCGCCATGGCCGCTCTCCTGCCTCCTCCTCCTCGTCCTTCTTCACTGAATAACCCCTACGTTGTACATCTTGTGCATGCACTCACGCAAGACGTACAATGTAGGGGTTATCAGAGAAGAAGGATGGTGAGGAGGAGGCAGGAGAGCGGTTATGGCGAGGTGGAGACAGCCACAGCAGGTAAGTGCCTTTTTAATAACTTTTAATTACTTTGACAAGGGAGAGGGCACGCAGCGGAGCACCACTGAGTTGTTTCCCAACTCCATGGAACTTCGCATAGAGGCACTACGCATGCTCCGCTCAGGGTTAACCAATACCACCACCACCAATACCACCACCAATACCAATACCACCACCTCAGCGCCTCTCGCTCACTCGTAATAGCAGGGGCACTGTACAATGCTGGAGGTGCAGCTGAGACCATCCCTCCCTCCCTTCTTGCCTGCCATAAAGAACAGCTCAGGGTCCTACTACATATGGAGCGTTTATATTAGGCCAAAGATAGCAATGCAATTACGTAATGCCACACTGCACACTCAAATCACAGAAAGGACAGTAAATAGCTCTCCCTGCCCGCTCTTCCTCCTGAGCTCCGACAGTGTAATCACAGAGCAAACGGTGTTGGAATGCTTTGTTAGTGTTTATAGCTCGGATCATATGTAACTCTCACTTCACACTTTGTGTCTGTGTAATTTACAACACTTACACATCTTCTTCACTGCACTGTTTATCACTACTTTGAAGACGTCGACGGCCGGTCTCTTCCTCTGATATTTACAATCTAACAAGCAGTCGAGAAGGCCCTTTATTACAATGTGATAGGTCTCGAATTTGCAAGAGTTTAGGCTATTGTTTTGTAAATGACAATGCATTTTCTTTATGTTTTAAAACTCAAAACATAAATAAAAGCAGGCGCGGTTCGTCCAGTGGGGCGTAGGGGCGTAGCCCCACGCCCCATGGACCTACCGCGTCGTCACTAGAAGCCAAATACAAATATTTTAAAAAACCGCGCTATCTGCCGGCCGGGAAACCGGGAGGCACCCGACTTTCCCGGAGTGCGCAGGGGGGGGGGGGTGTGGGGGGGGGAGAATGGGCCTGCTGCAGCTGCGTAAGTTTATTTTTGGGCACAAACATGCCCGCGCATGCGCAGATCGTTTCCAGGGAATTCCCCCTTGGAGAGAGGACCAGGGGGCGGGCCGCAGCCCCCGGGGTTACACAGGGAGACTGGGCGAGGAGTCATGGTGCCCCCCCAGCCAATCCTGGCACTGCATACAGCGCCAGGATTGGCTGGTCAATACATAGCCCGGGTACATAACCCCTGACGGATAGCGCGGCCGACTTTGGTGCTGGGAAACCAATTTCGAACCTCTTATCGAACCATAAAAATGTATACATGACTTACTTTGGTGTTAAATAAATAGATATTTTAAAAAACAAATAAAAATGATGTTCCGACTAAGGTGTGAAATTGGTGTTGAATAAATACATGTTTGAAAAACAATTAATATTAATCATGTATCATTGGTGCTGGAGTACAAGGTTCGAGACTGGTATTGAACACTGACAAGCTGTGTGCAAGTTATATGGTCATAAAAATACATGAATGATGGGTGCAGGATGGGTGAGTGGATGCATGAATGGATGCAGGATGAATGATGGGTGGATGAATGGATGGGTGGATGCATGAACGAGGATGGGTGGATGGGTAGATGAATGAATGATGGATGCAGGATGATTGCAGGGTGGATGGATGAATGGGTGCATGAATGAATGATGGATGCAGGATGGGTGGGTGGATGGGTGGATGCATGAATGGATGCAGGATGAATGATGGGTGGGTGAATGGATGGGTGGATGCATGAATGAATGATGGATGCAGGATGGATGCAGGATGGATGGGTGGATGCATGAATGGATGCAGGATGAATGATGGGTGGATGAATGGATGGGTGGATGCATGAATGGATGCAGGAATGGATGCAGGATGGATGGGTGGATGGATGGGTGGATGGGTGGATGGATGGATGCATGAATGAATGATGGATGGATGCAGGATGGATGCAGGGTGGATGGGTGGATGGGTGGATGGATGGATGGGTGGATGAATGAATGATGGATGCAGGATGGATGGGTGGATGGATGGATGGATGGGTGGATGGATGGATGCATGAATGAATGATGGATGGATGCAGGATGGATGGGTGGATGGATGGATAATGAATGATGGATAATGGGTGGATGGATGGATGGATGGGTGGATGCATGAATGGATGCAGGATGAATGATGGGTGGATGAATGGATGGGTGGATGCATGAATGAATGATGGATGCCGGATGGATGCAGGATGGGTGGATGGGTAGATGAATGAATGATGGATGCAGGGTGGATGGATGGGTGGATGCATGAATGAATGATGGATGCAGGATGGATGGGTGGGTGGATGCATGAATGAATGATGGATGCAGGATGGATGGGTGGATGTATGGATGGGTGGATGCATGAATGAATGATGTGTGGATGCAGGGTGGGTGGGTGGATGGATGGATGGGTGGATGCATGAATGATGTATGGATGGATGCAAGGTGGTTCGGGCTCGCTCGCTGCGGTGCAATATGCAAATTAGTTTACGCCTCACCACTTTCAAATGTCACCAGCCGCCCCTGAATAAAAGGCATTATCATTTACAATGCCAATAGCTAAAACTCGCGTGAGTGCGAGACCTATTGCATTGCAAATTCTTGTTCGATCTTCTGCTCTCTCTGTAGACATGGAACGCATGCATTCCAGGTCCTGCTTTGAGCTCTGTCAATGTCTTGAGGAAGCGATGTTTTGCGTCTTCACTCGAAAACTTAGATGCAAGGCTGGTGTCTGCGGCACGCTTCCTTTTCCATGTGCGTAGCAGACATTGTCTCAAACATTGATTGTTTAAGCATAACGGTACTTATGTATTGAACAGACGCTTTCGTCATTGAGGTTGATGTAGTGGTTATATTCCTAATCCGCCTGAATAATTCTTGCACTTTCCTGATCGCATTAAGGACGGAAGCATTTAAATGTAACTGCAATGCTGTGCATGCTTTCCACAGCACACATGTGAGTTTGTTATTCCAGGGGTAAGTTTTGACCAATTCTAACTCATAATTTTTACTCTCAATTGAGTGCGGCCTTATTTCCTGTTTTGTGCTAATATTAATCACTGCACTCTTATGCTTCTCTAGAAAAGGGGGGGCCAATCGGTCCCCACGCACACATGGCTGGGCCGGCCCCCCCCTTTCTGGCCGATCCTTGCTTGGTTGCGCGTCCCGCACCCGCCCCGGAAGTGGTTGTTACACTTCCGGGTCGGGGGGGCGGGACCGCAGCATGGAAGGGGTTAAGAGCCTGGGGAGCGCGGGAAGCGGTCTCTTTGTGCCCGCGCTTCCCAGGCTCGCTCCTCGCCCCACCGTGGGGCCGTCTAATTTTCCCCACCCTCCATCCCCTGGTAGCAGAAGCCTGGTGAGGGCACTGGTAGGTATACGGTGTAACGCTATGCAATGTCATAGGAGTAAATGTTTTCTTTCCTTAGGCTCTTTTTCCCGTTTACAGGCAAATGTAAATATGTAAAATGTTGGGTGTGTTTTGTTGTGGCATTAACTCTTTTTCCTTGGGCCCTTTTTCCCTCTTAGATTAGTAATGTCATATTTATTATGTGGATCTGGCGGTGAGGTCATAATCGGTGAGCAGCAATTTAAGGTCCTTAGGGGGGGGCGGTCCCATTCACGAAAGGGGCCGCCTAGGGGGAGGGGCCACTGGTCTCTCCCAGAACTTCAGGGGCAAGTATCCATCGCTTAGAAGGGTGCGGGGGAGGGAGTTTACGCTTTCCTCAGGCTGGTAGCCACCCCTCACATACACTATGACGTCATCAAGGGGCGCGAGTGTAAGGGCCCTCCTGTTATGGTTAAAAGGAGTTCAGGGAGCGCACGCGGGTAAACGGGCCTGGGTTGCGCATGAGCATCTCGGACGTGAGAGCGTAGCTGGTAAAAAGGATCTGACACCGGTTAGCGACCTTGCCGTAGGACCAAAAATGATTAGAATGCAAATTTAATTTTTCAGGATGATAGATTCGGTTAGGAACCACGCTGTATTAGCTACTTGTTAATGTTAGCCCATCATATCATGTCCGAAATTGATGTAAATCTAATGTTCTGACATTTGCATTTAATAATCGAGTAAATGTTTTATTTTATTAAAATTTTTAATTTTGTTTCATATTTTAATAAATACGGCCAGGGGGTCTCAGATCCCCTGCCTTCCAAAGAACTATGTTTTGACCTGTTTAATGGGTAATGTGATTTGTGTGTTAGGGCGGGGGGTGGCCGGCAGTCCCAGACCATGTTCTTTTAAGTCACTCATTCTGGGTCCCCCGAGTAAGTAACTTTTTTATTCAATTTTTTGTGCACCTTGGGTGTTGCTTGTATATCAATTTCTGAGTCCAGAAGGAGACAACTAAGGTAGAAATGTTCTGGTACTTGTTGCTGAAGGCAAAAAGAGCATCTTAGGTACCCCTGACGTTTCCGGATGTCCTGGAGTTTCCTGCCTAGACTTGCCTGATTTCCGGTTGTTGGTTTCGTCCTGCTACATGAAGGAAAACATCGTCGCCTGGAAAAAGAGAGTTGCTGGACGATTGTTTCACTGCATTTTTGATCGCATTTCTTCTCCAATAGTTCTTTACACTTCAGGACTTATTCAGGTAGACTCAGTATCCGTTTCGCTGTGTTTATTTATACCCAGCAGTTACGGTCCCGTTGTTATTAGTTAAGGGTTCTTGTACCAATGCAGGAGGGGCTCCTACTGCGCGGTGATATTACCGAGGCATAACGCGGCTGCGTGCCTGGTAAAGAAATATTGTATTTCTTTTTACCCTCTCATTTTCTGCAATGAAGTTTTTCATAGCTAGAGTTAAGTGCACTCATATTTTCATTAGTAAGAAACCCTTGTCGTTATTCTAGTAATTGGTTTTTTTTTGTGCCACTGTTGCTGGCTTTTTCCCCTTTTTCTTCGGTTATTTTTGACACAGAAACAAAGATAGTTTGTCTTTCTGGATTTATATATTTTGTTTGTGTGGATATATGGACAGTAAACAAAAAGAAAAGACTTCTGAGGACCATTGTATGGGGACTTCCTTATAATGCTGAAAATATCCTCAGTGAAAAAGAGAATTGTTGGATCTCAGTGAGAGGGCGGGAGAAGGACCCTGCAGTACCGGCCACCAATCCTTGTGGGAGCGGAGCAGTTGGGACGCCGAGACACCCGCGAGGCACAAGACTCATTTCCCCAGGGGCCCTCGCGGTGCGCAGAGCCTCTGACGCGGTGGTAGAGCACCAGAGGCCAATAAGATTGGCCCGGCCCTCCCGCGGCGTGAGACGTGCACGGGCGAAGCCTGGGTCAAGGGCGGGCCCGTCCTTGCCCGTCAGTGCCCGTAAGGGGCAGGGCTACCCCCCTAAAATTTGCTACACCAGCACTGAAGGAGCTTCCAAAGAAAGTGCAGCCTGTTTACAGGAGAACTCTGAGTAAAGGTACTGTTTGCTTGCTGCAATTCCCCTTTGTAATTACCCCCGATCTACCCCCATTGACAATCAGAGGACAAATTGTGTTAATTCTCATTGCGTGATGCCCTCTAGTACTTGCAGGTGAAGACCCTCACAGTTATGGGTAAACGCAAGTCTATGGAAGGGGGCAGTGGGGGCGCAGAGTCTACTCATCCATCCAAACAGAGGAAGGGAAAGAAAGCTAAAAAGACGCCTAGACATGCCGCTTCTAATTGCATTCTTGATTGTATTGATTCCCTTGTTGAAGAATGCGAGGTGATCCTGGTTGCTGGAGAAAGTACACAAATGGGGGGGCTCTACCGGGCTGAATGAGGGAGGGATGAGGGCAGATTCTGAGGTTAACTCGTCTCCTGCTATCCCTGCTATGTTCCGGGCAAAACAAAAAGTGGTTGTGGGGAGTAATTCAGATGGTAAGGTACTAGTCCCCCCAATGGGTGGGACCTGTGACAACATGGACATTGCTAAGCCTATTGATAATCCCATTATAACTGATAGTAACAATTTACCGGTGCTTGACTCACTAATATCTTGTTCCAATAGATTCTCTGCTTTAGCAAATGTCCAAAAAGAGGCCGCCACTCTGCATACTGTGCAAACCACTAGACCAGGTTCTGCCCCTGTACAAAACTCTCTATCAAGTCGAACTTTGGGCTTTAACAGCAATAAGGATAAAAACGCCCCCCAAGATATTAGCGCCTTAATAGACTTAGTTTCACTTTTGAGAGATGAAATTGAGTCTATGAAACTTTTGATTATATACTTAACTGCTGTGGATAGACCTGCTCTAGATAGGGGGTTATCCACTTTGCCTAATCCTAATTCTAGCATAATTAATGGCAACCCATTCCCTTTGAAACCCCGGAGAGAAAACAAGATGGTTGCGGGAATGGCAGGGGTTGGGGGACGCAAAATAGTATCTACACCAGCCGAAGCAGATAGGGTAAATAGACCCCTGGTACCCCAGATAACCCAAGATAAATCACCTGTAGTAACATCAACTACAAGGCCAACGTGCCCGAACCTGAAATCAGATCAGGATCCCCGGCCTGTCGGTGGCAGGTGGAGTGGCATAGACAGGGCGCCAGTTAGCATGGCTGCAAAAATTAATACACACACTAGAAGGGGGACTATGCACATGGGTGGATCACATACCCCAGATAAAATTTACATGACAAATGTCCCTAAATTAGCTCCAGGGCGAAACAGCAATGATGAGAATGCTGATTCTCTAACTAATAAAGCAATCCACTGGTTGCGACATGTCAGAGGATGTCGCTCTGTAATCAGGGAGGATATCACCAAGGCAAGAAGGCTAAGTTTCCCCTCTGAGGAATATGATTCCATCGAGTTAACATTGTGCACCGAGCTACTGGCAGAAAACTTGTTTGCCCTAGAATTTAGAACTAGCCCGCCAGCACATTCACGTATCCAGTTGAGGAAGTTCTGCCCCTCATTTTATGTCCCTGTGGCCCCTATACAAAGTAAGTGGAGTAGAGTAGGCCAGAGGGATCTGGGTTAGAGAACATAGATTGACTCTCACGGGTGACTATTACAAAATCCCTCAATGATGAAATGGATGTTCGTAATAGGGGAGAGGTGGACACTATCGAAACTGACAAGAGCTGTAAATGCACTAATAATAAGGACCAACACGACAGTGTGAGTACACTTGATAACATAGTGAGCGAGGTCCATTCGACAGCACACTCTAATCTATGTATCAATTTGGGTCAAACGAGGCAGTCTAGTACAGATCCGATAAGTGACGCAAACATTCCACTATCTAATGACAGATGTTTTGGGGGTGGCAACATAATTTCGTGGAATGTAGCAGGTCTGGGTTCTAGATTACAATCTCCGGAATGACTCATGTTCATCAATGATTTTGATGTATGTGTCTTCCAGGAGACCTGGGCATGTGAACCACACTTTGCCCAGGGTTATCTGAATTTTCATGTTCCTGCAACCAAAGGGGCCAAAGGGTGTCCGATGGGTGGTTTAGCCATTTCGGTCCGCCAAAATCTATTCTTTACCATTAAGGAGCTAGATACTAAGAGTAATGACATTCAGCTCATTAGACTAGACCTAGGCCCGCTGGGTTGTTTGGACATTTACAACGTATATGTTAGGGGGTCAAGGGGAGGGAAGTCCCATACTATAGTAGCTTTGGACTCCCTCCTGGAACATTATTCAGTAAAGAATAGTGTAGTTATAGCGGGAGATCTAAATCTTACCTTTGAACCCCTTGTTGCTCATGATTGGTACCTTGGGGATGAGGAGGATAGACAATGGGGGGTGACAAAGCTGGATCTTAAACCCATAGCAAGGTGGACAGAGGCTATCATTCAGATTAATGCGATCTGTTTTGAAAAGGGATTAAGGGCCCTAAATGGGAGAACTTTGAGTGATATGACAGGGGCTAATACTTTTGATAATGGTCGCCATAAAAGCAGGATAGATTATGTACTTTGTAGCCTAAAGCTTTGGCACACTATACTGGACATGGTGGTCAAGGTCCGAATAGAAAGTGATCACAATCCTTTATGTGTAAGGCACCAATGGTGGGCGCAAGGTCAACCAGGGTCAGACTTGGTTGAACATTGTCTCCCTGATAATGTCCCCACAAACGACATGCGCCGGCTTAAATGGACGTACGTCATGACCAACCAAAAGGCCATGGATAGCATCAGCAAAGAGGTTGATAAAGCTATATTAAAGCTCGTTCAAGCAATTAGATCCGGTAATGATATGGATGATGTAACCAAATTGTATGATAGTCTCTTTGTGGGTATTAGGGATCACTTTCTTATACCAGTTAAAAGTAATAAGGCCACCATCCCCAAACCGCTTAAGTGGTACAATAATGACTGCAGGCGTGCTAGAACCGCACTAGGCACTGCTATTAGGAGGGGGGATTTAGATGCTGTTCGTCTAGCCAGACAAGAGTACAAAAAGTGCATATCTAAGGCCAACAAGCAGTGGGATGAGCTTCATTGGCAGGACCTAAAGGAGGCAAGCGATAGCAAGGATTTTAGGCTCTTTTGGAACATTGTCAAGTGGGGGAGAGGGGGCCAGTCCGACCCGCCCGAAAACCATGTTTCACAGGAAGGATGGGTAAATCACTTTAAGCCACAATATGCAAGTAATCCTTCAGATAATGCGATGGATGATTTTAGGTTTGTTTTATACAAACATGAACCGTTTAATAGTAATGATTCCTTAGTGGCTCTTAACCCAGTGGCAAGTGGTAGAGCACCGGGACCAGATGGGGTCCTAGCGGATGTTTTTCTCCACGACAAAGTACGCTGGGGCAAGTACATTATATTATTGGCTAACGCCGTGGCCCGGGGTGCTCTGGTCCCGGTATCGTGGAAGGGAGCTGTGATAATCCCAGTTTATAAGAAGGGTTACAAAACGCAGCCAGCAAATTACAGGCCTATCAGCCTTATTGACACTATTCAAAAGGTAATCGGGAGGATGATCTTGAACAAGCTGCTTGATTGGGTCGAGGAAAATAATGTATTGTCACTATTCCAAGCGGGATTCCGTAAACTCACAAGTACAACCGACCAGGTATTCCGCTTTACCTTACTTCATTGGAAGATTGTGGCACTGGGCAAGGGCAGCCTTTATGCTGCCTTTGTCGATTTACGTGCAGTTTTCGACCTTTTACCCGATCTCAACTATGGGCAGTTTTAAAGAAATTAGGTCTATCTGATGATATTTTAACTCTGGTTATGAGGCTACATGCGGCCAATTATGCCAAGATACAGTGGGGCGGACAGGGAAGAGTATCCCCTGACTTCCCGGTGGAGTGTGGTGTGCGCCAAGGCTGCTCAATGGCCCCCACGCTTTTTACATTGTATATCTATGGAGTAGTTTCCCGCATGTCATCAGTAAATACAGATGCTTCCACTTTAGATGGCGTAAAGATCCTGATTTTAATGTTTGCTGATGACACGCTGATTTTATCTAAAACCCCAAGTGGCCTGCAGCGTGCCTTAGCAATTTTTGAGGAGTTCTGCTCTGACCATGGTTTGGAAGTTAACGTGGCAATAACCAAACTCATGGGTTTTAATCTGCATTGTAGTTTTAGCTGGAAATATTTTATGAATGGGCAATCACTGGAAATGGTTAAGTCTTTTACTTACCTAGGGATCCACATAGCAAAAGACACTAAATGGGACCAACACATTGATATAGCTGCGCTTAGACACCGGCAATTCGCGGGGGCTCTAAACTTGGAGCACAAAAAATCATTAACAAAGCCGATAAAGTCTGTACTCCAAGTCTATGAAGCCAAAGCTCTCAGTTCTGCGTTTTATGGCGCAAAGCTATGGGGGTTTGAGGAACTGAGGCCACTAATACTTTCTGAAAACAAATTATTTTGCAGCATCACTGGCCTTCCCCAGAGCACCCTGTTACAGCCACTTAGATATGATCTTGGTAGGAAGGCCATCGCGGATGTAGCAAAGCTCCGACCTATTCTATACTGGCGTCGGCTTTGGACTACATCCGAGCTCTCCCATTTTGCTGAAGGGTTCATGGATGTTGTAAAATCAGATGTCTTCCACAAGATCAGGTGGCAAAGGGAACTTAGAAATTGTCTGGTGGACCTGGGAATGGAAATGCTGTGGGAAAATCCTACGTCAGAATCTTTTCCATCCAAATGTGCCCTGAAGGAGATCTATTGGGAGCGGGTTGCATTCCGCATTTGGAGTGGTTCTGGTTCATCCACTATGACTGGTAGATTTCTTGAGGCAAAGCTTATCCCCAGGTTTGAACCATATTGGGATACCATCACTAAACCTGGGGATAGGAAGCTCTACTTCCAGCTCAGAGTAGGATCCTTGCCCCTCAAGTCACTAGCTGGTAGGTGGGCAGGGGCAAGTAGTAGTAACATCTGTCCTTCCTGTGGGTCTGGCAAGGAAACCACTGCTCATTTTCTCTTTGTCTGTCCCGTTTATGCAATCCCAAGACGTGTGTGGTTAACCCCAATGTGCAAGTTACTGGGTACAAACAGTAGTACTGAAGCAATAAGACTTATATGTTCCTAGTACTTAACCAGTCATCTCATTATCAACTGCTAAATACTTGGGATGGGCCTGGGTGCTTAGACACAAATCTTAGGCAGTGATTATCGAACATGTGTCTGTTTTGTTTTTAAGAAAAATTACTCAGCATGATTATGTAATAAGTAAATCTGCCACAATAGCTTTTTTCCATACAGTCTTTGAGATTAATTTTATTTTTGTAATAGTTTTTAATTGTTTTATGAGGATCACTTATATGTATATAATTGATAAACTTTCATTGTGCACATATTTGTAATACTACGGAATGTCTATTTATGCTTTTATGAGTAAATCTTGAATAAAGCTAATTTGAACTTGAACTTGACTAAGGTAGAGTGTCAGTTACTAATTAGCATGGAACCGTTCCTTCTGCCTACAGGAAGGAGGCTTTTTGTTTTTTCATTCATTTTTTAGGTGTCCCTTTATCTGTTGGTCCTGATGAGACCCATTATCCATTACAGGGTCGAAACATCGTCAATTCTTATATAACACAAACAAACGCACTTGAGATACTCTTTACTTACTCAAGGGCACAGATTTACTATAATTCCTGTTATATTTGATATTCATATGAGTTTGGTTCTACTTTTTTAACTCGGGACAGTATGCACATGAGAAATATAAATAATAATAATTGATGTATACCTTGTTGACTACTCTCTTTTTAATGTATGGTGTGAACGGTACACATACATACTGCCATTCTTGCAATCCCTAGACTAACTGTATCACTAATATCAACCATTGTTTCCCAAAAATACTTTACACCTTGGTTCTTGTTGAGTAAGGGCTGCTTTTGTTTTTCTAAAGAATCCTATCTACATTGAGATCCCATTATAAGGACCCCCACTCACCTTCAAGTTTATCAAATATTTTGACCTCCTCTTCTGACAATTAAGGCTCTTGATAGGAGTCTGCTTGATGCTTTGTCTTGGGAAGGTCACTATATTTTGTCTTGTTTGGTGCATTACTGGGCAAGGTGATAGGATTGTGTGCTGTCGCTGCAGAGACCTCAGGCTGGGGTATCTCAGAAGCTTACTATAGAGTTTCTCCATAAGGCATATTTCTGTGAAAAGGTGCCAACATGTTCAATCAAGCTACTTTGGTTCCAAGAAACATGGATGTGCCCATGACACCGAAAATGAAGCCTCAGTTAGCATCTGGAGAAGGACTGCCCAATCTATTAAGAATTACCCACCTGCCTGGCAGGGATCTCTATGCTTGCAGTGGAACTGCCCCCACTAAAGCCAGAGGGGGTGCCAAACAGGCACCATGTTCTTTTGGCTTTGCTTCATCAGACCTTTAATTCATTTCTCTGCCAGGGACCCCAATATTACATGGCAGACTGGGCCAGGGAATTCTTGTGATAGCCACTCAACTAGGCACCAAAATGGTCGACAATCACAAAGACAGGGCTGCACCAGATCAAGTTCGTGCTATATAAAACTTTATAAATAAATGAATAAGGTTGTGCAGCCGGTGCCAACTAAGATTACACACAGCCTGTGGTTCATCCCACCTCTAAATGGAGTGAGGAACAGAGAGTTTTGTGGTTGTTTTTCTGTTCCACCAAACTAATTCACCTTAATGTTTTTTTCACTACTTAACCTTGTTGAATGTAATTACTTATCTTTTGTTTCTTTTGTCTATAGTGAAAACGCCATTGGCTTCTATGTTGGATGAGTTAGAGTACGTTCTTTCATGAATTGTTTTGGAATCAAATAGATGTGAGCGTTTGTGCTTTTCGTCCTCAATGTTATGGTCAAGTCAACACTTAAGTAACTTCTTTCAGGCTCAAAAAGCCTTTGGTGTTTTGAGAGTCAGAGACTTTGTATCGCAGAGAGCTTTATTCTTTTTGTTCGGATTTGCTCATTTTATTGCACCTTCTGATTAGGTTTTGAGTAGCTAACTGGTGCGGACCACACTAACAGCTTTCAGTCTGTTGGCATCGAAGAGTCTTTACCCCTTTCAGAGTTTTGTATGGCTCTGGTTATAGCACAATGCTCTAAAAAAGATGCATGGATTGACTTAAAGTGGAAAAATATATCTCAAGATGGCACCAATGTCTGAGGCACTGTGTGATACTGGTCCACAAAATGTAAGAAGCCTCATTTTATGTCTTATATTCGATGTTTGATTATGGCAATTGTTTTACAAAAATAAAATTCAGGTTGTCAACGTCCTATTGTGGAAGAGGGTGTGGTGCAGAGGCCAGGGTGACTGACGGAACCTGGGGGCTCGTGGTTCGATCCCCGTGCTGGCGGCAGATTAGCCCAGCACCATATGACTCTGGGCAATAAATAGCTCGCCTAATCTTCCCGACGGCCCCCAGCGCCTTGACACCTTCGGGTAATTGTTTGCGCTTCACAAATACTGGACATGGACATATTAATTGCCAGACGTACTCAAAGCATGTCTATTAGATATGTGCTGGAAAATCTTTTAAGTTCTCCAAGTAAACACAAAAACTGTTCAAAAGGCTCCGGCATTACAATATGGGGCTCATACATTGATATGGGGCTTTGAGGGAAATCAATAATGTCTTGTGTGTTGTCTAGCACCTACATGAGTAGAAGATATTCCTCTAAACTCAGTCCCTTTTGCTTAAAGTTCTTTTGGATTACCATGTGAGCAGATCATGCTCCTTAATTTGTTTCTGAACTCTTCTTTGGATGTTGAAAACACCGTCCCGTCTACAAATGCAACATGCACATGAAGGTCAGATTCTGAATGTTTTACATAGAGACATTGGGATCTTCTGTCTATCATGATTGGAGGTGCCAAGCCTGAGAAACGCAGGAATATCCCCAGTTGTGTACGCTATAGTCTCTTGTTTCCTTTTGATTCCACACTGTATGGCATTCTATATTGGACAGAATTGGTCACAGTAGGATGCATGTTCTTGTTTCAACTACCACTATCTTTACTTCGCCCTGTTTATTTCTTCCTTCTTCTATTACTGCGCCTATCTATCTTAACACTGAAACTGCTGTCCGTTCACTCTTTACTATTTTTACTTGTATATCATCCATATTCCTAAACTCTTCCATGATGCTAAATATATGTCTTATCTTTATAAAATGCAATTACATTCAGTTTGCTTAACCGTTACCCTAACCGTGTATAGAAAAGCAGATTATTATGTAATGTGGTGGTGAGACCTCTTGATGTAATAACACCACAATCTCTATCGGGTTCAGTTAACTTCTTTAACAAACCTTTTGCTCTGTCCTGATTAGCTGTGCCACAGAGAAGTCAGTCGTAGTCCAAGGAGCAAGTGTAAAGCATTTAGAATTATCAAAACAGTCAACAGATGAGAAATACAACACAGTAACAGTCCAATATCGATTTATAAAGTATATAGCATATTTTTTTTTCTAAAAATAGAAAAAAGAAAAATTCTAATGAGAGAAACTGGAGATATAAGTTTAACTGTAATTCTCTTTTTACGAAATATAATAAAACATATGCATTTTAGCAATTAGTTTGTATCTGGCTAGAACGGCAACTTATCTTAACTTGTACAGGCCACAAAAGGTCTGGGGCTAGTCACAGTGACCATTCAGGTCCAGAAAGACAGTTACCTGTTAGCGTCAGCAGTTTTAGAGTCCTCCCTGCCCTTTTTAGGTCTTGCCTGGCAAAAGCAGTGAATGCGCTGCTCTCGCCATGGGGAGCACCTTTTAGAATCAATTCTCCGTTGCTTGCATGCGCGCTTCTGCATGGACAAAGATGGTTGCTCTCGCCATCTGTCCAATGCAGACAGCATACACATGTCCGTGGGACAGTGGACAGTCCCACGCCATTTTGTTTTCATTGCTCGGGTTTTCCCGTCGCACATGCACGTGTGCACATAGCAGGGTGCTTTTAAATAGCGCAGCCTTAATGCGATCGCTTTCGCGTGGCTGTGCTGTGCTTTCACTTTCACGCAGCCGTGTTGGTTCTCACTCTGGTAGGATTTTCTGCTCCCCTAATACAGCCGTTGATCTCTTTTTAGAGGCCGAAAATAGCCAGTCCAAAAATAGCCAGTAAGCATCAAATCCAACTTTTGGCAGGCAAGCCTGTTTGGCATATTTCATTATCTACCTATATTTCGCTGGATATGTCTCGGGGTGAGCAATAGTGGATCCTTCATTTACATTCTCAACACTCGCCGGAGCACTTTTAATTTAGTACACAACACACCTGCAGGACAGACAGAGATTTTATCAGTCTTGGACGTGTTCTGCAGTGTGTGTGTGTGTGCGCTGCTTCTCTCCTAATTAAGCTTGTCAAAAGCTGAGCGATGAATAAACACAGCTTTCAGCGCTAGGGCAATACCTTGTGTAAATAAGGACGTACTAGTATTTCACTTCATTGAAATCATTTCCTCCAACCAGCTCCTCTGCTAAAAGCTATTTTCATAAAAGTCTGTTCCTGGGGTTGGCCATTGAGGCATGGCGTGCAGCTCTACATGGGGTCCCATTAGGTAAAGGGCACTTATTTAACAGTGCAATGAATGGGGATTAACACCTGCAATGATTTAGGGCCCTTTGTAGAAAAGTTTTTGTAGTGCCTGGAGCATCCATTGATGCTGTGGTAGCCGAATAACTACAAATGTCTGACTCACAAAGTGGATGTCCATACTTATCTGTGTTCGGGTTAGCGCTGCGTACGTCCGCTGCAGAAATGTTTGCTGTTGCGGCATGCAACAATAAGATTTGATGCATTGGGTCCATCAATGCTTAGCTTAAAGTTGGCTAAAGTATGTGTCAATAAAGGCCAAATGATGTGGCTTAATGCTGTACATTTTGCAATAGTGTCTGTGAGGGTAGGGGGGCTGTGCTCACCGCTCTGAGGGAAGCTGTGGTGCTGTAATCACCGCAGGGAGGGGAGTGGTGGTGAGCCGGCCGAGGGAGCTTTTGTCTGTGCGCGGAGGGGGCCGTGTGCTGACCGCACTGAGGGGAGCTTTGGGGCTGTGCTCCCCACAGGGAGCCCCCCGTATAGCTCTTGCCATGTCCTGTCTGTGTGCCGTGCGTAAACGGGAGAGGTGGGGCAAAATCTCCTGTGTACCTTATTGACAAATCCTGTTTGTTATCCATGGGTAAAAGATAGCAACAGAGATTTTGAAAACAGATAAATAAAAGGCATTTCCATTGACAATGCCAAGAGCTTAAAATTTCGCAAATGCGAGACCTATTGCATTGCAAATGCTTGTTTTCTTTAAGCCGCCTAGACAAGTAGTGGCCCTGATGCTGGAGATGCTGAAAGTGTTGACGATGCTGAGGAGATGCTGAGGATGTTAAAGAGATGCTAAAGAGATCAGTGTTCCTGCCCCCCCCCGACCCCCCCCCGCCGGTATCCATGAGTATCAGGGGGTCATCTCGGACCTCAGAGCTCGATCTCCTTTGTGGCAGCAGGGGAGTAGTTGCAGGTACAGATGCCACTGGTTTACTGGTCTCTCGGTTACAGCAGTCTTAGTTGTTGCTCACTGGTAACTAAGTGGCCAATTACGATGGCGGTGAAACCAGTACCAGCAGGCTGCTGATGGCAGTTTCACCGCCATCAGCAAGCACTTCTCCGTCCGCCATTTTATGAAGGCAGGCGTTGTGCTGGCAGACACAAAGTCCGCACACCACTGGTCCGCCAATCATTCTGATTGCCTCATGGACCTGGCCAGCATGCTTAGAATGGTGGCGGTGTCTAGCAGGCACCGTCTGCCAAATGAAGATGCTGCTTAAAGCCAGCCTTTCGATGGCGGTGAAATCGCCATGGAAAGGCCAGCGGGGATTGGATTCAGGGGACCGTTGCAGGCCCCCCTTGTGTTGGGGGGAGATGGTTGTGCACTGGGCATTTCCCTGCACCAGGTGACAGGCACCACGTGTTCCCATCCACTTAGTACAGGGAAACACACAAAATGTTTTTTTGACATTGCAGTGGGTGCTGCAGCTAGCAGCTACCACCGCAATGTTAAAGTTGCAGGATGTGATAGCCACGGAGGTCTCATTGTAATCAAGGGTGCGGGACCGCCGCCTGACTGGCAGGTGGTCCCAGTCTCTGCATCGATGGCGGGTGGAATCAAGTCCGCCCGCCATCGTAATGACCCCCTAAATCTTTTCTTTCAGGCAACCAGAGTCCACTTCGGATATGGGTCCCATGGACTTAGGGAAACCTCGGGAAGGTCAGAACACAGCAGGCTGTATGGCATTCAGTGGCGAGAAGGCACTCCTAGTGAATTGTACTCTCGAGGAGTGGGGTGTTCATTAGCTTTTTGTGGTCCTGAAGCTTAACCGGAGGCTAGTCAAGTAGCCCTTGGAGTCACTTCTTTACTTCTGCACCAAGTGGAGCTCTTTACCATAAGTGGGGACAGCAGGCACAGTCCACTTTGTGGGCTCTCAGGTGCACCCGGTGCAGTCGGTGCAGCTGGGGCAGTCATGTCTTTGACACACCCTCTCTTTGCTGGGTTCAGAGAGCTGCAGGGCAGTCTTCTTCTGTCTTTTTTCAAGTTCAGTAGCGATCTGAGGACGGTGGGGGCAACTTGAATGCTGATTTTGAGTTTGTGGGTGGGGAAGACTCACTAGCAAATGGTGAAGTAGTTCCCACATAGCATTTTGTTCCCACTTTGCATCATTTACTGGGAATTTAGTTAAAGACAATCCCAGAATACCCTTCTCTGCTGGAGTTATCGAATTACTCCAGACTAATTAATATTACGAGCAGGCCTAGCTTGAATCCAGGATGGCCTATTTCTTCTCCACTTAAAAATAACTCTATACATACCCCTGATGTGTGTCCAGTCAAATTAGCTAGCCCTCCTGGGAAACCGGTTCTGCAACAGGTTTTTCCCTCTAGAGGAGATGCCAGTCCAATTTAAGTAAAAAGAAAGGCATACTGCACTGTGACTCACACTTGTGTATCAGAGATGATAGCTCTTTGAAGCTGTGCAAACTTTGACCACAGGCCTCTAGACATCCTGCTGGATACCTTTAAGTACTATATATGGTACTTATATAGTACCATAAAATAGTGAAACTCTATGTTAACCAATGAGGCCACCAGCCTTGCCTCAGTGAAGTCAACAATTTCGAGTTTTTGCTGTCAGAACGTGTAAAGTTTAAAATGTGAATGTCCTTCTTTTTACTATCAGGCACCCTTCCCTTTAGGCCACTAACACATGCCTTAGGGGTGGCTTAGATATAATAAAAAGGAAGGTCTGAGCATGGCAAGGGATTTCTTTTGCCATGTTGAGTTTAGCAGTTTTAAAGTTGCCCGACTAGGCTGCAATGGTAGACCTAGAGCCATGTTTTCACTTTGTCACTATAGTGGTGGCACAATTAAATGCTGCAGTCCACTAGAGACATTTTAACTTGTTAGCCTTGGTACCTCTCCGTAACATATAATAGGGACTTATGGGTAAGTTAAATATGCCAATCAGGGAGTAGCCAATTGTACATATGCCTTGAGGGGGTCAGAGCACATGCAGAAAGACCTGGGCAGCAGGACCCTACGCACTAGAGTCAGAAACCTGCAACATCTAATGCAAAGGGCCTGATTCCGATTTCACAAGGAAAACCCTTCAAATGACTTGGATCCAGATGGATTTCTGAGAGAAACGTGCTCCGGGAGTCCGAATGAGTGACTAGGATGCAGCCGTATCCTTACGGACTCAGTTCGCTCCTACACCCATTGAACTCTATGGGATCCTGTGTACAGACACGTACACAGGCTCCCATAGCAAACAAGCATTTACAATGCAATGGTCTCATCTTTGTTAAAGTTAGAGCTATTGTCATTTTTTTCATTTATAGTTTTTTTTAAACCAATAAATATATGGTATTGTCATTTACAATGGCAATAGGTAAGCATTAGAGAGTAGAAGAGAGTATTAGCAGTGATTAATAGTTAGTAGAGGGTGACTAGTTGATTAATAGAGCCACACACACAGAGCCACACACACACACAGAGCCCCCCCCCACACACACACAGAGCCCCCCACACACACACAGAGCCCCCCACAGACACAAAGAGCCCCACACACACACAGCCCCACACACACACAGCCCCACACACACACAGCCCCACACACACACACAAACAGAGCCCCCCCCACACACACACACAGCCCCACACACACACAGAGCGCCACACACACACAGAGCCACACACACACACACACAGAGCCACACACACACACACACAGAGCCACACACACACACACAGAGCCAAACACACACACAGAGCCAAACACACACAGAGGCACACTCACACAGAGCCACACACACAGAGCCACACACACAGTCACACACACACACAGAGCCACCCACACACACAAAGCCAAACACAAACACACAGATCCAAACACAAACACACAGAGCCAAACACAAACACACAGAGCCAAACACAAACACACAGAGCCACACAGCAACACACATACCCACACGGATCAAGGTGCTAGCTGCAAAGGCGCTTTTCCCATACTGTATGTTTTGATGTCTTGATTGAGTGTGAATATATGGTTTGTGTGATAGAGAGCTTGTGAATGATTGACAGAATGACTGAACCGTGTGTCATGCTTTTATTGTCTTATTAGTGTTTGGGCTGATGTTTATTTATGACTGTATAATTTAATGAACTTTTGTGTACAAGAAGCTGACCTAAATTATTTATGGTTTTGAGAATCTTACCGAAAATGATTATCTAAAAATAAATTTTTCTATAATATTTTCAGCTGTTCTTTGGGTGTCTTTGGTTGATTTCACTGTATGGTCCTCTATCTATTGGGGAAGCCCCCTTCCATGTTTTTGTAGTATTGATCCTCCCTGGTGGGTCGCTCCCCTTACCTAAATTCATTTAAGTTCACAGGGTCCCTCTCTTGTATTTTTGTTAGCTGCAAAGCCCTTCATGTAGCTAACAGTCAGAGGTTTTAATTTCAATTTGATATCTCAGTAGGTGTCCGTACGGTGAGAGAACAGTTCATGCAGGGGATCTAAGCCTGCCTGCAGAGTGCCTGTACGGTGAGATAACAGTGCATGCAAGGGAGCAAACAGAACACCGATGTGGGACTAACAATATGTGGGGATCTAAGAGTACCTTTACGTGGTGCCCAGACAACATATACGGCGAGCTCGGAGGACATGGGGCTAAGTGTCTGTGCAGGGAACCAACTAAGTTAACGTGCACTAGAACTCACTCAGTATGCCTTCACGGGAGCTCAGTGTGCCTGTAATGCGAGATTGAGATCTGCCCAGCACCCAGGGCAGCTGCCCCACACTCATGACACTCACCGCCGCGAGCAGGGAGCACTGGTTCCCCAATCATCCTCCCCACCGACGCTGCTCTGATGGAATTAGTCGGGGGACCCCACACACGGGTTTCCGTCTGGTGAGATCTCTGAATGAGTGGCCTCAGTTCCGAGCCGGACCGGGACAAGCAGCGCCAGGCAGGAGCTGTCATCAATGGTAGAAGAGTTCCGGGGCGGCGGGGGCACAGTGCCTGCAGACCCCCACAACTGGCAGGGGCAGCACAGCCGGGCCCAGCACAGCCCGCAGGTACACACGCGGGGCCCCGGTCATGCTCGGCCAGGAAGCTGCAGCAACGCTGCAGATGTGCACTGGCGTAAAAAAAGTTCAGCACTGACTTCTTGAGCAGGACAGCACCACCCCATCCCCACAAGCCCTCTACCCTGTTAAAAAGACACACGTGCACTCCAGTGGAGAGCGCTACTTACTGCTGGGAGTCCTCTTGTGCCTACACCTCGTGCGCTGCCGTCGCCGCGGGATGGGAGTCCAGGCATGCACAGTCCTCTTCCCGGGTGCAAGGTGCTCGTCCCACTGGATGCCAAATTTGCAGAAAAGCTTCACCAGTGACCCGATTCCAAAAGGGGAAAAAAACAGCAGGAAAAAAACGCGCGTGTGCGCCAGAGAGTGAGGAAGCAGCTCTGCCTGTCGGTGCTGCTGGCTGTGATCAGTGACTGAGCTGCTGCACTAGTCTCAGGAGACTCCTGGCAGCTCACACGGACAGGCACACTCCACACTGCATCTATTAATGAGCAGCGAGGCAGTTCGGGAAATGGAGTCCAGGCCAAGGGGCGCCCGCAGCTGCGGCTGGAATCAAGTGCCTAGCACTCCAGCCGCCCGCTTCCACACAGTCTAAGAAGAAACATCCATCCCTCTCACCCCCTCCCCCACCGTCAGACTCGAGGCTTCAAGCTCTAACTTGTGCATTTGAAACAGTGACCACAGCGCCATGAAACCGCCCAACCCTGGAGGGACAGATCTGAATATGGAACCAGAGGCAGTTCATTTTATGTGTATGTCTGTATTTAAGAGGTAAAGACGGTAATGTTCTCTGTGGCTCCCCGAGCTTCCCCTTCCAAATGTCTGGTGTGTACATCTTGCGAAGCTCGGACAGTAACATTCAGGGAGCCACTGGAGGAACGACTGCAACGCCTGCCTACTCAAACAGCAGCAATTTCACATTCTTGCCAAATATTTTATACATACCACAGAGTTTGTTCAGGAAGGCATACTTAGGCGTTAACAATCCAGAAACTGTCTGCGTCCCATTCTTTTTTATTTAATAAGTTTCAGCGAGACAGGGGTACAGTCAATCCATTGAGGGAGATGTCAGGCCATTTGTGGTGTTTAAAGAGACTTTTTGTTTCTGAACTCGTATCTGATTATTTTTTTTCAATTACCGACTTAAGGGCCTGCCAATAATCAGGGCCACTCGCTCGAGGCCAGGGAGTCAATCACAATATATACAAAGACATGCACAGAGGAGACACGGGCAGCAGGAGTCTGTAAGCCCCGTCCTTTACGGATTGGGGGGCGTGTTTTTCTTTAGAGAAAGAAACGAAAAAACACGCCCCCAATCCAAAAAGGACGGGGCTTACGGCGAAAAGAGATCGTCACAGAGACCTCTTCTCCAATGGCTGGCCACCGTTTAGGAGGCCAGCCAATGGAGAAGAGGGGCGGGTTTAAGCTTCGCTACTCTGAGACATAAGATCTCGCAAGCGAGACTGTGCATGCGCAGCCTTCGCTAGCCGAGACCTAAAAAGGGGTGGGTGGGGAAATGCAAACACCCTGTGGTGGGCACACTGTGCATGCCTGGATCGGGAGGAGCCATGGGCACACCCCCATGACAGATTCGGAGGGCCTGGGGTGAAGGGGGGGCCTGCTACGCCCCCCGAAGTACGATTCCATCAGCTGTTTTATCTCGCTGAGACCGAGGCATAGCGGCTGTCTGAATCATGCATCGTACTCACTCGGTCGAAATTTGACACCATAGCACGGCATGATTTGGCCACGAATGAGTCGTACAGACGGGTTTGGGTCCCGGAAAAGATTCGGTTGGCATGTTTGCGATCTTCGAATCGTATTTTGTAATTCGGGCCTGTGTACAATTTGGTCGTAAACAAGGGCTATGAATCGGATCCGGGAAAGCCAAATCTGATTCGGACGCCTTCCAAACAACATCAGAATTGGGCCGAAAGTGTGGGTAAAAAGTGGTAGTGCCCTGCAAACAGGGCAATTTCCTTCGACCCTCAATATTGGTGAATTTAATTATTTTTAATTAGAATAATGTTTATCGATTGAAACACTAAAGTTAACAGAATTCTTTTAAAAATAAACTAGCAGTCTCTCATACTCCAAAACCTTTTTTCATTAAATCTAATTAAAAAATAAGATACTTGTACATTATTGTAACCCTAATGCCCTACATCAAATTTTATTTGTTTTACGAAAATTTAAAATAAATGTACCCATATTAACCTATATCACATTAATTACATTTTATCCCTAAATTATTATATTGAAACAACTTATTCTAACTTTAATACTAACTCTGGCATTAGATCTTGAGTATCTTTCCAGCATCATTTTCACTGCCTGTAATCTGCAGGGAAGGTTATTGGGCCACACCGAATGTGATGTGTAAAAACTAAGCATTGGATGTCTTTTTCAATGTGAAACCTTCAAATGTATGGCAGAGGTATGTTAATATTTTTAAGGAAAGCAGTTGCTCACCAAACTGTACATTTAAACCTTTTTTTGCGGTTTATATAACACAAATGACGCGAAGGTACCGCAGCACTTTATATAAGCACCAGTTACATAACACATGGGGCCAGATGTAGGTAGGCATTTACCGGGCGGTAACGGCCGAATTCGGCTTTACCAGTCGGTAACGGCCTTTTGAGATGTAGGGCATCTCAAAATACAGATTCGGTAATTTTACCGAATCGGTAAATTTACCGAATCTGTAAAATTACCGAATCTGTATTTTGAGATGTAGGTGGCACTGTAAACAGTGCCACGGGGCTTTAAGGATTTGTTATTTACCACCAACTATTAGTTGGTGGTAAATAATGATTACCTGTGTATATGCAAATCTGTGCATTTAGGGCCCTTAGGGCATGTATGTGTGCCACATGGCACACAAGCCCTAATCAGGGGTGCAACAGGGTGTCAAAGTGACACCCTGCCACCCTTGAATTATTCGGTCTTTACCGAATCGGTAATTACCGATTCGGTAATTGACATTCATTCCTATAGGCCTCCAGGCCCATAGGAATCAATGGCAAATACCGAATCAGTAAATACCGATTCGGTAATTACCGAATCTTACCGATTCTGTAAAAAATACCGAAAATTTACCTACATCAGATTTACCGATTCTAAAATACCGAATCGGTAAAATTCGGTATTTTAGAATCGGTAAAAATGATTTACCTACATCTAGCCCATGGTCACAATAATTTTTAGGCACTGGATAATTAAATGATTTGCCCGGAATGACAGGATGTTGAACCGAGACTCAAACCTGGTTCCAAAGATGTAAGCTTTGGCTATAATGCCATATCCTCTCCTCTACCCTCTTCCCATGGGTATAGAGAACGTGATAAAAATAAATAAGTTATTCATTGGCTTTTTAGCCCCAGGAATCTACTTCCACCAGACAAATGATTGACTATCTGTTGTGGAACTAGTGTAAGTAGATCTAGCAGTGTAGCTGGAATATACTAGTCCACACAAACATCTGAGTTTACAACCACATTGCTAATATTAGGGAGAAAATGCTCTGTCATCCTATTTCTCTTCTGTTTCCTTCTTTTCTTTCTGTATTATCTTTTCTCTGAGCTTTTTTTCTTGGCTTTCTCTATCTCTTTTTTCTGTTTTACTTCCTTTTTTAAGAAATGTGTTTCTTTGTCACTCTTTCCATTTTGTTCTCTTTTTTCTTTCTCTCTATAACCTGTTTACCGTGTCGGACATTCCGCCGCATGTGCAGGCGTTCGATGCAGTGGGCGGGGCTGCGTCGGCTGCTGGTCATCGGCCGTCTCGAGCACGCAACAAGTTAATTCTTCCCTTTTCTCTCTTTCTTTCTTTTTGTCTTTCTTCGTCTTTTTCTCACTTCCTTCTTTGTAACATGGCCCCAGTCACATGGGCATCAGAAACCATATCAACAAACTATAGTGAAACCAGAACAATTGATTGAGGGATTGAGGTCATTTTTGTTTAACATGGATTGTTACTGCTTAAGTGTAATTTGAATGGGCTGGATTTTCGGAATGTTTTGAAGGCAAACAAATTGAAAATTAGTCTGCGGTCTCCTGGAAGATGATTCCAAATATGGGAACTTGGCTTGGGAAAGCCTGGTTAAGAGGTTTTGATTTTTTGATGGTGAAAATGTGTTTCTGTGTGTTGCAGGTCATTTAAATGTTTACTGTGGCTTTCAGGTAGAGCCAGGGGAGCTTTCTCAGAATAGACGTGATATGCTTAAACAATAAGAATATCCTTTACAGGTGCTGGGCGGCTTTTGGGAGGAAAGTGAATAGGACATTGCTTCTGTCGAGGTGTGATAAAACCTGGTGTGTTCCACTACTCTAAAGTAAGAGGAATGGATAGTATGCTTGACTTTCCTGAGCAGGAGTAACATAGTTATTTTTTAGTCAAGGATGAAGCCAAGTAGTGGTCCTGATGATCAAATTTGTGGGATGTGCGTAGAGATGAAAGTAGGTCAAGCTACATTTATGCTGGTGAATGAGGTTCTCAAGAATAGAGGAGGCAGATCTGTTAATGCTGGTTTTAGTTTTACGAAACAGGAGTTTCTAGAATACCCTCAAAGTAGTCATGTTTGATGGGTCTGAAATTCCAATGTAAAGTTGGATATCATCAGCTTATTGATGTATTTTGAGCCCCTTTTCTGGATATGAGATTCTGTGCAGAGATCCAGAAGAAAGGGAGAAAGGCAAAAGTAACATTAATAAAGGTGATCTAAAGTAATGTACTATGAAAGTCTGTAGGTGAAGTAGATGACCTGAGTAGATGATCTGAAAGTAGTTGATCTGAAAGACTAACTTAAATGAACAAGTTACTTACCTTCGGTAACACCTTATCTGATAGAGAATCTATCAAGCTTCAGATTCCTTACCTTAGAATATTCCCTAGGTATCAGACTGGATCTAGAACTTTTTTTTACAAACCCCATGCACCTCAATAGGTGATGTCTTTCGGCTCCATGTTGTGTTATTGTGCACAGTAGAAGTGACATGCACAGTGCCTACATAGGCGCCACAACAGCGTTCTGCCCTCCGTTCTTGCTTGTCTTCCTTCACCAGAAGCACAGAGCCATATTGAGGTAGAATTACCAGTTTGCCAAGGTGAGATCCTGAAATATGTCTTTAAAATGAGATATACCACTCATATTGGGAGGGTGGGGGGATTGGTAAGGAATCTGCGGCTAGATAGAATGTCAACAATATAAGGTGTTACCAAAGGTAAGTAACTTGTTCATCTGATAGAGGCTTTCAACTGCAGATTCCTTGCATAAGAGTAAATACTAAAGCAAACTGTCCCTGGAGGAGGGTCTGTGGACTATGTTACACTTAGAATTCCTAGAGTACCTAATAGGTGAAATGCCCATCAAGACAGACCTAACTGTCTAGACAGTAGTGTTTGAAAAACTTGTGCTGTGATGCCCACATAGCTGCCTGACAGATTTCAAGAACTGGGACTCCTTAGATAGCATTGTGGTCACAGATTTAGCTCTGATTGAATGAGTTGTCAAACTCTCTAGAGGCTGCTTCTTTCGGCATTGCGTATAAGATTTTGATACTGAGGTCAGTCCATCTGGAGATGATACTCTTGTGAACTGCCTGGTCAATATTCATACCCTCAAAACCAGGAAAGAGATAATCATCCACCCAGAAGTCTTCAATCGATGTAAAATGACAATGCTCTTTTTGGTGTAGAAGGTAGAGTTTGTCCTTTTCCTTGGTAAGATAAGGGAGGGGGCAAAGAAAGTAGGCAGTGTTATGATCTGCCTGACATGAAATGGCATTACCTCCTTTGGTTGGAAGGAGGCACAGGTTCAAAGGACCCATTTATCTGGGAAAGCGGAGGTGTACTGAGTATTAACGGAAAACGCTTGTAACTCGCTAACCCTCCTAGCAGAATTTATAGCCACAAGGATGAATGTATTAATGGTCAACAGTCTTAGAGGGCAGCTATACATAGGCTCAAATGGTAAACAATTGAAAAAGGTAAGGACTAAATTAAGATCCCATTGGGGAATAATGAAGAGCGTAGGGGGGAACATATGCTGCAAACCTTTCAAGAAGTAAGTCATCACAGGTGACTTAAACAAGAAGGGTTAATCTGGCAACCATAAAAAGGCTGTAGTGGTAAAATGGTACCCATTAACTGTGCCAAAGCATGGCCTTGCTCGGCAAGGGATAAAGCAAACAACAGAACTTCTCATGCAAAGAATCAACAGATTAAGAAGTAGAGCAAATTGCAAACTTGTCCCTTGAGCAGCCGTAAATCTTTTTCATGGAGGAATGCCTGGCTGGCAGAATGGCATCACAAACTTCGAGAGAGAGGTCCAACACCGTCAACTGTCACTGCTCAGTCTCGACGCATATCAATGGAGAATATACAGGTTCTGGTACAGTACCCTGCCCTTTCGCTGTGACAGGAGATCCTCTTGAAGGGGAAGCATTATCTGAGGACAGCTGCTCATGAGTTTGGGATACCAAACTCTCCTTGCCGAATTCGGAGCCACTAAGATGACTTTGGCCTGGTCACTACTGATCTCATTGAGAACTCTGGGCTTCAGTGGGCATCTGTGGAAAGGAATACAGGAGTACTGAGCTCCATTCAAGATGAAATACATCTGTGAGTGTGAGTCACCTTGGAAACTCCAGTGCACAGAAATGCTGACATTGAGCCTTTCAAAATTCATAATGAACTGTCCCAATTTATCTGCAAGATACATTTGTGTTTCTACTTTGACAGAGCTGGGAACACTGTTCTGGAGAATGATGTTATCATTGGTGTGAGAAACAAGACCTCCTTTAACACACCTCTACACTTGGTTCCCTCAAGGTTGCTACATTTTCAAAAGGTGGTCCTTAAAGAGTTTGGGACTCAGAAAACCCAAGCCAAACACCCCATTTTAAATTCTCCAGGGAGGAGCTGGATTGCTTGAAGTCACTGGGGGCTGACAAAGAGATTGTGATAAAACAAGCAGATAAAGGCATGTCACAGTGATCCTGGATTATCAGACCTATCAGGAGAAATGTCTCAGACAACTGAGTGATACCAAACACTATACATCATTGCAAAGGGACCCCACTCCTAGACTATAAAAGACCATCAGTACCTTGGTGGAAAGTGGGAATAATGCTGGATGGATCACTAGAGGTGAATCTGAGTTCCTATTGAACACTCACATGAGGACTCAATATTTTCATATTGTAGGAAAGGTCCATAAACCGAGATGACCACCACCAGGTAAACCTATTGTCTTCGGCATTGTCTCCTTGCTAAAAACTCTCTCTCAGTTTGTTGGCTGGTTCTCAAGACCGATGGTCACCAAGATGAATTCCTACCCACAGGACAATAAGCATCTACTTACTCACTGTATTGGCTGTTATCTCTTTTGATCCCCAGCAGCACTACCTGGTATCTTACAATAGTGAATCACTCTATATGAATATTCCACAAGATGACACTTTACAGCCCGTCAAGGAATTAGTGGAACAGAGGGAGCAGGATGATCTGACTCCAACCTCTTTTGTGATGGCGTGTGCAATGATTGCCATGAAAGAAAATGTTTTCCTATTCCAGAACCAACTTTATAGGCAGCTTTCAATTGGTAGTACCTTTGCCCTGAGTATGCCTAATATTTACATTCATAGTTTCAAATCCATTCACATCTATCTAGCTGTAAACCCCTTCCAGCGGAACCTCAAAGTGTGGAAGAGATACATAGAGGACATCTTGGTAGTCAGAGAAGGGGATTTCACCTCACTAAATAATTTCTCTGAATGGCTCAATGCGAGGAACCCTCATCTTAAATTCACCTGTGAGTACAGCAATGTGGCTCTTCACTTCCTGGTCTTATGCTTTACACAAAAGATGGAGGCATATACTGTGAACTATATAAGAAACCAACGGCTCACAATTCTTAATTGTACTACAATAGCTTTCACCCACAAGCACTTCGGAACAACTTACCAGTGGACAAGTTCCCAAGGATCAGAAGGAACTGCACAGAAATTGAAAAATACAAGGGACACACAACTACATTAAGTATCCATCTTGCTTAGAGACAAAACCCACAGGAGCTTATCCACAGGGTGGCAAAAAGAGCCAAGAACAATAAAAGAGAAGCTCTTCTCTAGACTGATCCTAAAAGCAAAGCAGATAGACTAGTATGTGTCAAAAAAAAATTTGGAAAATTCTCAACACAGGAGACAAAACACCACCTAAACCCCTGTTTGCACTTAACAGAGTAAGAATATTGGAGACTTAGTGGTCTACACTTGACCCCGGTCCACCCCTTACAGGATGAACCAGGAAACTCTTTGGTCCTTGCCTCCAAATAAGGGAAATTTTCTATACGGTTCTTGTTCAGAATGTCAGTTGACACAATCCACTGTCTAGCTTGACCTTGGCCTAAGGACACGGTAGGAACTTTCTAACCATACTAATTGCCAGACTGAAGGTTTCATTTAACTCCTCACGTCTCCCTGTAAACTGCTATATATTAAAATGGCCACCAGCAAAGTTAGAACAAGGATAGAAAAACACAGGAGCTCAGTAAGATGCAAGAAATCTAACACTAAGCTCACCAGACATTATCTCTCATCTGGGCACATGGAGGACAACATTAGGTGGGTGGTTCTAGACGAGTCCCATTTTTCACTAAGTATGGAGACCTAAAACCGAGTCCTTTTTCACAGGGAGCAACGCTGGCTCTTTAGACGTAAAAGTAACAAACTGGGTTTGAGTGATGACATTCCATGGACAAGCCTATGATAATAGAAGTCTACTCGCTGGCCAGTAACCCTTTCTTTGGCATGCTTTCTGTTCATATAAGGCACTTTTTACTGACGCTATACCCTCATCTGGATCTCTAGCAATCACTCCAATGTTTTGATTATGTTAGAGAGACAAGTAATCCGGATGGCAAAGTTTAGACGGGGGGGGTTGGTTGATTTGATTTGCTTCCTACTTTTTTGCACAATACCTGATCCAACCCTTTTGGCCCCTTATTTGCTACATTGATCCCCTGGAACTACTATAATCATATGCCTGCTCCTTTGGCCATCCCAGTCGCCACCAAGCTGGCATTTGCAGTTTGTTTCACATTTTAGGACTCATTTTCATATGACGCACCTTGCTTGATATGAAATACTTTGCCTTGTTCTGGTTGCAGTGTATAAAGCCAGTTTACATAACAGCGTGATCAGATATTTAATCACTTGGTCACATGTAATGTTTAGATACAGGCCCCAAAACGAGTCATTGACCCTTACATAACTGGTCTGTTTACTCTACTCCCCCATGTGGGGGCCACCTGTTAATGGGCACATTTCTTTAGTTTCATAGGATCCGTAGCTGGAACCATATTTTCCATAGGCTCCCAGGGTCTCCAAAACACTTTTTGGTATGTCAAAGTCACCGTTGACCCTTTAGGATTAAGATTGGATGGTGCTTCCACTGTTGCCAGGCATGCTCAGGAGGTTTCCCGCATTGACGATGCAGGTACCAGTGTCTCTGGTGATCAGGGAGTGCGACTGTACACTAGACAGGCCCACTGACTGTATATGTATTTTTTGGGCAGCGTCCCTTAAGTGCAGTGGACACTGCATTTTTACTCTTCTGTTATTTCGCTGACTCACCTGTTCTGTAGTCGCGGGCGGGAGTCTTTGGTCTGTTTTTTCAGAGTTTTGTATGGTACTTGTCCCTGGGAATGCTATTAGAAACCCACACCAATATGCACATGACTCTTTGGGGCAATTATCAAAAACGGCGTTAAAATTATCGCCGCTTTAGCGTCAGGAACTTGCTACTACGGCGGCGTTAATGGGCTTGATAATATGCCCTTGTGAATTCCCAAAGAAGCCCAGGTTCACACCAGAACCTGGGCTACTATGGGAATTCACAAGGGCATATTATCAAGACCATTATCGCCGATTTGGCACCCGTTTCCTGCCGCTAAAGGGCCATAATTTTAATGCCATTCTTGATAATATGCCCCTTTGTTTTTTAGAAGGTTTGCTGGCCTTTACTGCTTTCTTTCTGTAATCTTTTGGTTTTGAGCAGCAAGGATCACACTCTGCTGCCTCTTTGCCATACTTGCCACTAGCCGCACTCTGTCCCATTTTTCCATATTTGGGATTGCAGGCGCGCACCCCTCCCTCCCTTTTTAGGTCTCGGCAACGAGAACTATTGTCGCCGAGTAAGCTCGCAAGGGAGTACAGAGCGGTGCACGAGCCGACCAGGGTCTGTGGACGCGCACACACAAAGGCAGGCAGGCAGGCACACACCAGACACACACAGACAGACACACGCACGCACGCACACACACACACACACACACACACCCTCCCTCTCTGCCCACTCCCTCTCTGCCGCCCCCCCCCCTCTACCCCCACTCACCGGGCTCTTTCCCTCCGCAGCGGGTCAGTCAGGGCAGCAGGCAGACTCGGTGTCTTCTCCGGCGATCTTCAGCTGATGTGCACGCTCACGCTGCGTCTCCTGCGCGCCAACCACGCTGTTTCGCGCCCATTGATCCTCAGCTTGTGATTACTACTCCTTCTAACCCGGATTCTAAATTACTATTTCTTGGGTCTCTAACTCCACTCTGTTGATTCGTAACAAACTGATATTCAGCACATTTCACAGTCTCGCTTTTGCTTCTCATAAATACAATAAGATTATTTTAAGCAATGTCTACCCTTCTTTTGGTTCTGTGCCTATTATGCTTCGGACTATAGAGTTTTAGAAAGTGTGGTGGAAGATTCCATGATATCAGTGGTGTGCACAGTGCAGAGTGAGTGTGCAGAGTGCAGAGTAGTGAGTGCAGAGTAGTGAGTGCAGAGTGTGAGTGCAGAGTGTGAGTGCAGAGTAGTGAGTGCAGAGTAGTGAGTGTGCAGAGAGTGTACAGAGTAGTGAGTGCAGAGTGAGTGTGCAGAGTAGTGAGTGCAGAGGAGTGAGTGCAGAGGAGTGAGCGCAGAGGAGTGAGTGCGCAGAGTAGTGAGTGCGCAGAGTAGTGAGTGCGCAGAGTAGTGAGTGCGCAGAGTAGTGAACGCAGAGTAGTGAGTAGTGAGTGCAGAGTAGTGAGTAGTGAGTGCAGAGTAGTGAGTAGTGAGTGCAGAGTAGTGAGTAGTGAGTGCAGAGTAGTGAGTAGTGAGTGCAGAGTAGTGAGTAGTGAGTAGTGAGTGCAGAGTAGTGAGTGCAGAGTAGTGAGTGCAGAGTAGTGAGTAGTGAGTGCAGAGTAGGGAGTGCAGAGTAGGGAGTGCAGAGTAGTGAGTGCAGAGTAGGGAGTGCAGAGTAGTGAGTAGTGAGTGCAGAGTAGTGAGTGCAGAGTAGTGAGTAGTGAGTGCAGAGTAGTGAGTGCAGAGTAGTGAGTAGTGAGTGCAGAGTAGTGAGTAGTGAGTGCAGAGTAGTGAGTAGTGAGTGCAGAGTAGTGAGTAGTGAGTGCAGAGTAGTGAGTAGTGAGTGCAGAGTAGTGAGTGCAGAGTAGTGAGTGCAGAGTAGTGAGTGCAGAGTAGTGAGTAGTGAGTGCAGAGTAGTGAGTGCAGAGTAGTGAGTGCAGAGTAGTGAGTGCAGAGTAGTGAGTGCAGAGTAGTGAGTGCAGAGTAGTGAATGCAGAGTAGTGAGTAGTGAGTGCAGAGTAGTGAGTAGTGAGTGCAGAGTAGTGAGTGCAGAGTAGTGAGTAGTGAGTGCAGAGTAGTGAGTGCAGAGTGCAGAGTAGTGAGTAGTGAGTGCAGAGTAGTGAGTGCAGAGTAGTGAGTGCAGAGTAGTGAGTGCAGAGTAGTGAATGCAGAGTAGTGAATGCAGAGTAGTGAGTAGTGAGTGCAGAGTAGTGAGTAGTGAGTGCAGAGTAGTGAGTGCAGAGTAGTGAGTAGTGAGTGCAGAGTAGTGAGTGCAGAGTAGTGAGTAGTGAGTGCAGAGTAGTGAGTGCAGAGAAGTGAGTAGTGAGTGCAGAGTAGTGAGTGCAGAGTAGTGAGTGCAGAGTAGTGAGTAGTGAGTGCAGAGTAGTGAGTGCAGAGTAGTGAGTAGTGAGTGCAGAGTGCAGAGTGCAGAGTAGTGAGTGCAGAGTGCAGAGTAGTGAGTAGTGAGTGCAGAGTAGTGAGTAGTGAGTGCAGATTAGTGAGTAGTGAGTGCAGAGTAGTGAGTGCAGAGTAGTGAGTAGTGAGTGCAGAGTAGTGAGTGCAGAGTAGTGAGTAGTGAGTGCAGAGTAGTGAGTGCAGAGTAGTGAGTGCAGAGTAGTGAGTAGTGAGTGCAGAGTAGTGAGTAGTGAGTGCAGAGTAGTGAGTGCAGAGTAGTGAGTGCAGAGTAGTGAGCAGTGAGTGCAGAGTAGTGAGTGCAGAGTAGTGAGTGCAGAGTAGTGAGCAGTGAGTGCAGAGTAGTGAGTGCAGAGTAGTGAGTAGTGAGTGCAGAGTAGTGAGTAGTGAGTGCAGAGTAGTGAGTGCAGATTAGTGAGTAGTGAGTGCAGAGTAGTGAGTGCAGAGTAGTGAGTAGTGAGTGCAGAGTAGTGAGTGCAGAGTAGTGAGTGCAGAGTAGTGAGTAGTGAGTGCAGAGTAGTGAGTGCAGAGTGCAGAGTAGTGAGTAGTGAATGCAGAGTAGTGAGTAGTGAGTGCAGATTAGTGAGTAGTGAGTGCAGAGTAGTGAGTGCAGAGTAGTGAGTAGTGAGTGCAGAGTAGTGAGTGCAGAGTAGTGAGTAGTGAGTGCAGAGTAGTGAGTGCAGAGTAGTGAGTAGTGAGTGCAGAGTAGTGAGTAGTGAGTGCAGAGTAGTGAGTGCAGAGTAGTGAGTAGTGAGAGCAGAGTAGTGAGTAGTGAGTGCAGAGTAGTGAGTGCAGAGTAGTGAGTAGTGAGTGCAGAGTAGTGAGTGCAGAGTAGTGAGTGCAGAGTAGTGAGCAGTGAGTGCAGAGTAGTGAGTGCAGAGTAGTGAGTAGTGAGTGCAGAGTAGTGAGTAGTGAGTGCAGAGTGCAGAGTAGTGAGTGCAGAGTAGTGAGTGCAGAGTGCAGAGTGCAGGTATGTGCAGTGCAGTGCAGGTATGTGCAGTGCAGTGCAAGTATGTGCAGTGCAGTGCAGGTGAGTGCAGTGCAGGTGAGTGCAGTGCAGGTGAGTGCAGTGCAGGTGAGTGCAGTGCAGTGCAGGTGAGTGCAGTGCAGTGCAGGTGAGTGCAGTGCAGTGCAGGTGAGTGCAGTGCAGTGCAGGTGAGTGCAGTGCAGTGCAGGTGAGTGCAGTGCAGTGGAGTGCAGGTCAGTGCAGTGCAGTGGAGTGCAGTGCAGTGCAGGTGAGTGCAGGTGAGTGCAGTGGAGTGCAGGTGAGTGCAGTGCAGTGGAGTGCAGTGGAGTGCAGGTGAGTGCAGTGCAGTGGAGTGCAGGTGAGTGCAGTGGAGTGCAGGTGAGTGCAGTGCAGTGCAGTGCAGTGCAGGTGAGTGCAGTGCAGTGCAGTGGAGTGGAGTGGAGTGGAGTGCAGTGCAGGTGAGTGCAGTGGAGTGCAGGTAAGTGCAGTGCAGGTAAGTGCAGTGCAGGTGAGTGCAGTGCAGGTGAGTGCAGTGCAGGTGAGTGCAGTGCAGTGCAGTCGAGTGCAGTGCAGTGGAGTGCAGTGCAGTGCAGGTGAGTGGAGTGCAGTGCAGGTGAGTGCAGTGCAGGTGAGTGCAGTGCAGGTGAGTGCAGTGCAGGTGAGTGCAGTGCAGGTGAGTGCAGTGCAGGTGAGTGCAGTGCAGGTGAGTGCAGTGCAGTGCAGGTGAGTGCAGTGCAGTGCAGGTGAGTGCAGTGCAGTGCAGGTGAGTGCAGTGCAGGTGAGTGCAGTGCAGGTCAGTGCAGTGGAGTGCAGGCGAGTGCAGTGGAGTGCAGGCGAGTGCAGGTGAGTGCAGTGCAGTGGAGTGGAGTGCAGTGCAGGTGAGTGCAGTGCAGGTGAGTGCAGTGCAGGTGAGTGCAGTGCAGGTGAGTGCAGTGCAGGTGAGTGCAGTGCAGGTGAGTGCAGTGCAGGTGAGTGCAGTGCAGGTGAGTGCAGTGGAGTGCAGTGGAGTGCAGTGCAGTGGAGTGCAGTGCAGTGCAGGTCAGTGCAGTGCAGGTCAGTGCAGTGCAGGTCAGTGCAGTGCAGGTCAGTGCAGGCGAGTGCAGTGGAGTGCAGTGCAGTGCAGGTATGTGCAGTGCGAGTGAGTGCAGTGCAGTGCAGGTGAGTGCAGTGCAGTGGAGTGCAGGCGAGTGCAGTGCAGGTATGTGCAGTGCAGTGCAGGTGGGTGCAGTGCAGGTGAGTGCAGTGGAGTGGAGTGCAGGCGAGTGCAGTGCAGTGCATGTGAGTGCAGTGCAGGCGAGTGCAGGCGAGTGCAGGCGAGTGGAGTGCAGTGGAGTGCAGTGGAGTGCAGTGGAGTGCAGTGCAGTGCAGGTGAGTGGAGTGGAGTGGAGTGCAGGTGAGTGGAGTGCAGGTGAGTGGAGTGCAGGTGAGTGGAGTGCAGGTGAGTGGAGTGCAGGTGAGTGGAGTGCAGGTGAGTGGAGTGCAGGTGAGTGCAGTGCAGTGCAGGTGAGTGCAGTGCAGTGCAGGTGAGTGCAGTGCAGGTGAATGCAGTGCAGGTGAATGCAGTGCAGGTCAGTGCAGTGCAGGTGAGTGCAGTGCAGGTGAGTGCAGTGCAGTGCAGGTGAGTGCAGTGCAGGTTAGTGCAGTGCAGGTGAGTGCAGTGCAGTGCAGGTGAGTAGTGCAGTGCAGGTGAGTGCAGTGCAGTGCAGGTGAGTAGTGCAGTGCAGGTGAGTGCAGTGCAGGTGAGTGCAGTGGAGTGCAGGTGAGTGCAGTGCAGTGCAGGTGAGTGCAGTGCAGTGCAGGTGAGTGCAGTGCGTGCAGTGCAGGTGAGTGCAGTGCAGGTGAGTGCAGTGCAGGTGAGTGCAGTGCGCGCAGTGCAGGTGAGTGCAGTGCAGGTGAGTGCAGTGCAGGTGAGTGCAGTGCAGGTGAGTGCAGTGCAGTGCAGGTTGAGTGCAGTGCAGGTTGAGTGCAGTGCAGGTGAGTGCAGTGCAGGCGAGTGCAGTGCGTGCAGTGCAGGTGACTGCAGTGCAGTGCAGGTGATTGCAGTGCAGGTGAGTGCAGTGCAGGTGAGTGCAGTGCAGGTGAGTGCAGTGCAGTGCAGGTGAGTGCAGTGCAGGTGAGTGCAGTGCAGTGCAGGTGAGTGCAGTGCAGGTGAGTGCAGTGCAGTTGAGTGCAGTGCAGGTGAGTGCAGTGCAGTGCAGGTGAGTGCAGTGCAGTACAGGTGAGTGCAGTGCAGGTGAGTGCAGTACAGGTGAGTGCAGTGCAGGTGAGTGCAGTGCAGGTGAGTGCAGTGCAGGTGAGTGCAGTGCAGGTGAGTGCAGTGCAGTGCAGGTGAGTGCAGTGCAGGTGAGTGCAGTGCAGGTGAGTGCAGGTGAGTGCAGTGCAGGTGAGTGCAGTGCAGTGCAAGTGAGTGCAGTACAGGTGAGTGCAGGTGAGTGCAGTGCAGGTGAGTGCAGTGCAGGTGAGTGCAGTGCAGGTGAGTGCAGTGCAGTGCAGGTGAGTGCAGTGCAGGCGAGTGCAGTGCAGGTGAGTGCAGGTGAGTGCAGTGCAGGTGAGTGCAGTGCAGTGCAGGTGAGTGCAGTGCAGGTGAGTGCAGTTGAGTGCAGTGCAGGTGAGTGCAGGTGAGTGCAGGTGAGTGCAGTGCAGTGCTGGTGAGTGCAGAGTGGTGTGTATTGACAATGTAAATGACAATGCCATTTATTTATGATTTAAAGAAAAAAAAAATGTCATGAGCAATGCCAATAGCTCTACCTTTAATGATGCCGAGACCATTGCATTGTAAATGCTTGTTTAATATGTATCTGTATATGGAGATTCTTTGACTCCTTCAACCCTCAGGGTAATGTGAGCGGTACCATATTGGGATGCCCATTCATCTGGCTCAGATAGAGTCTTTGTAAGAAAGTGCCATCTTTCTTGCATTGGTTTGCCCCCACTTTTTTCTGATTGCTGATGTGCTTAACAGAGTGTGCCCTGGGCTCCTGCCAACGAGGTACCCAGGGCCGGTGTTCCTTCCCTAAAACTGTGTTGACACTGAAACCCAATTAGCATCTCTGGCCACCTGTCAGCCCCTAGTAAATGGTACCCTAGGTACCCAGGGCAAGGTGACCAGAGGAGACCCCTAAGAGCTGCAGCACTTATTGTGCCACCCTTAGGGGCCCTGTACCCTGGCACCCACGCACTGCCTTTGCAGGCTGAGTGCCTAAGTACAGAACTAAACAAAGAGTCGACATGTCACACATCCCTGTGTGCCATGCCACAAAGCCACTGCCCTGGCATTCATCAGTCACCTCTCTTGCTGGGTGTACTATGCCAGTGGTGAGGGCACAGGTACATGAGCCCTGTGCCCCTACAGTACCCAGGGCCATTCCTGGGCACTGTAAGTGCAGTGATGCCATTAGGAGTATATGGTGCTGGGAGGTCGACATTACGAACTCCACAGCACCATAATGGCTACACTGAAGACTGACAAATTTGGTATCAAACTTCTCAGCACATTAAATCCACACTGATGCCAGTGTGGGGTTTAATGAGAAATGCACCACAGAGGGCATCTTAGAGATGCCCCCTGAAACCTAACCACAATCCAGGTATCGGCTGAGTGGCTGCAGAGGCTGCCACACTGCAGACATGTTGCTGGACCCCTGGGTGGAGAGCCCCCCGCTCTCCTGGGCCTGCAACAATGCGCATACTGCACAAGGTGCTAGGCCTCCGCCCCCAGGATGGGCAGGGGGAAGCTTCAAAGGCATTCCATCTCTGTGAGCTTCTCCAGACCATTTGCTGTACCCAGCAATTAGCCCCCACCAATCCTGACCCCCACTCTGGCGGGAACAACTACGTCAGGAAGGGGGGGGTGCCAGCCGGTGCCAACATCACCCCTCAGGTGGAAGAGACGAGGTGAAGCACGACCTCGGGATCCGGCCATCTTGAAGATGGGGAGCCCTGCCCAATCACAGCTAGGCTCCTGCCCCCCTCCCACAGGAGACAAGCAGGCTGGGGGTGTACCCACTCCCGGACAGGGACCTATTGGTCCATGCCCTTGCCCTACCTGTAACACCCCTAAAATCAGTATTTAGGGGCTCCCTGAACCTTCCTTAACTAGATCCTGATAAGAAAAGAAGATCAAGAGGAATAAAACCCGCTGTGCAGCTGCTAACAACAGGACGACAAAAACTGACTTGGCTCCAGCCCTACCGGCCTGTCGATCCTGGAACCTGCTCCTGCCTAATCCTGGTGACTCCTGCGGACAGCAACCTTGGGACACCCAGAGGATCTGCCTGCCTTGACCTTCTTAAAGCCTGGGACTCCCATCAGCAGAGGCTCTGCTGCAGCAACACCCCTGGTGCCAGCCAGGAATCTCCGGACCAACCCACTCTGCACCCGACGAGCCCGGCCCATGCCCGAGTGATCCAGGACCACGAGGACGTCCCCCCGGTGACTGGGACCCAAAGTCCAGTGCCCAAAAACCCTCATTGAGGACCCCGGCAACGCCTGCAGCCTCAGGACAGAGGACCCCTCCGACCTCGACCAGCAGGGGGTAAGATTTCCTGACCTCAAAAGACACCCCTGCACCCGGCGCCCCACGGCCCCCTGTGCCCAACTCCTGGGTGCCTACCTATCCTTCAAGACCCCATCTTACCCCTCGAAGTGTTGGTCGCTCCAGAAGATCCTTCGTCCCCGAGCCTGCAGCCTTTGTTCCCTTTTCAGGTTTCTCATTGAATAGCATTGAGCGCCCGACGGCTCAAAAGCACCCTGCATACAGCCACCCGAGTGCCCCTGGCAGTGCAACCTGTGCCCTATCCTACTTCCCCATTTGTCCTGAGCAAGTGACCAGGAGCCCAGCTCCCACAGCCGCGTGGCCTTCTAGCCAGCAGCCACCAAATGGAGGCCCCCCTTCCCTCTTTGGATAACATTGGGCCTAACTACCTCTGCACCCGGCCGCCCCTGTGCCGCTGGGGGTGCACCGACTGTACTTACCTGACCCTGGGGGACCCCTGAGTCTACACCCAGAACCCTAACTTCACCAGCCAAGTACTCACCTGGAAACCTATAACTTACTCACCTGCCATTGATTGGTTAACATTGACTGGTTTGACTCGAAAAAGCTTCTAAGTGTGAAGTTTTGGAAACTAAAAATATTCATATAAAATCTCCCGAATTCCGAAGTACTCACCTGTGACCAGTACTGTGCCTTGTAGCTCAGTACTGAGCCGCAAAAGTAATCCTTACCGGGTTTATTAGTAACATGTATTTTCTCCATAGGAATCCATTGTCTGCTTTTCTATGAAATTTCTTCTGTCTACTTTTGAAAACTAGAAATATTCTTTAAAAATCATACGAAATACTGAAACGTAATTACTTACCTGTTTTGAGTTGAGACCCTACTGTTGGCCCCAGGAGACCAGTACTGGATTACAAGAGTAACAAGATCGTACTTTACCTGCAACCTGAATTTTCTCCCATTGGATAACATTGCTAGATTCCTGTTAAAAAGTTTTTAAGTGTGAACTTTTAAAATAGCTTTTTATTACTGAAAAATCACTACAATACCTAAAAAGTTTTTGCTAAACTGTTTTCAGCTTAGACCACAGGACTGAACCTAGGAGCCAGTCCTGGAATTACCAAAGAAATTTACAAAGTAATCAACTGTTTTATATAAGGAAATCCATTGAGCTCAATGCTAAATTGTGTGTAGAATTGTGTTTCCTACTGCAACCCCTGTACCTATTGTCTTTACAAAGTTTATTGCCTTTCTGCAAAATACTCATCTGAGACCGCTCATATTGAGAACAGTACATTTTGTTTGATACCTGTTGGTTCTAGAAATGAAACAACTATATCTTTTGATATAAAAACAATAGGCCTGGAGTTCAGTCTTTGAGTGTGTGAAACCTTTTGCTGACTGAGTGTGTACATCAAATGCTTTACACTGTCCTCGCGTACTGCCTGACTGCTTGACCAAGTTACCACTTTAGAGAGTAAGGTCACACCTGGCTTTAACCTCTGTTATACCTCTGGGGTTTGTGGACTCTTTACACGCTGTACCTTATTCTGGTCCAGTATATATAAAGTCACTTTCTCACAGTCTTGAACTTTTTTCCATTTACCAGCTCACTAGTAACTATTAGACAGTACTTTCCATTACAATAAATGCATGCACTCACATAGCGCCTCTTTCTGTCTTCCCAGTCATTACTAGGCAATTTACACAAGCTAGGGGACTATTTTTTGCTTTGGTCTTGTGCAATATGAGATGGGTAGCTTTTATGGTGGAGTCTGAGTGCAAGCAATTTACCAAACACACAGTTTAAACTCTAGGTGTTTTATGGAAGCTAGGACACTGTTTGGGCGAAATACATCTCCCTACACAGACATCTGATGCACATAATACGGGGCAAATGTGAGGACATGGTTCACTTTCATTTGTTGTGTTTAAGGTTTCGCAAATAAGGCCAGCATGTACATAGATTTATTGAGTGATTGCACTGTTCTCTTTTACCTTTGTCATGTGTCCTGTGAAGGCTCATTGTCATTTTATCCCTTTGTTAGTTTGAGCAAGTGACAGTCTTCACTGTGCTTTGTAAATGTTACTACACACACGCATTTTGCTTTATGCCACACTGTACTTTCACACAGACCCTTCTGTTCAGGTCAATCACCAATGTCCCTTGGTATTCTGTTTTGGTCAGGCTCTAGCACCTAGACCAAACACACAAATGCAGCTGCTGAACGGGAACACATACTCTTGGTCTTATAAGTGTGCACAGACATGCAAACAGACAGACGAGATATCTCAGCTACACCTGAGATGTAGAACATCAACCAGAGATCTTTAGACATCTGTGTATATATATATATATATATATATATATATATATTGCCTACTGGCGGTCGCCAGTAGGTAGTTATAGTTAGGATTGTTTTCCATAGGAAATCCGCAACATTCTATTGGGAATAACTTTGGCGCAGATTGAGGGATCTGCCTGTAATTTTCCTTAAATATGCCTCGCTGCGCTCCGCTCCTTTCCTGAGAGTTTCGGGGGGATTCGTCAAGCAGGGGCCGAGATAAAAGGGGGGTCCCAAAACGTGTTTTCCCAATGTTAATTTCCATAGGGCGGTTGGACTCACTTTTAGCCCGAACGGCTGAATGGATTTCCACCAAACTTGGCAAAATTGTAGGGACTGGTAGCCCGATGTGCCTTTGCTATGTCTCAAGATATGTGATCCAGTGGATTTTGAGTAATTTAGGTTAAAAAAAAATATATAGATATCTATAAGCGCGTACGCGTACCGGGGAGCGCACCCGGCGCGTAACGCGAGTTCATGCGCGGAAAGCTGATTGGCTCTCGGGTGTCTGTCAACATTCCAAACAGTCCGGAGCAGCCGCCATCTTGTGTCTCGGTAGGATCGAGACACAAGAGGTGGCAAAAAGAAAGGGGGAAATGACCATAAGGAGCAGGGTAGACCCCCCTGACCCCTAGGTTTGATGTGGGAGCCATAAAAGGGCCCCGCGGGGCAAAAAAAAAAAAAAAATCAGATTTTCGCGGGGGGAGCGCCCGGTACGCGCACCGGGGAGCGTACCATGGGGAAAACCCAGTAAAACAGTAAAATAATAATTTAAAGTGCTTAGAGGTAGGGTAGCTTTGCATAGAGTTGTTGTGTTGTGTGGGTGATTTAAGTACCAGCATGTAGGTACCAATACAGAGTCTTAAATTCAATGTACACCGTCTCCTCTGTAGATATATTGCATGTTGTTACAGAAGTTATTGTGGTATATGGAATCCATACCATAGTCTGTCAGGCAAGCAGAAACAACATGGAGGCAGGAGATGAAAAAGAGATGTCAAATACACATTGGAGATAATATAGTGGGAGAAAGGAAGTAACTATGAGCAAAACTACTATGTAACACAAAAAAGTTGCACAGTATACTATAAGTCTCACTTTATATTATATTAATTTTGGTACTATTTCCTGAATTACATATAAAAAAGAATAATGTTTAGAACAATTTTTAATTATTAAATAAAAATGTATTGCTCTGATTTTTCAAAATTTAATAACACTTCCAACATTATATCATCAGGAATGTCCTAATTTTCAGTCCATGATTCCATTTCTTCCACACAATTAACTAACTCTTCGTCTAGAGACTGATCCATAAAGTCAAAGTCTTCCTCAGGATTGTTTTGAAGAACTATTTTGAAAGAAATATTTGCTTCTCCTTCCATTTTCTTGCTGTAAATTGCATTAAAAATAAATATATCAGTAGAGTTAGGGCAGTGTTGGGTTTAAGTTTAGAAAGGTACTTCTGAGTTTTTAACACTGAAGTTATCTTTGGGCAGTGTATGGTATCAGGTAGAAAGTAGAAATATCAAAAAAGTGTATGTGAAGAAGCCTAAGTAATTTCATAACTATAACAGAGAAGCCTATATCAATCTATAACTATAACAGAGGGACAGTAAATAACTATCAGAAAACGTTTTTACAAATTAACTTAAAGTGCCCCTTACAAATTAACATCTTACCTTATTAAAAGGTGATGAAGATAAATGGAGAACATTTTTTCAAGATGTACCTCAGGTAGGTGTAGTCAAAATGGCCGTGTTACCCTCTCATTTTTCATTTATATTCATGTACATAACCAATCAAATGTCAGGAAAAAAAGTAGAAAATGAAAGTAACATTTTAATTGTTTGTAATTCCTAACACTTCATATGTGTTTTTGTCATGTAATTTACCTCAGGATTTTTAGACAGGGCTACAGCTCAAATGGCTCAATGGAATTCCACCAAATTTGGGAAAATGGTAGGGACTGGTATGTAGTAGGGCCTATTCTATATTTGGTGAAAGTCTCTCCAGTGGTTTTTATGTAAATTAACTTTTAACATTTTTTGGGAGCGCTTACCGGTGCGCGCCCCGGTACGCGTACCGGCAGCGCTACGGGAGTCCTCCATCTTGTGTTTCGGTAGATTTGAGACACAAGATGGAGGACAAACAACGTTGGGAATGGGTAAAAGGGGACACGGTAGACACCCCCTGACCCCCTAGGTTTTCTGAGGGGGGATTAGGAGGCCCATATAGGTAAAAAAAAACAATTTATTTTTTATTTTTCGCGGGGCGAGCGCCCGGTACGCGTACCGGGGAGCGTACTTTGGTGAAAAACAGTGACAAAAGTTAGAGTAAAGTAATCATTTTGAGTGATCAGAGGGAGGGTAGCCCTGAAAAGAGCTTTTGGGTTCTGTGGCTACAAGTAGGTTCCAATGCACAGTCTTAAATTCAGGAGGAATATTCTATTCCCCTCATCTGAGAAGTGCACACCATCTCCTCTGTAGATATCTTGCATGTTGTAACACAAGTCATTGTTGTATACTGAACCCATTACATAGGCTCTCATGTAAGCAGTAACAGATTTATTCACATGTTTCTGTGCTTTCTCAAATTGTGGACAAAATTAGTTGGACCACTTCCATTTCTGTCTTTGGCATATATTGGAAAATACCAAGGCAGTGTAAGGAAAAAGTGTCATCAATTGCTCAAAGGTGTCCTTTAAAAGCATTTCCAGACCTACCCCAGTCAAAGTGCCTAAGTCATTTCCACCACAGTGCAGAATTATGAGGTGAGGGTGTGGCAGATGCAAAAAGGTTTCCACCAATGGTATCAATTGATGACATCTCAATCCTCTTTGGCCAATCCATTTGATGTCTACATTTGGTAAATCAAGGTTTTTATTTTTTTATGTATTTTTTTTTATTTTTTTTGTGAAACCTTTATAGGCAACAAGGATAAAGCAATACACAGCTTCACGCCTACAACCTGTGACAACAGGCCGGCAGCATCTATAGAATCGGTTCATAACATGCCCAGCATTAGAAGGACAACATCACTGAAGTTAGACACAGCATGCCGCCTACAACCCGACCGGGCCGGCCGCGATATAAACTGGCATAATTGGATAACATGCAAAGTAGAAAGATGGCTCTGGAAGTGCCGCATAGCCGAGCAACGGGCTTTGAGGTTTATAATTTTTGTAAAATAACCAACATAAACATCAAACAAAACGAAACTCCCACGTGATATACCACCATATCTTGCGTGTGGACAGGGGGGAATCATGAGGCGGGGGGGCTATGCAATGGCCTTAAGGAGAAGGCAGTGCAACCATCACCAGGGTAAGTGTTGCTTCACACCTGTGTTGTGCATTAGGCTGATACGGGAGGGGGAGGGCAAGGAGGGAGAGGAGGGGGGGGGGATCTAGGGAACGCTGCAAATCCAGCTCATGAAGTGAAAACAGTGCCAAGGTCAAAACAGTGGTGATATGTGCAACATGTCTATAAAATGAGTACGGAGTCATGCAAGGGGAACGTGTCGCAGGGCGTTTCGGGGCCAGGAGTCATAATCGAACCGGGTATGCAGCGCGGTGTTTAACGTGCAGGCGCGCCTCATGGGTCCGAAGAGTTGTCCCCTTGCTCTCGAAGAAGATAGGCCACCAGGGGTCCCCAGAGATCCTTGGGGCGGGACATGTGTGGCATGAGATCGGCATAATTGCGTATATGTTCTTGCCATGTGATCATTGTATTGAGCCATATTTTGAACTTAGGCGCGCGGCCCCTACCCCATTTACATGCCACATGGCGTTTAGCTAACAAGAGGCCTAAAGTGAAAAATTTCCTATGTGATTTCAGCGCCGGGGCTGAGTGACCCAGCAACGCTATCTTGGGACAGGGTGCTACATCCCCCCCGACCATGTCGGATAGTGCCTCGAAGACTTCGCGCCAGTATGCTGCCACAGCGGGACAGGCCCACGCTAGGTGAAAAAAGTCAGGCCCTTCGCCTCTGCATCGGAGGCAGCGATCGTCGGCGCGCAGTCCGAGTCGGAACAGTTTAGAGGGAGTGAAGTAGATTAGGTGCAAGAATTTGAAATGCAGCAGCCTGAGACGGGCATTACCGGTGACTGCATTAGTGTAGGAGCAGCTTTCTTCCCACTGTTCGTCCGAAAGCGGGGTGTCCAGATCAGCATCCCAGTCTCTGCGGGATCTAAGTGGGGGGGGGATGGAGCTGGTTGTGCATGTCGGTATAGCATAGACACCACGTGCTTCGGGGAGTCAGCTTGTAGGAGCGTATGGAGGGGGGTCAGGGTGTCTGGCTCGTCCGGGAAAGAGGGCGTGACCGCCTTGACATTTTGACGAAGCCGGACATATAGGAAAGTGTCCATTACAGAGGGGGTATGTTCTCCAAAAAACTGAGCCGCCGTACGGAATTGTCCCTGGAGGTACAATTCACCCCATGTGTGGACCGCCAGTTTCACTAGCAATTTACGGCCGATCTCCTCACAGGCCACACGTAGCCGCGGTTCATGTGCTAGGGGCATAAGCGGAGAGTAAAGGAACCCATGTGTTTAGCTAATCGCTGCCAAGCTAAAACCACGCAGTCAACCGTGGTCGGGTCACAGTCAGTGACCCGGGGCTTGGTGTTTAAGTAACCCGCTGCTCAGGCCTCATATAACCGTCCTCCACCGCCAAGTGGGCCATGAAGGGAGGAGGGTGAAGCCAGTAGGCGGCAAAGTGGCCCTGGGCGCAATCATAGTAGCGCTGAAAGTTCGGTACATCGAATCCGCCTTGGTGGTATGGTAGCATGAGAGTCTGTAAGCTAATCCTGGGCTGCTTACCGCCCCATATGAGGCACGACAGTTGGGAGTTAAGGGAATGAAAAAAATGTGATCCCGGACTGTACGGAATGTTGGTGAAAAGATACAGGAATTTGGGAAGGATAACCATCTTGATGAGGGATATACGTCCCGCCATGGAGAGTGGAAGATGAATCCACCTAGTGATAGTATCAGTCAATTTATCCAGGACTGTGCCGTAGTTAGCCCTGATAAGTTCTTCCCGATTTCGGGAGACGACGACGCCCAGGTATTTAAGCTCCTCCGATTCCCACACCAAGGGGTAGTCAAGGGGGAACTTCTCAGTTTTGTCCGTCAAGGGGAAAAGAGCGGACTTCGACCAGTTGATCTGTACGCCCGATATGGCACCGAATTTGGTAATTTCGCGCAGGACGGGATTTAGGTTCTCGCGCGGTTTATGTATTATAGAGTGATATCATCTGCATACAGTGCCACTAGTAGCTGACGCTCTGGGTATATCAGAGAGCGGTGGTTATGGTGTTGCCGAAGTTTAGCCGCTAGCGGTTCAATAGCGAGCGCGAAGAGGACAGGAGAAAGGGGACAGCCCTGTCTAGTGCCTCTGTGAATAACGAAGGGGGCCGATCTAGCGCAGTTCAGTAGGACTGAGGCCCATGGGTTAGTATATAGTAGTTTGATCCAATCTAAAAAGCTGTACGGAATCCCATCCGCTCAAGAAAAGACAGGAGGTAGTCCCATTTAAGGGAATCGAACGCTTTGGTAGCGTCAAGGAACACGGCAGCTGCTTCGCAACGGGAATTAATGTCCTGGAGGACGGCTTGAAGGGTGCGTAAGTTATGGGAGGTCGCCCTGTTGGGGACGAACCCTGCTTGGTCCGGTAAGACTAGGCGCTCCATCAGCAGGTTGAGGCGCGTTGCAAGCACTTTCGCTAATATTTTAACATCAGTATTGAGCAGCGAGAGAGGCCTGTAAGAGTCACAGCTATCAGGCGGCTTGCCAGGCTTCAAAAGAGATGCTATAAGAGCTTCGCGCATGGAAGGCGGCAGGGTACCATCTTCGAGGGCAGCGTAATAAACCTTTTGCAAGATTGGGGCGAGTAAATTAATGTAGGCTTTGTAAAAGTCGATTGGTAACCCGTCAGAGCCGGGTGCTTTACCTGATTTCATGGACATGATAGCGTCCTTTATTTCGTCTAGCTCAAGAGTGTGGTGTAGAAATTTTTGCTGAGTTGGGCCTAGCCACGCAATGGCAGTGTCATCTAGTTATTGGTGTAGGTCTATTGGTGTCAATCTATGGGACGTGTATAGAGTGGAATAGTGAAGTGTGAGAATGCGGAGTAGTTCTGTGAGGTCTCTTTGTGGGGTGCGGTGTTCATCTAGCAGGGAGGTAACAAAGTTGTTGTACCTAGGGGGTTTGATAGCCGATGCGAGCGCCCTGCCAGGCGTGTCACCTTTGCCATAGATGCGCGCAGTATGCTGTTTGCCAAGGAACTTGCCCTCCTTATCTGCCGCCTCCGTATATTCGGATAGTTTTTCCCTAAGCAGGGCATCAGTAGCAGTATCGCGGGGGTTGCGAGTCCTATTCCGTTCTAGGTCTCGAAGTTCGGACTCAAGTTTATGTAATTCGCCCCGTAGTGATTTAAGGACGCCTCCTCCCTTTGCGATGCACCAATCTCGAACCGTAACCTTAAAGGCCTCCCAGACTGTAGTGAGATCTGAAACCGATCCAATATTACGCTCAAAGTAGTCCTGGATGTCTTGTTCCAGTTCAGCTTGGAAAGCGGAGTCTGTGAGGTGGGCAGGATTGAGGCGCCAGCTCAGGTGCGATCAAGCGGCCCCAGGCAGCAGGCAGGAGTGAGACGGACAAGCGATGAGAAGGCCTCTGTGGTAAGAGAGGGGGGCCACAGGCTAGTGCGCCGCCCGGGGGGGGGTGACTGTGGCTCTCGGTGTTCAATGCAGGTGGATGGCGCAGTGTCGGAGTCCCGCTGTGGAGGCAATGGCACAGGTCGCGGCCAGGCAGAAAGTAAGTGCTGGTGTGTCTCCGAGGGTTTAAGGGGGCAGTCACCCGGTGAATCGCCGCCTCGGCGGCCAAGGAAGTGGTGGGAGCGCTGTCGTGGAGAGGGGCACGCCGCCGCCCCCCGCAGTGTAAGTCCCTGCGATGCGTGTGGCAACGACGGCGGTGACAGCACACCAGGCGCTCGCCGTCCCGCTGCAGCGGAGCTTGTGCGGCCGCCGAGCAGGTCTCACAAGATGGCGGTTGGCGGGAGGATCTCGGAGACCGTTGGCCAGGCTATGCGGCGCCGTGTGCTGGAAGGACCTGGGCGAGCACGTGGCGACACCCCGCAGACAGCGCTCACCTTATGACAGCAGCGTGGAGTCTCCGCCAGGTACGCAGAGCAGTCACTGGCCGTCCGATGGTGGATCGCCCCGGCAATCTGGGCCCTGCCGGCAGCGACGGGAAAGGCCTCTGAGCACCGGCCTTTCCCAGCAGGACGAGCCGGCGGGCAGGAGTCGCAGAATCAGCAATGGGTCCGCTCAGGCTTCCGCGGTTGCCAGCTTCACGTTGGAAGGGGTTCTCCAGGAAAGGAAGGTACCGCCGTGTTCAGCTCGGCAACGCGAAGGCAGGCAGTCGGTATTTGGGGCTATGTGCCCGGTCAGGATCACTGCAGGATAGGAGAGAATACTCGGTCGAGCGGGAGCTGCATACCTTTGAGCCCAGTGGATGTAGCTATGTCCAATAATCCAGACAGAATACATGGTAAGAGGAGGTTCTGGTGCAGTCAGATGAAGTGTGGGAATGAAATGGCAGTTGGAACAGTAGGAGTTTGTAAAAAAAAAAAACTGTGGAGTTTCAGTGCTCTTGAATCACAAGCAATGATTGGTGGATTCAGATAGTTGAAAACTGGAAGTTAGGGTGCATGGTTCTGTTCTGTGAAAGAAGTAATTTGAATGGTTAAGAAAAAGTCATTTAAAGAAACATTGCAGCCGATAAGCTGGTGTATTGAGAGGTCAAACATCCTTGCTAAGTTCATTTGCAACATTGTAGAATAAACGTTTAAACCTGAGAGCTCAGTGAGGAGGGAGTTGCTATGGTAACAGGTAGAAAGGGCTGAGGGGGGTAGGGTATTGGCTTGAAAATAGAGAAGGAATAGTTTTGATTGGTTACCATGAGCAATATGTGTGTAGAATTAGAGGTTTTCTGAGCCATTCATGGTTGCAGTGCTTGGAGTACATACCTTTTGCTCTGCTAAAGAAATATTGGTGTGTGTGTCTGACACTGTTCTCAATCTCCCAAAGCGTTTGTAAAGGTGAGTAATGATTCTTTTAATATAGATAGAGACTTGTATACTCTATGGAGAAGATTTGGAAGCAAATTGTGGTTTTTTAATGTTGCTTTGTGTCATGTTTTTTGATAATGCTTGGTAAAAAGTTTTTACTGCATAGAGGAATTGTATTTTATAAAAATGTGAAGTTTCATTAGTGACATGGAATGCTTGTACATAGGACCTGTGCTGTGTTTCTTAAATGTGATGTGAAAAACGATTTTGGGGAAAATGTATGGCTTTTACATTTTTGAGGAGGAATAAATAGTGTCTGCATGCTTAAAGAAATATATTTGAACTTTTCACAATGATGTCACCTGTGTTATCTCAGATTAGGAAGCACATTGAGCTTCTTTGCTGTTGGTTTGTGTCATGTTTTTGATAATGCTTGGTATCAACAGTTGCAAGATAGAGGATTTGTATTCTGTGAAATAGTGAGGTTTCAGTAGTGAAATTGAATGCTTGTACATAGGACCTGCGCTCTGTTTCTAAAATGTTATTTGAAAAACGATTTGGGGGTAAATCAATGGCTTTTACATTTTTGAGAAGGAATAAATAGTGTCTGCATGATTAAAAAAATGTATTTGCACCACTCACAATTATGTCACCTGTGTTACCTCAGCTTAGGAAGCACATTGAGCTTCTTTGGTGTTGGTTTGTGTCATGTTTTATGATAATGCTTGGTATCAACAGTTGCAAGATAGAGGATTTGTATTTTGTGAAATAGTGAGGTTTCAGTAGTAAAATTGAATGCTTGTACATAGGATCTGCGCTCTGTTTCTAAAATGTTATTTGAAAAACGATTTTGGGGCAAAACAATGGCTTTAACATTTTTGAGAAGGAATAAATAGTGTCTGCATGATTAAAAAAAAATATTTGAACCTTTCACAATGATGTCACGTGTGTTACCTCAGATTAGGAAGCACATTGAGCTTGTTTGCTGTTGGTTTCTGTCAAGTTATTTGATAATGCGTGGTATCAACATTTGCAAGGTAGAGGATTTGTATTTTGTGAAATAGTAAGGTTTCAGTAGTGAAATTGAATGCTTGTACCTAGGACCTGTGCTCTGTTTCTAAAATGTTATTTGAAAAACGATTTTGGGGCAAATCAATGGCTATTACATTTTTGAGAAGGAATAAATAGTGTCTGCATGATTAAAAAAAATATTTGAACCTCTCACAATGATGTCACCTGTGTTACCTCAGATTAGGAAGCACATTGAGCTTCTTTGCTGTTGGTTTGTGTCATGTTTTTTGATAATGCTTGGTATTAACATTTTCAAAATAGCGGATTTGTATTTTGTGAAATAGTGAGGTTTCAGTAGTAAAATTGAATGCTTGTACATAGGACCTGCGCTCTGTTTCTAAAATGTTATTTAAAAAACGATTTGGGGGCAAATCAATGGCTTTTACATTTTTGAGAATGAATAAATAGTGTCTGCATGATTAAATAAATATATTTGAACCTCTCACAATGATGTCACCTGTGTTACCTCAGATTAGGAAGCAGATTGAGCTTCTTTGCTGTTGGTTTGTGTCATGTTTTTTGATAATGCTTGGTATCAACATTTGCAAGATAGAGGATTTGTATTTTGTGAAATAGTGAGGTTTCAGTAGTGAAATTGAATGCTTGTACATAGGACCTGCGCTCTGTTTGTAAAATGTTATTTTAAAAACGATATTGGGGCAAATCAATGGCTTTTACATATTTGAGAAGGAATAAATAGTGTCTGCATGATTAAATAAATATATTTGAACCTTTCACAATGATGTCACCTGTGTTACCTCAGATTAGGAAGTAGATTGTGCAGATGAGGTGAGGCATGTCCAGAGATACAGAGGAGGTGAGGCCTGTGTTCAAGACTGTAGTGGGAGAGAGGCCTTTCCTGGGGAGCATAGGTGGTGAGGCCTGTGTCTAAGAGTGCAGTGGACTAGACTTCATGAAGCCTATCCCCCATTGCACTCTTAGACACAGGCCTCACCTCCTTTGTACCGCTGGACAGACCTCTCTTCCACTACACTCTTCAAAACAGACCTCACCTCCTCTGCACCCCTGGATAATATTCACCTCATCTGTAACGCTGAATAGACCTCAACTCATCTGCATCCGTAGACAGGCCTCAGCTTATCTACACCCCTGGACACGCCTCACCTCATCTGCACCCAGTTACCATCAATTATACCCAATACATTGAGGCCTGTCCAGAGGACACAGATGAGGTAAGGCTTGTCCAAGGGTCAGAGGAGGTCAGTCCTCTCCACTGCACTCATGGACACTGAATGCTTGTACATAGGACCTGCGCTCTGTGTTTTAATCATGCAGATACTATCTAATCCTTGTCAATAATGTAAAACCAATTCATGTGCCTGAAATCTTTTTTTAAATAACATTTATAAAACAGAGCATAGGTCATATGTATAAGCATTTGATTACACTACTGAAACCTCACTCATTTAGACAATACAATTCCTTTATGCACTAACATTTCTTTACCAAGGATTATCAACAATGTATTAGTCTCTATCATATTCTCTTCCTGACTTACTGTATTTTTCCACCTGTCCCCTTCTAACACCCTCTCTCTGACTTATTCCTTTTTACATCCTGACTCTGTGTTACACTCTGTTACACTCTCTCTCTGACTTACTTTCTCTTACACTCTGTCTATAATTTATTCCCTCTCTCTCTTTTTTACAGCAATTTGTAAGGCATACTTTCTCTTACATCCACTTCCTGATTTACTCCGTCTTACAACCTTTCTCTTTGTAACATTCTCTCCCAGAGTTACTCCCTATTACACCTTTTGTCTGTTTTACACCCTCTCTCCCTCTTTCTGACTTTTTTATTCTCTTCCTCTGTTTGTGTTACACCCTCTGTCTGACATACTCCTTGTTACAGCCTCTCTCTGATTTACTTCCTCTTACACCCTCTCTCAAACTTACGCTCTCTCTCTCCCTTTTACAGCCTCTCTCTGTTTTACTCTCTTTTATATCCTATCACCTTCTAACACCCTCTCTCTGTCTTACATCCTCTTACACCCTCTCTCTGTCTTCCACCCTGTTCCACCCTTTTTCTGACTTACTCCCTTTATCCCTTTCTTTGACTTACTCCCTCTCCCTTATTACATTCTTTCTCTGTCTTACAACATATTATACACTCTCTCTATCTTACTCCTTCTCTATGTTTTACTCCCTCAACCTGTCTCTTTGTCTGAGTCTCTCTGTCTTTTTGTGTTAGTTCCTCTAGCTCTTTTTCTCCGTCTTACTCCTAGTTACATAGTTGCTGTGATATAAACTTAGATATGTTGTAAACTAGTGTTTATATCGTTTGCTTATTGTCAGTGCTTTGATGTTTGGTAATAGTGGTCTATAATGTGTTATTTTTTTCTTCACCACAGATTGAAATCAAGATTTCAATAGTAAGGAAATATGCCCTCAAGGCAGAGGAGAAGGAAAGATGCCAAGCGGAAAAAAACAAAAACAGCAACGGAATTACAGCACCCCTCTACAACAAATACTTCAAAAAACAGGAAAAAAGCTCCTGGTAAGACAACGAAGTCTTTTTTACGGAACATATGTAGATAAAAAAAAAATGTTGGTCAAAATGTGGATAAAGAGAAGGAGAGAGCAAATTTGAAAAGGAAGGAGAGGCCCCACAAAAATGTTACTGCAGGAGAGAATAATATGTATAGGAATAGAAGGCAGAATCAATTTAGGGACATTCGTAAACGAATGTTTCGCAATAGGGTGGTTTTAAATTTGTTAAAAAACATTAGGAAAGGTAAACAGAGAGCTGCTTTTTATAAGAAAAAGAAAAGTGTAGAGAAGATTGTTGATCAGGCTTTTGAAGTTAAGAAAAAATTATTTATTTTAATAATCAATAGAATTAGGACCCTTAACAAGACAATTGATGTTTTCAAATCGAACAGTAGATGGAAAAGAGTAATTAATCGGACTAATTTTTGTAAAGTTTATTCTGGAGAATGGATGCACAGTTCAAGTTGTGAGCCATTTTTTAATGAGGAGAGTTACTTCCAGGAGAATGATTTAGTGCATGCAGTTGACACCAGTGGTCGAGCATATGAGGTGAAAGACGGTTGTCCGATTGAAAAAGAGAAACTTGTGCCTAGAGAACCAGAAGAGGTGTTAACTGATGAAGTTTTAGGGAGACGTACTAAGGGTCCAGTGTACACTTGGAAGTGTAGTAGTATTTGTAGTGTGCGACAGGAATCAATCGATTTGTTTTGTAATTTCTTACGTACATATAGTAAGAAAAGTCTAAAGCAGAAAATGAAGATGTTGCAAGACTTGGATCCTTGCAGAGTGAGAGAAAACACAGGTTTGCAAGGGCATTCACTGGCTTGTCTTTCTAGAAAAGTCTGTCAGAGTGTTTTTCATCATTTTAGGATGTTAGCAGTGCATCATAACAAAATGAGGAAATTAGTGAGAAGGTTGTATTATGCAAAAAGTCCAACACTTAAGCTTAAACAATTAAACAGTGCTCTTTTGCATGGAACTGAATTAGATGTGAAGAAGATTTGTGAAGAAATTGAGATTTGTTATTTTGGTGAAAAAGAGGACAGTGTAGAAATTGACACAGAAATTCAAGGTAATGTGGAAGACAATGTACAGATTTCAAGTATAAAAAAGTTTGAGCAGGAAATTACCAGGTTTAAGGTGAAATCAAGTGAAAGGCCTAATTTTACTTGTGTGTGTTGTCGACGAACTCATTATAAGCATCAAACTAGATTAGTTGATTTATACGTAAAAAGTGAAAAGATAAATAATTATGAGTGGAAGGATTTTGCAACTTATTTGTGGGTGGAGAATTCTTTTGATTTGAGTTCTGATCAGCGTATTTGTAAATATTGTTATGATAAATTAAATCAAAACAGAATGCCTGCTAGAGCTGTTCATAATAATCTGGAGTTGGTAGACATTCTTCCTGAATTGATGGATTTAAATACATATGAGTCTATTTTGATTCAATGTGTCCATCCTTTTCAGGCAATTGTTCGCATGGAACCTAAGATAGGGAAATTGCCTCCTTCAGATTTACAGAGAGGATTAAAGGGAAGAGTTGTTTATTTGCCTCTAGATTTCAAGAAAAATATGGATACAATTGGTGTAGAGAAAGTGGAAGAGGAACCTCTGGTTATTCTAGTTAATGGGGTTCCGACAAAGAGTAAGAAAATCTGGCAAGATTTAGTGGATGTTAGGAAAGTCAAAAAGGCAACGTTGTATTTGGTCAAAAACAATGAGTACAACAAACATGTATGTGTTGGAGCAGAGGAAACAGCTGCAGATGAAGACAGTGATTGTTCAGCTGGCCAAATTGAAAAAGTTGATGTGTCTAGAAGTGAAGAAATATATGAACATTATACTGTTCATCCTTTGCATTCCAAAGAAGTAATGGGGAATGCAATTGACTTGTTTCAAATGAAAGCAGCAAAAGGAAGTCCCATTAGTGTATGGGAAGAAAGTTTGGAAGCTCGTTGTTTTCCACATTTATTTCCAACAGGTCGAGGTGGACGATATGACGATCGAGCACTTCAAATTCCTGCATCTGAATACCAGACTTTAAGATTATATGCTGAAGATCCCAGGTTTCGTCAATGCATTCCATATTTGTTTCATCTACTGTATGAAAGTGACTTGTCTGGGCTTTCGTATGCAGTAAACCATATACTGAAAAGTGGAGCACATCTTCAAAATGTTTCGGCGAGGGACTTTATGGAGAAAGTCAATCTGCAAGATAATATTTTGGAATCTCATCTATTCAATCTCATGGCATGTCAGCGTGGTATAAACGAGTATTGGTACCGTCGTCATGGGGAATTGAAATGTATGCTTAGAAACTTAGGAACTCCAACATGGTTCCTCACTCTTAGCTGTGCTGAGTATGCATGGGACGACTTACTTCAATTTCTACGAGAGGCAAACGCAAACATACAAAATATAGAATTCAAAACTCCTGGAGAACTGTGTTCTTTGGATCCAGTGAATGTATGCAAATATTTCAATCATAGATTTGAAGCTATGATGTCTTTTATTACCAATAAAAAAATATCCGCCCCTTGGAGAGGTTTTGGATTTCTTTTGGAGAAAGGAGTATCAAGCGAGAGGTGCTCCTCACATACATATGTTGTTGTGGATTAAAGATGCACCCAAATTTGGAACAGATTCGGATGAGACAGTGATGAGCTTCATTGAAGAGTATTCAACATGTGCTGTTCCGAAAACTGCCGAAGAAAACAGTTTAAGGCAACAAGTTTTACGCTTTCAATCCCATCGTTGTGGAAAGTACTGTCGTCGAAAATTCAGAAACAAGGACAAGTTCTACACAAAATGTCGTTTCGGGTTTCCACGACCAGTGATTTCTAAAGGAAGAGTTAATAATTTGATGTCTTCTCTGCATCATACTGTGACGAGGAAATCACCCAAAAATACATACAATTTAAAAAGAAACGAAGAGTCCAAGTACATCAACGACTACAACCCAGTGATTTTGTCCATGTGGAATGCTAACATGGATATTCAGTTCGTTGCTGACAACTCTATTGCTGTGGCTCGATATGTGACTTCTTACATCACAAAAAAAGAAAAGACAGAACTGAAGGAAATGTGGGAGGACATTTCACATGAAAAGAGTATAAGTAAAAAATTATACAGTTTCAGTCTGAAGATGTTGTCGCATCGAGAAATTGGAGCATATGAATGTTCTGATCGGTTATCATCAGCAAGTCTCTACGCCAAGTCTAGAACAATATTTGGGCAAGTCTAGGTCTTGCTACAACACGAAACCGAGTTTTGAAATCTGTACAAGAAATTGAGTATTTGGCGGAGAAAGAACCAAACAGTACAGATATTTTGAAGACAAACATGTTGGATACATACTATCCAAATCGAAGTAGTCATCTTGAGAACAGTTGTTTGTATGAAGTTCTGCAAAACTATATTTATAAGAGGAACATCAGAGAAGATATCAATAATGGAATATATGCTGTCATTGGGTGTGAAGGATGTCTAGTGAAGCAGAGAAAAGGCCATTTGATTAATCATCGAAAATAGAGTTGCGAAAATCCAGAGAAAAGGGAATTTTACTGTTTAGCTCTTTTGCAACTCTTTAAGCCATGGCGTACAGAAGAGGAACTACTTGGAGATTTTCTCTGTTACGAAGATTCTTTTAATGCAACCAAGGATACCATAGAATGTCCTGTTTTTCCAAATTATCTGCAAATGTTGAACGAAGAAATAGAGCAAGAAGCCACAATTGCTGTAGAGATTGCTAGAGACAGTTCTCAAGACAGTCAGAGTTCTGCTTCATTGAGTCAGGATCCACTTGGAGGACTAATTATTCAAAATGAAGCTACCACTGCCATGGATGAGGTGGAAAGAGCTATGGAACAAGCTCAAGATGATGTAGTTAACTTAGAAGATTTGGTGAAACAACTAAACCTTGGGCAGAAACAGATATATGACGAAGTCACAGAACAGATTGAACATGGATTCAGTCATGAGAAAAAAGAGTGCTCATGTACATCATTTAAGCCTGTCCGACTGTACGTGAGTGGAGAAGCGGGAACTGGAAAAAGTTTTCTGATTAAAGCAATTGCAACTTATCTGCAGAAAAGGACTGAATCACCACTGTCTTGTGTTGTTACCGCTCCAACTGGGCTGGCAGCTCATAACATTAAAGGGATTACTTTACATCGTTTACTGATGCTACCAGTCGAGCATGATAACACATTGCAATACCACAAGCTATCTGGAGATGCGTGTTCCAAAGTTTCCAGAGTCCTGAAGAAACTGAAACTTCTTATCATTGATGAAGTAAGCATGGTCTCAAATCTAATGCTTGCTTTTGTGCATTTGAGAATGCAAGAAATTCTTAGAACAGAGTATGATGTGTTATTTGGAGGGAAACACATTATTGTTTTTGGAGATCTACTGCAGTTGACTCCAGTGAAAGGACAACCAGTGTTTAAAATGGTCATGCATGAAGATACCAGGAAGTGCCTAGGAAGCATTGGAAACGTTAATTTATGGTTAAATGTCAAATATGCAGAACTACTTCAAAATATGCGACAGGCAAAGGATGAAGATTATAAAAATATTCTACAAGATGTAAGAATCGGAAAAGTAAGTGAGCATGGGAAAGAAGCTTTACATGCACGATTAATTTCAAATTTGTATCCGAATGAAAACATTCTTCCAGAGAATATTTTTAAGAAAATTAACGAGAACAAATCTGGGATATGTTTGATGCCAACTCTGAAAGAATGTTCCATCTTCAACAACAAAATGTTAAAGTTAGAAAATGAAGAGATTGTGAAAGCTGGAAGCTATAAAATAGAGCATATGGGAGCAACAATTATTTTGTCAGAAAATTTGAAATCAAAATTGGATTCATTAGAGAAGACTATATCCAAAACTGCTGGTTTTTAAAAGACTCTGAATGTGTGTTTAAATTGTCGTATCATTTTGAGAAGGAATTTAAATGTTGAAAGAGGTCTGGTAAATGGAGCAATGGGTCATGTTGTTGATTTTGTGAATTACAAAAATAGAGATGGAATTAAAATTTTAAAAATTAAATTTGATGGCAATGACGAAATAGAACAAATTTGTCATTGTTCAGCTAGATTTTTGCTTGTAAAAGACTTATATGTTCGCCGAAAACAGTTTCCTGTTTGTTTGGCATATGCGGTGACAATTCATAAATCTCAAGGTTTAAGTGTAGATAGTGCTTTGGTGAACATTGGAACGTCTGTGTTTAAAGAGGGTATGGCATATGTGGCATTATCACGAGTCAGAACTTTATCAGGATTGTACTTGATTGAGTGTGATGAAACAAAGATTTGTGCAGATCTAGATTGTGTTAAAGAATACAATAGGTTAAGAAGAGAGTATGCTCCACATTTGCCTCAATATCCTCTGTTTGAAAAACGTGTGGTAGGCCGAAAAAGAAGAAATGAGAATAATTGCAGTGAGGTAGTAGCAAAAAGACAAAAAGTAGATGAAACTGTAATTGTAAGCAGAAAGAAAAAGGATTCTGTTGAAGATGTTGTTGGATTTCAGTTTGAAAACAGTTCTGGTGTCAACTGCTATGCTAATGTAGTGGTTAATGTTGTTTTTTTTCTTCAAAATTTACAAGAACAGAGTGTTGAAAATCGGGATCAAACATTCTGCTGTTTATTGAATTCTGTGTTTGAGAAATGTAGCAGTGATGGAGCAAAAATAGAAAGTGTTTCAGAAATTCGAAATCTTCTAGACATATGTTCTGGTCAAAATCAATTTTCACAGAATATTCAGCAGGATTGTCAGGAATTTTTAATGTATATGTTTGATGTATTGGAAGATGAAGGTGTAGATATAAAAAATCTTTTTAGCCTTTCTTATCAATGGCAGCATGACTGCGACAACTGTAGTTTATCAAGTAGTACTACAATAGACACTGAAAGATTTATATATTTGACTTTACCAGACTGCAAATCAGTGTATTTTAATAATCTAGTTAAAGCAGTTGATCACAATATGGTGTGTACCCAATGTAAGTCTGCAATGCTGTCCACATTATTTTTACAAACATATGGTAAATATGTCATTTTAATGTTCCAACGATGTAGACCTGATGAAAGTAAATTGTCAACTTCTATTAAAAATTTTGTGGCTTCTCAGTTATCAATATCAGGAAGAACTTTTGCAACTGTAGCTATTATTTATCATGACGGTCCTTCAACAACATCAGGGCATTACATATGCTATTTAAAATGTCAAAAAGGTTGGACTATCTGTAATGACACTCATTTGACTTTCAAACAACGTTTGCCTTTTGACTTAAAAAATTCATACCTAGTGTTTTTAGAACCAAAATTTAAGTAAAGGTAATTGCCCTATGAAGACGGGAGCAGTTAATAAAAGTTAGTTTGCTGTTTAAAATTATATTGTGAGTAAAAGTGATGAAGATAATATAAAAATTATAGTTCTCATAAAGGTATGGTGAGTGGATCGCATAGTAAGTGATATCAGTATTATAGGAAATGTTCAACATGAGAGAGCCAGAGATGGAATTATGAATATTTAAATATTGTGAAAATGTTGTTTGAGCCTTTCTTTCAGAACGTCGGGAAAGCGGTAATTTTAGAGTTTGTTTTAAGTAATTTGAAAATATACTGATACATCTGACACTATTTAAGGTGAAGGAATGAGCAAAGAGTCATGACTGAACAGAAGGAGTATATGAAAACATTGAAACATATTTCAGATGTTCTTGGAGCTTTTTTTCTAGAGAGTCGATGAAATGGAATTTTTAGAGAACAGCAGAGTACCTTCCAACGTAAAGGACCTTCATGATGTACTATTTGGCCTAAAGGAAAAGTAAGTGAATCAAAGATTAGTGTACATATGTGATTTGTAAGTTTATATGTTTTTTTTTAAACACAATCTTTTTTATTGTGATTTTTTTTTCCCTCTGTCATATGATGAATAGTTTGAACTCACTGTTTTTAGTGAAATTCAATGTTCTGAGAACAGCAAAAATAAACTATCTAACATGTTGTATAAATTATTCTATAGTTTGTATTGTGTAATTTATAATGTATTCCCATTGTCTCACACTCACTTTCCTTTTTCCTCTCTCTTTCAGCTCTCTTTACTCACTCACACTGCCTTTCTCTCACTCTGTTTCACCCCATTCGTTTAGTGCACTTCTTTCACAACCCCTCATTTCCATTTCAACTGTCTGCATCCCCTCTCTCCCTTGCACCACTTTTCAGCTTTCAGTCTCTGCTTTACTTCCCTTTTCCGTCTTTTCCTCCTTTGCTCTTTTAGTAATTCCTCTTTACTCACTCACCAGTATTGTCGCACTTGTCACTATAAGTCACCCACTCTCCCTCGCTTATCTTTGTTTGCTCCTTTCTTTTGACTTCTTCTCTCTATTTTCCGTTCACTACCTCTATGTCCTCAGTCCCTCACTCTCCTTGTGTTATGCTCACTTGTACCTTCTATCATTTCTCCTACAAAAACTTCACTGCTTCTCTCTCATCGTTCTTCACCCCATTTCTTTTAGTCCGGTTCCATTACTACCCCTCCTTTCCTATCTTTCAATGTCCTTCTCTTTACTTTCATCACCGAATCACTTTCTCTAAGTAACACTGCTTTAGTCTTTTTCTCCTCTCTTTCCTTCTTTTGCTCCCTTACTCATTTTCCTTTCCTCACTAATTGTACTCCACTTCACTCAGTCCTTCCCTTAGTCTCTCCGTCTACTAACTTCCTCGCTCCTTTTCCCTCAATCCTTCTATATTATCCTCTCTCCCTTCATCCCTTCACTCTATGACTCTCCTTCACTTACTCTCAGTTATCTTCCATTCCTCATTCTTCTAAATGCATCCTTAATTAGACTCCTTTCCCTCTCAGTCATTATCTTTTTACTTACTCCTGTTTCCTGATTTAGTTTTGCTAACTCACATTCTTTTAGTATCTTTCTTACCTTCAGTTCATTTCTCGATTCTTCTCTTCCTCTCTGTCAGTGAATCTATATGCCTTACTCTTAGTAATTTGCTCTCCTTCTATTTCTTTTTCCCTCTTTTTGTCCTTCTACATTACTTTATTTCTCATTATGTGTCCTTTACTCTTACTTTATTTCTTAATACACTGTTATGATTTTTAACCTCTTCATTTGTATCTTTTATTTTAAAATATATATTTTACTAATTATAACTTAGTTTTTCTTCTCTCTTTCACAGATACAAAGTGTAGTAAAAAATGTAATTAAAGTTACATTAATTATATGGTAAGTGTGACTGAAAAAATGTAGTTTATCATCACCCTTTGCTTTAACCTCACTATTATTCTCTCACCCTACCTCACTCTTGTTTCCTTACTCTGCTTCCCTCACTTATTCTTATCCTCCATGTTTACTCCTCTTTCCCTTACTCTCCTACGCATTCAACTTCTTTCAGTCCCCCTGCTTTACTTCCCTTAACCTCTGTTCCTTTCCTTCGCTCCCTCACTCATTCCCTTACTCATTTACTTCACTCCTCTCACTCCTTCTCTCAGTCTGTCTGTCCTCACAGTTCCTCACTTCCGTTCCCTCACTCTGTCTCTCTTACCGTCGCTGTCTCTGTCCCCTCACTCTGTCACTACTCTTTGGTCATGCTCGCTTCAAACAACTCACCCACACTCCCTTACTTACCTTCCTTTGCTGCTTCACTCAGACATTTTCAGTTACTCCTTCCTTTACTCTCTCTGTCCTTTCTCTCTGTCACTCCTCATGTCGTACCCTTATTCACTTTTATCCACCCTCTTTCACCCCTCTTTACTTAGACTCACTGCTCTTTTCTCACCCTCCCTCACCGTTGTTCATTTACTCCGGTTCCGTCACAACCCCTCATTCTCCATCCTTTACTGTCCTTCCTTTTACTTTCAACACCCACTCACATTCTCCCAGTTCATCTGTTTTAGTCTTCTTCCTCTCTGTTCCCTTCTTTTGCTCCCTATTTCATTTTCCTTTTCTCACTTACACCCTATTACACCTTCTCTCTGTCTTACTATCTAATACACAGTCCCTCTGCGTTGCTCCCTCTAGCTCTCTTTCTCTTAACATCATTCTCTCTGTGTCCTTCCCTCATGCTCACTCCTTCATTATTTTTTTTCTTTTTTTTTGGTGCGCGCCCCGGTACGCGCACCCCAGAGAAAAAAGAATGACAGAGATTTTTCAAAAATATAGCATTTTTTTTATAAATTGGAGGTAGTGCTAAAAATAACTGTTTTTTTATTCTTTTTGTTGTTTTATATATTTTTTTGGTTTTTTGAATTTTTTTTACTTTTTTTGGCTTTTTTGAACTATTTTATATATTTTTTTATATTTTTATGGGGAGAAACAAAAAACAGGGAATTGTAAACGGCTCAACTGGAGCAAAAAAAAATCAGGAAAAAATTATGTTTTTTGGGGCAATTGTGGTTGTCACCAGCAAGGACGATGAGCTTTAGGCTCTGCTCACCATAGGTGATGGTCTTACCACAAAAAATACATGTGACCCTGAATTCACCAAACCGTGCTTGTATGTTTGGGATCATCTCCCTTGTCTCTGGTCCCGATGGAGTGGGTTGCTTTCTTTTGGGGGTGCTGGGTGAAGATTGGGGAAGGTTACTGGCCAGTTCTCTCACCTCTGCAGCAGCATAGTTGTTGGGATGCTTGCGCTGCATATGCCGAATCATGGTGAAATTGCCAAATGAATATTTCTTATTAGGGTTCCCCCTTGAAAGTTCCATGCCACAGATTCGGCAAGTCACCTTTGGCGCATTCACTTTCTTCTTGCCTTCTGGGATGGAAAAAAACTCCCATACAATATGCTCCTTTGGCCTATATGGGGTATTGTCTCCTGGCAGGAATGTCCTTCTCCCCTCCTCCTCTTCCTCCTCCTCTTCTTCTTCTTGATCACCAATGTGATGTTGTGGTGGTCCTCTTGGTGGTGGAGGTGGTGGTGGTGGTGCAGATGCTCCAGTTGCTGCTGCTACTGTAGCCATTTTAAAGTACAATAGATTAGTCACAGATCTCCAAACAGGTCTTCCTCAGTCAAAGGACAAAGTCAGAATAAGGAAAAAAGGTGTGGGCTTTCATCATTTGGAGAAAAAAAAAACTGTCCTGGACCAATGAAAAGTGTTATGTTCAGGTCACATGACCCGGACTTTCATCATTTGGAAACCAAAACTGTTCTGCACCAATGAAAAGTGTTATTTTCAGGTCACATGACCCGACGCGCTTACGCTACCCGCCCCAGGGCGCGCCCGGCGTCGCGCCCGGGGCGCGCTGGCAGCGCTTACGTTGCGCCATCGTATGCGCTCGGGTGCTTCCGGGTGTGCTTACGCAGTGCATCATATAACGCATCACGCGGCTACACGATACGCCACGATGTTGTTTTCGTTCGCGGCAATAGCGCTAACGGGACGCGCATCGGTACGCGCCGTAACACTGCGCTCACCGGTGAGTGCATCGGTACATGCCCCGGGTGCGCTCCGGGGCAAAAAAAAAAAAAAGTATTACATAATTATAAAATACAAAATTCATTATAAAAAATATTACATTTCATACCTATAGAGATTTGCTATTAAAAAACCTATGAAATTCACTGAAAAAACCATAGGTTTCACACCAGTTATAGTTAGGAATTAGCATTTAAAAAACCTATTAAATTCACTGAAAAAACCATAGGTTTCACACCAGCTATAGTTAGCCGGAAATTTTACTCGCATAAAACCATTGAAATTCCCACGGTATAGTTAGTTGGACTCACTATAACTTACACGTGTAATGCACTGCTGATGACGTCACATATTACATCACTCATGACATGGTCAGTGACATCACTCATGACATCACTGATGACACCAACCTTGTGACAGAGTGACAGACCTCCTTTCACTGTAATGTAACCCTTCAACACATATTCAAAAATAAAAAAATAAAATTTTCAAAAAAATGAAGATACCCATATCCGTTACAAGAACCACTTCAGTAATTCCACCATCTATATACACATCTACTCATTCACCAACAGTTGTATGTAGTCACTCATACATATACTCACTCATCATATGTAGTGATACACCTATTCATCCTGTTACACACCGACAGTCATCCAAAAGATACTCTCACACATACTCACACATGCAAATAAACTATTGAACATCCATTTATTTGCATATACAGCTATACACACACATGCACCTTACTTCTAAGGAAACTTACGCATACTTACTCTCTTAAACAATCACTTATAGAAACACATACTTATTTAAACAGGAACTCTTACAATTTCTTACTCTCACATATACTCACTTATATACATCAATATTCACATATATTAGATTAAAACATATGTAGTTACTGATAAAGACACTAGTGAGACAGTCATTCAGTCACTAACACACACATATATACACTCATCCACCCATACAGTCCTGCACATATGCTGTCTTCAAAACACATATAAACAGAGAGTCAGTCACTCATGCATCTATGTGCTAAGTAATACCCCCACCAAACCATACAAACACTCATACTGATACTAAGAAAAACATCTAATAACCCATATACCTACACATGTAGCTACTCACCAACCCATGCAGCCACTTATACACAAAGTGAAACACTAATCCATATATTTACATATTTAAACATTACTCACTAATATATGTATTCACTAAGATACACTTAATAAGCGAGTTAACCAATCATTTTTTTAAAAAAAACATCCATGTAAACACTTATTTAAACATTTAGTCTTCCATCAACTTTTATATACATATATAACACATCATTATTTTTTAAAAATAAACACATTCACTGGATGGTGTCATCAGTGATGTCATGAGTGATGTCACTGACCATGTCATGAGTGCTGTAATATGTGACGTCATCAGCAGTGCATTACACGCGTACGTTATAGTGAGTTCAACTAACTATAACGTGGGAATTTTAATGGTTTTATGCAATTAAAATTTCCAGCTAACTATAACTGGTGTGAAACCTATGGTTTTTTCAGTGAATATATATATATATATATATATATCCAAAGCTAGTTTGCCTGGAAGAAAGCGGGGCCACGAGCAAGGTAAAGGTTTCAGCATTTAATTCTTTATCAGGAGCGCAGCTTGCGAAATGGATGCAAAACAGCAAATTCAATGAAAAGTCAGCCTGACTTGTTTCGTATTGCTACTTCTTCAGATGCACTGACTCGAGCTTCAAGGCAGGCATTATTTAGGCAAAACCACGGCAATAGTACCCGCCCAGGTGGGCATTGCCGGTTGCAGGGCTTCATGGTACCTGTAGTGTAATGTGCTGTCCCCCTTCAGTGAGTGGTCTGCCTTGAAGCACACTGTTAATGAAGAGGTGAGACCACAGTGGGGTATGCAGAGTCACATCACAACTCCGCAGCTGTCCATTATCCCCAACAAACGCTCCTTGCTCCCAAATCGGTGGCGTTGTTAGGTGTCTCTGTGGGGGGCTGAAACAGCCCCAGGCTGACCTCCGCGGCTCAGGCACGCCGCTGAAATATCCAAAACTAGTTTGCCTGGAAGAAAGAGGGGCCCACGAGCAAGGTAAAGGTTTCAGCATTTAATTCTTTATCAGGAGCGCAGCTTGCGAAATGGATGCAAAAACAGCAAATTCAATGAAAAGTCAGCCTGACGCGTTTCGTATTGCTACTTCTATAGAGGCACTGACTCGAGCTTCAAGGCAGGCATTATTCAGGCAAAACCACGGCACAAGTACCCGCCCAGGTGGGCATTGCCGGTCGCAGGGCTTCATTGTACCTGTAGTGTAATGTCCTGTCCTCCTTCAGTGAGTGGTCTGCCTTGAAGCACACTGTTAATGAAGAGGTGAGACCACAGTGGGATATGCAGAGTCACATCACAACTCCGCAGCTGTCCATTATCCCCAATAAACGCTCCTTGCTCCCAAATCGGTGGCGTTGTTAGGCGTCTCCGTGGGGGGCTGAAACAGCCCCAGGGCTGACCTCTGAGGCTCAGGCACGCTGCTGAAATATCCAAAACTAGTTTGCCTGGAAGAAAGAGGGGCCTACGAGCAAGGTAAAGGTTTCAGCATTTAATTCTTTAGCAGGAGCGCAGCTTGCGAAATGGATGCAAAAACAGCAAATTCAATGAAAAGTCAGCCTGACGCGTTTAGTATTGCTACTTCTTCAGAGGCACTGACTCGAGCTTCAAGGCGGGCATTATTTAGGCAAAACCACGGCACGAGTACTCGCCCAGGTGGGCGTTGCCAGTCGCAGGGCTACATGGTACCTGTAGTGTAATGTCCTGTCCCCCTTCAGTGAGTGGTCTACCTTGAAGCACACTGTTAATGAAGAAGTGAGTTTATTACAAAAAGGAGAGGAGGAGGCCAAGGAGCTAATCAAGGTCCAGTGTCCATGCTCCTAATGTCTTACATAATATCAAAGGGGGGACACTGTTCCTACAAAACGGGGTGCAAACAGTCACCCACGCCTTAGGGTGCAAATAGTCACCCGTGCACACAAGATAGAAAGGTGAAATAAAAAGAAGAATGTCCCAGGTAAGTGTGACCCACTAATAAAGTGGGACAAGCATTTGTTGTCCTGTGTTGCCCTCACAAACCCCGAGAGGTGTCATGCTTCATCATCGGGCAGTTGCTCCTCGTAGGGCCGGCGCTGCAATCCCCTACGGGTCCCCCGAAGGGTCTCTTTATCGGAGATTTTTTCAGGACTGCCGGATGGTGCATGTGGGTGTGTGGGGTGTGGGTCCAGTGAAGGTACTAAAAGTGCGTGCAAGTATAGTGAAAAATGTTTAATAAAGGGTAAATATGCAGCGAGTATCTATATTGTGTAAACCCTTTGCAGATAAACTGCTGAATAAAATATTGCCCCAGAGGCACACTATGCCCGGGTGTCTAAATGTCATAGGTCAACATGTTTCGCGCCTGCGTCGCCATGAGGGTCGTTGGCGCTTCGTCAGGACCAGAGATTTACGATCGAAAAAAGTGCACGTGATAATAAAAATTGGACCCTCTAAACAAACAGGGCGGAACGGTAACCACTATACCTATATTAAGGTTACAGCTGCATGATGAAACAGTGCTGCTGATGGGAACCTGGGAACCAGAAACAAAATAAACAACAGATAAAAACATCAGTAACAACTTGATGCCTTATGATGTGTCCCATCCGGGTATACATCTATTCACTCAAACAATGAGAATACGAGAAGGAAGGAAAGGCTCAGGAGACATAAAGGTGTGTTCAATTGGGTCCTGACCCAGTGCGCTATTATCCACGCACCACATCGCTAGGTCACATTCTCACTGGCACTCATGATACTCCATATAATCCAATGTGGGAGTATGCCCCAAAGTCCAGCCGGTAATCTAATCAAAATATATATATACATATGTGTGTTCCCACAGCCTCCGTTGGTACCCAGAGGTAGACGAGGTTTAGAATGTGCTTACCTCACCGCAGTTTGGAAAACCCTCACCAGCGAGACGCGAGGAACACTGACATATTACCGGGCTATAAAGGGAAATAAGTAGGAAAGTATTATAGGGACCGGTGCATGGCAGAGACCGTAGCGAGCTAATAGCTCGTCACTTCACAATCACTGCCAAGAACCGTAACTTACATTGTCACCGGGATGCTGCCTGCTTGACACCTACCCCATCCTCACGTCTGCTGGTAATCAAAAGTAATGGCAGGACCCGTAATTAAATAGAGGAGTGAGGTCAGGTGTGGGCGGCAACCATTTCCGGGTTATCCTCATGGAAAACAAAGCAGCGTGCATGCGTGGTAGTAGGAGAAGACAGCGCATGCGTGATACTGGGGAAGAAAACTACCCCGTTCGTGCGCAAAGTTAAAAGGGTTCAAAGCATACTCAAGTGGGTAATCTTATTATAATATTCTTAGTCTTGAAAGAAGAGGAGAGATACCACAAGACTAAAATGTTGGCAACCCATTGCTAAGTTCACTCCCGCTAAATGTCCACCGCAATGAATACAAAATCTCACTTAATAGTTCTATGGAAACCCCCGTGCTCAGCACCAAATAGGCAGAAGATCAATATTATTGATATATGTTCCTGTCGCTTAACCCCCCTCAAATCCCATTGGGGAGATAAATCTTGGAAGAGGGACTGAACAGATGTTTCAGAGGTAGTCACCCTCGCATTTACTCTTGCAATACTACTTGCTCAGTCTCCTATAATGATCAGAAGGAGGGGCGATTGATTAGTGTTTATCTATTTAGGTTGGTACCACATACCAGAGTGCTCAGGGGGAGGGTGCTAGGACTAGGTCCAAACCAGATGAGGGGCCCCAGTTTAATTCGGAATGTCTCGTGAGCCCATACGGAAACAAGAAAGAAAGAAAGTCATAGTAATGGCCCTCGGCAAAACTGCCGTGCACAATTTATTACAAAAAGGAGAGAAGGGGGGCCAAGGAGCTAATCAAGGTCCAGTGTCCATGCTCCTAATGTCTTACATAATATCAAAGGGGGGACAATGTTCCAACAAAACGGGGTGCAAACAGTCACCCACGCCTTAGGGTGCAAATAGTCACCCATGCACACAAGATAGAAAGGTGAAATAAAAAGAAGAATGTCCCAGGTAAGTGTGACCCACTAATAAAGTGGGACAAGCATTTTTTGTCTTGTGTTGCCCTCACACACCCCGAGAGGTGTCATGCTTCATCATCGGGCAGTTGCTCCTCGTAGGGCCGGCGCTGCAATCCCCTACGGGTCCCCCGAAGGATCTCTTTATCGGAGATCTTTTCAGGACTGCCGGATGGTGCATGTGGGTGTGTGGGGTGTGGTTCCAGTGAAGGTACTAAAAGTGCGTGCAAGTATAGTGAAAAATGTTTAATAAAGGGTAAATATGCAGCGAGTATCTATATTGTGTAAACCCTTTGCAGATAAACTGCTGAATAAAATATTGCCCCAGAGGCACACTATGCCCGGGTGTCTAAAGGTCATAGGTCAACATGTTTCGCGCCTGCGTCGCCATAAGGGTCATTGGCGCTTCGTCAGGACCAGAGCTATATCCGAAAAAAGTGCACGTGATAATAAAAATTGGACCCTCTAAACCAAACAGGGCGGAACGGTAACCACTATACCTATATTAAGGTTACAGCTGCATGATGAAACAGTGCTCCTGATGGGAACCTGGGAACCAGAAACAAAATAAACAACAGATAAAAACATCAGTAACAACTTGATGCCTTATGATGTGTCCCATCCGGGTATACATCTATTCACTCAAACAATGAGAATACGAGAAGGAAGGAAGGGCTCAGGAGACATAAAAGTGTGTTCAATTGGGTCCTGACCCAGTGCGCTTTTATCAACGCACCACATCGCTAGGTTACATTCCCACTGGCACCGTTGGTACCCAGAGGTAGACGAGGTTTAGAATGTGCTTACCTCGCCACAGTTTGGAAAACCCTCACCAGCGAGACCGCGAGGAACACTGACACATTACCGGGCTATAAAGGGAAATAAGTAGGAAAGTATTATAGGGACCGGTGCATGGCAGAGACCGTAGCGAGCTAATAGCTCGTCACTTCACAATCACTGCCGAGAACCGTAACTTACATGTTCACCGGGATGCTGCCTGCTTGACACCTACCCCATCCTCGCGTCTGCTGGTAATCAAAAGTAATGGCAGGACCCGTAATTAAATAGAGGAGTGAGGTCCCCCCCTTCTGATCATTATAGGAGACTGAGCAAGTAGTATTGCAAGAGTAAATGCGAGGGTGACTACCTCTGAAACATCTGTTCAGTCCCTCTTCCAAGATTTATCTCCCCGATGGGATTTGAGGGGGATTAAGTGACAGGAACATATATCAATAATATTGATCTTCTGCCTATTTGGTGCTGAGCACGGGGGTTTCCATAGAACTATTAAGTGAGATTTTGTATTCATTGCGGTAGTTTTCTTCCCCAGTATCACGCATGCGCTGTCTTCTCCTACTACCACGCATGCACGCTGCTTTGTTTTCCATGAGGATAACCCAGAAATGGTTGCCGCCCACACCTGACCTCACTCCTCTATTTGATTACGGGACCTGCCATTACTTTTGATTACCAGCAGACGCGAGGATGGGTTAGGTGTCAAGCAGGCAGCATCCCGGTGAAAATGTAAGTTACGGTTCTCGGCAGTGACTGTGAAGTGACGAGCTATTAGCTCGCTACGGTCTCTGCCATGCACCGGTCCCTATAATACTTTCCTACTTATTTCCCTTTATAGCCCGGTAATGTGTCAGTGTTCCTCGCGGTCTCGCTGTTGAGGGTTTTCCAAACTGTGGCGAGGTAAGCACATTCTAAACCTCGTCTACCTCTGGGTACCAACGGAGGCTGTGGGAACACACATATGTATATATATATTTTGATTAGATTACCGGCTGGACTTTGGGGCATACTCCCACATTGGATTATATGGAGTGTCATGAGTGCCAGTGGGAATGTGACCTAGCGATGTGGTGCGTAGATAATAGCGCACTGGGTCAGGACCCAATTGAACACACTTTTATGTCTCCTGAGCCCTTCCTTCCTTCTCGTATTCTCATTGTTTGAGTGAATAGATGTATACCCGGATGGGACACATCATAATGCATCAAGTTGTTACTGATGTTTTTATTGTTGTTTATTTTGTTTCTGGTTCCCAGGTTCCCATCAGGAGCACTGTTTCATCATGCAGCTGTAACCTTAATATAGGTATAGTGGTTACCGTTCCGCCCTGTTTGGTTTAGAGCGTCCAATTTATATTATCACGTGCACTTTTTCGATTATAGCTCTGGTCCTGACGAAGCGCCAACGACCCTTATTGCGACGCAGGCGCGAAACATGTTGACCTATGACCTTTAGACACCCGGGCATAGTGTGCCTCTGGGGCAATATTTTATTCAGCAGTTTATCTGCAAAGGGTTTACACAATATAGATACTCGCTGCATATTTACCCTTTATTAAACATTTTTCACTATACTTGCACGCACTTTTAGTACCTTCACTGGACCCACACCCCACACACCCACATGCACCATCCGGCAGTCCTGAAAAGATCTCCGATAAAGAGATCCTTCGGGGGACCCGTAGGGGATTGCAGCGCCGGCCCTACGAGGAGCAACTGCCCGATGATGAAGCATGACACCTCTCGGGGTGTGTGAGGGCAACACAGGACAACAAATGCTTGTCCCACTTTATTAGTGGGTCACACTTACCTGGGACATTCTTCTTTTTATTTCTCCTTTCTATCTTGTGTGCACGGGTGACTATTTGCACCCTAAGGCGTGGGTGACTGTTTGCACCCCGTTTTGTAGGAACACTGTCCCCCTTTGATATTATGTAAGACATTAGGAGCATGGACACTGGACCTTGATTAGCTCCTTGGCCCCCCTTCTCTCCTTTTTGTAATAAATTGTGCACAGCAGTTTTGCCGAGGGCCATTACTATGACTTTCTTTCTTTCTTGTTTCCGTATGGGCTCATGAGACATTCCGATTTAAACTGGGGCCCCTCATCTGGTTTGGACCTAGTCCTAGAACCCTCCCCCTGAGCACTCTGGCACGTGGTACCAACCTAAATAGATAAACACCCATCAATTGCCCCCCCTTCTAATCATTATAGGAGACTGAGCAAGTAGTATTGCAGGAGTAAATGCGAGGGTGACTACCTCTGAAACATCTGTTCAGTCCCTCTTCCAAGATTTATCTACCCGATGGGATTTGAGGGGAGTTAAGCGACAGGAACATATATCAATAATATTGATCTTCTGCCTATTTGGTGCTGAGCACGGGGGTTTCCATAGAACTATTAAGTGAGATTTTGTATTCATTGCGGTGGACATTTAGCGGGAGTGAACTTAGCAATGGGTTGCCAACATTTTAGTCTTGTGGTATCTCTCCTCTTCTTTCAAGACTAAGAATATTATAATAAGATTACCCACTTGAGTATGCTTTGAACCCTTTTAACTTTGCGCATGAACGGGGTAGTTTTCTTCCCCAGTATCAGGCATGCGCTGTCTTCTCCTACTACCACGCATGCACGCTGCTTTGTTTTCCATGAGGATAACCCAGAAATGGTTGCCGCCCACAGCTGACCTCACTCCTCTATTTAATTACGGGTCCTGCCATTACTTTTGATTACCAGCAGACGCGAGGATGGGGTAGGTGTCAAGCAGGCAGCATCCCGGTGAAAATGTAAGTTACGGTTCTCTGCAGTGATTGTGAAGTGACGAGCCATTAGCTCGCTACGGTCTCTGCCATGCACCGGTCCCTATAATACTTTCCTACTTATTTCCCTTTATAGCCCGGTAATGTGTCGGTGTTCCTCGCGGTCTCGCTGGTGAGGGTTTTCCAAACTGTGGCGAGGTAAGCACATTCTAAACCTCGTCTACCTCTGGGTACCAACGGAGGCTGTGGGAACACACATATGTATATATATATTTTGATTAGATTACCGGCTGGACTTTGGGGCATACTCCCACATTGGATTATATGGAGTGTCATGAGTGCCAGTGGGAATGTGACCTAGCGATGTGGTGCGTGGATAATAGCGCACTGGGTCAGGACCCAATTGAACACACTTTTATGTCTCCTGAGCCCTTCCTTCCTTCTCGTATTCTCATTGTTTGAGTGAATAGATGTATACCCGGATGGGACACATCATAAGGCATCACGTTGTTACTGATGTTTTTATCTGTTGTTTATTTTGTTTCTGGTTCCCAGGTTCCCATCAGGAGCACTGTTTCATCATGCAGCTGTAACCTTAATATAGGTATAGTGGTTACCGTTCCGCCCTGTTTGGTTTAGAGCGTCCAATTTTTATTATCACGTGCACTTTTTCCGATTATAGCTCTGGTCCTGACGAAGCGCCAACGACCCTTATTGCGACGCAGGCGCGAAACATGTTGACCTATGACCTTTAGACACCCGGGCATAGTGTGCCTCTGGGGCAATATTTTATTCAGCAGTTTATCTGCAAAGGGTTAACACAATATAGATACTCGCTGCATATTTACCCTTTATTAAACATTTTTCACTATACTTGCACGCACTTTTAGTACCTTCACTGGACCCACACCCCACACACCCACATGCACCATCCGGCAGTCCTGAAAAGATCTCCGATAAAGAGACCCTTCGGGGGACCCGTAGGGGATTGGAGCGCCGGCCCTACGAGGAGCAACTGCCCGATGATGAAGCATGACACCTCTCGGGGTGTGTGAGGGCAACACAGGACAACAAATGCTTGTCCCACTTTATTAGTGGGTCACACTTACCTGGGACATTCTTCTTTTTATTTCTCCTTTCTATCTTGTGTGCACGGGTGACTATTTGCACCCTAAGGCGTGGGTGACTGTTTGCACCCCGTTTTGTAGGAACAGTGTCCCCCCTTTGATATTATGTAAGACATTAGGAGCATGGACACTGGACCTTGATTAGCTCCTTGGCCCCCCTTCTCTCCTTTTTGTAATAAATTGTGCACAGCAGTTTTGCCGAGGGCCATTACTATGACTTTCTTTCTTTCTTGTTTCCGTATGGGCTCACGAGACATTCCGATTTAAACTGGGGCCCCTCATCTGGTTTGGACCTAGTCCTAGAACTCTCCCCCTGAGCACTCTGGCACGTGGTACCAACCTAAATAGATAAACACCCATCAATCCCCCCCCCTTCTAATCATTATAGGAGACTGAGCAAGTAGTATTGCAAGAGTAAATGCGAGGGTGACTACCTCTGAAACATCTGTTCAGTCCCTCTTCCAAGATTTATCTCCCCGATGGGATTTGAGGGGGGTTAAGCGACAGGAACATATATCAATAATATTGATCTTCTGCCTATTTGGTGCTGAGCACGGGGGTTTCCATAGAACTATTAAGTGAGATTTTGTATTCATTGCGGTGGACATTTAGCGGGAGTGAACTTAGCAATGGGTTGCCAACATTTTAGTCTTGTGGTATCTCTCCTCTTCTTTCAAGACTAAGAATATTATAATAAGATTACCCACTTGAGTATGCTTTGAACCCTTTTAACTTTGCGCACGAACGGGGTAGTTTTCTTCCCCAGTATCAGGCATGCGCTGTCTTCTCCTACTACCACGCATGCACGCTGCTTTGTTTTCCATGAGGATAACCCGGAAATGGTTGCCGCCCACACCTGACCTCACTCCTCTATTTAATTACGGGTCCTGCCATTACTTTTGATTACCAGCAGACGCGAGGATGGGGTAGGTGTCAAGCAGGCAGCATCCCGGTGAAAATGTAAGTTACGGTTCTCGGCAGTGATTGTGAAGTGACGAGCTATTAGCTCGCTACGGTCTCTGCCATGCACCGGTCCCTATAATACTTTCCTACTTATTTCCCTTTATAGCCCGGTAATGTGTCAGTGTTCCTCGCGGTCTCGCTGGTGAGGGTTTTCCAAACTGTGGCGAGGTAAGCACATTCTAAACCTCGTCTACCTCTGGGTACCAACGGAGGCTGTGGGAACACACATATGTATATATATATTTTGATTAGATTACCGGCTGGACTTTGGGGCATACTCCCACATTGGATTATATGGAGTGTCATGAGTGCCAGTGGGAATGTGACCTAGCGATGTGGTGCGTGGATAATAGCACACTGGGTCAGGACCCAATTGAACACACTTTTATGTCTCCTGAGCCCTTCCTTCCTTCTCGTATTCTCATTGTTTGAGTGAATAGATGTATACCCGGATGGGATACATCATAAGGCATCACGTTGTTACTGATGTTTTTATCTGTTTATTTTGTTTCTGGTTCCCAGGTTCCCATCAGGAGCACTGTTTCATCATGCAGCTGTAACCTTAATATAGGTATAGTGGTTACCGTTCCGCCCTGTTTGGTTTAGAGCGTCCAATTTTTATTATCACGTGCACTTTTTTCGATTATAGCTCTGGTCCTGACGAAGCGCCAACGACCCTTATTGCGACGCAGGCGCGAAACATGTTGACCTATGACCTTTAGACACCCAGGCATAGTGTGCCTCTGGGGCAATATTTTATTCAGCAGTTTATCTGCAAAGGGTTAACACAATATAGATACTCGCTGCATATTTAACCTTTATTAAACATTTTTCACTATACTTGCACGCACTTTTAGTACCTTCACTGGACCCACACCCCACACACCCACATGCACCATCCGGCAGTCCTGAAGAGATCTCCGATAAAGAGACCCTTCGGGGGACCCGTAGGGGATTGGAGCGCCGGCCCTACGAGGAGCAACTGCCCGATGATGAAGCATGACACCTCTCGGGGTGTGTGAGGGCAACACAGGACAACAAATGCTTGTCCCACTTTATTAGTGGGTCACACTTACCTGGGACATTCTTCTTTTTATTTCTCCTTTCTATCTTGTGTGCACGGGTGACTATTTGCACCCTAAGGCGTGGGTGACTGTTTGCACCCCGTTTTGTAGGAACAGTGTCCCCCCTTTGATATTATGTAAGACATTAGGAGCATGGACACTGGACCTTGATTAGCTCCTTGGCCCCCCTTCTCTCCTTTTTGTAATAAATTGTGCACGGCAGTTTTGCCGAGGGCCATTACTATGACTTTCTTTCTTTCTTATTTCCGTATGGGCTCACAAGACATTCCTATTTAAACTGGGGCCCCTCATCTGGTTTGGACCTAGTCCTAGAACCCTCCCCCTGAGCACTCTGGCACGTGGTACCAACCTAAATAGATAAACACCCATCAATCGCCCCCCCTTCTAATCATTATAGGAGACTGAGCAAGTAGTATTGCAAGAGTAAATGCGAGGGTGACTACCTCTGAAACATCTGTTCAGTCCCTCTTCCAAGATTTATCTCCCCGATGGGATTTGAGGGGGGTTAAGCGACAGGAACATATATCAATAATATTGATCTTCTGCCTATTTGGTGCTGAGCACGGGGGTTTCCATAGAACTATTAAGTGAGATTTTGTATTCATTGCGGTGGACATTTAGCGGGGGTGAACTTAGCAATGGGTTGCCAACATTTTAGTCTTGTGGTATCTCTCCTCTTCTTTCAAGACTAAGAATATTATAATAAGATTACCCACTTGAGTATGCTTTGAACCCTTTTAACTTTGCGCACGAACGGGGGAGTTTTCTTCCCCAGTATCAGGCATGCGCTGTCTTCTCCTACTACCACGCATGCACGCTGCTTTGTTTTCCATGAGGATAACCCGGAAATGGTTGCCGCCCACACCTGACCTCACTCCTCTATTTAATTACGGGTCCTGCCATTACTTTTGATTACCAGCAGACGCGAGGATGGGGTAGGTGTCAATCAGGCAGCATCCCGGTGAAAATGTAAGTTACGGTTCTCGGCAGTGATTGTGAAGTGACGAGCTATTAGCTCGCTACGGTCTCTGCCATGCACTGGTCCCTATAATACTTTACTACTTATTTCCCTTTATAGCCCGGTAATGTGTCAGTGTTCCTCGCGGTCTCGCTGGTGAGGGTTTTCCAAACTGTGGCGAGGTAAGCACATTCTAAACCTCGTCTACCTCTGGGTACCAACGGAGGCTGTGGGAACACACATATGTATATATATATATTTTGATTAGATTACCGGCTGGACTTTGGGGCATACTCCCACATTGGATTATATGGAGTGTCATGAGTGCCAGTGGGAATGTGACCTAGCGATGTGGTGCGTGGATAATAGCGCACTGGGTCAGGACCCAATTGAACACACTTTTATGTCTCCTGAGCCCTTACTTCCTTCTCGTATTCTCATTGTTTGAGTGAATAGATGTATACCCGGATGGGACACATCATAAGGCATCAAGTTGTTACTGATGTTTTTATCTGTTGTTTATTTTGTTTCTGGTTCCCAGGTTCCCATCAGGAGCACTGTTTCATCATGCAGCTGTAACCTTAATATAGGTATAGTGGTTACCGTTCCGCCCTGTTTGGTTTAGAGCGTCCAATTTTTATTATCACGTGCACTTTTTTCGATTATAGCTCTGGTCCTGACGAAGCGCCAACGACCCTTATTGCGACGCAGGCGCGAAACATGTTGACCTATGACCTTTAGACACCCGGGCATAGTGTGCCTCTGGGGCAATATTTTATTCAGCAGTTTATCTGCAAAGGGTTTACACAATATAGATACTCGCTGCATATTTACCCTTTATTAAACATTTTTCACTATACTTGCACGCACTTTTAGTACCTTCACTGGACCCACACCCCACACACCCACATGCACCATCCGGCAGTCCTGAAAAGATCTCCGATAAAGAGATCCTTCGGGGGACCCGTAGGGGATTGCAGCGCCGGCCCTACGAGGAGCAACTGCCCGATGATGAAGCATGACACCTCTCGGGGTGTGTGAGGGCAACACAGGACAACAAATGCTTGTCCCACTTTATTAGTGGGTCACACTTACCTGGGACATTCTTCTTTTTATTTCACCTTTCTATCTTGTGTGCACGGGTGACTATTTGCACCCTAACGCGTGGGTGACTGTTTGCACCCCGTTTTGTAGGAACAGTGTCCCCCCTTTAATATTATGTAAGACATTAGGAGCATGGACACTGGACCTTGATTAGCTCCTTGGCCCCCCTTCTCTCCTTTTTGTAATAAATTGTGCACGGCAGTTTTGCCGAGGGCCATTACTATGACTTTATTTCTTTCTTGTTTCCGTATGGGCTCACGAGACATTCCGATTTAAACTGGGGCCCCTCATCTTGTTTGGACCTAGTCCTAGCACCCTCCCCCTGAGCTCTCTGGCACGTGGTACCAACATAAATAGATAAACACCCATCAATCGCCCCCCCTTCTAATCATTATAGGAGACTGAGCAAGTAGTATTGCAAGAGTAAATGCGAGTGTGACTACCTCTGAAACATCTGTTCAGTCCCTCTTCCAAGATTTATCTCCCCGATGGGATTTGAGGGGAGTTAAGCGACAGGAACATATATCAATAATATTGATCTTCTGCCTATTTGGTGCTGAGCACGGGGGTTTCCATAGAACTATTAAGTGAGATTTTGTATTCATTGCGGTGGACATTTAGCGGGAGGGAACTTAGCAATGGGTTGCCAACATTTTAGTCTTGTGGTATCTCTCCTCTTCTTTCAAGACTAAGAATATTATAATAAGATTACCCACTTGAGTTTGCTTTGAACCCTTTTAACTTTGCGCACGAACGGGGTAGTTTTCTTCCCCAGTATCAGGCATGCGCTGTCTTCTCCTACTACCACGCATGCACGCTGCTTTGTTTTCCATGAGGATAACCCAGAAATGGTTGCCGCCCACAACTGACCTCACTCCTCTATTTAATTACGGGTCCTGCCATTACTTTTGATTACCAGCAGACGCGAGGATGGGGTAGGTGTCAAGCAGGCAGCATCCCGGTGAAAATGTAAGTTACGGTTCTCTGCAGTGATTGTGAAGTGACGAGCTATTATCTCGCTACGGTCTCTGCCATGCACCGGTCCCTATAATACTTTCCTACTTATTTCCCTTTATAGCCCGGTAATGTGTCAGTGTTCCTCGCGGTCTCGCTGGTGAGGGTTTTCCAAACTGTGGCGAGGTAAGCACATTCTAAACCTCGTCTACCTCTGGGTACCAACGGAGGCTGTGGGAACACACATATGTATATATATATATTTTGATTAGATTACCGGCTGGACTTTGGGGCATACTCCCACATTGGATTATATGGAGTGTCATGAGTGCCAGTGGGAATGTGACCTAGCGATGTGGTGCGTGGATAATAGCGCACTGGGTCAGGACCCAATTGAACACACTTTTATGTCTCCTGAGCCCTTCCTTCCTTCTCGTATTCTCATTGTTTGAGTGAATAGATGTATACCCGGATGGGACACATCATATGGCATCAAGTTGTTACTGATGTTTTTATCTGTTGTTTATTTTGTTTCTGGTTCCCAGGTTCCCATCAGGAGCACTGTTTCATCATGCAGCTGTAACCTTAATATAGGTGTAGTGGTTACCGTTCCGCCCTGTTTGGTTTAGAGGGTCCAATTTTTATTATCACGTGCACTTTTTTCGATTATAGCTCTGGTCCTGACGAAGCGCCAACGACCCTTATGGCGAGGCAGGCGCGAAACATGTTGACCTATGACCTTTAGACACCTGGGCATAGTGTGCCTCTGGGGCAATATTTTATTCAGCAGTTTATCTGCAAAGGGTTTACACAATATAGATACTCGCTGCATATTTACCCTTTATTAAACCTTTTTCACTATACTTGCACGTACTTTTAGTACCTTCACTGGACCCACACCCCACACACCCACATGCACCATCCGGCAGTCCTGAAAAGATCTCCAATAAAGAGACCCTTCCGGGGACCCGTAGGGGATTGCACCGCCGGCCCTACGAGAAGCAACTGCCCGATGATGAAGCATGACACCTCTCGGGGTGGGTGAGGGCAACACAGGACAACAAATGCTTGTCTCACTTTATTAGTGGGTCACACTTACCTGGGACATTCTTCTTTTTATTTCACCTTGCTATCTTGTGTGCACGGGTGACTATTTGCACCCTAAGGCGTGGGTGACTGTTTGCACCCCATTTTGTAGGAACAGTGTCCCCCCCTTGATATTAATGAAGAAGTGAGACCACAGTGGGGTATGCAGAGTCACATCACAACTCCGCAGCAGTCCATTATCCCCAACAAACGCTCCTTGCTCGTGGGTTCCTCTTTCTTCCAGGCAAACTAGGTTTGGATATTGTAGCGGCGTGCCTGAGCCGCGGAGGTTAGCCCTGGGGCTGTTCCAGGCTCCCACAGAGACGCTTAACAACGCCACCGATTTGGGAGCAGGGAACGTTTGTTGGGGATAATGGACAGCTGCGGAGTTGTGATGTGACACTGCATACCCCACTGTGGTCTCATCTCTTCATTTAACAGTGTGCTCCAAGGCAGACCACTCACTGAAGGAGGACAGGACATCACACTACAGGTACCATGAAGCCCTGCGACCGGCCACGCCCACCTGGGCGGGTACTATTTCTGTGGTTTTGCCTAAAATATGTCTGCCTTGAAGCTCGAGTCAGTGCCTCTGAAGAAGTAGCAATACGAAACGCGTCAGGCTGACTTTCATTGAATTTGCTGTTTTTGCAACCATTTCGCAAGCTGCGCTCCCACAAAGAATTAAATACTGAAACCTTCACCTTGCTCGTGGGCTCCTCTTTCTTCCAGGCAAACTAGGTTTGGATTTTTATATATATATATATTACCTACTGGCGGTCGCCAGTAGGTATATATAGTTAGGATTTTTTTCCTATGGGATTTTTGAAAATTCTATGTCGAATAACTTTGGCGTTTGAGGACGGAATTGGCTGAAATTTTCAGGAAAATGGAACATTTTGTTTCTGAGCAGCCCCTGAAAGTTTGGGGGGATTTTGTCAAGGGGGGGCCGAGAAAAAAGGGGGGTCCCAAAACACGTTTTTTCCATGCAATTTTCCATAGTGCGGTTGGACTCACTTTTAGCCCGAACGGCTGAATGGATTTCCACGAAACTTGGCAAAATTGTAGGGACTGTTAGCCCGATGTGCCTTTGCTAGGTCTCAATTTATGTGCTCCAGTGGATTTTGATAAATTATCGTTCAAAAAAATATATATATCTGTAACAGCGCTCCGGGTAGCGCCCCGGTTCGCGTACCTGACGCGTAACGGAATTTCGCGAAGCGAAGCTGATTGGCTCTCCGGTGTCTGTCAACATTCTAAACAGTCCGGAGCGGCCGCCATCTTGTCTCTCGGTAGGATCGAGAGACAAGAGGAGGCCAAAACAAAGGGGGAAATGACCATAAGGGGGCATAGTAGATCCTCCCTGACCCCCTAAGTTTGATGTGGAGGCTTTAAAAGGGCCCCGCGGGGCAAAAAAAACAACGTTTTTTTTGCGTGGGGAGCGCCCGGTACGCGCACCGGGAAGCAGTCCGGGGAGTGTACTATGAGGAAAAAAGAATGATAGACTTTTCAAATATTGTATGTTTATTGATTGTTCGTTTTGTTGTTTTTTTTTTGTTTTTTTTTTATTTAAGTAGCAATATGTATGATTATTAAATATAAATTATTTTTGTGATTGTTTTTCAAAATTTAATAGAACGTCTAACATTTGACTGTCCGAAATGTCGTCATTTTCAGTGTCCGAAATGTCCTTATTTTGAGTGAACATAACTTGCAACATTTGAGTGTCTGAAATGTCCTCATTTTGAAGGAGGAAATCTACAGATTGTACACATTGTAGTAGTTCATGGTCCCGTGATTCATCCATGAATTCAATGTCATTTGGTTCAATGTTTTCTTGATTGGTCTCTGCAAGGACAATTTGAAATGACACTTTTTGTTCTCCTTCCATTTTGCCTAAAATTTGCATAAAAAATATATATATCAGTAGAGATAGGGCACTGTTGGGATTAATTTTAGATAGGTAGTTTTTAACAGTGAATTTATCTTTGGGCAGTGTATGGTATCAGACTGGAAGTAGAAATATAAAAAAGTGTATGTGATGAAACCTAAGTAAATTCATAATTATACAAGACAAGCCTAAATCCATCCATAACTATAACAGAGAAGTCTATCTAAATCTATAACTATTACAGAGGGATAGTATATAACTATCAGAAAAAGTTTTCCATATTAACTTAAAGTGCACAATATACTTCAGTTTTCAAAATAACATCTTACCTTTTAAAAACAAGTTTAAGTTGTCAGTGAAAATGCTCTTGCAATGTACTTCAGGAAGTAGTAGTCAAAATGGCTGTGTTTCTCTCTCTTTCTTTATATATATTCAGGTACATAACCAATCAAATGTCAGGTAAAAAAAGTAGAAAATGAAAGTAACAGTTTAATTGGTTGTCAATTCCAACACTTCAGATGTGTTTTGTGAAGTAATTTACCTCAGGGTATTTAGAGAGGTCTACAGGCTAAATGGCTAAATGGAATTCCAACCAAATTTGTGAAAATGGTAGGGATTGGTATGTAGTATGAGCTAATCTATATTTGGTGAAAGTGTCTCCAGTGGTTTTTCTGTGAATTACTTTCCTACCTTTTTTAAGCGAGCGCTTCCCGGTGCGCGCCCCGGTACGCGAACCGGCAGCATTACGGGAGGCCTCCATTTTGTGTTTCGGTAGAATTGAGATACAAGATGGAGGGCAAATAATGTTGAGAATGGGTAGAAGGGGGCACGGTAGACGTATCCTGACCCCCTAGGTTTTCTGAGGGTGGCTGAGGAGGCCCATATGTGCGAAAAAAAACCATTTTTTTTCAAATGTTCGCGCGGTTAGCGTCCGGTGCGCGTACTGGGTAGCGCTCCGGAAAGCGTAAATTGTGAAAATTAGTAAAAAAAAAGTTACATTTAAAATTTGTTTATAGTGATCATAGTTAGGGTAGCTCTGAGAAGAGCTTTTGGGTCTGTGGTAGATTTAGGTACTTATAAGTAGGTACCAATACATAGTCTTAAATTCAGGATGAAAACTCTGTTCCCCTCATCTGAGAAGTGAACTCCATCTCCTCTGTAGATATCTTGCATGTAGTAACGCAAGTTATTGTTGTACATGGAGCCCATTCCATGGTCTCTCATGTAAGCTGAAACAGACTTATTTACATGCTTCCTCGATTTCTCAATTTGTGGACAAAATTCGTTTGACCACCTCCATTTCTGTCTTTGGCATATATTTGAATATACCAAGGCAGTTTGAGGAAATAGTGCCATCAATTGCTCAAAGGTGTCCTTTAAAAGCATTTCCAGACCTACCCCATTCAAAGTGCCCAAGTCATTTCCTCCACAGTGCACAATTAACAGGTCAGGTTTTGGCAAATGCAAAAAGGTTTTCACCAATGGTATCAATTGGTGACATCTTAATCCTCTGTGGCCAATCCAGTTGATTTCCACATTTTGTAAATTGAGGTTGTGTAAGTTTCTGTTATCAGCATACCTTTGAGCCCAGTGGATGTAACTATGTCCAACAATCCAGACAGAAAACATGGTGAGAGGAGGTTCTGCTGCAGTCAGATGAAGTGTGGTAATGAAATGGCAGTTGAAACAGTAGGAGTATGTAATGAAAAAAACTGTGGAGTTTCTGTGCTAATGAATCAGTAGCAGTGATTGGTGGATTTTGGTTGCTGAAAACAGAAAGTTAGGGTGCATGGATGAGTTCTTTGAAAGATGTAATTTGAATGGTCAAGAAAAAATAATTTTATGAAAGATTGCACTGGATACGGAGGTGTACTGAGAGTTCAGAGTTCAATTGAAACATTGTTGTGTGAACTTGTAAACATGAGAGGTACTCAGGAGGTGGTTGCTATGGAAAAAAGGCAGAAAGGGCAGAGGGGGGAAGGGTGTTGATTTGAAAAAAGTGAGGGAAGAGTTTTGATTGGGTGACATGAGAGATATGTGTGATGAATTACAGCATTTCTGTGCCATTGTTGGTTGCAGCCTCTGGAGTGCATACCCTTTGCTCTGCTAAAGAAAAATTGGTGTGTGTCTGAGACTGTTTTGAAACTCAAAAAGAATTTGCTAAGGTGAGAAAAGATTCATTTAATTTAGATAGAGAATAGTATGCTTTAGGGAGAAAATTATGAAGAAAGTTGTGTATTTAAAATGTTGCTTTGTGTCAAGTGTTTTACAAATAGATTTAGTTTCTTTGAGTTTCATAGCCATGTTAAAAGTGACGCAAAAGTGGTAGAAGGGCCTTAAAAATACGCTTTCATGTGTGTTAGGGCATTTTAAGTCACTTCCTCATGAATGTGGGAAAATAATTGTTTTTTTTATGTGTTTAAAAACGTTTTTTGAAATCAGTTAGGTTTCTTGATATGTACTGCTAGAGTTTCATCGGCTGCTTGAGGCATATTTACAAGGCCTTTGAGTCACTTTGATGTTATTTTCCCCATTTTAATTTAAGACATTTCTCCGTAGTGCAAAGTCCTTGTAAATACGCCCCCATGTGTGCTTGGCAAATTTAGACTTTGTTTCTTTGAGTCACATAGCCATGTTAAAAGTGACGCAAAAATGGTGCAAGGGCCTTAAAAATACGCTTTCATGTGTGTTAGGGCATTTTAAGTCACTTCCTCATGAATGTGGGAAATAATTGTTTTTTTTGATGTGTTTAAAAACTTTTTTGAAGTCAATTAGGTTTCTTGATATGTACTACTAGAGTTTCATAGGCTGCCTGGGGCATATTTAGAAGGCCTTTGAGTCACTTTGATGTTATTTTCCCCATTTTAATTTAGGTCATTTCGCCGTGGTGCAAGGTCCTTGTAAATACGCCCCCATGTGTGCTTGGCAAATTTAAGTACTGACAGGGTGTGCTTCTACATAGGACCTGTGTTGTGTTTTCAAATTATGACCAGAAAATCGTTTTTTAAAAAAAAGAAATGCTTTTCTTATTATGACAAGGTCATATTGGTGTCTGCTTCCTAAAATAAATATTTCACTTTCCACCATGAATATGTGAGAATAATTTTCCTTGTTTGCCGGTTTAAAAACACGTTTCTTGCAGTCATTAAGGTTTCACAATATGTTCTGCAAGAGTTTCATAGTCACTATGATGATAATGATATACATTTAGAACTGTGTAGGAGGCATGGAGAAACTGAGGTTTCTGTAAGTGTCAAGGGAGGTGAGTAATGTACATTGCTCTGTTGCATACAGTCCTCATCTTCTGCGTACTCTTAGATATGCTAGACTACATCTGCACAATGAGATACCTAAGCTGAGGAAACACAGGTGATGTGATTGTGAAATGAGCAAAAGAAATTGCACGTTTTTCAATTACATCACCTGTGTTTCCTAACATTACGAATCACATTGTGCAGATGAGGTTTAGGCCTGTCCAGGGAGACAGAGGAGGTCTGGCCTTTGTTCAAGAGTGCAGTGGACATGACTCACTTAATTGGTAGGCCTGCACATGTATTATCTCCTCTGTACTCTTCAATAAGCCTAAATTTCATCTGTAACCCTGAGTAGGCCTCACCTCAAACAAACCTCTGGATAGGCCACACCTTATCGGCATCCTGAATCAATCATTTAAAATGTTAGGGGCAGATTTATGATGGCCGTGCGCCTCTTTTGCGCCGCTGTGCGTCACTTTTGTGACGCACAGCGGCGCAAAAGATGCGCTATGTTGTGACATATTTACAACTTGATGCATCTAGGCAGATGTGTCACGCTGTAAAGTCCTGTGCCACATGAAACCTGCGTCAGGTTTCAGGTGGGCGTTTTGTAGCAGGGTGGGCATTCACTTGCATGAAAGCCCTGTAAAACTAACACAGTGAAATTTACAAGATTTCACTGAGTCAGCTTTATGGCATTGCTGAATCAAATCCTTACGCCTGTTTGAAACAGGCATAAGGAGTGACGCACCATGCAATGTGTGGCTTGCCCCTGTGCATTGCAGTAGACATGTCGCGCTTATGACGTGATTCCTGCAATGCGCCGCTTTTGTGGCACAGATGCGTGACGCATCTGTGCTGTTTTTGCTCAATGGTGCACCGCATTGTAAATGCGGCACATCATGGGTGGCAGAGCAGCGGCGCACGTTAACTGTTGCATCCCTGGGGATGCGCCAGTTAACATAAATCTGCCCCTTTACATTTAAGTATGAGCAGGGGACACAGAGTTGGTGAGGCTTATCCAAGGTTAAGAATAGATGAGTCCTGTTCACTGAAAACTTGGACATAGGCCTCACCTCCTCAGCATCGCTGGACATGGTTAAATAATATCTGCAAAATGTTACTCTTGTTAAACAATTTTACTATTATAGTCTCTAAGATTTGTCTCTTACTCAGCAACATCTCATTGTTGTTCTCATTCTTTAAAGATAACGACAACATCAAGCATGAGTGATAATGAACAAACTGCTGATCTCGATCTTATCATTGAACTTGTCATTGAAACATCAGTGGAAGTAGATCCCTTGGATGATTTAAATCCTGTGGATGATGAAGAATATGATGAGGATGCCGATTTGTCAGAATTGTATGACATAGGGTGGGAAGCTGACCTGCTCCAGCCTATGGAACTATAAAGAGTTATTTTTAAAAGTTACTGGAAATGAAAAGTAACCATGTTAACCATTTCATTTAAAATTAAACACAACTTCAAAAACAGCTTGTGTGAAGTGTCTTTAATAAAATAGTGAAATATGCTAATAAAATTAGTTCAAATTCACATATAAAAGAGCACAGGTCAAATGTAGAAGCATTCCATTTCTTTGCTACTATTTGTGAGTTTTAAATTTGCCAATGCACTAAAAATTATTGTATGTAGAATTGACAAGTAGTGTGTTAATTTTTTGACGACTGTTATTGATTTACTGTTTGGTAATAGTGGTTAATAACATTTTTTATTATATTTTACCACAGATTCAACTGCAGATCATTTCAAAACTACACTATGCCATCGAAGCAAAGAAGCCGAAAGACTACAAAACGTCAAAGACAGCAGCTTACTACATGCTTACAGCAGTCCTCTACAATAAAAACTCGTCAAGTCACCAAGAAAGCTCCGGGTAAGACAACGAAATCATTCCTAAGAAACATTTGCAGAAAAAAAAGTATCACTACAGAACATGTTTTAGTCCAGAAAAAGAGAGCCAATTTAAACGGAAAGGAAAGGCCAATCAAAAATGTTACTGCTAGAGCAGGAGATAACTCTGTGCATGGTAGTAGAAGGAAAAATCAGTTTAGGGACATTCGTAGACGAATGTTCCGCAACAGGATAATTGGCAATTTGTTAAAAAATATTAAGAAAGGTCAACAGAAAGTGGCTTTTTATAAAAGAAAGAAAAATATTGAGAACATTATTGATCAGGCATTCGAAATTAAGCGAAAGTTATTTATTTTGATAATCAATAGAATTAGGAAACTAAACAAGGCAATTTATGATTTCAAATCAAATAGTAGATGGAAAAGAACAGTTAATCGTAGTAATTTTTGTGAAGTTTTTTCAGGAGAATGGATGCATAGTTCAAGTTGTGAGGCATTTTTTAATGAGGAGAGTTATTTCCAGGATAATGATTTGGTGCATGCAGTTGACACCAGTGGTCGCGCTTATGAGGTGAAATATGGTTGTCCGGTTGAAAAAGAAAAACTTGTGACAACAGAGGCAGAAGAGGTGTTAGGTAATGAGGTTTTAGGAAAACGTCCTAAGGGACCAGTGTATACCTGGAAGTGTAGTAGTATTTGAAGTGTGCGACAGGATTCCATCAATTTGCTTTGTGATTTTCTACGGACATTTAATAAGAAAAGTTTGAAACAGAAAATGAAGTTGTTGCAAGAATTAGATCCTTGCAGAGTGAGAGAAGTGACAGGTTTGCATGGTCATTCATTGGCTTGTCTTTCCAGGAGAGTATGCCAGAGTGTTTTTCATCATTTCAGGATGCTAGCAGTGCATCATAATAAAGTGAGGAAATTAGTTAGAATGTTGTATTATGCTAAGAGTCCAGCAATTATGCTTAAACAATTATGCACTGCTCTTTTGCATGGTTCAGAAGTAGATGTGAAGAATATTTGTGCAGAAATTGAGTTTTGTTACTTTGCAAGTAAAGAGGAGAATGTTGAAATTAACCCAGAAGAAGAAGGTAATGTGGAAGAGAGTGTACAGATTTCCAGTACAGATAATTTTCAGAAGGAAATTGCCACGTTTCAGGTGAAATCAAGTGAGAGGCCTAATTTCACTTGTGTGTGTTGTCGACGCACTTATTATAAGAATCAGACTAAGTTAGTGGATTTATATGCAAAAAGTGAAAGGGAAAATAATAGTGAATGGAAGGATTTCGCAATAATTTACAAGAAGGGGTGGTGATGGACAGAGTCTCTGAATTAAGCAGAGTACTCTCACCCAGTCAAGAGATCAGGGCTAGATCCAACACCGTTTTTTAGCTCATTGCACCATCCCAGTTTCAGAACCTGGCTGTATGCAAATTAGTCTGTCCCTGGCCCAGTGCATCATGGGAACAGGGCAGACCAGACTACAAAAGCCAATTCTTACACTGGGAAGGAAACAAGCTTCCGGGGACCGGTTTCTGCCATTTCAGGCGTCTTCGGCCCGGCTTGCTTGAATCCTGATGGTGCAATGAGCAAGGGACTCACATCTGAGTATACCCTTCCACGCTTAGGGTGGACAAAATAATTTACAAGAAGGGGTGGTGATGGACAGAGTCTCTGAATTAAGCAGAGTACTCTCACCCAGTCAAGAGATCAGGGCTAGATCCAACACCGTTTTTTAGCTCATTGCACCATCCCAGTTTCAGAACCTGGCTGTATGCAAATTAGTCTGTCCCTGGCCCAGTGCATCATGGGAACAGGGCAGACCAGACTACAAAAGCCAATTCTTACACTGGGAAGGAAACAAGCTTCCGGGGACCGGTTTCTGCCATTTCAGGCGTCTTCGGCCCGGCTTGCTTGAATCCTGATGGTGCAATGAGCAAGGGACTCACATCTGAGTATACCCTTCCACGCTTAGGGTGGACAAAATAATTTACAAGAAGGGGTGGTGATGGACAGAGTCTCTGAATTAAGCAGAGTACTCTCACCCAGTCAAGAGATCAGGGCTAGATCCAACACCGTTTTTTAGCTCATTGCACCATCCCAGTTTCAGAACCTGGCTGTATGCAAATTAGTCTGTCCCTGGCCCAGTGCATCATGGGAACAGGGCAGACCAGACTACAAAAGCCAATTCTTACACTGGGAAGGAAACAAGCTTCCGGGGACCGGTTTCTGCCATTTCAGGCGTCTTCGGCCCGGCTTGCTTGAATCCTGATGGTGCAATGAGCAAGGGACTCACATCTGAGTATACCCTTCCACGCTTAGGGTGGACAAAATAATTTACAAGAAGGGGTGGTGATGGACAGAGTCTCTGAATTAAGCAGAGTACTCTCACCCAGTCAAGAGATCAGGGCTAGATCCAACACCGTTTTTTAGCTCATTGCACCATCCCAGTTTCAGAACCTGGCTGTATGCAAATTAGTCTGTCCCTGGCCCAGTGCATCATGGGAACAGGGCAGACCAGACTACAAAAGCCAATTCTTACACTGGGAAGGAAACAAGCTTCCGGGGACCGGTTTCTGCCATTTCAGGCGTCTTCGGCCCGGCTTGCTTGAATCCTGATGGTGCAATGAGCAAGGGACTCACATCTGAGTATACCCTTCCACGCTTAGGGTGGACAAAATAATTTACAAGAAGGGGTGGTGATGGACAGAGTCTCTGAATTAAGCAGAGTACTCTCACCCAGTCAAGAGATCAGGGCTAGATCCAACACCGTTTTTTAGCTCATTGCACCATCCCAGTTTCAGAACCTGGCTGTATGCAAATTAGTCTGTCCCTGGCCCAGTGCATCATGGGAACAGGGCAGACCAGACTACAAAAGCCAATTCTTACACTGGGAAGGAAACAAGCTTCCGGGGACCGGTTTCTGCCATTTCAGGCGTCTTCGGCCCGGCTTGCTTGAATCCTGATGGTGCAATGAGCAAGGGACTCACATCTGAGTATACCCTTCCACGCTTAGGGTGGACAAAATAATTTACAAGAAGGGGTGGTGATGGACAGAGTCTCTGAATTAAGCAGAGTACTCTCACCCAGTCAAGAGATCAGGGCTAGATCCAACACCGTTTTTTAGCTCATTGCACCATCCCAGTTTCAGAACCTGGCTGTATGCAAATTAGTCTGTCCCTGGCCCAGTGCATCATGGGAACAGGGCAGACCAGACTACAAAAGCCAATTCTTACACTGGGAAGGAAACAAGCTTCCGGGGACCGGTTTCTGCCATTTCAGGCGTCTTCGGCCCGGCTTGCTTGAATCCTGATGGTGCAATGAGCAAGGGACTCACATCTGAGTATACCCTTCCACGCTTAGGGTGGACAAAATAATTTACAAGAAGGGGTGGTGATGGACAGAGTCTCTGAATTAAGCAGAGTACTCTCACCCAGTCAAGAGATCAGGGCTAGATCCAACACCGTTTTTTAGCTCATTGCACCATCCCAGTTTCAGAACCTGGCTGTATGCAAATTAGTCTGTCCCTGGCCCAGTGCATCATGGGAACAGGGCAGACCAGACTACAAAAGCCAATTCTTACACTGGGAAGGAAACAAGCTTCCGGGGACCGGTTTCTGCCATTTCAGGCGTCTTCGGCCCGGCTTGCTTGAATCCTGATGGTGCAATGAGCAAGGGACTCACATCTGAGTATACCCTTCCACGCTTAGGGTGGACAAAATAATTTACAAGAAGGGGTGGTGATGGACAGAGTCTCTGAATTAAGCAGAGTACTCTCACCCAGTCAAGAGATCAGGGCTAGATCCAACACCGTTTTTTAGCTCATTGCACCATCCCAGTTTCAGAACCTGGCTGTATGCAAATTAGTCTGTCCCTGGCCCAGTGCATCATGGGAACAGGGCAGACCAGACTACAAAAGCCAATTCTTACACTGGGAAGGAAACAAGCTTCCGGGGACCGGTTTCTGCCATTTCAGGCGTCTTCGGCCCGGCTTGCTTGAATCCTGATGGTGCAATGAGCAAGGGACTCACATCTGAGTATACCCTTCCACGCTTAGGGTGGACAAAATAATTTACAAGAAGGGGTGGTGATGGACAGAGTCTCTGAATTAAGCAGAGTACTCTCACCCAGTCAAGAGATCAGGGCTAGATCCAACACCGTTTTTTAGCTCATTGCACCATCCCAGTTTCAGAACCTGGCTGTATGCAAATTAGTCTGTCCCTGGCCCAGTGCATCATGGGAACAGGGCAGACCAGACTACAAAAGCCAATTCTTACACTGGGAAGGAAACAAGCTTCCGGGGACCGGTTTCTGCCATTTCAGGCGTCTTCGGCCCGGCTTGCTTGAATCCTGATGGTGCAATGAGCAAGGGACTCACATCTGAGTATACCCTTCCACGCTTAGGGTGGACAAAATAATTTACAAGAAGGGGTGGTGATGGACAGAGTCTCTGAATTAAGCAGAGTACTCTCACCCAGTCAAGAGATCAGGGCTAGATCCAACACCGTTTTTTAGCTCATTGCACCATCCCAGTTTCAGAACCTGGCTGTATGCAAATTAGTCTGTCCCTGGCCCAGTGCATCATGGGAACAGGGCAGACCAGACTACAAAAGCCAATTCTTACACTGGGAAGGAAACAAGCTTCCGGGGACCGGTTTCTGCCATTTCAGGCGTCTTCGGCCCGGCTTGCTTGAATCCTGATGGTGCAATGAGCAAGGGACTCACATCTGAGTATACCCTTCCACGCTTAGGGTGGACAAAATAATTTACAAGAAGGGGTGGTGATGGACAGAGTCTCTGAATTAAGCAGAGTACTCTCACCCAGTCAAGAGATCAGGGCTAGATCCAACACCGTTTTTTAGCTCATTGCACCATCCCAGTTTCAGAACCTGGCTGTATGCAAATTAGTCTGTCCCTGGCCCAGTGCATCATGGGAACAGGGCAGACCAGACTACAAAAGCCAATTCTTACACTGGGAAGGAAACAAGCTTCCGGGGACCGGTTTCTGCCATTTCAGGCGTCTTCGGCCCGGCTTGCTTGAATCCTGATGGTGCAATGAGCAAGGGACTCACATCTGAGTATACCCTTCCACGCTTAGGGTGGACAAAATAATTTACAAGAAGGGGTGGTGATGGACAGAGTCTCTGAATTAAGCAGAGTACTCTCACCCAGTCAAGAGATCAGGGCTAGATCCAACACCGTTTTTTAGCTCATTGCACCATCCCAGTTTCAGAACCTGGCTGTATGCAAATTAGTCTGTCCCTGGCCCAGTGCATCATGGGAACAGGGCAGACCAGACTACAAAAGCCAATTCTTACACTGGGAAGGAAACAAGCTTCCGGGGACCGGTTTCTGCCATTTCAGGCGTCTTCGGCCCGGCTTGCTTGAATCCTGATGGTGCAATGAGCAAGGGACTCACATCTGAGTATACCCTTCCACGCTTAGGGTGGACAAAATAATTTACAAGAAGGGGTGGTGATGGACAGAGTCTCTGAATTAAGCAGAGTACTCTCACCCAGTCAAGAGATCAGGGCTAGATCCAACACCGTTTTTTAGCTCATTGCACCATCCCAGTTTCAGAACCTGGCTGTATGCAAATTAGTCTGTCCCTGGCCCAGTGCATCATGGGAACAGGGCAGACCAGACTACAAAAGCCAATTCTTACACTGGGAAGGAAACAAGCTTCCGGGGACCGGTTTCTGCCATTTCAGGCGTCTTCGGCCCGGCTTGCAACATACTTGATGGTAGAAAATTGTTTTGATTTGGGATCGGATCTACGTGTGTGTACTTATTGTTGTTGCAAATTAAATCAAAACCAGATGCCTGCTGAAGCGGTTCATAATAATCTGGAATTGGTTGACATTCCTTCTGAATTGAAGGATTTAAATACTTATGAATCTATTTTGATTCAAAGTGTCCATCCCTTTCAGGTTATTGTACGAATGGAACCAAAGACTGGGAAATTGCCTCCATCAGATTTACAGAGAGGATTAAAGGGAAGAGTTGTTTATTTGCCTCTAGATTTGAAGAAAAACATTAATACAATTGGAGTAGAGAAAGTGGAAGAGGAACCTCTGGTTATCTTAGTTAACGGGGTTCCGACAAAGAGTAAGAAAATTTGGCAAGATTTAGTGGATGTTAGGAAAGTCAAAAAGGCAACATTGTGTTTGATGAAAAACAATCAGCACTACAAGAGAAATACAGAAATAGAGATGGAATTGAATTTTTAAAAATTAAATTTGATGGCATTGAGGAAGTACAGCTAATTGGTCGTTGCTCTGCTAGGTTTTTGCTTGTAAAAGACTTATATGTTCGCCGTAAGCAGTTTCCTGTTTGCTTGGCATATGCGGTGACAATCCATAAATCGCAAGGTTTAAGTGTAGACAGTGCATTGGTGAATATTGGCAGTTCTGTGTTCAAGGAGGGTATGGCATATGTGGCATTGTCACGAGTCAGAACTTTATCGGGATTGTACTTGATTGAGTGTGATGTCACAAACATTTGTGCGGATCTAGATTGTGTTAAGGAATACAATAGGTTAAGAAGAGAGTATGCGCCACATTTGCCTCAATATCCTTTGTTTGAGAAACGTGTGGTAGCCCGGAAACCAAGAAATGTGACCAATAGTAGGGAGGTTGTAGCAAAAAGACGAAAAGTCGATGAACCCTAAATTATAAGCAGAAAAAAAATGGATTCTGTTGAAGATGTTGTTGGTTTTCAATTTGAAAATAGTTCTGGTGTCAGTCAACTGCTATGCTAATGTAGTGGTTAATGTTGTCTTTTCTCTAGAAACTTTAAAAGAAGAGATTGTGATCAATTCGGATCAAAGATTTTGCAGTTTGTTTAATTCTGTGTTAGAGAAATGTAGCACTGATAGAACAAAAATAGAAAGTGTGTCTGAAATTCAAAATCTGTTAGACAAATGTTCAAGTCAAAGGCAATTCTCTCAAAATATTCAGCAAGATTGTCAGGAGTTTTTAATGTATATGCTTGATGTATTGCAAGATGAAGGTGTAGATGTAGATCATCTGTTTGGCCTTTCTTATCAATGGCAGCATGACTGCGAGAACTGTAGGGTATCAAGTACTACTAGTGTAGACTCAGAAAGATTTATATATTTAAATTTGCCAGACAGTAAATCAGTGTCCTTTAATAAGCTAGTAAAAGCAGCTGATCACAACATGGAGTGTAGCCAATGTAAGTCTGCAATGTTGTCCACATTATTTATACGAACATATGGCCAGTATGTCATTTTAATGTTCCAACGATGTAGGCCTGATGGAACAAAATTGACAACTTTAATTAAAAATGTTGTGGCTTCGCAGTTGTCAATATCAGGAAGGACTTTTGTAACTGCAGCAATTATATATCATTACGGTCCTTCAACAACATCAGGACATTACACAGCTTATTTGAAGTCTAGAAACGGCTGGTCATTCTGCAATGATTCTGTTTTAACTTTCAAAAAAAAAATTGCCTTTTGACCTTAAAAATTCTTACCTGGTGTTTTTACAACCAAAATTTTAGAGAAAGAATCTCGGGATTTGCTCTGAGGAATTTCAAGAGGTTCTAATGGCTCCTACACTATTTGGCCTTGAGGATAAGTATAGTACAGAGTAAAAAGTTATTTTTGAGTTTTAAGTAGTTCCTGAAAAAAAGAAGGTTTTCTTACAGAAAGTGGTGGGCACGGATTAGTTAAAGGACAACAGAGTATTTCCCAAAGCAAACGGTATTCTTACCATAACACTTGACGTCATGGAAAAATAACTGCACTTTGAATGAGTTCAGAAAAACTGTTTCTTTTAATAAGCTAATTCAAGCAGGCAATCAAAACATGGAGTACAGGTAATGTAAGTCTGCAATGCTGTCCACATTTTTTGAACAAACTTTTGGTTATAATGTCATTTAAAAATTCCAACTATATAAACCTGATGAAAGTAAGTTTTCAACTTTAATTACAAATGTTGTGGCTACACAGTCGTTGATTTTAGGAAGAACATTTCTAACTGCAGCTATTATATGACATGATGGTCCTTTGACAACATCCACTTATTACACAGCTTATTGAAAATGTAAAAAAAGCTGATGTTTCGGAAATGATTCACATTTGACTATGAAACAATGTTGCCTTTTGACTTAAAAATATTCTTACTTTCTGTTTTCAGAAGAAAGAATTTTGGGTAGGTAACTGGCCTATAATGATTCTAGGAGTTGATATAATTTTATGTACTGGTTTAAATTGCTTTGTGATTAAAAGTGATGTAGAGAATTAAATAATTGTAGTAGTCATAGAGGTAGTGTAAGTGTGCCTCATAGTAAGCAGTATCAGTGTCATAGGAAATGTGGAACATGAGTGAGCAAGAAGGGTAAAATATTACTAGTACAGGATTGTGAAAGTGATCTTGAACGTTTTCTTTCTGAAAGTTGAGGAAAAAGAAAATGGGGATTTGCTTAGAATTCCAAGAGTTATAAATGGCTCTTACACGATTTGGCCTTGAGGAGAAGTGCGGTAGAGAGCGAGAAGTCATTTATTGTATGTAACATATTTGTCAAAATGATGGAGCTTTTCTTTCAGAAAGTGACGGGCTGAAAATAATAACAGCACAACAGAGTATAAGCTGTTCATAGGACATCCTTCGACGTCATGGAAAGTAAGTTACTTTTAAGGAGTTCTGATTTCTGATTGGTTATGTTATATGGGTTTTTTAAACACAATCATTTTGATTGTGTTTTTTTCCCCCGCTGTTATATGATGAATACCTTCAAGTCACTGTTTTTAGTGAAATTTGATATATTCTGAGAACAGCAAAAATAAACCATTTAACATGTATAATTAATTCTGTACTTTTTGTATTTGATATACATTTAGAACTGTGTAGGAGGCATGGAGAAACTGAGGCTTATGTAAGTGTCAAGGGAGGTGAGTAATGTACATTGCTCTGTTGCATACAGTCCTCACCTTCTGCGTACTCTTGGATATGCTAGACTACATCTGTACAATGAGATACCTAAGCTGAGGAAATACAGGTGATGTGATTGTTAAATGAGCAAAAATATTTGCACGTTTTTCAATTATATCACCTGTGTTTCCTAACATTACAAATCACATTGTGCAGATGAGGTTTAGGCCTGTCCAGGGAGACAGAGGAGGTCTGGCCTTTGTTCAAGAGTGCAGTGGACATGACTCACTTCGTTGGTAGGCCTGCAGATGTATTATCTCCTCTGTACTCTTCAACAAGGCTAAATTTAATCTGTAACTCTGAGTAGGCCTCACCTCAAACAAATCTCTGGATAGGCCACACATTATCGGCATCCTGAACCAATCATTTAAAATGTTAGGGGCAGTTTTATGATGGCCGTGCGCCTCTTTTGCGCCGCCGTTGCGTCACTTTTGTGACGCAGCAGCAGTGCAAAAGATGCACCATGTTGCAAGATAGGCCTCACTTCATCTGCAACTAGATACCGTCAGTTTAAAATGTATATATTTAGGACTGTGTAGGGGGCATGGAGAAGCAGAGGCTTCTGTAAGTGTCAAAGTTGTTGCATACAGTGCTCACCTTCTGCGTAGTCTTTCATATGCTAGACTACATCTGCACAATGAGATACCTAAGCAAAGGAAACACAAGTGATGTGATTGTGGAATGAGCAAAACAAATTGAACGTTTTTCAATTACATTACCTGTGTTTCCTAACATTATGAATCACATTGTGTAGATGCCTCACTCAGTCTGTATCTGACACTCTTTCCTTCACTTCCTCTGTCTCCTCTCTCCCTCACTCTCTTTTCCTTATTCACCCTTTCCTTATATAGTTTACCTTACTCACTTTCTTTTAGTAGCTTACACAACTTCAATTTAGTTTTCTCTTCTATCCTTCTTTTCTGTCACTGAAAGTATCTTGTTTTTTTTCTCTTAGTAATTTACTCTATTACAATTTCTTTTTGTCTCTGACTGTCTATCACCGTTTCTTTCTCTTTTTTTTCTGCATGTTTATCTCTAACTTTATTTCTTTGTAAAATTGGATGATTGTCAATTTTTTCCCTTGTCTTTTCTAATTTTTAAATACATGTTTTAATATTTTTCAAATTTTTGTTCTTTCTTTCACAGATTGAAAGTATAAAAATAACAAGTGACTAAGTTAACGACAATTATAAGGTAAATGTTTTGTACTCTTTTCGTTACATTTCTATCACATTTAACTTCTATTAGTTCCATTGCTTCATTTCTTTAACCCTCAGTTTCCTGCCTTTGCTACTTCCCTCATTCCTTTCTCTATTACTTACTTACTCTACTCCTTCCACTCCTTTTCTCAGTCCCTCTGTTCTCATAGTTCCTCACTCCTGTTCACTCACTCCGTCTCTATTACTCTCACTGTCTCTGACTGATCACTCTTTCATTACTTGTTCATTATGCTTTCTCCCTGTAGTTCAAGCACACTAAGGGGCATATTATCAACACAGGGGATAAAATTATCGCTGCTTTTATCGGCAGAAAACTGCCGCAAAAGCGGCTTTAGCTGCAGTTTTCTGCCGATGTTATTTACATTTCTTTGCTGTTTCAATCATTCCTTTTCTGTCACTTCTTCTTTTCTGCTTTCTGTTTTTTCTCTCTGTTATTCCACATGTTTTAACCTTAGTCACTATCATACATCTTGTTTTATTCCTATTTACTTTTGCTCACTGTTTTCTTAACACTTTCCCTCAGGATTGTTCTTTTAGTCCGGTTCTATGCCTACCTCTCATTCCACATCCTTTACTGTTTTTCTTCTTATTTTGAACATTCACTCACATTCTCTAAGAAACTCTTGCTTATTATTCTACTACTCTCCTTTTTTTCTTTCACTTCCTTATCTATTTTGTTTTTCACAATTATACCCTCTTCCATCTTTTCTTCGGTAAATAGATCTATTAAACAGTATCTCTGTGTTACTCCCTCTAGCTGTCTTTCTTTTAACATTACTCTCTGTTTCCTTCCCTTATACTTACTCTTCTTTTTTTTTTTTTTTTTTCTGGTTCGCTTCCGGTTTGCGTACCGGCACGCGAACCGGGAAGCGAATCAAAAGAAATAGAGGTTGCCAGAGTGCTAAACATTCTAGCAATTTTTTATAAAGGGGAGGTAGTTCTGAAAAGAACTTTTTTTTAAATTATTTTTGTTGTTTTATATTTTTTTTATTATTTTTCTGAACATTTTTTTACTTTTTTTGTATTTTTTGAACGGTTTTATATTTTTTTTGTTTTTTTTGGGGGGGGAGAAACGAAAATGATTCATTATAAAGGGCTCAACAGGAGCAACAAAAAAAAAAGAATTTATTTTCTGGGGCGTTTTGGACAATTATGATTGTCAATAGCTACATTGATTACATTTATGCTACTTTCCCTGTAGCAAATCAATTGGCCGCAATAAACGCACACTTGTTTCACACTCCCAAACTTCATCTGTATATTTGGGACCGTCTCCCTCGCCTCTGGTCCCGTCACTGCCTCTACATTTGATGTTCTGGCCACAGGAGGGGGGTTATCCTGCAGGTCACGTACCTGCGCAGCACTATAATTATTAGGGTGCCACCTCTGCATATGGCGATGATTGGTGTAATTGCCATAGCTATATTTCTTATCTGTCCCTCTGGACAGATCTTTTTTGCAGATAAGGCAAGTAACATAGCGGGCATTTACTTTCTTTTGGCCCCGGGGAAATGAATAAAATTGCCAGATGAAATCTTCCTTTACATGGGAAATTCTTGGCTCCTCAGGCAAAAACTGCCTCCCCCCTTGCTCCTCTTCCTCTTCTTCCTCTTCTTCCTCCTCTTGCTGAAGGACAACCTGAGGAGGTGGTCCTCTCTTCCTAGGAGGTGGTGGTGGTGGTGGGCGTGCACCAGCTGCAGCTACTACTGAAGCCATTTCTTAGTAAGCAAAATAGGTCTTCCTCTCACAAAGTTGAAAGTCAGAGTGAGAAAAAAGGTGTGGGCTTTCATCATTTTGGAAAAAATATAGTTCTAAACCAATGAAAAGTGTTATTTTTAGGTCACATGACCTAACCTTACATCATTAGGAAACCAAAAGTGAAATGAACCAATGAAAAGTTTTAATAACAAGTCACATGACCTGTTACGCTTACGTTACGTGCTGCCCGCCGCGCCCCGGATCGCTTCCGGAGAGCTGCGCTTCGCGCCTCGGTTCGCGCTCCGGAGCACTTCCGGGTGCGCTAACGCGGCGCGTCATAAGACGCATTACGCGAGAACGGCATACGTCGCACTTACGCGACGCGTCACGATGTTGTTTTCTAACGCGGCAGTTGCGCAAACGGAACGTTTACCGGTTCGCGGACCGGGTCGCGGCACCGAATTGAGCTAACGGGAAGCTACCCGGTTCGCGGACTGGGAGCGAAACAAAAAAAAGTAATAAAAAAAAATACATTAAAAAATTGTATTAAAAACATATAAAATATATTTTTCGAATTAAAGAAGAATACATTTTAAAGCTTTTGATATTTGCTATTAAAAAACCATTGAAATTCACTGAAAAAAACATAGGTTATAGACAATATATAGTTAGGAATTAGCATTTACAAAACCTTGAAAATTCACTGAAAAAACCATAGGTTATAGACCATATATAGTTAGGAATTAGCATTTACAAAACCTTATTTTACTCACACAAAACCATTGAAATTCGCATATATAGTTAGTTGCACTAACTGTATATCGCGCACCCGCAATCCACTGCTGATCATGTCACATATTACATCATTCATGACATGGTCAGTGACATCACTGATGACATCACTAATGACATCTCAAATGACATCACTGATGACATCACTGATGACATCTCCAATGAAAAAGCGCGTTTCACACTTTTCGAACGTTAAATGTCAAATATTCCACATAATAAACGGACACTTGTACAAGGCGCTATTAACCGACGGGGTTTCTGGGCGCTGGTAAAAAAAGGCATGGAACAGACACGTGCTCGTCGTCCAAGTCTCCGGTTCCAGTCTCTATTCTATTTTATAATGTAAGAGATGTGTAAACATGTTTATGGGCTGCTGTAAACACAACCTTCAGACACACAAAAATAATCATTTGCCGCTCCTCATTTTATGGACCACAACCTCTCCTTCTCTGAAACTAGTCACCTGCAAGTAATCTCCTCAGGGCTGTCTGTTCAGTCATCAAAGATTGGCATGAACTCACACACCTTTCACTAATGACCCCACCTTACTGCTCTTGATTTAACCCACCACATCATTCATTCATCCTCCTGTCCGTCTTCCACCAATCGAGCATCCTTCCATCTCCGCACCCTCCCGGCCTCTGGGCACAAGTATCCGTCCGATACTTGGGTAACTAGAGCCTGGAAAACGTGGTTTTATAGCGCTTACGGAGATCGGTGTGCTTTATTACTGAATATTTAAATTGTAATTTCATCACAGAATCAAAGAGTTGGACCCCTGGGGGCTGTGTGCATCCATCCGATGCTTGTGCTACTAGATCGAAGAAACATGTTTTTATAGCGCTTCATGATGTGTCCTTATATCACTGAATATGTTCATTATAGCTTCCTACCAGAACCGGCGCGTTGGACCCCAGCTCCGTATCTGTGTTTAACGCCCGTGTGCACAAGAGGCCAGAAATATGAATGTTTTTCATAGCGCCTTGTATATGTGTACGAGAGCTGTATTTTTGTAGCGCCTCGTTATTTAAGTTGTCATTCATTTCAGAACCGAAGCGCTGGAGCCCCTCCCGGCGAAATATGTTTGAAACTGATATGAGCAGAAATGTATTTCTATTTATGGGACATTCCAGGCGTTCTCCAGTGCCAGGAAGAATCCATTAATTCCTGACTTCCTGATAATTAAAGGCAGCCAGCTGCACAGCTCCATCTGTGCACAGGCTATGAGAGCGCATTGTGCCTCCGTGACAGACAGACAGGCAGGATTGTTTGCTATGGGTGGCCTTCAACCCGGAAAAACATTAACAATCACAGGATGATACAAAGAAGTAACACATTTGGTGGACAATGCATCAATCCATACAGCCATCCATTCATTATACGGTCCGCCATCATGCACCCATTCATCCATCCGCCGCCATGCACTACCCACTTCCCCATCCATGCATCCATCCAGCCATCCACCCACCCAGCACCCATCCATGCATCCATCCATACACCCATCCATGCATCCACCACCCATCCATGCATCCATCTATACACCCATCCATGCATCCATCCATACAGCCATCCATTCATTATACGGTCCGCCATCATGCACCCACCCATTCATCCATCCGCCGTCATGCACCCATCCACACTTCCCCATCCATGCATCCACCCACCCAGCACCCATCTCTGCATCCATCCCCATCCATTATAACATCCATCATCAACCATCCTTCGACCCATTCTTAATTCACGCATTCATCCACCCACGCCATTATAACATACATAAAAAGTGAAGGTAGCGCTGCACTTGTAAGTGTGGCGACTTGATAGGAGGCTCGAACCCTGGTTGTCAGCACCAAAGTCGGCAGAGCTATCCCCCAGACCACATCCTCTCCATGTCATCGATGCGTTATTTCTTAGGTACATCAAATAATAACAACTTGCACCATTTTTTAAAGTTGCAGGCCGTTTTTAAAGTTGCATCATTATCATAACAACTTGCATCATTTGTTAAAGTTATTCGCCCGCTTGTGATCGCCCGTTTTTAAAGTTGCATCATTATCATAACAACTTGCATCATTTTTTAAACTTATTCGTCCGTTTGTGTTCTGTTTTTTTTGCCATGTAATCGACCGTTTTTAAAGTTGCATCATCATTATCAAGTTATTTGCCCGTGCGTGTTCTGCTTTTTTTGCGATGTAATGGCATTCTAACATCGCATGCGTTGTCATTGCATGCGATGTTAATGCCATCGCGCCGTAGTAGCATGCGGAGTAATAGGCTGCTATAAGAACGCCCATGCGATGTAAACGTCGCGGTGCGATAGCGCTGCGATGTATTTACATCGATGTAATGGGTGTTTCCCTGCAGAGTATTGTGATATTTAGTACTTCACTGTAATGGAATAAGAAAATGGCGACCACTATGCTGCCACGAACTGTAAGCAAGGTTGACAGTCTAGAGGAGCAATGAAAAGGGAAAAGGGTACTGCAAATAGCACTTTAAAAATGGTCTAGACTCCAGGGACTCTATGGTCCAGTGGAAGGCTAGGAGTAGCCGAAACGCGTAGGCCGTCCAATTTTCTGCACGGTATCTTTGCACATGGTGTGTGAATAAAAAATCATTTTGAAAAGATTTACCTGTTGCTGTGTCGTGACTCCGCCGTGAGGGAAGTAGAGGTGAGAGATTCTTAAGGAATATATATATATATATATGTATGTATGTATGTATGTATGTACGTACATACATACATACATACATACATACATACATACATACATACATACATAACACACACTCGAATCCACAGAGTGAAAGATAGATGGCACTCCAAGTTGGTGTTTCACCACAATAGGTTTATTGGCAGACACCCCTGCCCCCTTGACAGAAGCGTTTCACCGTTTAGGCTTCGTCAGTGTCAGTTACAATTACATTTCAGCCACCATTAAATCCCCAACCTTCCCTAAACATAGAGAAAGGACTAACTCCGCCGACAGTATTTCGGCGGCCATATTTGAACGTGCAATGTTGTAGTTCTTACACAGACATTAAAAGGTAATCAATGTACAGAGGAAATGGTGAACTTCAAGTGATTGTGCACATTTAAAAAGACAACATGGAGTTACCCAATATTATCTAAAATATTCCTCATTCGTGCGCCTAGGTGCTCCTATTTTCGGAGAATGGGGTGGAGGCAAAAGACAAGCAATCAAACAAATTATTTACATTCATACCTTTTGTTATTCCCAAGTGCCTATTGTAGCATTCCATGTGTTATAAAAAAGTGACAGTTAATCCTATGTTCTTCACAATGGATATATATATATCACCTCTATGTTTTATTAATTCCTGAACAACGTCACATGGCACCCTCCTCCACCTCTCAGGACTTTTATTCCCTGTTACACTTGCGCAAATATTTAAATTTCGCCCTGTATGGGCTTATAATCACTGTTGTCAATCCCCTCATCCTATTTTCACGCCCTCTATGGGCGTGTACTCCAATGCATTTTTTAGTCATACACAAAGGTCAGTTCTGGGAGAGAGAGAAGTTAGGAATAGCAGTGAGTTAAACCATGCATTGTCTACATGAGTTTATTAGTTTGCAGGGGCATGTTGTTGTGTCTATCGGTGCCATCTATACAAATAACCCTAGTTACTCTAGGTGGACCCACAGCTCCTCGTCATTATTCAGTCCTCTAGGTTGGATACTCTGGAGGTCGATGATATACCTGGACTCTAATGCCCTTACTTTGTCTCCACCCTGTTCTCTCTTCCCCAGTTGGTCAATGAGGCAAAAGGACAATAGATCCCTATTGCTCTTATGGTGGATTTCAAAGTGGCGTGTCACCGGGTAGTTTTTATCCCTATTCGTGATGGCACGCATGTGCTCCAAGATACGCTTTTTTGCCGGGTTAATTGTGCTCCCCATGTATCTTTTGGAGCACGGGCATTCCAGGCAATAGACTACAAAATCCGAGTTGCAATTCAGGAATTTTGTAATCTCTCTGACGGGTCGTGGGTCATTGGGTCTCCCTTCGTATTTCGTCCGCGTTTTACTGTACTTGCATGCTTTGCACTGCATGCACGGAAAAAAGCCATGAATAGGTTTGGATTTAGATGTTCTAGGGGATTCCTCAAAGTGGCTCCTAGTCAGGTGATCACTGAGAGACTGGCAGCGTCTGTACGTTACGGACGGCCTAGGTGGTAATTTGTTTTTCATGATAGTGTCCGTCCCTAGGATATGCCAGTTCTTATTGAATATTTGAACCAGTTTGCTGGATCTCATGTTATAGCTAGTGATCATTCTTGCTATACCTTCGGGCTCATCTTCCCTGACTTTGGTCCTAATGAGGTCCTTTCTCTCTATTAGCTCCACTCTACTCACTGCGATTGTTAAAAGTGACTTAGAGTACCCTCTATTCAGGAACCTTACTAGCGCATCATCCCGTGCCTGTGAGAAATCTTGGGGATCTGAACAGTTTCTCTTCAGGCGTAGTAGTTCCCCCAATGGGATGTTTTTTATCATGCTCTTGGGATGGTGGCTTGCCGCATGTAATACGGTGTTGCCCGCTGTGGGCTTCCGGTAGAGTCTAGTCTGTAGGGAGCTTCCAGTTACAAAGACCTCTAGGTCATGGTAGTATACCGACGTCTCACTGATGGTGCTCGTGAATCTTAAATTAAGATCGTTGTCGTTTAGCCTAGCGACATATTCCTCAGCCGAGGCGCTATATATATATATATATATATATTCACTGAAAAAACCATAGGTTATAGACCATATATAGTTAGGAATTAGCATTTACAAAACCTTGAAAATTCACTGAAAAAACCATAGGTTATAGACCATATATAGTTAGGAATTAGCATTTAAAAAACCTTATTTTACTCACACAAAACCATTGAAATTCCATATATAGTTAGTTGTACTAACTATATATTGCGCACCCGCAATCCACTGCTGATGATGTCACATATTACATCATTCATGACATGGTCAGTGACATCACTGATGACATCACTGATGACATCTCAAATGACATCACTGATGACATCACTGATGACAACATCCAGTGACTGTATGTTTCTTTAAAGTTAAAATATGTCTTATATATTGAAGAATGAGTGGATGTATAAGTGTCTGGATGATGTATTTAGTAGGTGCATGACTGACTGTATAAGTGAGTGATTAAATGTGTCTCACTGAGTGCATGGGTTAGTGACTAAACTGTTTTAAATTGTGCACCATTGTGTCTGTTGTTTTGTAATCTGATGCATGTGTTGATCATTAGCTATATGACTAACTATATGGGTTATTGATTAGTTGGCCAAGTATTTGTATGGGAGACTGAGTGTGTGTGTGGGTGGCTGGGAGGTGTATGACTCTGTGCATAGATGTGTGAGCAGTTGATTCACTAGATGTATGGGTTCAAAAGTGCATGTGGAAACAGCTGTATGGGCGGTTTACTGTGTGCATGAGTGTATTGGTGAGTGAATGGATATCTCAGTGCTACATGTCAAAGTAAGTACATATGTAAAACACAGTACATGTGGTAGTTGACATATATAAATAACTGTGCATAAGAGCCAGTGAATGTGTGAGTGGCTGTATGGATTATTGTGAACTTGTATCAGGGATTGTATAACAGAGTAAATATGTGTTATTATATGTTTCAATAAGTAAGGTGTGTTTAACTATATAGTTTTCGGAAATGGAGGTGTGATTGATTCTTTGCAAGACTGATTAGGTGTGTGAGTAACTCCATGGATGAGTGACAGTCTGTGAGTGTCTGTTTACACTGAGTGTATCTACGTTTTTATTAGAGTCTGAAGAGGTTCATCGTATCATCACATGAATGATGTCATGAGTAATGTGAAATGAGATGTCATCAGTGATGTCATCAGTGATGTCATTTGAGATGTCATCAGTGATGTCATCAGTGATGTCACTGACCATGTCATGAATGATGTAATATGTGACATCATCAGCAGTGGATTGCGGGTGCGCAATATATAGTTAGTACAACTAACTATATATGGAATTTCAATGGTTTTGTGTGAGTAAAATAAGGTTTTTTAAATGCTAATTCCTAACTATATATGGTCTATAACCTATGGTTTTTTCAGTGAATTTTCAAGGTTTTGTAAATGCTAATTCCTAACTATATATGGTCTATAACCTATGGTTTTTTCAGTGAATTTCATAGGTTTTTTAATAGCAAATCTTTATAAAAATAATACATTTTAAATCTAATTTTATATTTTATAATTTTTTTATTTTTTTTTAATATTATTTTTAGTGCGCTCCCGGGGCGCGGACAGGTGAACGCACGGGTAAGCGCAATCTTGCGCGTACTAATGCGCGTCCCGGAAGCGCTATTGCCGAGAACGAAAACAACATCGTGACGTATCGCGTAGCCGCCACGCCTTGCGTCATAAGACACGTATCGCGTAGCCGCGAGATGCGTCTTATGACGCACCGCGTAAGCGCACCCGGAAGCGCATACGATCGCGCAACGTAAGCGCCCCGATGCGCTTACGATACACGCCCGGGACGCGCCCCGGGGCGCGTAGCGTAAGCGCGTCAAACCATGTGACTTTAAAATAACACTTTTCATTGGTTCAGAACTTTTTTTTTTCCAAATTGTGTGAAACCCACCCATTTCTCTCACTATTGCTTTGTACTTGGAGAGAGCAAGAGCTGTTGTGTCTACTCTATCTCCTACTTTTCTGATCTCCAGCAATGGCTGCAAGAGAGTCATCCAGCAGTGATTCAGAGGGATTTTTAGATGAGGACCCTCCTCAGCAAAAGAAAAAAACCCATTTCATCTGGAAATTTTACGAAATCCCAGAAGGACAGAAAAAAGTCAACGCTCCCAAAGTAACATGCAAAATATGTGGGAGTAGTTTATCCAGAGGCAATCCTCTGAAAAAATATAGTTTTGGGAATGCTAATTTGATCCGGCATGTGAAAAGAAGACACCCTAACAACTTTGCCAGGGAGAATGTCAGAGAGCTGGCACGGAATGTACCCACAGATGGCGGCAGCACCTCCACTGGTGGAGCAACACCTTCGGGACCACCCCGTGGAAGAATGGTTCCTAACATTCAGCCGGTGTTTGCGGGCATCAAATTTTTGTGCAAAGAGTGTGACGAACTGCTCTGCTATGGGGAGCAGAGTGTTGAACTGATTGCCCTAAAGAAACAGCAACACCGCTGCTCTTCCAGTCCCTAAATTTTCAACATTTTTTGCTCCTGTTGAGCAGTTTTGGAATCCTTGTTTTTGTTTTTCCCTTGAAAAAAATCCCAAAAAAATATAAAATTGTTTTAAAAAGTCTAAAAAAATATAAAACAACAAAAACAAAAAAAAATATATAAAACAACAAAATCAAAAAAAAAGTTCTTTTCAGAACTACCTCCAATTTTTAAAAAGAAGCTTTATTTTTTTAAAAGTCTGTCATTTTTAATCTCCATGGTACGCTCCCCCGTACGCTCCCCGGTGCGCGTACCGGGCGCTCAACCCCGCGAAAATCGATTTTTTTTTTTTTTTTTTTTACCCGCAGGAGCCTTTTATGGCCCCCACATGAAACCTAGGGGGTCAGGGGGTGTGTACCCTGCCCCCTCTTGCTCATTTCCCCCTTTGATTTTTGCCACCTCTTGTGTCTCAATCCTACCGAGACACAAGATGGCGGCCGCTGCGGACTGTTTCGAATGTTTACAGACACCCGAGAACCAATCAGCTTGCCGTGCGCAAGTCGCGTGGCGCGCCTGAAGCGCTCCCCGGTACGCGTACCGGGGAGCGCTCCAGGCGCGGCTCTAGATATATATCTTTTTTTGAACGTTAATTTCTCAAAATCCACTGTAGCACATATATTGAGACCTACAAAAGGCACATCGGGCTACCAGTCCCTACAATTTTGCCAAGTTTCGTGCAAATCCATTCAGCCGTTCGGGCTAAAAGTGAGGCCAACCGCCCTATGGAAAACTCAATGTTAAAAACACGTTTTGGGACCCCCCTTTTTTCTCGGCCCCCCCTGGACGAACACCCCCCAAATTTTCAGGGGCTGCTCAGAAACAAAATGTTCCATTTTCCAGAAAATTTCATCCAATTCCGTCCACAAATGCCAAAGTTATTAGACATAGAATTTTCAAAAATCCCATAGGGAAAAAATCCTAACTATATATACCTACTGGCGACCGCCAGTAGGTAATATATATACATACATATATATATATATATATATATATATATATATATATATATATATATATATATCACAAGAAATCTTCAGACCTCCACTTTGCGCGGCGAAAGAAGAGACAGACCCCACGATATCCAGGCAGGTTATTTATTCACAAGCCTTCAAAATGCAACGTTTCGAGTACTGGCGTACTCTTGTTCACACACCACATTTGTATTTTTTTTTTTTATGTTGTTGGTTCTGACCCCACCTATGGGTCACGTCTCCCACACGTGCATCACATGATCCAACTTGTGGCCCGGATTAAGAAATTTAAAGCAACAATACGCCGCTATAAATATACTGAAAATCAGAGATATTGGATAATGTCACAATAATACATTTAAAATAAATAGAGATAAACATGATGCCGCTAGTGTCAATTCCACCACAGTAAACACTATTTGGTAGTTACAAAAATATATATTACTGTATAAATACATTAATGACTTCTTGTTGTATCTTTACTGCCTGAATGCAGATAAATGATCCACTGATTGATTTAAAATGATATGCCTGCATGCATAATTCATAACTCAATGAGCTAAATATGTCAATGGACCAAACAAAGTATATAAACATACAATGACATTGTGAGCAAATTTAAATGCTAGGCCTGACGCAGTATTGTTGAAACTTAAAACAGAGCTCAGCTGGATTATGTACAAAAAAGGAATTACCCCTAAACGCACCTTAGTGTACAACCGTGACTATAAGCTACAGTCCTATATATTTATTAAAATTTATACATTTATAAATTTCATTCTTCATAAATATTAAGACCTATTTACAAAAATGTATCTACAATAATAAACAAGTGCTCCTATATATTCACAGTGTAAAATAACCACCAAAAAAATAACCAAATACTGTTTAAAAGACCGCATTGTTTAAAAACAAAAACAACCAATCTAAGAACGGTAGTAGGACTGCAAGTCACCATATTAGAGTACATTTTTGTTTCTATCTTGATGTATATCTTGTAGATTACTCATATGTACTCCATTATAAAGTGCACAGTAAAGAATTGCTGAAACCTCCAGCATGGAGGTGTGATGGCCTGATTGTAGTGTGGATGCGATTGAACAGACATTCTACAAAAAATTGTGCAAATCCTCCGTCGCATTCAACCCGTTGGGTTGTTTGCTGTCAGGCTTGATTATGTACCGCATCTCCAATCTGCGTAGTAATTTGTCGCGATCGCCACCGCGTCTGAGAGGGGCAACAGCGTCAATTACATAATATGTAAAACAAGACAGATCCCTGTTATGTCTGATGTTGAAATGACGAGCCACTGGATACGCCCCATCGTGATTAACAATGGCGCGTAGGTGCTGCAATATCCTGACATGCACCTGGGCGCCGGTACTGCCCACATAGCGCAGGACCGAGTTTCCATAGGAAATCCGCAACATTCTATTGGGAATCACTTTTGCGCCGGTTGATGAATCTTCGCGAATTTTTCAAAGAACATGGCCCGCTCCGCTCCTTCCCTGAAAGCTTTGGGGGGATTCGTCAAGTGGGGGCTGAGAAAAAAGGTAAGTATGGGCAAAATTTGCGAATTCGCGTTCTGCGAATTGGCGCGAAATCGAATTCGCAATTCGCGAAATCTGCGAATTTGCGGATTTTTGTTTTTTTGCGTGTTCGTGGTTTTTTTTGCGTGTTCGCGGGGCTTTTTGCGTGTTTGCAGGCCGCTTGCATGGCGAAGTTACCCATGCGGTCGTGTATGGGCACAGCACCCTCTGGTTCACCACTGCCACCCTCTGATTCCTCACTGCCACCCTCTGGTTCACCACTGCCACCCTCTAATTCACCCCTGCCACCCTCTGGTTCACCCCTGCCACCCTCTGGTTCACCCCTGCCACCCTCTGGTTAACCCCAGCCACTCTCTGGTTCAGCACTGTCACCCTCTGGTTCACCACTGCCACCCTCTGGTTCACGACTGCCACCCTCTGGTTCATCACAGCACCTCTGGTTCACCACTGCCACCCTCTGGTTAACCACTGTCACCCTCTGGTTCAGCACTGCCACCCTCTGGTTCACCCCTGCCACCCTCTGGTTCACCACTGCCACCCTCTGTTCACCCCTGCCACCCTCTGGTTCACCCCTGCCACCCTCTGGTTCACCCCTGCCACCCTCTGGTTCACCCCTGCCACCCTCTGGTTCAGCACTGTCACCCTCTGGTTCACCACTGCCACCCTCTGGTTCAGCACTGTCACCCTCTGGTTCATCACAGCACCTCTGGTTCACCAATGCCATCCTCTGGTTAACCACTGTCACCCTCTGGTTCAGCACTGCCACCCTCTGGTTCACCACTGCCACTCTCTGGTTCACCACTGCCACCCTCTGGTTCACCCATGCCACCCTCTGTTTCACCACTGCCACCCTCTGGTTCACCCCTGCCACCATCTGGTTAATCACTACCACCCTCTGGTTCACCCCTGCCACCCTCTGGTTCACCCCTGCCACCCTCTGGTTCACCCCTGCCACCCTCTGGTTCACCCCTGCCACCCTCTGGTTCAGCACTGCCACCCTCTGGTTCAGCACTGTCACCCTCTGGTTCACCCCTGCCACCCTCTGGTTCATCACTGCCACCCTCTGGTTCACCACTGCCACCCTCTGGTTCACCACTGCCACCCTCTAATGAGACCTTTTGTGACGCAGCGGCAGCACAAAAGATGCACCATGGTGCTGGGTATTAACAACATGACGCATCTGAGAGATGCGTCACGTTGTAAAGCCCTGCACCATCAGGAGGCATTCCGGCGCAGGGGAGGGCGTTCCTGCGCAGGAACGCCTCCTAAAAGTGGCTGAGTGAAATCTACAAGATTTCACTCAGTCACTTTTCGGCCACTGCTGCGTCAAAACCCTGTGCCTGCTTGAAGCAGGCGCAAGGCTGGATGCAGCATTGGGGAGATAGGGTCCCCCAAAGCATTGCTGGAGCTGCGTCGCAAGTGCGACGCAGCTCCAGGAATGCACTGCTTTTATGGCAGAGATGCGTCACGCATCGGTGCCGTTTTTGCCACATGGTGCGCCGCATTGTAAATGCGGCGCACCATGGGTGGCGGAGCTGCGGCGCACAATAACTGGCGCATCCCTGGGGATGCGCCAGTTATTGTAAATCTGCCCCTATACATTTAGCCAACGAGGGAGCACTTACTGATTAGACAGTAGAAAGTACTCCAGTTGAGTAGAGGTATTGCACAAAAAGGTGGCATCTTCGTGGACAAACACGCAGGGCGGGATTCATTCTGCCCCCTGTTAGACTTGTTTTTGTGCCCTTCTGCCCTCTGTTGGACTCGTTTTTCCCTTGTTTTTCTGCCCTTCTGCCCTCTGTTAGACTCGTTTTTCCCTTGTTTTTCTGCCCTTCTGCCCTCTGTTAGACTCGTTTTTTGTGCCCTTCTGCCCTCTGTTATTCCCTTGTTTTTGTGCCCTTCTGCCCTCTGTTAGACTCGTTTTTTGTGCCCTTCTGCCCTCTGTTATTCCCTTGTTTTTGTGCCCTTCTGCCCTCTGTTAGACTCGTTTTTTGTGCACTTCTGCCCTCTTTTAGACTCGATTTTCCCTTGTTTTCTGCCCTTCTGTCCTTTGTTAGACTTGTTTTTTGTGCCCTTCTGTCCTCTGTTAGACTCGTTTTTCCCTTGTTTTTCTGCCCCTCTGCCCTTTGTTAGACTGCTTTTTGTGCCTTTCTGCCCTCTGCATCACCACATCATCACTCAGCGCTACCCCAGCATCACTCAGCACCACCACATTATCACTCAGCACCACCACATTATCACTCGGCACCACCACAGCACCACTCAGCACCACCACAGCATCACTCAGCACCACCACAGCACCAATCAGCACCACCACAGCACCACTCAGTGCCACGACAGCATCTCTCAGCACCACCACAGCATCACTCAGCACCACCACATTATCACTCAGCACCACCACATCACCACTCAGCACCACCACAGCATCACTCAGCACCACCACAGCATCACTCAGCACCACCACAGCACCACTCAGCATCACTCAGCACCACCACAGCACCACTCAGCACTACCACAGCATCACTCAGCACCACCACAGCACCACTCAGCACCACCACAGCACCACTCAGCGCCACCACAGCATCACTCAGCACCACCACAGCACCACTCAGCACCACCACAGCATCACTCACCGCCACCACAGCATCACTCAGCGCCACCACATTATCACTCAGCACCACAACAGCGTCACTCCGCACCACCACAGCATCACTCAGCACCACCACAGCACCAAACAGCACCACCAGAGCACCACTCAGCGCCACCACAGCATCACTCAGCACCACCACAGCACCACCACAGCACCACTCAGCACCACCCAGCATCACTCAGCACCATCCCAGTATCATTCAGCACCACCACAGCACCACTCAGCATCACCACAGCACCACTCAGCACCACCACAGCACCACTGAGCACCACCCCAGCATCAATCTGCGCAACCATTCAACAACAACTGGTTCAAATATGTTCTCTCAATGTTTCAAACTTTATTACAAATGTCACAAAAAGATGTTAATATTTCACTTCTGTTCTTGGATTTTCGTCACAATAAAATACACTGAACATAATCTTCACAAAAGTTAGTTACAAAAGTTTAAGCTATTGCCATTATAAATGAAAATCACTTTTATTTAAGTATTAATTATTTAAAAAAATTAAAAGCCATTGTAATTTGTAATATCAATACAGCTAAGTCACGTAAATACAAAACATGTTGCATTACAAATGCTATAGGTGTCACATTTGCGAAAGTCATAACTATTGGCATTGTAAATGACAAAGCTAATAAATTAGCTATTTTCAAAACCAAAACATAAATAAAAAAATGGTCATTTACAAGACCAATAGCTCAAACTTTCCTAATGCGAGACCTATTGCATTGCAAATGCTTGTTTTTATATCTGTCAGTGCTTCCTGTTGGGGTTTAATTTTCGTGACAGGCGCCTCATTGCCTACTTGTAACTATTCTCTGACCCTGCTTCAAGGGTCAGAGCAGGGTCAGAGAATAGTTGCAAGTAGGCAACGAGGCGCCATGAAGCACTTACAGGCTTACAGCAGCAGGTGCCAAAGTTGAAGTTAATTTCTTTGTAACCCTTTTGTAAAAGGTTACAAAAAATTAGCTTCAAATTTTGCACCTGCTGCTGTAACCCTGTAAGTGCTTGGCTGAAAATTCGTCCCCGCTGATTTTACCGCGATTTCGCGAGATTCGCGGATCGTGACATCGCGTAAAATCCGCAAATTCCGCGAGCGGAACGAATTTTCAGCCCATGCTTGAAAAAAGGGGGTTCCCAAAATGTGTTTTCCCCATGTTATTTTCCATAGGACGATTAGACACGGCTACAGCCCGAACTGCTGAACGGAATTACAAGAAATTTGGCAAAATGGTAGAATCTGATTCGCAGATCACGCTTTTGCTTAAATGGTGTAAATCCCTTCAGTAGTTCTTGAGAAAATCAAAAGAAAAAAGAACTATATATCTAGAAGCGGGCACCGTGCGTGCACCCGTGCGCGTATTGGGTGTGCTCGAGCGGAATTCTGATTTGCTGTTAGACGTCTGTCACCATTCCAATCGGTGGAAACCAGGAAATGTTGGCCGCCATTTTGTCACTCCCAGGCAGAAGACAGCCAAAAACAAAAGGGGAGAACCTGAAAAGGGGGCAGGGTAGAGACTCCCTGACCCCCTAGGCCTTCTCAGGGGGTCCCTGTAGGACCCCGAAGGTCAAAATAAATCATTAAAAAAAAAAGAAATCGCGATGTGCGCGCACGGTGCACGCACCCTCGAGGCAGAAGAGAGTCAAAAACAAAAGTGGAGAACGTGAAAAGGGGGCAGGGTAGAGACTCCCTGACCCCCTAGGCCTTCTCAGGGGGTCCCCGAAGGACCCCGAAGGGCAAAAATCCAATTTTTTTGCTAAAAAAAATCACGATGTGCACGCACGATGCATGCGCACGGTGCGCGTACGTCGGCTAAAAAAAAAAAAATCTGTTAAATAACAAGTTTGAGTGTTTAAATGTTGGTTGGCTCTAAAAAGAGCCGTTGTGTTCATTGAGTGTTTTTTGTACCTACAAGTAAGTACCGATGCAGAGTCTAAAGTTCAAGAGGATGACTCTGTTCCCCTCATCTGTGAAATGTACACCGTCTCCTCTATAAATGCCTTGCATGTTGTAACGCAAGTTGTTGTGGTATATAGAACCCATACCATAGTCTCTGAGGAAAGCAGAAACAAACTTATTTATATGTTCCCTTGCTTTCTCAATCTGTGGACAATATTGGTTGGACCAGTTTTGCCTTTTGCATATATTAGAATATACAAAGGCAGTATGTGGAAAAAGTGACATCAATTGCCCAAAGGTGTTCTTTAAAAGCATTTCCAGACCTACCCGAGTCAAAGTGCCTAGGTCATTGCCACCACAGTGCACAATTATGAGGTCAGGGTGTGGGAGATGCAAAAAGGATTTTACCAATGGCATCAATTGGTGACATCTCAATCCTCTCTGGCCAATCCAAATAATATCCACATTTGGTAAATCAAGGTTGAGAAAGCATCTATTTGCTGCATACCTTTCACTCCAGAAAACATAGCTGTGTCCCACTATCCACACTCTAAGCATCTTGAAGGGAGATCTGGTTGTACTCAGATGGGCTCTGGAAATGAAATGGCAGTTTGAAAAGTAGGAGTTTAGAAAAAAATGTGGATGAGATTCAGTGCACTTAAAAAAAAAGAAATGATTCGTGGTTTCTGAAAATTCAACATTGAAAACCAGGGTGCATGCTACTGTTTTTTAGATGGAGAAATGCTAATGGTTGAGAAAAAGTCATTGAAAGGAACATTGCACAGGATAAGCTGGTGTATTGAGAAGTCAAACACCCTTGCTGCTTTGGTTTGTAACATTGTGTGATGAACTTTTCACCTGTGTGTTCAGTTAGGTGTTCTATGGAGTGTTACCATGGTAACAGGCAGAGAGAGCAGTGGGGGAAGGTTGAACATTATGTGAGATTGAAATGTAGAACCAATTAAAATGTTAGTTTGGTTTTGAATTCGTGTGGGAAGATATTTCATTGGTTATCTACATGAATATGTGTGGAAAATGAAAGGAAAGCAATGCCATTCTATGGTTCCAGTGACTGATGCACAATTCAGAGATTCTGCTTAAGAAAATCTGGTGTGTGATTGACACTGTTCTAAATCTACAAAAGCATTTTTAAAGGTGAGCTGTTAATTTGTAAGGGGATCTATGTTGTGCACTTAAAGTTAATAAGAAAAATGTGTTCTAATGTGGAAGCAGGAGTTTATTTGTATAGAGTCTGATGTGCTGCACAAATGCCATAGAAAATCTTTCAGTAGCATGTGGCAGAATAATTTGCTTAGTTGATGTGTTTAAAAATATGGAAATACATGTACTCATGAAGTGAGTCAGGCTTTGGACATACAGTGCTTTATACTCCTAGCTCTTGCATGATACCATACACTGCCCAAACACAACTGCATTGCTCTAAACTCAAAAATATCAGTACCACCTTGACCCCCTACATTGCCTGAACACCACTGCACTGTCCTAAAGCCTGAAACACCATCCCTAGCAAAACCTGCTAAACTCTTTCAACACTACTGCGCTGCTCTAAACCCTGAAACAGCACTCCCAGCAAGACTCTCTTTCATTGTAGTAATCATTTTACTGAATTGCAAGGGATACTGTCATGTGTCTAAGATCACAGTGTGAGTCAGTATTTATTTTCAGAAAAATGTGGCAGAATAATTTGCTTAGTTGATGTGCTTAAAAATATGGGAGTACATGTACTGATGAAGTGAGTCAGGCTTTAGGACATGTAGTGCTTGAAAGTCCTATGCAGCATGTGTGTCAGGCCTCTTAATTCCCAAATAGTCTCCATGCTGTGTAATAAAGATCCTGGATGTGCTGTAGAAATGCCATAGCAACTCTCTCTGTAGCATGTAGTAATCATTTCAGTGAATTTTCATTTCTACATTCTCAGTCCCACCTTGACCCCATACACTGCCTGAACACCACTGCACTGTCCTAAACCCTGAAACACCATCCCTAGCAAAACATGCTAAACTCTTTCAACACTACTGCACTGCTCTAAACCCTGAAACATCACTCCCAGCAAGACCATCGTTCACTGTAGTAACCATTTTACTGAATTGCAAGGGATACTGTCATTTGTGTAAGAACACAGTGTGAGTCAGTATTCATTTCAGTAAAAATGTGGCAGAATAATTTGCTTAGTTGATGTGTTTAAAAATATGGGAATACGTGTACTCATGAAGTGAGTCAGGCTTTAGGACATGTAGTGCTAGAAAGTTCTATGCAGCATGTGTGTCAGGCCTCTTAGTTCCCAAATAGTCTCCATGCTGTGTAATAAAGATCCTGGGTGTGCTATAGAAATGCCGTAGCAACTCTCTCTGTAGCATGTAGTAATCATTTCAGTGAATTTTCATTTCTATATTCTCAGTCCCACCTTGACCCACTACACTGCCTGAACACCACTGCACTGTCCTAAAGCCTGAAACACCATCCCTAGCAGAACCTGCTAAACTCTTTCAACACTACTGCACTGCTCTAAACCCTGAAACACCATTCTCAGCGAATGCCCCTATAATGTTGAAACACCACTGCACTGCCCTAAACCCTGAAACAGCACTCCCTGTATGATCTCCTACACTTCCTGAACACTGCTGCTGTGCCTTAAACTCTGAAAGAACACCTCCTGCTATACCCCCTACACTGGGTGAATACTAGTGTTGTTTTCTAAACCCTGAAACAGCACTCCCAGCAAGACCCTCTTTCACTGCAGTAATCATTTGTCTAAGATCACAGTATTCATTTCAGAAAAATGTAACAGAATAATTTGCTTAGTTGATGTGTTTAAAAATATGGGATTACATGTAGTGCTTGAAAGTCGTATGCAGCATGTGTGCCAGGCCTCTTAATTCCCAAATAGTCTCTTTCCTTTCTTCCTCCATCACTACCCTTCTCTTGCTCTATCCCTCCCTCTTTTCTCTCTCCCCCTCACTCTCTTTCCTTCACACCATCTCTCACTCACTTTCAGTCACTCCCCTACTCTCACTCCCTTTTGCTCACTCCCCTTCCTTTATTTCCTACCTCACTACCCTTTCCTCCATCCGTCTCTAAGTCTCTTCCTCTGTCTTAGTCACTATAACTGCCTCACTCCCTCACAGTCCCTCACTCTCCCTCTCTTTCTCTCACTGTATCCCTCTCTCTCCACCACTCTTCCTTTTCTTTCCTCTCTCTTTCCATAAATCCTTCTCTCTCACTCACTACTTTTTCCTCTCTCTTAATATGCTTCTTTTTCCCTCACTCCCCTTCCCTTTCCCTTATATCCCTTCCTTCACTGTCACTGCCCTTCACTCAATCTCACTCCTCTTACCCTACTTCATGTTCTCCTCTCAGTGCATCACTCCCATTCCCTTTCTCCTGCTCCCGTCCCTCACTCCCCCTCACTCTCTTTCCCTCACTCCATCCGTCAGTCCCCTGCCCTCACTCCCCTTTCCTCATTCCCTTTTGCTAACTCCCAATCCTTTAGTCCCTCACTCCCCTTCACTCCATTTCTCTCTCCCTCTCTTTCTCTGTGTCACTCAGTCTAACCACCTCACCCCCTCTCAGCCACTCGCTCTCCCTCTCTTTCTCTCTCACTCTCTCCCTCTCTCTATCTCTCTCACCCTTCCTCTCTTTCCCTTTCTGTTTCCTTCACTCCTACTTTATCCCTCAGTCCCCTCTACTCTCTCTTAATCTCCTTCCATGTCTCTCATTTCCCTTTCGTGACCCCTCATACCCCTTCTCTCACTGTTACTGCCTTTTCCTCACTCCCCTTCCCTCACTCCCCTTCCTTCACTCCTCTTTCCTCCACTCCTCTTTCCTCCCTCACTTACTCCCCTTCGTTCACTCGCTACCTCACTTTTTTTCATCCATGTTTCTCTCCCTGTCGTACTCTGTCTCACTTACTCTAACTGCCTCACTCTTTCTCAGTTCATTGCTCTCCCTCTCTCTCCCTTGCCCCTAATCTCATTTCCTCTCTCTTTCTATCAGTCTTCCTCTCTCCCTCACTCACTTTCCCTCACCCTCATACCCCTTTCCTAACTGTCACTGCCCTTCACTCACTGTCACTCCCCTTCCCCCACTCCACTTCCTCCTATCTGTATCTCACACCCCTTCCCTTTTTCGCTCCCTTCCCCTCACTCCCCCTCGCTCTCCTTCCCTCACTCCATTCCTTACTCCCCTTCCCTCACTCCCCTTCCCTAACTCCCTCCATCCCCTCACTCCCCTTCTGTCTCCTTCACTCCTATTCTCGCACTTTCCCTTACCCCCTTTTTCTCATCCTCATACCTCTTCCCTCACCGTCACTCCACTTCCCTTACCTTCACTCCCTTTACCCTGCTCTACTTCCCCCTCTCTGTCCCTTACTCCCCTTCCCTGTCCCCATCCCCCGCTCCCTTTCTCTCACACCCCCTCCCTCACTCTCCTTTCTTTACTGCCATTCCCTTACTCTTTCACTCTCCTTATCTCACTCCCCTACCCTTAGTCCCCTTCTTTCAGTCACTCTTTCACTCCGCTTTCCTCACTCACCATACTCCCCTTTCCTCACTCATTCCTCAGTCCCTTCCTCCCCTTCACTCAGTCATTTCAGTCATTCATTTATACACTACACATTCATTCAAAAAAAGTATGACACAGTATATAAGAAATATAGCTCTTCTTGGAGAAGTGAAGTTAGTTCTTAGAAGAACTGTTTTTTTTGTTTTAAATTTTTTTAGTGTTTTTTTGAACAATTTTATATTTTTGGGGGGATTTTCTGTAACAAAAAAGAAAACAGGTAACCAAAAACTGCTCAACAGGAACAGGAACAAAAATAATAAAAGAAAAAAATGAACGGCGGGAGCATCTGTGCTGCCTCTTCTTTGCCACGATTGAATCAATCATTTGTTCTCCGTAGCACAACATTTTGTTGCAATAGTTGCAACGTATATGTACGTCTGCAAAATCCGTCTGGATGTCTGGAGCACTTGCAGATGGAGATGCTCCTGAAGAAGAGGTGCTGGGGACGGCAGCTGGAGGATTGTTTCTGAGGTCTTGAGTAGATGCCCGAGCAAAGTTGTTGGTATGAAGATTTTTCACATGCCGAATCATAGTTGCAATGCTAAAAGAATAATGTTTGGAGGCATCACCTATTGAAAGGATGGTGCCACAGATTTTGCAGGTGACTTTGGAAGCATTCACCTTTATTTGCCCTTCTGGGTATGTAAAAAACTTCCATATAAAAGACTCCTTGGTTTTCTTCTGTTTTGGCTGCTCAGGCAAAATCTCCACATCAGAGTCTGAAGAAGATTGATGTTCTGCCATTTTCAAACCAAGAAGAAAATACTGAAGATGCTTCTCCCAAGAAAAAGATACATATATGAATAGATGAAGTGGTGTTTGTATAAGTGTGTAGACGAGTAAATGTAAGTATAATCAATTGTTTGCATAAGTCACAAGGAAGTGAATACAATGTGTGCTGGTGTGTAATGTTGAAATAGGCGAATAAGTATATTTGGTAGTGTTCTGTTAATTATTCACTGCATATAACTCTGAATCTATAGGTAAGTGATTAGATGTGTGTATAGATCTATGAATCACTGAGTGGATGTCATTTGAGATATAATCAGTGATGTAATCTGTGATGTCACTGACCATGTCATGAATGATGTAATATGTGACATCATCAGCAGTGGATTGCAGGCGCGCAAGTTATAGTGAGTACAACTAACTATAACGGGGGAATTTCAATGGTTTTGTATGAGTAAAATGTCCAGCTAACTATAACTGGTGTGAAACCTATGTTTTTTTCAGTGAATTTCAAAGGTTTTTTAAATGCTAATTCCTAACTATAACATGTGCGAAACCTATGGTTTTTTCAGTGAATATATATAAATATATATATATATATATATATATATATATATATATATATATTACCTACTGGCGGTCGCCAGTAGGTATATATAGTTAGGATTTTTTCTCTATGGGATTTTTGAAAATTCTATGTCTAATAACTTTGGCGTTTGTGGACGGAATTGGCTGAAATTTTCAGGAAAATGGCACATTTTGTTTCTGAGCAGCCCTTGAAAATTTGGGGGGGGGGGTTCGTCAAGGGGGGGCCGAGAAAAAAGGGGGGTCCCAAAACGTGTTTTTAACATTGAGTTTTCCATAGGGCGGTTGGCCTCACTTTTAGCTCGAAGGGCTGAATGGATTTGCACGAAACTTGGCAAAATTGTAGGGACTGGTAGCCCGATGTGCCTTTTGTAGGTCTCAATATATGTGCTTCAGTGGATTTTGAGAAATTAACGTTCAAAAAAAGATATATATCTGTAACAGCGGACCGGGCAGCGCTCCAGTTCGCGTACTTTTCGCGCAACGGAGCTTTGTGAAGCGAAGCTGATTGGTTCTCCGGCGTCTGTAAACATTCCAAACAGTCCGTAGCGGCCGCCATCTTGTCTCTCGGTAGGATCGAGAGACAAGAGGAGGCCAAAGCGAAGGGGCAAATGACCATAAGGGGGCATAGTAGATCCTCGCTGACCCCCTAGGTTTGATGTGGAGGTTTTAAAAGGGCCCCGCGGGGCAAAAAAAAAAAATAATAATAATAATCGAACGGCTGAATGGATTTGCACGAAACTTGGCAAAATATTAGGGACTGGTAGCCCGATGTGCCTTTGCTAGGTCTCAATATATGTGCTCCAGTGGATTTTGAGAAATTAACGTTAAAAAAAAGATATATATCTGTAAAAGCGCTCCGCTTCGCGTACTTTTCGCGTTAAGGAGCTTTGCGAAGCTGATTGGTTCTCCGGCGTCTGTCAACATTCCAAACAGTCCGTAGCGGCCGCCATCTTGTCTCTCGGTAGGATTGAGAGACAAGAGGAGGCCAAAGCGAAGGGAGAAATGACCATAAGGGGGCATAGTAGATCCTTCCTGACCTCTTAGGTTTGATGTACCATTTTGCCAAGTTTGGTGTAATTCCGTTCAGCCATTCAGGCTGTAGACGTATGTAAATGTCCTATGGAAAATTGCATGGGGAAAACACATTTGAAAGTGTTGAAATTTAGAACCAATTAAAATGTTACTTTGGTTTTGTATTTGTGTGTGATGAAAGTTAATTGGTTATGTATATATGTCAAATGAGAGGAAACCACAGCCATTTTGTGATACTACTGTCTGAGGTACATTTGTGAGGAATTTTTGGTGGTGAATTTCTGGTGTTTGATTTACACAGTACTAACACTTCTCCTACTTTTAAAAAGGTAAGTTGTTAATTTGTAAGGGGAACTATGTTGTACACTTGAAGATAATTTGAAAAATGTTTTCTGTTATTTATTTGCAGTCCTTCTGTTATACTAAATACTTGATAAAGTTAGTTTTATATTATGTATTACTAAAAACGATAAATGAAAGTGATTATTTTTTTCTGCAATTTACAGCAAGCAATTTCAAAATAAAATGGCTCACAATGAAGAGACCGTGGCAATTTCTTTGTAAGGGGAACTATGTTGTACACTTGAAGATAATTTGAAAAATGTTTTCTGTTATTTATTTGCAGTCCTTCTGTTATACTAAATACTTGATAAAGTTAGTTTTATATTATGTATTACTAAAAACGATAAATGAAAGTGATTATTTTTTTCTGCAATTTACAGCAAGCAATTTCAAAATAAAATGGCTCACAATGAAGAGACCGTGGCAAAATAAAATGGCTCACAATGAAGAGACCGTGGCAATTTCTTTTGAATTGTCCACTACATTGATTGAAATTGAGAGCACCAATAATGAAATATTGTCACAAGGAGGAGATGACTTGTATGATTCCATTAGATTGATTGAAATGGACAGCACCAATAATGAAATATTGTCACAAGGAGATGACTTGAATGATTCCACTACATTGATTGAAATTGAGAGCACCAATAATGAAATATTGTCACAAGGAGGAGATGACTTGTATGATTCTATTAGATTGATTGAAATGGACAGCACCAATAATGAAATATTGTCACAAGGAGGAGATGACTTGAATGATTCCACTACATTGATTGAAATTGAGAGCACCAATAATGAAATATTGTCACGAGGAGATGACTTGAATGATTCCACTACATTGATTGAAATTGACAGAACCAATAATGAAATATTGTCACAAGGAGGAGATGACTTGAATGATTTTTTTGATCAATCTGTTGATGGCGAATTTATCGAATGTTTGGAGACCATAGAGTTACAAGAATCATCATTGCAGACTTTTCATGAGGAAATTGCTGATGAGGACATGTTACTAGTTCTTTCAAATTTAGAAAATTCTGAAGAATAAATTTATATTTAGAAATCAAAAATTGTTTGAGACATTATTCATTTTTATTTTTAATTTATGAGGTTGTAGCGAAGTGATTGTAGTATAAAATGAGACTTATAGTATAGAGTGCAACATTTTTATGTTACATGGTAAGTTTACTCATATTTACTTCCCTTCTGCCACTATATTATCTCCAATGTGTATTTGACATCTCTTCTTCATCTCCGGCCTCCTTTCTCTCACTGTGTGTCTCCGATGCATCTTATCGCTGCTATTTTGTGTAATTACAGAAGAGAGTAAAATAAAATAGTTCGGAACGTGAAAAGGGGGCAAAGTAGAGTACCCCTCACCCCCTAGGCCTTTTCAGGCGGTCCCAAAAGGATCAGTTTCTGCTTTCCTGAGAGATTATGGTATGAGTTCCATATACCACAATAATTTGCATTACAACATGCAAGATATCTATCTCCTATTACCAACTTTTGGAGATATTCGCGCTAAGCGCGAATATCTCCAAAAAGTAACACCTGCCCTGAGCAGTTCTTAGCCATGTTATCCAATGGGAGGTGGATAACATGGCTAAGAGCATTAGCTCGGTAATGCATGAATATCGCTGACTTTTTAGCGCTATTCATGCATTGCGGCCGTTTATTATCGCATTTGCGATAAACCTTGATAATAGCAAGGTTTATCTTCGATAATTTCTGACGATGCTCAGCGGTAAAAAATTCGTTGGTAAGCATCGTTAGCGATAAATATCGCTTAACTTTGGTAATATGCACCAACGTCTGTTAACGTTCGATTCGAAGGAAATGAGGAAGTGTTGAAAAACATTGTCTGCGCCATCTTGCCTTTTTGGAAATGCCACACTTTTGTCGTGCACGGCAGCCATTTTAGATGCCTTGACCAGACCCACTCTCTGCACGCTGTCGATTCGTAGCATGGCTCCCCACCCTCGCAAGCATCTTCCCCAGGCACTGGTCACCCCCGCTCTCTGTCTTATGCATCGGCAATAAACCTCCCCCCATCTGCGCTGCTCTTCCCTGAAAATCACACTCTGTGCCCGCCCGACACCTCCCTTTCGCCCTATTCACTACCGCACCATCTGACACTCCTCTTCCTCTGTGTCCGATTTTTCAGGCTATCACCTAGCCCTGCAGATGTAGTTTATGGCCCCAGCTGTAAAGAATCACCCCTCTTCAAAGGAGTTATAGTAGATCAAGGCCCACACCCGATGAGATCCGTCACACCACACGTGTTCCTACTATCTGAAAACCATCCTGTATTGTGATTGGGGAGGGGACCGAGCCTGAAGCGGAAGATTCCAGGAATGACTCTTTGTACATCAAAGTTTTTACAATTATGTGTCACATTAAAAATATATAGCACTCCAACAAAGTAGTAGGAATATAAAACTTTAATAACATATAAATATATACAACAAAACAAAAACAGTAAAAACATTTAAACAACGAAGAGACCGTGGCAATTTCTTTTGAATTCCTGATGAGGACATGTTACTAGTTCTTTCAAATTATGAAAATTCAGAAGATGTTGCCTGGGGGTGGGTCGTCAGTAGCAGTCTGTTGTGCGAATAGTTCCAAGGCAGCAGAACACGCTGAAATCTAGATGGCACGAAAGTGATGTCTAGTAAGTTGCCGCCCAGCAAATAACGGCGTGGGGCGCCGCGGGGGTGAGTGAGTCCAGTAGGCACCACAGCTATTCTTACCGGCATTGCAGAATTACTGCTGGGGACAATGCCTGTGCTGTAGCAGGGTCACAGCAGAAACAAAAAGGATTCTGTTGAAGATGTTGTTGGTTTTCAATTTGAAAACAGTTCTGGTGTCAACTGCTATGCTAATGTAGTGGTTAATGTTTTGTTTTCTCTAGAAAATGTAAAAGAGGGGGAGGCAGTCCAAAGTTCCGTTAAAAGGGCAAAGGAAAGGATCGGTGGTTTGAACTATCAGTCAAAAAGGGGAGGGGGTGCAACAATTTTTCCTACCGGGTCACACTGTGCTTTCACCGGAACTGAGGTCTGCAGGATTCTAGTAATTCAAAGTGAGGCTGGCGCCAGCATGGGAGCGCCGACGTCCCGCGGATACAGTTTCGTCACTCCACGGGCGATCATGGCAGTCATTCCCCATCGGGGGTCGGAGACTCCCGCGGCTCCTCTAGAATCTTCAAGGTCGTGGAGGACTACGGTGGTGGAGTCAACCAGTGACCGGGCCATTTCTTTATGCTGGGCCCGCTCTTGCCAGGTTGACCGCCATTTTGAGAGTTCGGTAGCTACTGGCGATCGCGGGGTCAAATGAGCGGACGGGCTCCACCCTGCCGGGCGAGACGTTGCAGCATGGCCACAGTGGAAGAACCCTTTTCCGGGCGCCTGGAGCGCTGAGGGTGCAGCTGGGAAGCCTCCACCTGGGGAGGCTGGAGAGGCCTGTTCGCACCGTCTCTCCCTCCCAGTGCACCCCACGGCGTCTCGCTTGAGATTTGTTATGGCCGGACCAGGCGATGAGGACGAGGGGGGGGGGGGGGTCGGAGGCATGTGCAAGACATCCCCCCCCAGTGTTGTCGCAGCCATTATTCAAGAAAGAAGAAGTGTCCCGTCCGTCTTCGGGCCGGGCTTCCGGTGGATGTCGGCCGGACGCCCCTGGCTCTGGCCCCATGAACGGGTTTCTTGGTTTATCGGCTGCAGCCGTATCCCGTCGGCCTCGGCCCCCCGATCGTTGGTGGCCGGACCGGAAGAGCATGTGGCGGGACTACCTGCAACTCTCAAGGGCCACCGCGGCCGGACTGGGAGAGAGAGGGGAGGGTCGAGGAGACATTCCCCCCCCCTGCAACTGTTCAGCGTTGTAAAGGCAATCCCCTGGCCGGGTCCCGCTGGCCTCGGCCTCTCCTCCGGCTACACCCTACGTTAGGATCTCCTGGCCGAGGCGTGGCAGCAGGACCCGCCTTATATGGGCTGCTCCCGGCTGGGCGTAGCCGCAACCCTGCCCCACCTTGGAAGTTTCCAGAGTGGGGGCGGATGTTCTACTGACTTGCATTTTCCCTAGTCTATCGATTTTTTTGGCGTGGCAGGCGGTGGGACAGCGAGGGGTGATTTGGTTTCTCTTACAGTTTTTCTGGTCTCTCACCACTGGCATATTTTAACGTTTTCTTGTTTCTAGGACATTAATAGGTTTTATCATTACGTTATGTTATCGTTTCTTTGTTCGTTGTTTAATAAAAGTTCATGTTCATCAGTGGCCTACTGATTTTCGTTTTCCTATTCTTTTCTTTCCAGGTTGTTTCATGCTAAAGTTTCTGTTAACAGGATACAGTGATCACTTCGTTATTATTGCATATGTCCTTTTCACTAGGGGTGCTCTCTGGTCGGGCCAGATGACGTATCTCTAGTAAATGGTCCGGGTGAAACAGGTGCATCAATCAGTGGGGAGTAGATAGGCATGACAGATTACAACGGGGGAGAAAGGTCCGCATTACGTACCCTTTCACTATTTGCAAAGATTTTCCTACGTATATTTGCAAACAGGGAATACCTCCAAAAAGAACCAATTCCCAAACAGTCAATGTTTGGGGAAACAATCAATCAATGAGGAACGAAATAGGCACGACGTGTTAAAGGTTTGCGTTACCTACCCTTCACTATCTGCAAAGGGAGAGAGAATATTCCTATTCTTCCTCGTTTGCAGGCAGAGAAGATTCTTAAGAGAACCAACTTCGAACAATTCAATGCTCGATTCAAACAATCAACAAGGGGTACTGTGAACACAAATGAACGCCGCTTATGTACATACACATTGGTATTATCAACAGGTTGTTCCTAATGTTTCTATTTCAGGGAGGTCAAAAAGAGATCCCATTAGTGGCCTACTGATTTTGCTCGATTCCTTTTGTTTTTTTACACGATTTTTCGCTATCTGCAAAGACTAAACAGAGTATTGCGACTCTGTGCTTGTTTGTAAATAGAGAATGAACCAAAGAGAACAATCAATCAAATGGAGAGAGAAGCAGGCACGACGGATTACAACGGGGGCAAAGGCCTGCGTTAACTACCCTTCACTATCTGCAAAGAGAGAGTACTCCTAATAGAAATGAGGGGTGGGGGCAGCATTCAAAGCAGATCAGTGTGCATAAACACGAAAATGTTTTTACTTACCACGTACTTGACATTCGACAGCTTATGATATTTGCTATTAAAAAACCATTGAAATTCACTGAAAAAACCATAGGTTATAGACCATATATAGTTAGGAATTAGCATTTAAAAAACCTTATTTTACTCACACAAAACCATTGAAATTCCATATATAGTTAGTTGCACTAACTATATATCGCGCACCCGCAATCCACTGCTGATCATGTCACATATTACATCATTCATGACATGGTCAGTGACATCACTGATGACATCACTGATGACATCTCAAATGACATCACTGATGACATCTCATTTGACATCATTCTTGTGCTAATACGATAAACCTCTTCAGACTCTAATATAACCTTAGATACACTCAGTGTATACAGACACTCACACACTGCCACTCATCCATGGAGTTACTCACACACCCAGTCAGTCATGCAAAGAAACAATCTCACCTCCATTTCTTCAACTATACAGTTAAACACACCTTACTTATTGAAACATATACTAACACATATTTACTCTCTTATACAATCCCTGATACAAGTTCACAATGATCGATACAACCACTCACTCATTCAGTGGCTCTCATGCACAGTTATTTATATATGCCAACTCTCACATGTACTGTGTTTAACATATGTACTTACTATGACATGTAGCATTGAGATATCCATTCACTCATCAATACACTCATGCACACAGTCAACTGCCCATGTAGCTGTTTCCACATGCAGTCCTGAACTCATACACCTAGTGAATAAACTGCTCACACATCTATGCATAGAGTCACACACCTTCCAGCCACCCCCACACAAACTCAATCTCCCATAGAAATACTTGGGCAACCAATTAATAACACATATAGCCTCTCGTATAGCTAATGATCAACACATGCAGCAGTTTACATCACAACAGACATAATGATGCACAAATTAAGACAGTTTAGTCACTAACCCATGCATTCAGTGAGACACATTTAATCACTCACTCATACAGTCAGTCACGCACCTACTAAATCCTTCATCCAGACACTTATACATCCACTCATTCTTCAATATGTAAGACATATTTTAACTTTACAGAAACATACAGTCACTGGATGTTGTCATCAGTGATGTCATCAGTGATGTCATTTGAGATGTCATCAGTGATGTCATCAGTGATGTCACTGACCATGTCATGAATGATGTAATATGTGACATGATCAGCAGTGGATTGCGGGTGCGCGATATATAGTTAGTGCAACTAACTATATATGGAATTTCAATGGTTTTGTGTGAGTAAAATAAGGTTTTTTAAATGCTAATTCCTAACTATATATGGTCTATAACCTATGGTTTTTTCAGTGAATATATATATATATATATATATTCACTGAAAAAACCATAGGTTTCACACCAGTTATAGTTAGCTGGAAGTTTTACTCGCATAAAACCATTGAAATTCCGACGTTATAGTTAGTAGGACTCACTATAACTTGCGCCTGCAATGCACTGGTGATGACGTCACATATTACATCACTCATGACATGGTCAGTGACATCACTCATGACATCACTGATGACACCATCCAGTGAATGTCTGTCTTTCTGAAAAATTAATATTAGTGAGTCATGTTTAAATATTTAAATATATGTATTAGTGTTTCACTTTGTGTATAAGTGGCTAAATGGGTTGGTGAGTAGCCACATGTGTATGTATATGGGTTATTAGATGTTGTTTTTTAATATCAGTATGAGTGTCTATATGGATCGGCGAGGGTATTACTTAGCACATAGATGCATGAATGACTGACTCTCTGTTTGTATGTGTTTTGAAGATAGCATATGTGCAGGACTGTATGGGTGGATGAGTGTGTATGTGTGTGTTAGTGAGTGAATGACTGTCTCACTAGTGTCTTTATCAGTAACTACATATCTTTTAATGTAGTATATGTGAATATTAATGTATATAAGTAAGTATATGTGAGAGTGAGGGATTGTAAGAGTTCCTGTTTAAATAAGTATGTTTTTCTATAAGTGATTGTTTAACAGAGTAAATATGTGTATGTTTTCTTAGAAGTAAGGTGGTAGTGTGTGTATAGCTGTATATGCAAATAAATGGATGTTCAATAGTTTATTTGCATGTGTGTGTATGTGTATGAGTAACTTTTGGATGACTGTCGTTGTGTAACAGGATATATAGGTGTATCACTATATATGATGAGTGAGTATATGTATGAGTGACTACACAGAACTGTTGGTGAATGAGTGAATGTGTATATAGATGGTGGAATTACTGAATTGGTTATTGTAACTGGTATGGGTATGTCCATTTTTTTGAAAATGTTACTTTCTATTTTTGAATATGTGTTTCAAAGGTTACATTACAGTGAAAGGAGGTCTGTTACTCTGTCACAAGGATGGTGTCATCAGTGATGTCATGAGTGATGTCACTGACCATGTCATGAGTGATGTAATATGTGACGTCATCAGCAGTGCATTGCAGGAGCAAGTTATAGTGAGTCCAACTAACTATAACGTGGGAATTTCAATGGTTTTATGCAAGTAAAACTTCCAGCTAACTATAACTGGTGTGAAACCTATGGTTTTTTCAGTGAATTTAATAGGTTTTTAAAATGCTAATTCCTAACTATAACTGGTGTGAAAACTATGTTTTTTTCAGTGAATTTCATAGGTTTTTTATTAGCAAATCTCTATAGGTATGAAATGTGATATTGAATTGAATTTTATATTGTATAATTATGTAATAGTTTTTATTATTTATTTTTTTTGCCCGGAGCGCTCCCGGGGCGCGTACCGATGCGCTCATCGGTAAGCGCAGTGTTACGGCGCGCCCCGGGGGGCGTACCGGTGAGCGTTCCGTTAGCGCTATTGCTGCGAACGAAAACAACATCGTAACGTATCGCGTAGCCGCGTCTGCGTGATACGCACGGCGTAAGCGCACCCGGAAGCACCCACGGGCATACGAACACGCTACGTAAGCGCCCCGGGTCATGTGACCTGAAAATAACACTTTTCATTGGTTGCTAACATATTTTTTTTATAAAGAATGAAATCCCCACCCATTTCCTTCACTTCTTCTTTCACTTTTGTGACTGAAAGACCTGCCTGTTTTGCTCTCGGTTCTTTGTTGGATATCTTGGATTATCATGGCTGCCAGACCATCCAGCAGTGAAAATGACTTCAATGAATTCATCGATGAAGAGCCTCCTCAGCCAAAATACAAAGAACATTTCATCTGGAATTTTTTTTCCATACCTGTTCACCAGAAGAAGGTAAATGCTCCAAAAGTGGAGTGCAGGATCTGTCACACAGTCCATTCACGGGGTGACCCCACTAAAAAATATTCTTTTGGGAACTCCACAATGATTCGCCATGTGGAGAGAAGGCACCCCCAGACTTTTGCCCGGGAAAGTGTCAGGGCTCTGGCACAAGAGGTTCCCAGTGATGGGGCCTCTACATCAACTGGAGGACGAACACCATCGGTGAGCGGGAGATCACAAGAGCTGGTTCCGAACATTCAGCCTGCATTTAACAAAGGCATCCTTAAATGCAAAGACTGTGATCAGCTACTTTCCTGTGGGGAGCAAAGTGTTCTGCTCATGGTTCGAGCATTGGAGAACCATCGCTGCCGTTCCCAGCCCTAATTTATTTATTTATTTATTTTGCTCCTGTTGAGCAGTTTCCATTCCCTGTTTTTGTTTTTGTTCTAAAAAAAGAAAAAAGAAGAAAAAAAAAGTTCTTTTCAGAACTACCTCCAATTCTCATCAAAGAGCTATATTCTTAAAAAAATGAAAAAGAGTAAGTGAAGTGGAGTGCATTGATAAAGGAAAGGAAAATGAGTAAGAAAGAACAGAAAAGTATCAGAGGAGAAAAGAAGTGAAGTAGGGGGACTGAAAGAAGGTGAGTGTTGGGAACGAAAGTAAGGAGAAGGAGAGTGAACATGGGGAATGTGGTTATTCAAACAAAATGTAGAAAAGGAACGGGGGTGTGGAAGGGTAAGAAAAGATGAATTGCTGGAGTTGCATCATTTTTGTGACACACTCCAGCAATGCATCACTTTTGCGCTTACAGATATGTCTGAAATACTGACGTATCTGTAAGTACTTGCGACATAATACGTCATATATTTAATATGACGCATGACTAGAAGACTGAAGGCCTCATTTATGAGGCCATGCGTCACTTTTACGCCACCAGTGCGTCATTTTTTGTGACGCACCAGTGCTGTTAAAAATGCACCTTATTCAGTCATATTTACAAAGTGACACATCTAGGTAGATGCATCACTTTGTAAACCCCTGCGCCACATTATATCTACGTCAAGTGTAATGTATGCAAAAGGGACGTATTGACGCAAGAAAGGGTCATAGAGGTGACGCAGTAAAATCTATGAGATATCACTACGTCACTTTTATGACACTGTTGCGTCCAAATCTTGCGCCTGTTTCACAACAGGCGTAAGACTGGTGCAGGCCCTTTCACATGGGGCCTGGCCCCATGTGAAAGGATGCATTGCTGGAGTTGCATCATTTTTGTGACACACTCCAGCAATGCATCACTTTTGCGCTTACAGATACGTCTGAAATACTGACATATCTAAAAGTACTTGCGACATAATACGTCATATATTTAATATGACGCATGAGTAGAAAACTGAAGGCCTCATTTATGAGGCCATGCGTCACTTTTAGGCCACCGGTGCGTCACTTTTTGTGACGCACCAGTGCTGTTAAAAATGCACCTTATTTAGTCATATTTACAAAGTGACACATCTAGGTAGATGCATCACTTTGTAAACCCCTGCGCCACATTATACCTACGTCAGGTGTAATGTATGCAAAAGGGACGTATTGACGCAAGAAAGGGTCGTAGAGGTGTCGCAGTGAATGAACGGGGTTTTCCCCATGCTACGCTCCCCGGTGCGCGTACCGGGCGCTCCCCCCGCGAAAATCGCGGAGCCTTTTATGGCCCCCATATCAAACCTAGGGGGTCAGGGGGGTCTACCCTGCCCCCTTTTGGTCATTTCCCCCTTTGTTTTTTGCCACCTCTTGTGTCTCGATCCTACCGAGACACAAGATGGCGGCCGCTCCGGACTGTTTGGAATGTTTACAGACACCCGAGAGCCAATCAGCTTTCCGTGCGCAAGTCGCGTGGCGCGCCCGGAGCGCTCCCCAGTGTGCGTACCGGGGCGCGGCTATAGATATATATATTTTTTTGAACCCAAATTACTCAAAATCCTCTGGAGCACATATCTTGAGACATAGCAAAGGCACATCAAGCTACCAGTCCCTACAATTTTGCCAAGTTTGGTGAAAATCCATTCAGCCGTTCAAGCTAAAAGTGAGTTCGACCGCCCTATTGAAATTAACATGGGGAAAACACGTTTTGGGACCCCCCTTTTATCTCGGCCCCCGATTGACGAATCCCCCCCAAACTTTCAGGGAAGGAGCGGAGAGCCGAGAGGCAACGTTGAGGACAAATTCAGGCAGATTCCTCAACCAAAGCCAAAGTTATTCCCACGTTATAGTTAGTTGGACTCACTATAACTTGCGCGTGCAATGCACTGCTGATGACGTCACATATTACATCACTCATGACATCACTGATGACATCTCAAATGACATCACTGATGACAACATCCTTGTGACAAAGTGGCAGACCTATCAGCATAAAATAACCTTTGACACACACATTCAAAAGTAGAATCTAACATTTTCTTAAAAAAGGAGAAACCAATACCAATTACAACAACTTATTAGGTAAATCCAACATCTACATACACATCCACTCATTCACCAACAGTTGTATATAGTCACTCATGCATGTACTTACTCATCATATGTACTCATACACCTATACATCCTGTTACACACTAATACTTATCCATATAGTTACTCACACACAAATTCACACATGCAAATAAACTATCAAAAAACCATTTACTTGGTTATACTGCTATATACACACCACTACACATACTTCTACAGAAACGGAAACATATTTACTCTCTTAAACAATCAATTATAAAAACACATACTCACTAACCCACCCATACACACATCATCCACCAATTCAGTCTTGCACAAATTCTGTCTTCAAAATACATACAAATAGTGAGTCACTCATTCATGCATCTGTGCTCTAAGTAATATCCCCCAACGAACCATACAGACACTGATACTGATACTCAAAAAAACAACTAATAACCCATATACACACTCATGTAGCTACTCACCAACCCATGCAGCCACTTATACACAAAGTGAGACACAGATACAGATATTTAAATATTTAAACATTACTCACTAATATATGTATTCACTAAGATACATTTAATAAGTCAGTTAACCAATCAATTTTACACAAAAAAAACATCCATTTAGACATTTATTTACCCATTTATTTTTCCATCAACCTTTAGATATACATATATAAAAAATATTTATTTTTCAGAAAGATACACATTCACTGGATGATGTCATCAGTGATGTCATTTGAGATGTCATCAGTGATGTCATGAGTGATGTCACTGACCATGTCATGAGTGATGTAATATGTGACGTCATCAGCAGTGCATTGCACGCGCAAGTTATAGTGAGTCCAACTAACTATAACGTGGGAATTTCAATGGTTTTATGCGAGTAAAATTTCCACCTAACTATAACTGGTGTGAAACCTATGTTTTTTTTCAGTGAATTTAATAGGTTTTTTAAATGCTAATTCCTAACTATAACTGGTGTGAAACCTATGGTTTTTTCAGTGAATATATATATATATATATATATATATATATATATATATATTCACTGAAAAAACCATAGGTTATAGACCATATATAGTTAGGAATTAGCATTTAGAAAACCTTATTTTACTCACACAAAACCATTGAAATTCCATATATAGTTAGTTGCACTAACTATATATCGCGCACCCGCAATCCACTGCTGATGATGTCACATATTACATCATTCATGACATGGTCAGTGACATCACTGATGACATCACTGATGACATCTCAAATGACATCACTGATGACATCACTGATGACAACATCCAGTGACTGTGTGTTTTTGTAAAGTTTAAATATGTTTTACATATTGAAGAATGAGTGGATGTATGGAAGACTGAGTGTGTGTGTGGCTGGCTGGGAGGTGTGTGACTCTGTGCATATCAATGTGTACTTGTATCAGTGATTGTATAAGAGAGTAAGTATGTGTTAGTATATGTGTGAAAAGTATGGTGTTCTGTGTTTAACTATAGATGAGGAAATCGAAGTGTGATTGATTCTTCACAGGACTGACTAGGTGTATGAGTGCATATGATAGTATTCTAATAATAAGTGACTGTATGTATGAGTAATTGTATGGGTGAATGAGTGAATGTGTGTGTAGACGTACGAATCAGTGAGTGCGTATGTAGTAACTGGTATTGGTGTGTCATGATGTCATCAGTGATGTCATTTAAGATGTCATCAGTGATGTCATTTCAGATGTCATTAGTGATATCATCAGTGATGTCACTGAAGTATGGTGTTCTGTGTTTAACTGTATAGATGAAGAAATGGAAGTGTGATTGATTCTTTACAGGACTGACTTGGTGTGTGAGTAACTCCATGGATGAGTGGCAGTGTGTGACTGTCTGCATAGGTCTATGAGTGCATATGATAGTGTTGTAATAATGAGTGACTGTATGTATGAGTGATTGTATGGGTGAATGAGTGAATGTGTGTGTAGACGTAGGAATCAGTGAGTGCGTATGTAGTAACTGGTATTGGTGTGTCATGATGTCATCAGTGATGTCATTTGAGATGTCATCAGTGATGTCATCAGTGATGTCATTTGAGATGTCATCAGTGATGTCATCAGTGATGTCACTGACCATGTCATGAATGATGTAATATGTGACATCATCAGCAGTGGATTGCGGGTGCGCGATATATAGTTAGTGCAACTAACTATATATGGAATTTCAATGGTTTTGTGTGAGTAAAATAAGGTTTTCTAAATGCTAATTCCTAACTATATATGGTCTATAACCTATGGTTTTTTCAGTGAATTTTCAAGGTTTTGTAAATGCTAATTCCTAACTATATATGGTCTATAACCTATGGTTTTTTCAGTGAATTTCATTGTTTTTTTAACAGCTAATATCTGTAGCTGTAAAATGTATTCTTCTTTAAATCCAAAAATATATTTTATATGTTTATTAATAACTTTTTTTTTAAATATTTTTTTTTCTTCGTTCCCGCTTCGCGAATCGGGAAGCTTCCCGTTAGCTGACCTTGATGCCGCGAAATAGACCGCGAGCCGGTATACGTTTCTTTACCGCAACTGCCGCGTTAGAAAACAACATCGTCACGCCTCCCGTCCGCATGACGTTTCGCGTTGTCGCGTGATACGTCATATGACGTGCTACGTTAGCGAACTGGTACGCTTACCGAGTCGCAAAGCACAGGTTTCTGGAAGCAAACCGGGAAGCCCTGCAAAGCGCGTAACGTAAACACAGCAGGTCATGTGACTTGGTAATAACACTTTTCATTGGTTCATTTCACTTTTGGTTTCCTAATGATGTAAGACTAGGTCATATAATATAAAATGAACACTTTTCATTGGTTGAGAACTATTGTTTTTCCCAAATGACAAAAATCCCTCCTTCTTTCCTCACTCTGACTTTCATCATTGTGAGAGAAAGACCCTTTGTTACCAGTGAGCAATGGCTTCTTTAGTAGCTTCAGCTGGTGCTTCCCCACCACCTCCACCACATCCAAGGAAGAGTGGACCACCTGCTGAAGTTATAATTCAGCAAGAAGAGGAAGAAGAGGAACAGGACGACGAGCACGAAGAGAGGCACTTTTTGCCTGAGGAGCCCAGGACGTCTCACCGGAAAGAAAACTTCATTTGGCAATTTTTTAAAATTCCCAAAGGTCAGAAAAAAGTAAATGCAAGATACGTAACTTGCCTTATATGTCAAGATAGACTGTCCAGAGGGACCGACAAAAAATACAGTTTCGGAAACTACACAATGCATCGCCATATGACTAGGTGGCATCCTAACAACTACAGTGCTGCACAGTTTCGTAACGACCTAGATAATCTCCCTATTATGGCCAGAAGATCTGTTGTACCGGAAGTTACGGGACCAGAGGGCAGGGAGATGGTGCCAAATATACAAACGAGATTTCGTGAAGTAAAACAAGTCTGCGTACATTGCAGTGGATTCATTTGCTACGGAGAAAGTAGCATCACTCTGATCAACAGAGCTATTGACTATCATATGCAAGTTTGTACGAAACGCCCCAAATAATAAATTCTTTTTTTTTGTTTTGTTGCTCCTGTTGAGCCCTTTACAATGAATCGTTTTCGTTGCCCCCTCCGAAAAAAAAACAAAAAAAATATAAAACTGTTCAGAAAAATTCTAAAAAAGTAAAAAAAACTGTTCAGAAAAATAATAAAAAAAATATAAAACAACAAAAACAATAAAAAAAAAAGTTCTTTTCAGAACTACCTCCCCGTTATACCTCCCCGTTATTAAAAAATTGGTACAATATTTGGAACTGTGCCAACCTCTATTTCTCTTAGTTCGCTTCCCAGTTCGCTCCCCGGTACGCGAACCGGAAGCGAACCCAAAAATTTTTTTTTAAAAAAAAGAACAGTAAGTATAAGGGAAGGAAACAGACAGTTATGTTAAAAGAAAGACAGCTATAGGGGAGTAAACTAGAGATACTATTACCCGTAATCCACTGCTGATGATGTCACATATTACATCATTCATGACATGCTCAGTGACATCATCAGCAGAGGATTGCGGGTAACAGTATCCCTAGTTTATTCCCTATAGCTGTGTTTATTTTAACATAACTGTCTGTTTCCTTCCCTTATACTTACTGTTCTTTTTAAAAAAAAAATTTTAGATCAGTCAGAAACAGTTAAAGTAATGAAATATAAAAGACTACGTAGAATATGAGCACTGTATGCAAGAACTTTGACACTTACAGAAGCCTCTCCTTCTCCATGCCTCCTACACAGTTCTAAATGTACATCATAAATGGAAACAGTAGAGAATTAATTATACATGTTAAATGGTTTATTTTTGCTGTTCTCAGAATGTATCAAATTTCACTAAAAACAGTGACTTGAAGGTATTCATCATATAACAGCGGGGAAAAAAAAACACAATCAAAATGATTGTGTTTAAAAAACCCATACAACATAACAAATCAGAATTCAGAACTCCTTAAAGTTAACTTACTTTCCATGACGTCAAAGGATGTCCTATGAACAGCTCACACTCTGTTGTGCTGTTATTACTTTCAGCCCGCCACTTTCTGAAAGAAAACCTCCATCATTTTGAAAAACATGTTACATACAATAAATGACTTCTTGCTCTCTACCACAAGTTTCCACAAGGCCAAATCTTGTCAGAGCCATTTATAACTCTTGGATTTCTTGTAAGCCAATCCCGTCATTTGGCATTTCCGCAACTTTCAGAATTAAAATGTTGAAGATCATTTTCACAATCCTGGACTAGTAATATCTTCCCCTTCTTCCTCAGTCATGTTCTACATTTCCTATGACACTGATACTGCTTACTATGAAGCAGACTTACACTACCTCTATGACTACTACAATTATTTAATTCTCTACATCACTTTTAATCACAAAGCAATGTAAAACAGTAGACAGCATTGCAGACTTACATTCCCTCTACTCTATGTTTTGATTGGCTGCTTCAATTAGCTTATAAAAAGAAATAGTTTTTTCTGAACTCATTCAAAGTGCACTTATTTCTCCATGATGTCCAGTCTTATGGTTAGAAGTTATGTCTCTGAACTACACTTATCCTCAAGGCCAAATCGTGTAGGAGCCATTAGAACTTCTTGAAATTCCTCAGAGCACATCCCGAGATTCTTTCCCTAAACTTTTGGTTTTAAAAAAAAAAGGTAAGAGTTTTTAAGGTCATACGGCAATTTTTTTTTTAAATTAAAACAGAATCATTGCAGAATGACCAGCCATTTCTACACTTTAAATAAGCTGTATAATGTCCTGATGTTATTGAAGGACCATCATGATATATAATTGCTACAGTTACAAAAGTCCTTCCTGATATTGACAACTGTGAAGCCACAAAATTTTTAATTAAAGTTGTCAATTTTGTTCCATCAGGCCTACATCGTTGGAACATTAAAATGACATACTGGCCATATGTTCGTATAAATAATGTGGACATCATTTCAGATTTACATTGGCTACACTCCATGTTGTGATCAGCTGCTTTTACTAGCTTATTAAAAGAGACTGATTTACTGTCTGGCAAAGTTAAATATATAAATCTTTCTGAGTCTACACTAGTAGTACTTGATACCCTACAGTTCTCGCAGTCATGCTGCTATTGATAAGAAAGCCCAAACAGGTGATCTACATCTACACCTTCATCATGCAATACATCAAGCATATACATTAAAAACTCCTGACAATCTTGCTGACTATTTTGAGAGAATTGTGTTTGGCCTGAACATCTGTCTAACAGATTTCGAATTTCAGACACACTTTCTATGTTTGTTCTATCAGTGCTACATTTCTCTAACACAGAATTTAACAAACTGCAAAATCTTTGATCAGAATTGACCACAATCTCTTCTTTTACATTTTCTAGAGAAAACAAAACATTAACCACTACATTAGCATAGCAGTTGACACCAGAACTGTTTTCAAATTGAAAACCAACAACATCTTCAACAGAATCCTTTTTGTTTCTGCTTATAATTTCAGGTTCATCAACTTTTCGTCTTTTTGCTACAACTTCTCCAGTATTGGTCACATTTCTTCGTTTCCGGCCTACCACACGTTTCTCAAACAAAGGATACTGAGGCAAATGTGGCGCATACTCTCTTCTTAACCTATTGTATTCCTTAACACAATCTAGATCCGCACAAATGTTTGTGACATCACACTCAATCAAGTACAATCCCGATAAAGTTCTAACTCGTGACAATGCCACATATGCCATACCCTCCTTGAACACAGAACTGCCAATATTCACCAATGCACAGTCTACACTTAAACCTTGCGATTTATGGATTGTCACCGCATATGCCAAGCAAACAGGAAACTGCTTACGACGAACATATAAGTCTTTCACAAGCAAAAATCTAGCAGAACAACGAGCAATTCGCTGTACTTCCTCAATGCCATCAAATTTAATTTTTAAAAATTCAATTCCATCTCTATTTCTGTATTTCACAAAATCAACAACATTACCCATTGATCCATTTACCAGACCTCTTTCAACATGTAAATTCCTTCTTAAAATTATACGGCAGTTCAAGCACACATTCAGAGTCTTTTCAAAACCCGCAGTTTTAGATATACTCTTCTCTAATGAATCCAATTTTGTTTTCAGATTCTCAGACAAAATAATTGTTGATCCCATATGCTCTACTCTGTCAATAGCTTCCAGTTTCACAATCTCTTGCTTTTCTAAATGCAACATTTTGTTGTTGAATTTGGCACATTCTGCAAGAGTTGGCATCAAACATATTCCAGATTTTTTCTCAGTAACTTTCTGAAAAATATTCTCAGGCACAACATCTTCGTCTGGATATAAATTTGTCAGTAATCGTGCATGTAAAGCTTCTTTCCCATGCTCGGTCACTTTTCCAATTCTAACATCTTGTAGAATAGTCTTGTAAACTTCATCCTTTGCCTGACGCATATTTTCATGCAGTTCAGCATAATTGAAGTTTAACCATATATTGCCGTTGCCAATGCTCCCTAAGCACTTCCTGGTATCTTCATGCGTGAGCATTTTGAACACAGGTTGCCCTTTCACTGGTGCCAGCTGCAGAAGATCTCCGAAAACAATGATGTGTTTGCCACCAAATAACACATCATACTCTGTTTTGAGAACTTCTTGCATTCTCAAATGCACAAAGGCAAGCATGACATTGGAAACCATGCTTACTTCGTCAATGATAAGAAGTTTCATTTTCCTCAAGACTCTTGAAACTTCAAAACAAGCATCTCTAGACAGCTTGTGATATTCTAATTTGTTGTCATGCTCCACTGGCAGCATCAGTAAACGATGTAAAGTAATCCCTTTAATGTTATGTGCTGCCAGTCCAGTTGGAGCGGTGACAACACAAGACAGCGATGACTCTGTCCTTTCCTGCAAATCACATGAAATTGCTTTAATAAGGAAACTTTTTCCAGTTCCCGCTTCTCCACTCACGTACAGTCGGACAGGCTTCAACGACGTACATGAGCACTCTTTCTTGTCATGACTTAATCCATGATCAATTTGCATGGTAATCTCGTCATATATTTTCCTCTGCTCAACGTTGAGTTGTCTTTCCAACTCTTCTAAGTTAACCGCATCCTCCTGAGCATGTGCCATGGCTCTTTCCACTTCATTCATAGCAGTGGCAGCTTCATTTTCGATAAGAGGTCCTCCTAGTGGATCCTGACTCAATGAAGCAGAACTCTGACTGTCCTGAGAACTGTCTCTGGCAATCTCGGCTGCAATCGTTGCTTCCTGCTCAATTTCCACATTCAACATTTCTACATATTTGGGAAAAGCAGGACATTCTATGGTCTCCTTGGCAGCATTGAATGAGTCTTCGTAACAAAGGAAATCTCCAAGCAGTTCCTCTTCTGCACGCCAAGGCTTAAAAAGTTGCAAAAGTGCTAAATAGAAAAACTCCTTTTTTTCAGGAGATTCGCCACTCAATTTTCGATGGTTTATCAAGTGGCTTTTTCTTTGCTTGACCAGACATCCCTCACTTCCTATTACAGCATACACTCCTTTCTCAGTATCTTCTTTGATGTTCCTCTTGAATATGTAATTTTGCAGAACCTCATACAGACAAACATTCTCGAGGTGACTGCTTCGATTTGGATAATATGTATCCAACATGTTGCTCTTCAAAATGTCGGTACTGTTTGGCTCCTTTTCCGCCAAATACTCAATTTCCCGCACAGGTTTCAGAACTCGATTACGTGTTGCAGCAAGACCAACACTCGCCCAAACGATACTCCTGGACTTGGCATAGAGACTTGCTGAAGACAACCGGTCAGAACATTCGTAAGCTCCGATTTCTCGATGCGACAACATCTTCAGACTGAAACTGTACAACTTCTTGCTGAGGCTCTTTTCATGGGAAATGTCCTCCCACATATCCTTCAATTCTGTCTTCTCTTTTTTGGTGATGTAAGATGTCACATACCGAGCCACAGCCATACAGTTATCAGCCACAAACTGTATATCCATGTTAGCATTCCACATGGACAAAATCACCGGGTTGTAGTCGTTGATGTACTTAGACTCTTCGTTCCTCTTCAAATTGTATGTGTTTTTAGGTGATTTCTTCATCACATTATGTCGCAGCAAAGACATCAAACTGTTCACTCTTCCTTTAGAAATCACCGGTCGTGGAAAGCCGAAACGACATTTGGTGTAGAACTTGTCTTTGTTCCGGAATTTACGACGACAGTACTTTCCACATCGATGGCTTTGGAAACGTAGAACTTTTTCTCTTAGGCTTTTTTTCTCCTTTGCGTTTGGAACAGCACACGTAGAATACTGTTCTATGAAACTCATCACTGAGTCTTCTGCATCCGTTCCAAATTTAGGTGCATCCTTGATCCACAGCAACATATGTATATGAGGAGCACCTCTTGCTTGGTACTCCTTCCTCCAGAAGAAATCCAACACCTCTCCAAGAGGTGGATTCTTCTTATTCATGATGAAAGACATCATACCTTCAAATCTATGATTGAAGTACCTACATACATTGACTGGATCCAAAGAGCACAGTTCTCCGGGTGTCTTGAATTCGATGTTTTCTACGTTAGCATTTGCCTCTCGTAGAAATTCAAGTAAGTCTTCCCAGCCATACTCAGCACAGCTCAAAGTGAGGAACCATGTGGGAGTTCCTAAGTTCCTCAGCATACATTTTAAATCACCATGACGACGGTACCAGTACTCATTAGTACCACGCTGACACGCCATGAGATTAATCAGGTGAGAATCCAAAATACTGTCTTGGACATTGACTTTATCCATAAAGTCACTTGCCGAGATGTTTTGCATGTGTATACCACTTTTCAAGATGTGGTTCACTGCATATGACAGTCCAGACAGATCGCTTTCAAACAGGAGATGAAACAAATAAGGCAGAAGCAGGAATTTGATGAGGTCGCTCATCATATCTTCCTCCCTGACCTGTTGGAAAAAGCTGTGGGAAACACCGAGCTTCCAAACTTTCCTCCCAAACACTAATGGGACTCCCTTTCGCTTGTTTCATTTGAAACAACTCAATAGCATTCCCCATGACTTCCTTGGAATGCAAAGGATGAACACTATAATGTTCATATATTTCTTCACTAGTACAGGGTTCTACTTTCTCAATTTGACCAGCACACAAATCGCTATCCTCTTCCTCACTTACTTCCTCTTCTGCAACATATACATTTTTATAGTATTTATTATATTTTTTCAAATACAATGTTGCCCTTTTGACTTTCCTAACATCTACTAAATCTTGCCATATTTTCTTATTCTTTGTCGGAACCCCATTAACTAAGATAACAAGAGGTTCCTCTTCCACTTTTTCTACTCCAATTGTGTTAATGTTTTTCTTCAAATCTAGAGGCAAATAAACAACTCTTCCCTTTAATCCTCTCTGTAAATCTGATGGAGGCAATTTCACTGTCTTTGGCTCCATTCTTACAATAGCCTGAAAGGGATGGATACTTTGAATCAAAATAGATTCATAAGTATTTAAATCCTTCAATTCAGAAGGAATCTCAACCAATTCCAGATTATTATGAACTGCTCTAGCAGGCATCTGGTTTTGATTTAATTTGTTACAACAATAAGTACACACACGTTGATCCAATCCCAAATCAAAACAATTTTCTACCATCAAGTATGTTGTAAAATCCTTCCATTCACTATTATTTTCCCTTTCACTTTTTCCATATAAATCCACTAACTTAGTCTGATTCTTATAATAAGTGCGTCGACAACACACACAAGTGAAATTTGGCCTCTCACTTGATTTCACCTCAAACGTCGCAATTTCCCTCTGGAAATTATCTGTACTGGAAACCTGTACACTATCTTCCACATTACTCTCTTCTTCTTGGTCAATTTCAACATTCTCCTCTTTACTTCCAAAGTAACAAAACTCAATTTCTTCACATATATTCTTCACATCTATTTCAGAACCATGCAAAAGAGCAGCGCATAATTGTTTAAGCATAATTGCTGGACTCTTAGCATAATACAACATTCTAACTAATTTCCTCACTTTATTATGATGCACTGCTAGCATCCTGAAATGATGAAAAACACTCTGGCATACTCTCCTGGAAAGACAAGCCAGTGAATGACCATGCAAACCTATCACTTCTCTCACTCTGCAAGGATCTAATTCTTGCAACAACTTCATTTTCTGCTTCAAACTTTTCTTATTAAATGACCGTATAAAATCACAAAGCAAATTGATGGAATCCTGTCGTACACTGCAAATACTACTACACTTCCAGGTGTACACAGGACCCTTAGGACGTCTCCCTAAAACCTCATTACCTAACACCTCTTCTATCTCTGTTGTCACAAGTTTTTCTTTTTCAACTGGACAACCATCTGTCACTTCATAAGCTCGACCACTGGTGTCAACTGCATGCACCAAATCATTATCCTGGAAATAACTCTCCTCATTAAAAAATGCCTCAGAGCTTGAACTATGCATCCATTCTCCAGAAAAAACTTCACAAAAATTACTACGATTAACTATTCTCTTCCATCTACTATTTCTTTTGAAATCATAAATTGCCTTGTTTAGCTTCCTAATTCTATTGATTGTCAAAATAAATAACTTACGTTTAATTTCAAATGCCTGATCAATAACTTTCTCAACTATTTTTTTTCTCTTATAAAAAAACACTTTCTGTTGACCTTTCTTAATATTTTTTAACAAATTGCCAATTATCCTGTTGCGGAACATTCGTTTACGAATGTCCCTAAACTGTTGTTTCCTTCTACTTTCATGCATAGAGTTATCTCTTACTCTAGCAGTAACATTTCTCATTGGCCTTTCCTTACCGTTTGAATTGCTTCTCCTTTTCTGGACTGAAACATTTTCTGTAGTAATATTTTTTTTACTAGAAATATTTCTTATGAATGTTTTTGTACTCTTACCCGGTGCTTTCTTGGTGACTTGACAAATCTTTTTGTTAGAGGACTGCTGCTTTTTTTCATTCACCTGCTGTCTTTGACGTTTTGCAGCCTTTCTCACTCTTTCTTTGCTTGGCATCCTAAAATCTTGAAATAATCTGCAGTTGAATCTGTGGTAAAATATAATAAAAAATGTTATTAACCACTATTACCCAACAGTAAATTAATAACAGTCATCAAAAACTTAACACACTACTTAACATTTTTACATAAAAGAATTTTTTGTACATGGCAAATTTAGAATACAGAAATAGCAGAAAAGAAATGGAATTTATATTCATTTTACCTGTCCTGTTTTATATATGAATCTGATCTAATTTTATGACCATATTTTAATATTTTATTGAAGACACTACACATAACCTGTTTTTGAAGGTGTCTTTATTTTTAAATTAAACGGTTTACATATTTACTTTTTATTTATTATAAATTTATAAAATAAATGTTTATAGTTCCATAGGCTCAAGCAAGTCAGCTTCCCATCCTATGTCATACAATTCTGACAAATCTGCATCCTCATCACGTTCTTCTTCATCCTCAGGATTGAAATCATCCAAGGGATCAACATCCACTGATGTTTCTATTACAAGTTCAATGATGAGGTCGAAATCAACTGATTGCTGATTGTCGCTCATGTTGATGTTGTCTTTATCTTTAAAGAAAGATAACAACAATGAGATGTTGCACAGTAAGAGACAAATCTCAGAGATTATAATAGTAAAATTGTTTAACAAGAGTAACATTTTGCAGCTATTATTTAACCATGTCCAACGATGCTGAGGAGCAGAGGAGGTGAAGCCTATCTCCAATTTTTCACTGAACAGGACTCATCTCTTCTTAACCTTGGATAAACCTCACCGACTCTGTGTCCCCTGCACATAATTAAATGTAAAGGGGCAGATTTATATTAACTAGCACATCCCCAGGGATGCACCAGTTAACGTGCACCACTGCTCTGCCACCCACGGTGTGCCGCATTTACAATCAGATAGGACAAAGCTACATCAAAACCCTGCGCCTGCTTGAAGCAGGCATAGATCTTGACGCAGGTAGGCTGAAAGCTAAAGCAACAACTAAGTGTCGTGTGTAGAAGTTGCAAAAAAGGAAAAATGGCGTTTAAACCAGTAATGAGCCCATGCTAACTTAACACAGAGTAAAGATATCCAGGATCTACATCAGTTTGGGGTTCACGAACCTGGCAGGTACAAGGCACTGAGGCTTTGCACCGTGCATGTCTCATCCCAAATCATATGTTGTTTGTGAATGAAACAATTTCCCAGACCAAATGCTTTGGATTGGCTACTTCTAAAAAATTAAACACCCCTACTATCCCGGAGTTACAGGAATATAATGGTTGGAGTAATTTTACTCGGTTGTCCATTAAAGATTTACAGGCCCTACTCCGTAATTCTTCCTTTAACATTTCCAGTATAAATCCAAAAGGTTGACTGCTTTGGCAACGTGCCTTATCCACGGTTTAATAACGCTGCCTTTTGCTTTATATAAGTTTTCAAATTGTATGAAATATATACCAATAGGTCGTTATTAACCTTTAGGTAGTGGTTTTCTTCATGAGGTCTGGTCGCTTCCATACACATACAGATTTTCAAAGATGATCAAGAAGTTTATCTGAATGGAGAGGAATGCACTGAGACGCCAGATCATTCACTAATGTGTAGGCACATACAGTTACACGGTTCATGCAACAAACACCGACCAAATATGGCTTGCGTGTTGCAAGGCACGCCAGTTCCTGCTATCATCCCCACGTTCAAGTTGTTGGAAAATGGTAGTTATTTGATGCTCAATAATGAAGATTGTTCTGGGTTAATTAAAAGTATTCCTTTTATCGTAACAGTAAGTGAACGGGTTATTTGCTGCAGAAATGTTCTATTTCCTCCCACACATGAACATAGGGAGTTTTCAATCTGGCCACAAATACCAACCTTGGGAGCACATTTCAACGGCATGGCAAGAATAAGAGCTCTTTTGTCTCAGAGAGAGGTGGCCTTGAGTTCGGCCCGTGAAACTTTCGTGCTTCACATAGCGAACACCCGTACAGAGGTGCAGACCCTTTTCAATACAGATTCGCCTTTCCATTTCAGCAAGATGGTTCGGACTATCTCTAACGCGTCCTCCACAAAGGGCCTGGCGCACTTTTTTAAAGTTGTTACCAGTGGTCTCGTGACTTCATTTGAGAAAATCTTTGGAGTCATCCCTGCTTTCTTTCATTCTATTTTTTCCACTGTGCTTGGTGGATTCCCATTTTTACTTGCATTACCAGCGGACGCTCTTGTGCTTTTTTACATTTTTAAATATGGATGTCCCTCCTGTGCAAGCTCCCGCCCTGCAGCTGCTGACGCTGTTCCGCAATCGCATGCTTGAATATTATGGCACAATGCCGTTGGCAATATTAAGCACGGCATATGGATTGTCTTTTCGATTCTCCTACTTCACCTGTGTCCAGCCTGTATTTCACTGCCTGACCTGTGATTTCGATTGGGCCATTGATTTGTGTCTCTGCGGACCGGTTTCTCCTGACGTCGACTTTAATCAGCTGATGAGTCCTATCATTACTCACGAGTTGGTTTGTCCTGGCGAAAGGATTATGGCTGTGGCATTGATGCATGGACTAATTGGTCCCTGGAATTTACTGGCGGCAACACAGTCTTTCTTGGAACAGAGCTTTCTTGAAAACCCACCGAGCTGTCCTCTGATGGTGATAGAGGATCCGGTGCTGGGAGAGCACGTATGTTCTTTTCCGCTTTTAAATTGGATGGCTGAACTCTTTTCGGATGAAGACGGTGACTTCCTATTAGAGGCTGTTGCAGCTTATTTTGCATACACAGTTATGTCATAGACCTTTTTCATGTTTGATATGCTGAGTACTAGCATTTCATTGGCAATTCATTGACTTATTTGTCAAGTTTTTATTATTTAGCTTGCCTATTGACTTAAGCCTCGATAAAGTAGTTGGCTGTTTTATTTTTCTTTAGCATTAAATTTTCCTAGTTTTTAATGTTTTACCTTGCGGACCGTCCACATATAAAGTTGCAATCTGCTCTCATGAGATGGCACTTCTATTATCTTATTCAGTTCGTTTCCGGATCATGGGGAGGTGTCATGTAGATCCTGGATATCTTTACACCGTGTTAAGTTAGCATGGGCTCATTACCGGTTTAAACGCCATTTTTCCTTTTTTGCAACTTCTGCACACGACACTTAGTTGTTGCTTTAGCTTTCAACCTAATAGTTCATCGTGATTTACATGAGAATAATATGTTATTGCTCTACTATCTGCTTTACTTGTTAAACTATATCTGTACAACGAGTGCTGAAGTTTCAAGAACAACACGATACAGAATTGTTATGAGGTCTGATCTCCACGACTTCATACTCATAACATAAGTGCAGCTTCTGCCAATTCTGGGCATGAGGCGGGTTTTATATTGCTTTGCCGAACACACATACACAACACTTGATGCGGTTCACATGAAGAGAGAGCTGGTGTATGCTGATGTGATTCCTTCAAATCTAAGACACTAAAGTATGGGCACGCCCTAAACCAACACAAACAGACCTTCTTAGCAAATAATATAATATGTGTATTAGGGAGGGTGAGGTATAAGCAGCCGCGAGCCGTGGAGGGAGTTACGGTGGGGCAGGGAGGCGGGGAGGGGGAGGGGCAGAGTGGAGCCCTCTCCACCCTGCCCCTCCCCCTCCCCGCCTCCCTGCCCCACCGTAACTCCCTCCACGGCCCGCGGCTGCTTATAAGTGTTGCTAACTCTTATTCATTTACAGCATGTTAACATACTGTCACCATTCGCTTTTTATGTACTAGTAACTATGCTGGTAATTTTGCTACTGATAATATGTGTACTTGTATTATCTAAGATACTACGCCTGACAAGACGGCATTAGTAAATAAACATTTCAAATACACATGTGTTCTTCTTAACTCCATGTTCTGGTTTCTAAGAAATATATAACGACCGACTGTTCATGAGTTCCACGTATCCTGAGGTACTATAAGTTCATATTCTGGATTGTCAAAACATTGAGAGTTTGTTATATCCAATGTGACACTATACCTAGCTTGCTAAGGGGTTTTTGATTACTAAGGTGAGTTTTGGGGCACCCTAATTCGCCGAGGTTCCAATCCTCTGTCCACAGTTCTGTGTGAGAACAGAAACCCTGCGACAGGGGCACCCCTGAGCCTTGCTGGAGCTTCATCACACTTGCGATACAACTCCAGCATGGCGCCACCTTCACGGCACAGATACGTCACGCATCTGTGCTGTTTTTGCCCCATGATGCGCCGCATTGTAAATGCAGCACACCATAGGTGACGGAACAGCGGCACAGAATGACTAACACATCCCTGGTGATGCGCCAGTCATCATAAATCTATCCCTATGCTTCTTATCTTGTTAGAGATGAACCGCCATATGTATCATCAAAGTTTTTTGCATTTCCTAAATAGCGAACTTTAAGGAATAAATAGCGATTCTTTACCATTCCTAGTTTGCGATGAGCTATTTGCTAATTACAAATTACCCATTCATTTCCATGCAGCAGGAGGCCCATAGGAATGAAGGTGCAATTTGCGATTAGCAATTACCTCATCGCAAATTACGAATTTTTCCGAGGGTGCAGGAGTGTCTCAAGAACACCCTCCTGCACCCCTGAAAAAGAAATTTGGGGGCATATGGCGCACATAAATTTTGAAAACATTCCTTTACCTCAAAAACGATTTTCAACTCATAATTTGAAAACACTACACATGGGGAAATTACTTAAAATGTCCTTAAGACACATAAAAGCGTTTTTTGATTGCCTTTGCAGCATGTTTCAGTCACCTTTAACATGCCTATATAACGCAAACATTCAAAATCTAAATTTGCCATGCACAGGTGGCAGCATATTTACAAGCAATTTGCTCCACAGACAAACTTCTTACATTGAAATGGGAAAAATAACATCAGAGACTCTCAATTACCTTATAAACAAGCAGACACCATTATGTCCTTGTCATCAATATTAAAACCATTGCTTTTTTCTCAAAAACGATTTACAAGTCATAATTTGAAAACACTCCACAGCTCCTATGCACATAAAAACCCTGTCAGTACTAATACTTCACATTTTCTCCAATTATTATTTCTCAAAGAAACAAAATCTATTTGTAAAACACTTGAGACAAAGCAACATTTGAAAAACACAACTTTCTTCATAATTTTCTCCTTAAAGCACACTATTTTCTATCTAAATTAAAGAGATCTTTTCTCACCTTAGCAAATACTTTGAGTTTCAAAACAGTCTCAGAAACACACCAATTTGTCTTCAGCAGAGCAAAAGGTATGCACTCCAGAGTCTGCAGCTATCAAAAGCACAGAAATGCTGTAATTCCTCACACATATCTCTCATGTCACCCAATCAAAACTCTTCCCTCACTTTTTTTCAAATCAAAACCCTTCCCCCCTCTGCCCCCTCTCTGCTTTTTCTGCATAGCAACCACCTCTTGCAAGACCTCTGGTGTTTCCAAGTTCACACAACAATGTTGCAATTGAACTCTGAACTCTCAGTGCACCTGCATATCCAGTGCAATCTTTCATTTAATGATTTTTTCTTCGCCACTCAAAATACATCTTTCAACGAACTCATCCATGCACCCTAACTTTCTGTTTTCAGCAATCAAAATCCACCAATCACTCTTACTGCTTCATTAACACAGAAACTCCTCAGTTTTTTTCATTTTACACTCTCATTTTTTCAACTGCCATTTCATTGCCACACTTCATCTGACTGCAGGAGAACCTTCTCTCGCCATGTTTTCTGTCTGGATTGTTGGACATAGTTACATCTATTGGGCTCAGAGGTACGCTGAAAACAGGAATTTACCTAACCTCAATTTACAAGATGTGGAAATTAAGTGGTTTGGCCACAGAGGATTAAAATGTCACCAATTGATACCATTGGTGAAAACCTTTATGCATTTGCCAAAACCTGACCTGTTAATTGTGCACTGTGGAGGTAATGATTTGGGCACTTTGACTGGGGTAGGTCTGGAAATGCTTTTAAAGGACACCTTTGAGCAATTGATGGCACTTTTTCCTCAGACTGCCTTGGTATATTCAAATATATGCCAAAGACAAAAATGGAGGTGGTCGAACCAATTTTGTCCACAAATTGAGAAATCGAGGAAGCATGTAAACAAATCTGTTTCAGCTTACATGAGAGACCATGGAATGGGCTCCCTGTACAACAATAACTTGCGTTACTACATGCAAGATATCTACAGACGAGATGGAGTTCACTTCTCAGATGAGGGCAACAGAATTTTCACTCTGAATTTAAGACTGTGCATTGGTACCTACTTATAAGTACCTAAATGTACCATAAACCCAAAAGCTCTTCTCAGAGCTACCCTACATCTGATCACTCACAATTATTATTTTACTCTAACTTTTTTCACCAATTTTCAAGAAAGTACGCTCCCCAGAATGCTTCCCGGTTCGCGAACCGGGCGCACTCCACGCAAAAAAACTAAAAAAACGATATATTTTTTTTTTGCCCTGCGAGACCCTTTTAAAGCCTCCACATCAAACCTAGGGGGTCAGGGACGATCTACTATGCCCCCTTATGGTCATTTGCCCCTTCGCTTTGGCCTCCTCTTGTCTCTCGATCCTACCGAGAGACAAGATGGCGGCCGCTACGGACTGTTTGGAATGTTTACAGACGCCGAAGAACCAATCAGCTTCGAAAAAGTCCGTAACGCAAAAAGTACGCGAAGCGGAGCGCTGTTACAGATATATATCTTTTTTTGAACGTTAATTTCTCAAAATCCACTGGAGCACATATATTGAGACCTAGCAAAGGCACATCGGGCTACCAGTCCCTACAATTTTGCCAAGTTTCGTGCAAATCCATTCAGCCGTTTTATTATTATTTTTATTTTTTTTGCCCCGCGGGACCCTTTTAAAACCTCCGGTCAGCGAGAATCTACTATGCCCCCTTATGGTCATTTGCCCCTTCGCTTTGGCCTCCTCTTGTCTCTCGATCCTACCGAGAGACAAGATGGCGGCCGCTACGGACTGTTTGGAATGTTTACAGACGCCGGAGAACCAATCAGCTTCGCTTCACAAAGCTCCGTTGCGCGAAAAGTACGCGAACTGGAGCGCTGCCCGGTCCGCTGTTACAGATATATATCTTTTTTTAAACGTTAATTTCTCAAAATCCACTGGAGCACATATATTGAGACCTACAAAAGGCACATCGGGCTACCAGTCCCTACAATTTTGCCAAGTTTCGTGCAAATCCATTCAGCCGTTCGGGCTAAAAGTGAGGCCAACCGCCCTATGGAAAACTCAATGTTAAAAACACGTTTTGGGACCCCCCTTTTTTCTCGACCCCCCCTGGACGAACCCCCCCCCAATTTTCAGGGGCTGCTCAGAAACAAAATGTGCCATTTTCCTGAAAATTTCAGCCAATTCCGTCCACAAACGCCAAAGTTATTAGACATAGAATTTTCAAAAATCCCATAGAGAAAAAATCCTAACTATATATACCTACTGGCGACCGCCAGTAGGTAATATATACATATATATATATATATTTATATATATATATATATATATATATATATACATACACATATATATATATATATATATATCAAATTTCTATGGCAAAATGAAACCCCTCATTTTGTTCCTTTTCAAATTAAATGTATTAAGTGTTACCACTTTATTCCAATCAAGATGACTTCAGGTGTGCCATACTTTTGTCATAAGTAAGACTGTTAGCGTTCTAGTTGTTCTTTAGAACAATCTGGGACATTCTGTCATTGGGCTATAGTTGGGCTATATCTGGCTGATATTTGGAATACATTTGTTTTTTTTTGTCTCTGTTGGCCATCTTTGGGCTGCATTGGGCTACATTGGGCCACATTGGGCTACATTTGGGCTCTAACATATATATAGCCCAATGTAGCCCAATATATATTTTTTCAAAGGTAATTTTCGTAAAAACCACTGGAGCATATATCTTGAGACATAGCAAAGGCACATCGGGGTTCCAGTCCCTACAATTTTGCCAAGTTTGGTGGAAATCCATTCAGCCGTTCGGGCTAAAAGTGAGTCCAACCGCCCTATGGAAATTAACATGGGGAAAACACGTTTTGGGACCCCCCTTTTATATCGGCCCCCGCTTGACGGATCCCCCCGAAACTTCCAGGGAAGGAGCGGAGCGCAGCGAGGCAAAGTTAAGGAAAATTACAGGCAGATCCCTCATTCGGCGCCAAAGTTATTCCCAATAGAATGTTGCGGATTTCCTATGGAAAACAATCCTAACTATAACTACCTACTGGCGACCGCCAGTAGGTAATATATATATATATATATGTGTGTGCATATATATATGTGTGTGTATATATATATGTGTGTGTGTAAATATATATGTGTGTGTATATATATATTTATGTGTGTGTATATATATATATATATATATGTGTGTGTATATATATATATTCACTGAAAAAACCATAGGTTATAGACCATATATAGTTAGGAATTAGCATTTACAAAACCTTGAAAATTCACTGAAAAAACCATAGGTTATAGACCATATATAGTTAGGAATTAGCATTTACAAAACCTTGAAAATTCACTGAAAAAACCATAGGTTAGAGACCATATATAGTTAGCTGGACATTTTATTGACATAAAACCAATGAAATTCCATATATAGTTAGTTGAACTAACTATATATCGCGCACCCGCAATCCACTGCTGATGATGTCACATATTACATCATTCATGACATGGTCAGTGACATCACTGATGACATCTCAAATGACATCACTGATGACATCACTGATAACAACATCCAGTGATTTTTTGTTTCTGTAAAGTTTAAATATGTCTTACATATTGAAGAATGAGTGGATGTGTAAGTGTCTGGACGAAGGATTTAGTAGGTGCATGACTGACTGTATGAGTGAGTGATTAAATGTGTCTCACTGAGTGCATGGGTTAGTGACTAAACTGTCTTAATTTGTGCATCATTATGTCTGTTGTTCTGTAAACTGCTGCATGTGTTGATCAGTAGCTATATGAGTAACTATATGGGTTATTGATTGATTGCCCAAGTATTTGTATGGGAGACTGAGTGTGTGTGTGGCTAGCTGGGAGGTGTGTGACTCTGGCCAGATCAATGTGTACTTGTATCAATGATTGTATAAGAAGGTAAGTATGTGTTAGTATATGTTTGAAAATGTAAGGTGCTCTATGTTTAACTGTATAGACAAGAAAATGGAAGTGTCATTGATTCTTTACAGGACTGACTAGGTGTGTGAGTAACTCCATGGATGAGTGGCAGACTGTGAGTGTCTGTATAGGTGTATGAGTGCATATGATAGTGTTGTAAAGATGAGTGATTGTATGTATGAATGATTGTATGGGTGAATGAGTGAAGGTGTGTGTAGACGTAGCAATCAGTGAGTGCGTATGTAGTAACTAGTATTGGTGTGTCAATGTTTTCAAAAATTATACTCTGTATTTAACACTGGGTGAAACAGAGGTTATATTAAAATGTGAGGAGATGCATTGTATTGTCACATGAATGATATCATCAGTGATGTGGTCATTGATGTCAAATGAGATGTCATCAGTGATGTCATCAGTGATGTCATTTGAGATGTCATCAGTGATGTCATCAGTGATGTCACTGACCATGTCATGAATGATGTAATATGTGACATCATCAGCAGTGGATTGCGGGTGCGCGATATATAGTTAGTTCAACTAACTATATATGGAATTTCATTGGTTTTATGTCAATAAAATGTCCAGCTAACTATATATGGTCTCTAACCTATGGTTTTTTCAGTGAATTTTCAAGGTTTTGTAAATGCTAATTCCTAACTATATATGGTCTATAACCTATGGTTTTTTCAGTGAATTTTCAAGGTTTTGTAAATGCTAATTCCTAAGTATATATGGTCTATAACCTATGGTTTTTTCAGTGAATTTCAATGGTTTTTTAATAGCAAATATCATAAGCTGTCGAATGTCAAGTACGTGGTAAGTAAAAACATTTTCGTGTTTATGCACACTGATCTGCTTTGAATGCTGCCCCCCACCCCTCATTTCTATTAGGAGTACTCTCTCTTTGCAGATAGTGAAGGGTAGTTAACGCAGGCCTTTGCCCCCGTTGTAATCCGTCGTGCCTGCTTCTCTCTCCATTTGATTGATTGTTCTCTTTGGTTCATTCTCTATTTACAAACAAGCACAGAGTCGCAATACTCTGTTTAGTCTTTGCAGATAGCGAAAAATCGTGTAAAAAAACAAAAGGAATCGAGCAACATCAGTAGGCCACTAATGGGATCTCTTTTTGACCTCGCTAAAATAGAAACATTAGGAACAACCTGTTGAAAATAGCAATGTGTATGTACATAGGCGGCGTTTATTTGTGTTCACAGTACCCCTTGTTGATTGTTTGAATCGAGCATTGAATTGTTCGACGTTGGTTCTCTTAAGGATCTTCTCTGCCTGCAAACGAGGAAGAATTGGAATATTCTCTCTCCCTTTGCAGATAGTGAAGGGTAGGTAACGCAAGCCTTTAACACGTCGTACCTATTTCATTCCTCATTGATTGATTGATTGTCCGAACATTGACTGTTTGGGAATTAGTTCTTTTTGGAGGTATTCCCTGTTTGCAAATAAACGTAGGAAAATCTTTGCAAGTAGTGAAAGGGTAGGTAATGCGGACCTTTCTCCCCCGTTGTAATCTGTCATGCCTATCTACTCCCCACTGATTGATGCACCTGTTTCACCCGGACCATTTACTAGAGATAGGTCATCTGGCCCAACAAGAGAGCACCCCTAGTGAAAAGGACATATGCAATAATAACAAAGTGATCACTGTATCCTGTTAACAGAAACTTTAGCATGAAACAACCTGGAAAGAAAAGAATAGGAAAACGAAAATCAGTAGGCCACTGATGAACTTTTTATTAAATAACAAACAAAGAAACGATAACAATACGTAATGATAAAACCTATTATTGTCCTAGAAACAAGAAACGTTAGAAGTAAGCCCGTAATAAGAAACCTGAAAACATCGCCCCTCACTGCCCCAAAACGTGTCTGTCCCACCGCCTGCCACGGCCAAATAACGGCAAACTGGGAAAGATAGAAGTCAGCAGACATCCGCCCCATTCTAGAAACTTCCAAAGGGCAACAGGTTTTCGGCTACGCCCAGCCGGAAGCAACACATATAAGGCGGGTCCTGCTGCCACGCCTCGGCCAGGAGATCATCACGTAGGGTGTAGCCGGAGGAGAGGCCGAGGCCGAGGCCAGCGGGACCCGGCCAGGGGGATTGACAACGCTGGAGAGTTGCAGGGGGGGGGGAATGTCCGTGTCCTCGACCCTCCCCTCTCTCTCCCAGTCCGGCCGCGGTGGCCCTTGACAGTTTCAGGTAGTCCCGCCACATTCTCTACCGTTCCGGCCACCAACGGCCGGGGCCGATGGGATCCGGCTGCAGCCGATAAACCAAGGAACCCGTTCATGGGGCCAGAGCAAGGGGCGTCCGGCCGACATCCACCGGAAGCCCGGCCCGAAGACGGACGGGACACTTCTTCTTTCTTGAATAATGGCTTTGACAACACTGGGGGGGGATGTCTTGCACATGCCTCCGACCCCCCCCCCCTCGTCCTCATCGCCTGGTCCGGCCATAACAAATCTCAAGCGAGACGCCGTGGGGTGCACTGGGAGGGAGAGACGATGCGAACAGGCCTCTCCCGCCTCCCCAGTGGAGGCTTCCCACCTGCACCCTCAGCGCTCCAGGCGCCCGGAAAAGGGTTCTTCCACTGTGGCGATGCTGCAACGTCTCGCCCGGCAGGGTGGAGCCCGTCCGCTCATTTGACCCCGTGATCGCCAGTAGCTACCGAACTCTCAAAATGGCGATCGACCTGGCAAGAGCGGGCCCAGCATAAAGAAATGGCCCGGTCACTGGTTGACTCCACCACCGTAGTCCTCCACGACCTTGAAGATTCTAGAGGAGCCGCGGGAGTCTCCGACCCCCGCAGACACCCCCGATGGGGAATGACTGCCATGATCGCCCGTGGAGTGACGAAACTGTATCTGCGGGACGTCGGCGCTCCCATGCTGGCGCCAGCCTCACTTTGAATTACTAGAATCCTGCAAACCTCAGTTCCGGTGAAAGCACACTGTGACCCGGTAGGAAAAATTATTGCACCCCCTCCCCTTTTTGACTGATAGTTCAAACCACCGATACTTTCCTTTGCCCTTTTACCAGAACTTTGGACTGCCTCCCCCTCTTTTACATTTTCTAGAGAAAACAAAACATTAACCACTACATTAGCATAGCAGTTGACACCAGAACTGTTTTCAAATTGAAAACCAACAACATCTTCAACAGAATCCTTTTTGTTTCTGCTGTGACCCTGCTACAGCACAGGCATTGTCCCCAGCAGTAATTCTGCAATGCCGGTAAGAATAGCTGTGGTGCCTACTGGACTCACTCACCCCCGCGGCGCCCCACGCCGTTATTTGCTGGGCGGCAACTTACTAGACATCACCTTCGTGCCATCTAGATTTCAGCGCGTTCTGCTGCCTTGGAACTATTCGCACAACAGACTGCTACTGACGACCCACCCCCAGGCAACATCTTCTGAATTTTCATAATTTGAAAGAACTAGTAACATGTCCTCATCAGGAATTTCCTCATGAAAAGTCTTCAATGATGATTCTTGTAACTCTATGGTCTCCAAACATTCGATAAATTCGCCATCAAGAGATTGATCAAAAAAATCATTCAAGTCATCTCCTCCTTGTGAGAATATTTCATGATTGGTGCTGTCAATTTCAATAAATGTATTGGATAATTCAAAAGAAATTGCCACGGTCTCTTCGTTGTTTAAATGTGTTTACTGTTTTTGTTTTGTTGTATATATTTATAAGTTATTAAAGTTTTATAATCTTACTACTTTGTTGGAGTGCTATATATTTTTAATGTGACACATAAATGTAAAAACTTTGATGTACAAAGAGTCATCCCTGGAATCTTCCGCTTCAGGCTCGGTCCCCTCCCCAATCACAATACAGAATGGTTTTCAGATAGTAGGAACACGTGTGGTGTGACGGATCTCATCGGGTGTGGGCCTTGATCTACTATAACTCCTTTGAAGAGGGGTGATTCTTTACAGCTGGGGCCATAAACTACATCTGCAGGGCTAGCTGATAGCCTGGACAATCGGACACAGAGGAAGAGGAGTGTCAGAGGGTGCGGTAGTGAATAGGGCGAAAGGGAGGTGTCGGGCGGGCACAGAGTGTGATTCTCAGGGAAGAGCAGCGCAGATGGGGAGAGGTTTATTGCCCATGCATAACACAGAGAGCGGGGGTGACCAGTGCCTGGGGAAGATGCTTGCGAGGGTGGGGAGCCATGCTACGAATCGACAGCGTGCAGAGAGTGGGTCTGGTCAAGGCATCTAAAATGGCTGCCGTGCACGACAAAAGTGTGGCATTTCAAAAAAGGCAAGATGGCGCAAACAATGTTTTTCAACACTTCCTCATTTCCTTCGAATCGAACGTTAACAGACGGTGCATATTACCAAAGTTAAGCGATATTTATCGCTAACGATGCTTAGCAATGAATTTTTTACCGCTAAGCATCGTCAGAAATTATCGAAGATAAACCTTGCTATTATCAAGGTTTATCGCAAATGCGATAAAAAACGACCGCAATGCATTAATATCGCTGAAAACTCAGCGATATTCATGCATTACCGAGCTAATGCTCTTAGCCATGTTATCCACCTCCCATTGGATAACATGGCTAAGAACTGCTCAGGGCAGGTGTTAGTTTTTGGAGATATTCGCGCTTAGCGCGAATATCTCCAAAAGTTGGTAATAGGAGATATATATCTTGCATGTTGTAATGCAAATTATTGCGGTATATGGAACTCATACCATAATCTCTCAGGAAAGCAGAAACTGATCCTTTTGGGACCGCCTGAGAAGGCCTAGGGGGTGAGGGGTACTCTACTTTGCCCCCTTTTCACGTTCCGAACTATTTTATTTTACTCTCTTCTGTAATTACACAAAATAGCAGCGATAAGATGCATCAGAGACACACAGTGAGAGAAAGGAGGCCGGAGATGAAGAAGAGATGTCAAATACACATTGGAGATAATATAGTGGGAGAAGGGAAGTAAATATGAGTAAACTTACCATGTAACATAAAAATGTTGCACTCTATACTATAAGTCTCATTTTATACTACAATCACTTCGCTACAACCTCATAAATTAAAAATAAAAATGAATAATGTCTCAAACAATTTTTGATTTCTAAATATAAATTTATTCTTCTGAATTTTCTAAATTTGAAAGAACTACTAACATGTCCTCATCAGAAATTTCCTCTTCAATCTCATCTGGAATCTCCTCATTAAAAGTCTGCAATGATGATTCTTGTAACTCTATGGTCTCTAAACATTCGATAAATTCGCCATCAACAGATTGATCAAAAAAATCATTCAAGTCATCTCCTCCTTGTGACAATATTTCATTATTGGTGCTGTCAATTTCAATCAATGTAGTGGAATCATTCAAGTCATCTCCTCCTTGTGACAATATTTCATTATTGGTGCTGTCAATTTCAATCAATGTAGTGGACAATTCAAAAGAAATTGCCACGGTCTCTTCATTGTGAGCCATTTTATTTTGAAATTGCTTGCTGTAAATTGCAGAAAAAAAGAATCACTTTCATTTATCGTTTTTAGTAATACATAATATAAAACTAACTTTATCAAGTATTTAGTAGAACAGAAGGACTGCAAATAAATAACAGAAAACATTTTTCAAATTATCTTCAAGTGTACAACATAGTTCCCCTTACAAATTAACAACTCACCTTTTTAAAAGTAGGAGAAGTGTTAGTACTGTGTAAATCAAACACCAGAAATTCACCACCAAAAATTCCTCACAAATGTACCTCAGACAGTAGTATCACAAAATGGCTGTGGTTTCCTCTCATTTGAGATATATACATAACCAATTAACTTTCATCACACACAAATACAAAACCAAAGTAACATTTTAATTGGTTCTAAATTTCAACACTTTCAAATGTGTTTTCCCCATGTAATTTTCCATAGGACATTTACACACGTCTACAGCCTGAATGGCTGAACGGAATTACACCAAACTTGGCAAAATGGTACATCAAACCTAAGAGGTCAGGAAGGATCTACTATGCCCCCTTATGGTCATTTGCCCCTTCGCTTTGGCCTCCTCTTGTCTGTCGATCCTACCGAGAGACAAGATGGCGGCCGCTACGGACTGTTTGGAATGTTTACAGAAGCCGGAGAACCAATCAGCTTCCCAAAGCTCCGTAACGCGAAAAGTACGCGAAGCGGACCGCTGTTACAGATATATATCTTTTTCTGAACATTAATTTCTCAAAATACACTGGAGCACATATATTGAGACCTAGCAAAGGCACATCGGGCTACCAGTCCCTAATATTTTGCCAAGTTTCGTGCAAATCCATTCAGCCGTTCGATTATTATTATTATATTTTTTTTTGCCCCGCGGGGCCCTTTTAACACCTCCACATCAAACCTAGGGGGTCAGCGAGGATCTACTATGCCCCCTTATGGTCATTTGCCCCTTCGCTTTGGCCTCCTCTTGTCTCTCGATCCTACCGAGAGACAAGATGGCGGCCGCTACGGACTGTTTGGAATGTTCACAGACGCCGGAGAACCAATCAGCTTCGCTTCACAAAGCTCCGTACCGCGAAAAGTCCGCGAACCGGAGCGCTGCCCGGTCCGCTGTTACAGATATATATCTTTTTTTGAACGTTAATTTCTCAAAATCCACTGAAGCACATATATTGAGACCTAGCAAAGGCACATCGGGCTACCAGTCCCTACAATTTTGCCAAGTTTCGTGCAAATCCATTCAGCCGTTCGGGCTAAAAGTGAGGCCAACAGCCCTATGGGAAACTCAATGTTAAAAACACGTTTTGGGACCCCCCTTTTTTCTCGGCCCCCCCTTGACGAAACCCCCCCAAATTTTCAAGGGCTGCTCAGAAACAAAATGTGCCATTTTCCTGAAAATTTCAGCCAATTCCGTCCACAAACGCCAAAGTTATTAGACATAGAATTTTCAAAAATCCCATAGAGAAAAAATCCTAACTATATATACCTACTGGCGACCGCCAGTAGGTAATATATGTGTGTATATATATATTTATATATATATAGCAAGGGATGCAAGGGAATATTTCATCATCCCTTGTAAAATGTGCAACGAGACTTTCATTAAGGTATTGTGGCAACGTGTGAGAAGCAGCGTAATTATTGCACGGAAGCACTTTTGCCTGGAATGGTACTTACCATATTGTTGCATTATGGGACATTGACATTTTTGTATGCAAGCTGCTTTGATGCTCTATGATTAAGGCTATCCCAGCTGAAAAGCGTCAGATGAATCGACTGACGTTGCCGCCCTAAGGTTCAATAAAAGCCTCTCACACACAACCGTAGCCTCTGATCCACTTTGTTATTTGCTGATTGCAACTTCACGGGATGCTTCGTTCCCGCATTTATCAGAGGCTGCCCTGCAGGGTCATGAGCTCCCACGCACAAAGAACTTTGTTTGGATGTAAAATGTTGGGAGACTGGCCCGCTCCTGCTTTCCGTTATTTGCCACGAGTTACTCAGTCACTCGACATCAAGGAAAGGAGCAATGGATGAAAGGGGATATTTCATCATCCCTTGTAAAATGTGCAACAAGACTTTCATTAAGGTATTGTTTCAACGTGTGAGAAGCAGCGTAATTATTGCACGGAAGCACTTTTGCCTGGAATGGTACTTACCATATTGTTGCATTATGGGACATTGACATTTTTGTATGCAAGCTGCTTTGATGCTCTATGATTAAGGCTATCCCAGCTGAAACGCGTCAGAGGAATCGACTGACGTTGCCGCCCTAAGGTTCAATAAAAGCCTCTCACACACAACCGTAGCCTCTGATCCACTTTGTTATTTGCTGATTGCAACTTCACGGGATGCTTCGTTCCCGCATTTATCAGAGGCTGCCCTGCAGGGTCATGAGCTCCCACGCACGAAGAACTTTGTTTGGATGTAAAATGTTGGGATACTGGCCCGCTCCTGCTTTCCGGTATTTGCCACGAGTTACTCAGTCACTCGACATCAAGGAAAGGAGCAATGGATGAAAGGGGATATTTCATCATCCCTTGTAAAATGTGCAACAAGACTTTCATTAAGGTATTGTTTCAACGTGTGAGAAGCAGCGTAATTATTGCACGGAAGCACTTTTGCCTGGAATGGTACTTACCATATTGTTGCATTATGGGACATTGACATTTTTGTATGCAAGCTGCTTTGATGCTCTATGATTAAGGCTATCCCAGCTGAAACGCGTCAGAGGAATCGACTGACGTTGCCGCCCTAAGGTTCAATAAAAGCCTCTCACACACAACCGTAGCCTCTGATCCACTTTGTTATTTGCTGATTGCAACTTCACAGGATGCTTCGTTCCCGCATTTATCAGAGGCTGCCCTGCAGGGTCATGAGCTCCCACGCACGAAGAACTTTGTTTGGATGTAAAATGTTGGGATACTGGCCCGCTCCTGCTTTCCGGTATTTGCCACGAGTTACTCAGTCACTCGACATCAAGGAAAGGAGCAAGGGATGCAAGGGGATATTTCATCATCCCTTGTAAATTGTGCAACGAGACTTTCATTAAGGTATTGTGGCAACGTGTGAGAAGCAGCGTAATTATTGCACGGAAGCACTTTTGCCTGGAATTGTACTTACCATATTGTTGCATTATGGGACATTGACATTTTTGTATGCAAGCTGCTTTGATGCTCTATGATTAAGGCTATCCCAGCTGAAACGCCTCAGAGGAATCGACTGGCGTTGCCGCCCTAAGGTTCAATAAAAGCCTCTCACACACAACCGTAGCCTCTGATCCACTTTGTTATTTGCTGATTGCAACTTCACGGGATGCTTCATTCCCGCTTTTATCAGAGGCTGCCCTGCAGGGTCATGAGCTCCCACGTACGAAGAACTTTGTTCGGATGTTAAATGTTGGGAGACTGGCCCGCTCCTGCTTTCCGGCATTTGCCACGAGTTACTCAGTCACTCGACATCAAGGAAAGGAACAAGGGATGCAAGGGGATATTTCATCATCCCTTGTAAAATGTGCAACGAGACTTTCATTAAGGTATTGTGGCAACGTGTGAGAAGCAGCGTAATTATTGCACGGAAGCCCTTTTGCCTGGAATGGTACTTACCATATTGTTGCATTATGGGACATTGACATTTTTGTATGCAAGCTGCTTTGATGCTCTATGATTAAGGCTATCCCAGCTGAAACGCGTCAGAGGAATCGACTGACATTGCCGCCCTAAGGTTCAATAAAAGCCTCTCACACACAACCGTAGCCTCTGATCCACTTTGTTATTTGCTGATTGCAACTTCACGGGATGCTTCGTTCCCGCATTTATCAGAGGCTGCCCTGCAGGGTCATGAGCTCCCACGCACGAAGAACTTTGTTTGGATGTAAAATGTTGGGATACTGGCCCGCTCCTGCTTTCCGGTATTTGCCACGAGTTACTCAGTCACTCGACATCAAGGAAAGGAGCAAGGGATGCAAGGGGATATTTCATCATCCCTTGTAAATTGTGCAACGAGACTTTCATTAAGGTATTGTGGCAACGTGTGAGAAGCAGCGTAATTATTGCACGGAAGCACTTTTGCCTGGAATGGTACTTACCATATTGTTGCATTATGGGACATTGACATTTTTGTATGCAAGCTGCTTTGATGCTCTATGATTAAGGCTATCCCAGCTGAAACGCGTCAGAGGAATCGACTGACTTTGCCGCCCTAAGGTTCAATAAAAGCCTCTCACACACAACCGTAGCCTCTGATCCACTTTGTTATTTGCTGATTGCAACTTCACGGGATGCTTCGTTCCCGCATTTATCAGAGGCTGCCCTGCAGGGTCATGAGCTCCCACGCACGAAGAACTTTGTTTGGATGTAAAATGTTGAGAGACTGGCCCGCTCCTGCTTTCCGGTATTTGCCACGAGTTACTCAGTCACTCGACATCAAGGAAAGGAGCAAGGGATGCAAGGGGATATTTCATCATCCCTTGTAAATTGTGCAACGAGACTTTCATTAAGGTATTGTGGCAACGTGTGAGAAGCAGCGTAATTATTGCACGGAAGCACTTTTGCCTGGAATGGTACTTACCATATTGTTGCATTATGGGACATTGACATTTTTGTATGCAAGCTGCTTTGATGTTCTATGATTAAGGCTATCCCAGCTGAAACACGTCAGAGGAATCGACTGACGTTGCCGCCCTAAGGTTCAATAAAAGCCTCTCACACACAACCGTAGCCTCTGATCCACTTTGTTATTTACTGATTGCAACTTCACGGGATGCTTCGTTCCCGCATTTATCAGAGGCTGCCCTGCAGGGTCATGAGCTCCCACGCACAAAGAACTTTGTTTGGAGATATATATATATATATATTTATATATATATATATATATATATTCTTCATAACGTTTAAAATACGCGCACTCTCAGGAACGATAGACCCAACAACACATTAAATAAACTGCTGTTTATTCACACAACGCGTTTCGCCAAACACCAGGTTTGATCATGTGATCAAGCCTGGTGTTTGTCGAAACGCGTTGTGTGAATAAACAGCAGTTTATTTGATGTGACGTTGGGTCTATCGTTCCTGAGAGCGCGCGTATTGCAAAAGTTACGAGGAAGTATTAAAATTGCTGTTTATCTCCGCCGGCGTGTGCGCCACTCTCCGTGGGTCCCTGGGAGCCCAGAAGGAGTATCTCTGTTGTTGATATATTTTGTTCGTCCAAGGTATTGGATACACACTGACCCACCGCACCCACCTTTAGCAATTCGGCTGTTGCTACTAGCATTCTGTGACTGCACAGAGGAGATGGGATGATTTCATCGGCGGTTCCAGGTCCGGCTGATAGTGGACTTTTGTGGTTGAGGCGTCTTGGGACCCAGAAGGGATACTTGCTTCACTAACTCAGTTCTTAGCAAGAGCACAGACCACGTTCTTCATTATACTCAGGGCCCTAGCAAGGATACTTTGACCGTAGTAGAGAAAGTTACCTGCGAGCCGCGAGAGGGGCATGCTGGTACTTGCAATTTGCCAACCCGTCTGCAGTACCGTTTGGGACTCTAACTCCGCCCACTTGAACAGCTATTAATGGCGGAAGGACCGGCAGCATACCTGTGGGTTTCCTAGCGTGAGAACTTCGTTGGAGCAGGCATTTGATGAAGGCACAGACCGAAACGTGTCATGCCATTGCTCCTGTGAATAAAAGATCTGTTATATTTCTATAATGCTAGCTTGCAATTTTACACATTTGTTAATGTTTGGAATGGTGCATCCCTATGATGCACTAGAGATTCTAATATGATGTCACCGCTCTGACACTGTTATCAGTTGGTCCAGCTGAGTCTGGCAAGAAGCTGTTTAGGATCTTTCTCTGAAGAATAAACCTACTTCAAGATATACCTATGTATTGGATTAATTACATAACAAATTTGGCGACGCTTACTTCTTGACCAGACAAGAGGAAGAGTACACTGGTTGGAGGAAGATAGATTATCCTAAACTAAAAAGGAAAAGAACCCAACTCGTTGAATAAGATGACCTTTCTGCTGTAATGTAGGTGAAATTGACAACAAAGAATATAATTAAAATTGAAATTACAATTTTTGAATGAAAAGCTGCCAGCTGGTAAGAAATATCAACTTCATTTTATTACTTTATTATGTATCATCTGCTCATAAAAATATAGACAGTTATATTCTGCTGACAATTCATTGCGAAGTTAAACTCCTGCTCATAAAGAGACTTGTGATTAATTCATCAGTTCACGACCTTTAGATCATCCATCAAGTCGTGGTGTCAACAAGTACTCGAATTAACTTGGAGCAGAGGAAGGATGAAAGAAACTTGATAATATTCTTGGAGCGTGAAACAATTCTTATTGAAACTTAAAGCATTTAGAAATAAATGAAGAATGAAAACTGTTTCGAAAATGAAATTATATTATCAATAACTCAATTGAACAGTACTTGGAAAGATTCAGCAGTATTTTAAGCAAATAAGTAGAAAGGCAAAGGTTAAAATCGATTATTATCGAGTGGAAAATAAGAGACATTGCTATTAGTTAAATCATTTATACAAAAAAAAAATGTTTTAGCCTGTTTAAAGTACATTTTTGTTGAAGAATTGACATTTGCACATTACCAGCAACGAGAGTTAATGTTAAACAGACAAACTTTTCAAATATAAGCAAAGCGCGAAAGGCAGCACGAGATCGTTAATCAAATACAATGGGCCCCCAGGGGCACTTGGCAAAGCCAATGTCCCCCTGGGGTATTTCGCGCGAGGGACGACCTCATGCGATCTGATTGGGTGGTGGGAGGGACTAGGTCCAAAGGAAGGGAGGGGAGGGAGGGCTGACGTCACTCTGAGCGAGTGAGAAGAACGGTGGTGTCGATTTTGAGGAGGCGTCGCTGTTTTCCTGTCAGAGCTGTCATTTTGCGCTTTGGGCGTGTGTTTAGAAGTGACTTTCTGTCATTAACTGAAGGATGTCGACTGACGTAATTGCCCTAGAGGCGGTTCGCGCTTTAGTGGCTGTGGGGAGGAGTGACTTGCTGAGGCCGGGCGCTGTGGTCGATAATGCTGCGCCTGTGAAGCGGCCGCGTCGTCTGGCAGCTGAGGGTGTGTCAAGAGCGGTGGCGGCTTGTCAGCAGATACACCGCAATCCCCAGGAGACGGACGGCGGCAGGATGCCTGCGGCAAGAGCCAGGAGGGCGCGCTCTACGAGCAGAGGAAGCCGGGGTAAGCAGCTGCACCCCCGCGCTCGTCATCGGCCCCCAGTAAGTTTCAGGGGGTTCGTAATTTGACGGTGGCACCTCCCAGACGTAGGGCAGGCAGGCGTGGAGGCAGCGCTGGTGGAAGTTTTGACACGCGCGTGTCTCAGGTCCAGCTGAGGGAAGATGAGGCGGTCAGTGATCTTGAGGTACTGCGCGCTAACACGCCGCGGGAATTTGGAGAGGCGGTGTCACGACCCAGCATGAATGCTGCTGCGACTGTAATTAGGATGGCAGCAGGGCTGCAGGTGCACGGCGGGAGAATTGACATAGCGCCTGAGGTAGAGACTGACAGGCGGAGTCCGATGTTGGTGGACTACTCCAGTGATAGTCAGTCTGAGGAGGAGGACTTCTCAGGTGTTGAGGATGGAGAGGATGTCGAGGGAGGAGTGCCAGAGGTCGATGAGCAACCCCAGCAGGCGGCGTTCATGGACTGTCAGACCATTCTGGTTCCCAGGCCTAGAGGCCCTCCGAGACACTTGGTTGAAGAGGAGTTTAATGAGGGTTTAACATGCGAATTTTTTCCACAGGATGAGCAACGGCTGAGGTGTTTGAAAGGGAAGCCTCGTGCCGGGCAGTTCAGGGGGGGGAGGGGGAGTGAGGTGGGTGGCAGAGGTGAGGGCAGGCAGGTGCAAGAAGCCACTGCAGTGTTTCCCAACGACAGGCACCCGCCTGGTTGTCCTGAAGTGATTCATAGCTCAGGGTATGTGGTTCCTCAAGGCCAATGGGTGTGGGTGGAACACACTGAGTTGCCTGTGCCAGAGAGGGTGGGTGCTTCATCTTCTAAGGTGGTAGGTAAGTATGGTGCGGGTCCTCGCTCGAGCGGCGAGTACCTCTCTGGAGCTGTTGGTCTGGTACAAGATGAACAGTTCGGATATGCTCAGGCGGCGCCGCAGAGCGTGGTGTTTAGGCGGGGGGCTATTTTGAGAGGCGGATCCGGTGCGGATCCACTGCCAGCGGCTGGGCGCTTTTCACGGAGGCCTGAGTCGGATGTACAAAGCGGTCTTATCAGCTTGGCGTCTGGCGTTAGGCCAGGTATGAGCTTTACAATGTTGGAACATGAAAAGCAATTTCTAGAGGATGATAGTGAATATGATAAGGAGAATATTTATGAGACAAGAGGTGGTCTGTCTCATGGCGGGGGAGTTGGGGCGGGGAGGTGTGGGAGGAATTTAACTTCTGCCAGTGTGTTACAGAGTTCTGGAGCGGTTCTCTCACCAGCACACGGGATTCAGAGTCATCATCGGCGTGATGGTCTGGAGGATTTTCGGCGACGGGCTGCGCAGCTACCAGCAGGTAAGACAGACTGGTGGGCTGCTTGGACACGGCCGTTGGCTGGGGGTTCAGGTGGGGCGCCTGCGGAGGGTGGTCAAGGGAGGGGGGAGGCGGGGGACGGATTGGTATCAAAACAAGGTGAAAGTGTGAAAGCGATGTCAGGGCATGGGGGGAGGTCGGGGAATGACAGTCCTTGTTCATCGGTTGCTAGTTCAGACCAGAGTGAAGTGAATACAATGAGAGGTACGAAATTGCCTTTTATGGGGGTGTCCATGCCATTAGGCATACATTTGCCACATAGAACTAGACAGCGGATTTGGGATCAGGAGTACGTGGATGTGTTCAGGCTCCTTCATAGGGAACTGCAAGCTAAAGAGGGTTCTAAAGAGGAGGAGGTTGAATTGTCCCGCCGTCCCAAAGTCCCAAAAACAATAGAGAACTGGACAGCGGCCTTTTTGATCTATGCCAGTGTCTATTGTGAACGCTACCCAGAGAGGGCAGTTTCGCTTTTCAAGTATGTAGATGTCATTAGAAGGGCTCATTTGCAAGCAGGGGGTTATGCGTGGCTGAACTACGATGAAGAGTTTAGGGCGAGAATGAGTTTATTCCACGATAAGCCATGGGGTGAGGTTGATCAAGAGCTGTGGTTACAGTGGCTGTCGGGTCACTCTTCTGCCAACACGATCCATACAGCAAGTGGGTTGCCGATTCCTTACCGGCCCTTTTCTCAGCGTCCCGCCACACAGGGGGCGGGTGGCGTTGGACGGGGACAGTTGCCCACAACTGGAGCATGTTGGAGCTTTAACCGAGGTTCCTGTGTGCGCCAGTATTGTAAATTTAAGCATGAATGCTCCCAATGCGGGGGCAGGCATGCTGTCTTTCAGTGCTTTCCCAACCAATACCCGGGAGAGCATGTTAGGGGGCAGAGGGGAGGGAGAGGATCTGTACCACCTCTTATGCCAAAGGGCGCCTACTCCAATTAAGTTACAGGCCATGTTGAGCGCATTGGAGGTGTATCCTGATGTGGGAGGAGTGGCTAAGTTGTTTTGGGGTTTTCGACTAGGCTTTCGGATTGGTTACCAAGGGCCCAGGGTTTCACGCTGGGCTGATAACTTAAAGTCAGCAAAGGAGATGGCGTCAGTGGTAAGGGCGAAATTGCAAAAGGAAGTGGATTTGGGCAGAGTAGTTGGCCCTTTTGAGGGTTGCCCCTTGCCAAACCTCATTGTGTCTCCACTTGGTGTCATCCCAAAGAAGGCAAAGGGTGAGTTTCGGCTGATACACCACCTGTCTTGGCCGGAAGGGCATTCAGTCAATGACTTAATTTCTACTTATGATTCAGCAGTGACTTATGCGTCTGTGGACGACGCTTTAGAATTGGTGCGCAAGGCGGGGACGGGAGCTGAGCTGGCTAAATGTGACATACAGGCCGCCTTTCGCCTGTTACCTATTCACCCGGCGGATTTTGGTTTGCTAGGCATGTACTTTGAAGGAGATTTTTATGTGGATCGAGTGTTACCCATGGGCTGTGCTATCTCTTGCTCACTTTTCGAAACTTTTAGTACGTTTGTGGAGTGGTGTGTGGTCCAGCGGTCAAATCATATGGCTGTATGCCATTACCTGGATGATTTTTTGTTTGTAGGCAAAGCAGGGACAGAGCAATGTGCTAAAGTTTTGGCCTGCTTTCAGGACATGGCGGAGGAGTTTGGTGTGCCCTTGGCGGAGGACAAAACGGAAGGTCCAACGAACAGTTTGACATTCTTAGGCATAGAAATAGACACAAAAGAGATGGTGGCCCGTTTGCCCAAGCAAAAAGTGCAAGAGATCAGGTCTTTTTTGCAGGAAATTTTGGGTGCTAAACGGGTGCAGCTGAGGCAAGTCCAGAGGCTTTTGGGCTATTTGAATTTTGCTTGTCGAGTTGTCAGGGCAGGCAGGACGTTTTGCAGGCGGCTGGGCTTTGCTATGGCTGGTGCGTGCTTGCCGCACCATCACATACGGATGACAGCAAAAATTAAGGAGGATTTGAACATCTGGTTGCGATTTTTGGATGAGTTCAATGGAGTGTCCATCAATTTCGTGTCGGAAGACACGGTTTGGCCAGTGCAGATCTTCTCTGATGCGGCCGGGGCTTTAGGTTTCGGCTTATTCTGGGATGGACGGTGGTGCGCTGAGCAGTGGCCAGCTCAGTGGTTACAGCAGGGTCGCAGCATTGCTTTCTTAGAATTTTTTCCCTTGTTGGTGGCGCTGCAGATTTGGGGTGAAGAGTTCAGAGACCGCCGTGTGTTGTTTCATATCGATAACATGGCGGTGGTTTATCTGGTGAATGGGCAGCGGGCAAAGGACCAAAAAGTATTGCAGTCGTTGCGGGCTTACATGTTGCGAGTTCTACAGCTGAATATTGTATTTAAAGCGCAACACATCCCAGGTGTCAACAATTCAATTGCCGACGCTTTGTCTTGTTGCCAGTGGCAGAGGTTTCGGGATTTGGCACCGGGAGCGGACCATTGCAAGACACCGATTCCGCCGAACATATGGGACCTGGGGAACTGAGAATGGCTGAGTTGGTCGAGCAATCCTTATCAGAATCCACACGACGCAGCTATCAGCTGGCATGGTCTGTTTTTTTGGGTTATACAGCTCAACACGGAAAGGGGGGTACAGCGGTGAAGGATGAAAAGTTTATGTTGGGCTTTGTTCTGAGTTTAATAGACAAAGGTTTGTCACCATCCACCATTTTGGGCAAGTTAGCTGGCATTTCCTTTTATAGCCAACTGGAGTTGGGGTGTGAGGTTCGGAAGGGTTTTCGTTTACAGAAAATGCTGAAGGGTTTTGGGAGGTCCTTTGGTCAAGCAACACGGTTGAGGGACCCTATTACTTTCGAATTATTGCATAAATTGTTGGGTGTGTTGCCTTCCTGCTGTTATGATGAGTGGGAATGTTATAGGTTCCAGTTATGCATGATATGGTTGTTTTTCGGTGCATTTCGGATATCAGAATTACTGGGATTACGAAATCAGGGTGGGATACGTTCGTCTGATATTTTTCTGCTGGATAATGACGTACTACAGATCACATTGAGACGGTCAAAGACGGATCAGGCAGGTAAAGGGATGTTGGTGCGACTTGGTAGGAGCGGGGTGAAGGGTTGCTGCCCAGTGGGGGAATGGGAAGCATTTGTGGGTTCAAGGGTCTTTCGGGAGGGTGATATATTCTGCCATGAAAATAAAATGCATTTAACTTGTTTCCAATTCTTAGCAGTGTTACGGAAGGCATTAACGTTAGTGGGGGAAAATCCACATTGTTTTGGGACACATTCATTCAGAATAGGTGCGGCTACTGAAGCTGCGAGGTTGGGTTGGGGGGCAGAGGAGTTACAGCGTATTGGCCGATGGAAAACCAATTGTTGTTTTAAATATGTTAGGTTTTAAAAAAAAAAAAAAACACCAATGTTATACTCTTTATATGGCCAGTTAGTTAATGTTGCTTTTCCATCACAGGTCGAGTGGCGAATTTTCCTCGGAAAAAGAGGACGTGGATTGTCGGCCATTCCATAGTGAAGTGGGCGGCGAACTTTGCCGAACAACAGCTATGTGGTAGAGGTTTGGGACTGTATGGTAATGACCATGAGGTGATTTGGAGGGGTTTAGGGGGGATGAAGTGGGGGGAGTTGTTTTCGGTCTTAAACAAAATGGCGGAAGTGTGGGGCATTCCAGACTTGTTGATCCTGCATTTAGGGGAAAATGACTTGGTGGAGTGTTCAGGGCTTGCTTTAATCAAGCAGATCAAGCTGGATTTGGCTGTAATCAAGGACAGATGGGAAGGGACCAGGGTAGTGTGGACCGAATTTCTTTACAGGAGCCAATGGAAGGCAGCCTGAGTTCATACAGCCGTTGAGAGGGCCCGCAAAAAGGTTAATAAAGCACTGAAGTCATACTGCGTGGCAATGGGCATTACGGTCATTGCACACAAGCATTTTAACGGTGACATGCTGCATTTGTTACGAAGCGATGGGGTTCATCTGTCACAAATGGGTCAGTCCTATTATTTAATGGAACTGAGAGATACTTTGGCAAACCTTTGGTGTGTTGACTTGTGGTGCTCCAAACCAACGAAATGAGATACATATGAACAGTTTTTCCTTCACAGTTATTCTGCACTGACTTGAGCAGTCCGTTTCTATAGTTGGGAGGGTTTTTGGGGTGGGGCAGGAAAACTCAAAGGGTTTTCCTGGGTGGCGTGTGTGATGGGGATTGGATAATCTAGAGCGGATTAATCCTTTCTCTAAGGGGGAGGGCTTGGGAGGGTAGGTGGGGAAGAGATGGAAAGAAGAAGGAAAACACAAGGATGGTATTAAAACAAGGTATGGTTATTGGAAAAAAGAAAGAATTGGAAAACGTTATGGTTTATATGAATAAAGGTTTGGAGAAGAAATAAAGATAAAGTTTGGTTGGAAAAGTTATGTTGCGGGTCTGTCTCTGGCTGTCCTGTAATAAAGGTGACCTTTTATACTATATTCAGAGTTGTGTGAGAGTCCTTATTTGCGCGATGGGCCCCCAGGGGCACTTGGCAAAGTCAATGTCCCCCTGGGGTATTTCGCGCGAGGGACGACCTCATGCGATCTGATTGGGTGGTGGGAGGGACTAGGTCCAAAGGAAGGGAGGGGAGGGAGGGCTGACGTCACTCTGAGCGAGTGAGAAGAACGGTGGTGTCGATTTTGACCCACCCACCCACCCTGGTTGCAAAAATCAAAGGTGAGGTGTTGTTTGTCGATTGTCATGTCGTTATGTTGTCAAAAAAAAGACTATGCAAGCATGTATACCTCTTTATACATGTCGAAATGTCAGGATGTCACCTCAGGACTACTCAGGCAGACTCTTTTGTTGTCTTTGTTGGCGTATGTGATGGGGATTGGATAATCTAGAGCGGATTCATCCTTTCTCTAAGGGGGAGGGCTTGGGAGGGTAGGTGGGGAAGAGATGGAAAGAAGAAGGAAAACACAAGGATGGTATTAAAACAAGGTATGGTTATTGGAAAAAAGAAAGAATTGGAAAACGTTATGGTTTATATGAATAAAGGTTTGGAGAAGAAATAAAGATAAAGTTTGGTTGGAAAAGTTATGTTGCGGGTCTGTCTCTGGCTGTCCTGTAATAAAGGTGACCTTTTATACTATATTCAGAGTTGTGTGAGAGTCCTTATTTGCGCAAACATGTGGTGTCAGTGAAGAGCGAAGAGCAGCTCGTGCTTGCCGATTGATTATAAACACACTGTGTGTTGCCAAGTGCGAAGGAGAGCACGAACATTCTCATGCGCTCGAGGCTTCCTTTCCAAAATAAACATGGCGAGTGAATCAAGTGCGATCCTAGTTCACAGCTGTGTTTAGTGTGAACATTACTGTCGCATACTTGATAACATTAAAAAAATAAAAACAAAAAACGGAAGGAAAGCTCGAGGTGTGACTGTTAGCTGAAATATAAACCTCTTTTTTTGGGGGGGGATGTGACGAATCGTGATTATTTAAACACGATGTTTAGTAGCAGTAAGCTGATGGAAGAGGTATCACAAGAAAGCTGTCTGAGAAGCCTGCAGTGTTAAAAAAAAAACGTTTTCAATAAAGTGCGTGACTAAAAGCAGCATAACACCTTAACATGTTACATCAAAGATGATGGTTTGAAAAACTGCAACAGATGACAGTTATTGTGCGCAGTGAGATAAAATAAATAGATAAATGTGTACTTACACAACTGTACAACAGTACTTGACTGTTCTCTCATTGCTCTTTTCATGAGTGTGAACATTGAAAGAAAGACGATTCTGTAAACTGAAGACTCATTGGTTAAGAGTGTTTTTTTTTTATAGAAGAGTACAATCCAAGCTGCAAGCTGCACTGCCATCGTGTGGTAGTAACTGGTACTGCAAACAAAAATGGATGTGAGCACAGCAATTGCGATTCCTCCAGCATTCCTAATGTCTCCAGGAGAGCCCCCTATCGAATGGGAGGACTGGATAGACTGTTTTGAGAATTATATAGTAGCTCTCGATGGGACAAAATTTCCAGCTGTGAGAAAGAAAGCCCTACTGTTGGGTTGTCTAGGAAAAGAGGGACAGCATGTGTTTAAATATCTTCCTTCAGGCGAAGAAATAGAGGATGTTTACAAGGATGCAAAGATGAAACTAGAAAAAAGGTTCGCAAAACATGTTAATGTAGTCATGAGGAGACACAAATTTTATACACAGCCTCAGCGACAAAGTGAAAGCATTGATGAATTTGTAGCCAGATTGAGAGAATTGTCAGCCAAATGTCAATTCGGAGCAATGCAAGAAGAGATGATTCGTGACCAGTTAATTGTGCAATGTCATTGCAAAAAGACTCAAGAGAGGTTGTGGGCCTCAAGTAATCCAACATTGAAAGATGCTATAGCTATTGCAAAGGTAGTTGAGGAATCGGAGAAATGCATGTGAGAAATGAAAATAAGTCCTAACAACAACAAAGATAAAGAAGTTGCAGTTCTGGAAGATGATTCGGAGAGTATTTGTGCCATCAGAAACAAGAGTCAAATTAACTTTAATAGTAAAAATAAATTTCAAAAAAACTTTAATAAGTCATCTGGCAAGATTGCAGCAAAGCACTGTCTTAGATGTGGGAGCACATACCATATGGCGGACTCAAAACAGTGCTATGCAGTAGGGAAAGATTGTTTAAAGTGTGGGAAAAGGGGACATTTGGCACGTATGTGCAACCAACAAAATGATAAAGTTGCATGTGTTAATGAAGCTACAGCCTCTTACAGGGTTGTGGTTGTTAATGGGGATGTTGATGTGGCAGAGGTAGAGGGTTTGGAAAAGAGAAGGACAAGACCAAGGGCTGACTTTGAAGTAAATGGTAAGACATTATCCTTGAAGGTTGATACAGGATCGCTATACACTATTATACCTCAAGCTATGTATGATGAAACATGGAAAAGTGATATTTTATCCAGATCTGATGTTGCATTGAAATCTTATCAAGGGAACGAAATCAAAGTGGTTGGATACATGGATGCAAAGATAGTGTTTGGGGGGAGAGAGACTCATGGAAAAATATATGTGGCTGAAGAGGGACCACCAATACTAGGTTGGCCACACCAATATGACTTGGGGATCAAGGTAGATCCCACAGCTGATATACCGGTCATGATTGTTGATGCATGTAATGTGGATAATATGAATGACTTATTGGATAAATTTAGTGGTGTATTTGAGCCTAGACTGGGAAAATTTAGGAATTATCAGCATGTCAAAAAATTAAAAAAAGACTCGATTCCGGTCAAACATGCAGCTAGAAGGGTTCCAATAGCAGCTAGAGGAAAGGTAAAGGAAATTATTCAACAGCTTTTGGACGACAAAGTTATTGAACCAGTGGAAGCTGTTGAATGGTTAAGTCCAGTTGTTATCACGAACAAACAGGATGGCGCTCTCAGATTCTGTGTGGATCTGAGAAGTCTGAATGAAAATGTAGTATCAGACAGGTTCCCTTTGCCAAACATAAATGAGTTGATACTCTTACTTGATGGTGCAAAAGTTTTCAGCAAACTGGATATGCGGAGTGCATACCATCAAGTAGAACTTAGTGCAGAATCTAAATCTCTAACGTCTTTTATTACTGCGGAGGGCACTTACCAGTTTTGCAGACTCCCGTTTGGGCTGTGTTCCGCTGCTAGTGTCTTCCAACGTTTGATGAATTCTATTTTGGGGGGAATTGATAAGGCAGTAGTGTTTCAGGATGACATACTTGTGTTTGGAAAAGATGAAAAGGAACACAATCAAGCTCTTGCTAAGGTGTTGGATAGAATTGCCAAGGCTGGCTTAACTTTAAAGAGAGAAAAGTGCAAGTTCAAGACACTGGAAGTGGAATATTTGGGGCATCTGGTTACTGAGGAAGGGATAAGACCAAAGGAGAACCTGGTTAGTGCCATTGTGAATGCTAGTGTGCCTCATGATAGGGACTCTTTACGTTCCTTCATGGGTTTAGTGGAATACTATTCGAAATTTGTACTAAATTTTTCACACAAGACGGAAGCATTGAGGGAGCTTTTAAGGAAGGGTAAGAGGTTTAGCTGGGGAAAAATACAACAATCTGCATTTGATATGATTAAAAAGGAAATAGTTCATGCAGGTGTTTTGACTCCATTTCAGAATGGTTTGGATAATATCCTTACTGTGGATGCGAGTGCCGTGGGCATAGGTGCTGTTTTGGCACAAGTGTGTGGGGGTTTGGAAAGGACAGTAGCATTTGCTTCTCGTTCTTTGTCTGAGTGTGAACGAAATTACTCTGTCATAGAGAGAGAGGCATTGGCGGCGGCCTGGGCTACAAGTCATTTTAGAGTATTTTTGTGGGGCAGTCATTTTCGGTTGCGCACGGATCATAAACCGTTGTTGAAGGTTTTAGGTCCAGGAGGGATAAGCAATTGTTCAGGTAGGTTAGCAAGATTGGCAGTAAAGCTGCAAGATTTTGACTGTAAAGTGGAGTATGTTCCAGGTTGGCGCAATAAAGTTGCTGACTGTTTGTCAAGGTTGCCGGATAAGAAAGCTGTGGTTGTAGATCTTTCTACGGAGGAAGTGGTAACAAGTATTGATGATGCAATAGAAGGTATGGATGGTGCCATTCAGAAAAAGACCTGGATTGAGCAGATGGAAGAGGATGCAACTTTGATTGGTGTCCGCAGGATGATGAAGGGTGTTACGAGGAGGGAAAGTTCTGTTCCACTTGGTGTTCGGCCTTATTTGAAAGTTGTAGATCAGTTATCTGTTACAGATAATGGGGTGTTAATGCGTCAGGATAAGTTTATACCGCCACAGGGTTTGCGGGACAGGTTGATTGGGTTAGCACATCAAGGCCATATGGGTCAAACAATGACTATAAGGAGGTTGAAAGAATTGTACTGGTGGCCCGCTATGGATCAGCAGGTGAGAGAGTGGGTAGAGAGGTGTGTGGCATGCAAGGAGTCTGAGAAGAGGTTAAGGGTCGGAATTGGATCGAGCAAAGAGCCCCAGCATGTTTCTGTTGCTGACAAGGTTTGGGAAAAGGTGTGTCTTGACTTTGTCGGCCCATTTTCTTTCTTAAAAGAGAATGAGAGGTTTGCGCTTGTTTTGGTGGATGCAAAATCGAAATGGGTGGAGGTTGCGTTTATGAGCAGTATAACGACCAAAGCTACCATTGCTATTTTGTCAGAAATTTTTAAGAGGGAAGGATTTCCAGAAGTTTTGTTGACTGACAATGGAACGCAATTGACCTCTACAGAAATGAAGTACTTCTTAGATTCTGTCGGTGTAAAGCATGTGTGTTGTTCTCTATATAATCCACAAGGAAACGGACTCGTGGAGCGCATCAACCGCATGGTCAAGGGTACCATGCAATTGGCTCATAGTTCTGGTCTGCCTGTACTTGAGTCAGTAAGTGAGATGCTGTGGGCGTATCGTACAACAGTAAATGGTGACTTAGGTAAGAGCCCATTTGGAATGATGCGAGGAAGGGAGGCTGGCTCAAAGTTACTTCCTTCATGGATGAGAGAGAAAATAAAAGGGGCAGAATCACAATCAGGGTGGTTGAATGTGAATGACAAACGGTACTTTAATGTGGGAGATTTAGTAAAAGTGAAGCCTGGTGGGCATAATAATTTTGTCAACAGGTTCAGAGGACCTTTCAAGGTAAAAACTGTGGGCAGCAATTGGGTAAGATTAACTAATGGTCAAGTTTGGAATCTAAGGCGGGTTGCTTTATATCAAAGGGGTGACCCCAAACACGTAGAAAACTTGGAAGGTAGATATGATAAGGAGCATTGTTCTCCTTGGATGTTGATGAAGGATGTAGAGTTTGGAAAAGTACAAGGGGTTGTTACTCCCTCCTCTGGAGTTACAAATACTTCTGATGAACAAGGTACGCCTACAAAGGAGGGAGATGGGTTGGATGGTTCACGTGTTTTGAGGGCTGCTGGTGAAAGAAGGATACCTGGGTATCTGAGTGATTATGTTCCTTGATTCAATTCATGAGCCTCAGTTAATAAAATATTTGTTTTGTTGATTTGTTTTTTTATTGTTAATTTCTTTCCTTTTCTAGTCTTACTATAAAGGGGGGAGATGTGTTATATTTCTATAATGCTAGCTTGCAATTTTACACATTTGTTAATGTTTGGAATGGTGCATCCCTATGATGCACTAGAGATTCTAATATGATGTCACCGCTCTGACACTGTTATCAGTTGGTCCAGCTGAGTCTGGCAAGAAGCTGTTTAGGATCTTTCTCTGAAGAATAAACCTACTTCAAGATATACCTATGTATTGGATTTATTACATAACAAGATCCTTACTGCATTCCCTGCTGTGCCACTCCGATTCTTTGTACTCAAGAATCTCCTGTGGCATTTTTCACGTGCAAGTCCTGGGCACACTGGAGTAGACCCGCCTCGCTAAGAGGTCAGTGCATCAAGGACAGCTTCGACATTTTTCTTTTGTTCGTCCAAGGTATTGGATTCGCACTGACCTACCGCACCCACCTTTAGCAATTGGGCTGTTGCTACTAGCATTCCGTGACTGCACGGAGGAGAAGGGATGATTTCATCAGCGTTTCCAGGTCCAGCTGATAGTGGACTATTGTGGTTGAGGCGTCTGAGGACCCAGGAGGGATACTTGCTACACCAACGCAGTTCTTAGCAAGAGCACAGACCACGTTCTTCATTATACTCGGGGCCCTAGCAAGGATACTTTGACCGGAGTAGAGAAACTTCCCCGCGAGCCGCGAGAGGGGCATGCTGGTACTTGCAGTTTGCCAACGCTTCTGCAGTACCGTTTGGGACTCTAACTCCGCCCACCTGAACAGCTATTAATTGCGGAACAACCGGCAGCATACCTGTGGGTTTCCTGGCATGAGAACTTTGTTGGAGCAGGCATCTAATGAAGGCACAGACCGAAACGCGTCATGCCATTGCTCCTGTGAATAAAAGATCCTTCCTGCATTCCCCGCTGTGTCTCTCCGATTCTTTGTACTCAAGAATCTCCTGTGATATATATATATATGAATATATATATATATATATATACATATATATATATATATATATATATATATATATATATATATATATATATATATATAATGCTACAGGGATTTCGCTTCAGTTCCTGCACTCTCAGACGGGTGCTCTGATGCGCGTAGGTGTAAACGCGCTAGACATTGTGTTGTGTTGGTATTATTTATAATTTGTAGCTAATATATATATATATATATATATATATATATACATCTATATCTATCTATCTATATATATATATATATATGTATATATATATATATTATATATATATATATATATATTGACACCAACCAAACTTCACCATCAAAGAAGGCGCTGACTCCGTGTATCTTAGTTCAAGGGTTTTTATTTCTTACATCAGCTTCTGCTCAGACGCGTTTCGGCGGCTACTCCCGCCTTGCTCACTAACATCTGACCCTTGCATGTTGCGCTATATATACACATGTTACATACTCACATGAGTCATAATTAACATCACTAATTGGCATTGGTTTGTTACCATGGTGACTTGGGTTACACCCACATGTATACGTGACCAATCACATGAATTCAACATTTTTAGCGAAAGCATCAATTACCAAATGTCACATTAATTTATACGTTTTCTAAACATTACCATCATGTTTTAGAATTGCTCGGGTTTCGAACGCATCATAATACTTTAAATACCACACTTAGTTATTTTGTATCGTTTGCATTGGTGAGCCCTGTGTTGTATTAATTGCATTAACCACATGTCAAAGTGTTAGTCATTACACCCTACGTAATCTTACTACGTTTACGTCATTGCTGTTCGGGCGTATCTGTGAAAAGGGTGTGTCACTATCAAAGCCGGGATTGGTTTACAAAGTGAGTTTCTACAAAAAGGCTCGGTTTCACCGGTAATCGGTTTGCTGGCCTAGTGCCAGAGTCAGAACATGTTACTGTGTTAACAGTCCCTCCTCGTGTAGCCGGTAAGTGAAGAGTGTGTTTGTCAGCGTTCACGTTCCTATTTTTGAGACACACACCCGCTTACAACACGTATGAAAGTTAAATACCGCGCCAGTGCGCAACAACTCTCTTAGTGTTGAATGCAAACCCTCCTGTGATGTGGGTAATTCATTGTTACAGTATACGGGGACTCTGTATAATGATGTAGTGATTGGTGTGGTTTTTAGGTATAGACTCATGTGACTGATCGTGAAAATTTATTTACAGTGATGGCGTAATCTGGGTCGTTGTTATAAGGTACTTGGGTAAAGTAGAGGTAGGCTGCTCTAGATGTGCACACTTAGGGCTTCGTCTGCGTTCAGCCCTGAGGGGATCTTGGAATTCAGTAAGATAATGTATCTGGATTCCAGGCGGCGTAACGCAAGCTTGCGGTTACCGCCCCTTACATTCCTTGGGATGCTGTCTATGACAAAATATGTCAGACCTTTAGCGTCTCCGACATGTGTCTCATGGATATGTCTTGCTACTGGGTAGGCTGGGTCCTTATTTGTGATAGCCCTCAGGTGTTGCAAAATTCTTACATGCACTGGGTGGATAGTCGACCCTACATATTGTTTACCACATACACATGCAAGCACGTAAACGGCATATTCCGTTTTGCAAGTGTAGTGTTCTCTGATGGAATAGGGCTGCTTACGGAAGGGTACAGTAATGCTCGTTGTATTTTTCCCGTGAGTGCAGGCTTTGCATTTTGTACATTTTTTGAAACCTTTTTGTGACTGAAACCAGTTTTTCTGTTTTTGTATCGCTGGAGCATTGTGAACCAATTGTTGACGCATAGATCTGGCTTTCCTGAAAGATACTAGTGGTTTATCACCCATTATATTGCCTATGGTTGCGTCATTACGGATCAATGGCCAGTGCCTTCTAAGTATTTTTCGAAGGTTAGCGTGGTGGCGATTGAAACCCGTAATTAACCTGGGGGGTTGCCTTTCCTGTGCTCGGGCTCCAGACTCTGTCACATCTGGGAATAGTAACTCCTGTCTGTTTTTAGCGCTGCATTTTACTTCCGCAGGTTTGCATGTTTTGTCAGTGTATCCCCTGTGTTTTAATCTCGTAAAGAGATTGGTTTTTGCTTCTGATAACCCTTCATTAGTGCTGCAGTTGCGTGTCATCCTGAGGCATTCTGCGTATGGGATAGACTGTTTGAGTGGTGTCGGGTGGAAACTATTGGCGTGGAGGATTGCGTTGCCCGCAGTTGGCTTCCTATAGGTGCGTGTTTGTATTTTGGCACTCTCTACAAATAGTTCTACATCCAAAAATTGTATGCTCTCCCTGTTTGCATTGCAAGTAAACTTGAGATTCAACGAATTTTCATTTAGCTGTTCTGTAAAACTTTTCGCACTCTCCTCACTGCCCTCCCACAAAATAAAAATGTCGTCAATAAAGCGCTTGTAAATAACAACATTCTGGTTCATTGTTTCTCCATGCAGTGTCATAAGCACCTGCTCCTCCCACCAGCCCATATGCAGATTCGCATAGCTGGGGGAGAAGCAAGTGCCCATCGCTGAACCTTGGATTTGTTTATAAAACAGTCTATCAAATATAAAGGTGTTGTTTGTAAGGCACCACTCAGTCATCTCCAGCAGCATTTTGGTATGTTCATATTGGTTGATAGGTCTTTTTCCCAAGAAATGTTTTATGGCATTCAGACCGTCCTTATGCCTAATGCTCGTGTATAGGGCCTGGACATCTAGTGTCAAGAATATATAGTTCTCTTTCCACTTGACATCATAGATCTTTCTCAGGAAGTCTCCTGTGTCCTTTATATATGCTGGTAGTTTTTTGACCTCGGGTTGAAGAAAATGATCGATGAACACACTTGTATTTTCGAATAGGCTCCCTATTGCCGAAATTATTGGTCTTCCAGGTGGCACTTTGTCATTTTTGTGTATCTTGGGGATTAGATACATTTGCGCTGTAACAGGATAATCAGTTTTTAGAAATTCAAATTCACTTCACTATATGTATATATATTACCTACTGGCGGTCGCCAGTAGGTATATATAGTTAGGATTTTTTCTCTATGGGATTTTTGAAAATTCTATGTCGAATAACTTTGGCGTTTGAGGACGGAATTGGCTGAAATTTTGAGGAAAATGGAACATTTCGTTTCTGAGCAGCCCCTGAAAATTTGGGGGGGTTTCGTCAAGGGGGGGCCGAGAAAAAAGGGGGTCCCAAAACGCGTTTTTCCCATTCATTTTTCCATAGGGCGGTTGGACTCACTTTTAGCTCGAACGGCTGAATGGATTTCCACGAAACTTGGCAAAATTGTAGATATTGTTTGCCCGATGTGCCTTTGCTAGGTCTCAATATATGTGCTTCAGTGGATTTTGATAAATTAACGTTCAAAAAAATATATATATCTGTAACAGCGCTCCGGTTAGCGCCCCGGTTCGCGTACCTGACGCGTAACGGAACTTCGCGAAGCGAAGCTGATTGGCTCTCCGGTGTCTGTCAACATTCCAAACAGTCCGGAGCGGCCGCCATCTTGTCTCTCGGTAGGATCGAGAGACAAGAGGAGGCCAAAACAAAGGGGGAAATGACCATAAGGGGGCATAGTAGATCCTCCCTGACCCCCTAGGTTTGATGTGGAGGCTTTAAAAGGGCCCCGCGGGGCAAAAAAAAAAAATCATTTTTTTTGCGTGGGGAGCGCCCAGTACGCGCACCGGGAAGCGGTCCGGGGAGCGTACTATGAGGAAAAAAGAATGATAGACTTTTCAAATATTGTATGTTTGTTGATTGTTCGTTTTGTTGTTTTTTTTTGTTTTTTTTATTTAAGTAGCAATATGTAGGTACCAATGCAGAGTTAAAAAAGTAATATACACCGTCTCCTTTGTAGATATCTTGCATGTTGTTTCAGAAGTTATTGTGGAATATGGAATTCATACCATAGTGTGTCAGGAAAGCAGAAACAATATGGAGGCAGGAGATGATAAAGAGATGTTAAATACACATTGGAGATAATATAGTTGGAGAAAGGAAGTAACTATGAGCAAAATTACTATGTAACATAAAAATAGTTGCACAGTATACTATAAGTCTGACTTTACATTATAATCAATTTGGTACTAGTTTATGAATTACATATAAAAATGATTAAAGTCTCGAACAATTTTTGATTATTAAATATAAATTTATTTGTGTGATTGTTTTTCAAAATTTAATAGAACGTCTAACATTTGACTGTCCGAAATGTCGTCATTTTCAGTGAACATAACTTCCAACATTTGAGTGTCCGAAATGTCCTTATTTTGAGTGAACATAACTTGCAACATTTGAGTGTCTGAAATGTCCTCATTTTGAAGGAGGAAATCTACAGATTGTACACATTGTAGTAGTTCATGGTCCCGTGATTCATCCATGAATTCAATGTCATTTGGTTCAATGTTTTCTTGATTGGTCTCTGCAAGGACAATTTCAAATGACACTTTTTGTTCTCCTTCCATTTTGCCTAAAATTTGCATAAAAAAAATATATATATCAGTAGAGATAGGGCACTGTTGGGATTCATTTTAGATAGGTAGTTTTTAACAGTGAATTTATCTTTGGGCAGTGTATGGTATCAGACTGGAAGTAGAAATATAAAAAAGTGTATGTGATGAAACCTAAGTAAATTCATAATTATACAAGACAAGCCTAAATCCATCCATAACTATTACAGAGAAGTCTATCTAAATCTATAACTATTACAGAGGGATAGTATATAACTATCAGAAAAAGTTTTCCATATTAACTTAAAGTGCACAATATACTTCAGTTTTCAAAATAACATCTTACCTTTTAAAAACAAGTTTAAGTTGTCAGTGAAAATGCTCTTGCAATGTACTTCAGGAAGTAGTAGTCAAAATGGCTGTGTTTCTCTCTCTTTCTTTATATATATTCAGGTACATAACCAATCAAATGTCAGGTAAAAAAAGTAGAAAATGAAAGTAACATTTTAATTGGTTGTCAATTCCAACACTTCAGATGTGTTTTGTGAAGTAATTTACCTCAGGGTATTTAGAGAGGTCTACAGGCTAAATGGCTAAATGGAATTCCAACCAAATTTGTGAAAATGGTAGGGATTGGTATGTAGTATGAGCTAATCTATATTTGGTGAAAGTGTCTCCAGTGGTTTTTCTTTGAATTACTTTCCCACCTTTTTTAAGCGAGCGCTTCCCGGTGCGCGCTCCGGTACGCGAACCGGCAGCGTTACGGGAGTCCTCCATTTTGTGTTTTGGTAGAATTGAGATACAAGATGGAGGGCAAATAATGTTCAGAATGGGTAGAAGGGGGCACAGTAGACGTATCCTGACCCCCTAGGTTTTCTGATATGGCTGAGGAGGCCCATATGTGCGAGAAAAAAACATTTTTTTTCAAATTTTTGCACGGTTAGCGTCCGGTGCGCGTACCGGGTAGCGCTCCGGAAAGCGTAAATTGTGAAAATTAGTAAAGAAAAAGTTACATTTAAAATTTGTTTATAGTGATCATAGTTAGGGTAGCTCTGAGAAGAGCTTTTGGGTCTGTGGTAGATTTAGGTACTTATAAGTAGGTACCAATACATAGTCTTAAATTCAGGATGAAAACTCTGTTCCCCTCATCTGAGAAGTGAACTCCATCTTCTCTGTAGATCTCTTGCATGTAGTAACGCAAGTTATTGTTGTAGATGGAGCCCATTCCATGGTCTCCCATGTAAGCTGAAACAGACTTATTTACATGCTTCCTCGATTTCTCAATTTGTGGACAAAATTCGTTTGACCACCTCCATTTCTGTCTTTGGCATATATTTGAATATACTAAGGCAGTTTGAGGAAAAAGTGCCATCAATTGCTCAAAGGTGTCCTTTAAAAGCATTTCCAAACCTACCCCAGTCAAAGTGCCCAAGTCATTTCCTCCACAGTGCACAATTAACAGGTCAGGTTTTGGCAAATGCAAAAAGGTTTTCACCAATGGTATCAATTGGTGACATCTTAATCCTCTGTGGCCAATCCAGTTGATTTCCACATTTTGTAAATTGAGGTTGTGTAAATTTCTGTTATCAGCATACCTTTGAGCCCAGTGGATGTAACTATGTCCAACAATCCAGACAGAAAACATGGTGAGAGGAGGTTCTGCTGCAGTCAGATGAAGTGTGGTAATGAAATGGCAGTTGAAACAGTAGGAGTATGTAATGAAAAAAACTGTGGAGTTTCTGTGCTAATGAATCAGTAGCAGTGATTGGTGGATTTTGATTGCTGAAAACAGAAAGTTAGGGTGCATGGATGAGTTCTTTGAAAGATGTAATTTGAATGGTCAAGAAAAAATCATTTTATGAAAGATTGCACTGGATACGCAGGTGTACTGAGAGTTCAGAGTTCAATTGAAACATTGTTGTGTGAACTTGTAAACATGACAGATCTTTCAGGAGGTGGTTGCTATGGAAAAAAGGCAGAAAGGACAGAGGGGGGAAGGGTGTTGATTTGAAAAAGGTGAGGGAAGAGTTTTGGTGATTGGGTGACATGAGAGATATGTGTGATGAATTACAGCATTTCTGTGCCATTGTTGGTTGCAGCCTCTGGAGTGCATACCCTTTGCTCTGCTAAAGAAAAATTGGTGTGTGTCTGAGACTGTTTTGAAACTCAAAAAGTATTTGCTAAGGTGAGAAAAGATTCATTTAATTTAGATAGAGAATAGTATGCTTTAGGGATAAATTTATGAAGAAAGTTGTGTATTTAAAATGTTGCTTTGTGTCAAGTGTTTTACAAATAGATTTAGTTTCTTTGAGCTTCATAGCCATGTTAAAAGTGACGCAAAAGTGGTGGAAGGGCCTTAAAAATACGCTTTCATGTGTGTTAGAGATTCAGAAAAAAGGGTGGTGATGAACAGAGTGTCTGAATTTCTGGTGAAGAATTGGCTTGGTAGTTTGGTCTGCCCTGTTCCCATGATGCACTGGGCCAGGGACAGACTAATTTGCATATAGCCAGGTTCTGAGCTGGGATGGGGCAGTGAGATAAATAACGGTGATGGATCAAGCCCTGATCTTTGGACTGGGTAAGAGTGGTCTGCTTAATTCAGACACTCTGTTCATCACCACCCCCTTTTCTGTATCGTTTTTGGCCACTATAGGTGTGGCAGGGTATACTCAGACATGAGTCCCTTTCTCACTGCTCCATCAGGATTCAAGCAAGCCGGGCCGAAGAGGCTGAAATGCCAGAAACCGGTCCCCGGTAGCTTGTCTCCTTTCTGGTGAAGAATTGGCTTGGTAGTTTGGTCTGCCCTGTTCCCATGATGCACTGGGCCAGGGACAGACTAATTTGCATATAGCCAGGTTCTGAGCTGGGATGGGGCAGTGAGATAAATAACGGTGATGGATCAAGCCCTGATCTTTGGACTGGGTAAGAGTGGTCTGCTTAATTCAGACACTCTGTTCATCACCACCCCCTTTTCTGTATTGTTCATGTGTGTTAGGGCATTTTAAGTCACTTCCCCATGAATGTGGGTAAATAAGTGATTTACTTGATGTGTTTAAAAACGTTTTTTGAAATCAATTAGGTTTCTTGATATGTACTGCTAGAGTTTCATAGGCTGCTTGAGGCATATTTACAAGGCCTTTGAGTCACTTTGATGTTATTTTCCCCATTTTAATTTAAGACATTTCCTCGTGGTGCAAAGTCCTTGTAAATATGCCCCCATGTGTGCTTGGCAAATTTAGACTTTGTTTCTTTGAGTTACATAGCCATGTTAAAAGTGACGCAAAAATGGTGCAAGGGCCTTAAAAATACGCTTTCATTTGTGTTAGGGCATTTTAAGTCACTTCCTCATGAATGTGGGAAAATAATTGGTTTATTTGATGTGTTTAAAAACGTTTTTTGAAGTCAATTAGGTTTCTTGATATGTACTGCTAGAGTTTCATAGGCTGCCTGGGGCATATTTAGAAGGACTTTGAGTCACTTTGATGTTATTTTTCCCATTTTAATTTAAGACATTTCCCCGTGGTGCAAGGTCCTTGTAAATACGCCCCCATGTGTGCTTGGCAAATTTAGATTTTGTTTCTTTGAGTTACATAGCCATGTTAAAAGTGACGCAAAAATGGTGCAAAGGGCCTTAAAAATACGCTTTCATGTGTGTTAGGGCATTTTAAGTCAATTCCCCATGAATGTGGTTGAATAATTGGTTTACTTGATGTGTTTAAAAACGTTTCTTGAAGTCATTTAAGTTTCTTGATATATACTGCTAGAGTTTCATAGGCTGCTTGGGGCATATTTACAAGGCCTTTGAGTCACTTTGATGTTATTTTCCCCATTTTAATTTAAGTCATTTTCCCGTGGTGCAAGGTCCTTGTAAATACGCCCCCATGTGTCCTTGGCAAATTTAGATTTTGTTTCTTTGAGTTACATAGCCATGTTAAAAGTGACGCAAAAATGGTGCTAGGCCCTTAAAAATACGCTTTCATGTGTGTTAAGGCATTTTAAGTCACTTCCCCATGAATGTGGGTGAATAATTAGTTTACTTCATGTGGGGTAGTTGTTTGGGTTATGCAGATCAAAAGAGAGAGAGAGGACTAGGTAGGCTAGCCCGTATCCCCTGGGTTATATGTCAAGATCAATGTGGACTAGCTAGTTTTAGGGGAGAGGGGTTAAAATGACTCAGGTACGTCAGACAATAAAAAGGAAAAAAGCAATGTTTTCCTTATGAAAGCCCTCACCCACCGACCTAGTCGGTGGCATGCTTCATCATCGGGCCCACCGCAGTGGCACCGAATGTGCCCCGGGTGTGCTGCAACGCCAGGTGACTGCGGAGCTGGTATATTGCTGCGTGTGCAGTGAAGGGGTGAGACGTGTGAAAATTAAAAAACTATACAAGAGGTCCCAGCACCCGAGGGTTAACAAATTTTAATAAACTGGGCCTCTGTTAGCAGATTAAAAAGGCAAGAGGACAATAAGGAGTGTTATGATGACCTCCAGTGTCCAGTGTGGTCTACATGTTTCTGCCAGTGCCTTTTGTATTCTAAGCTGGCTTTCCTCAGGACCAAAGAGATATGTGATAAAGTGCAGATTAAATTATAATAAACTTAAATTAAGTGTTTGTGTCAATTTTGGCTATGTGTAGCGCTCGCTAAGGCGCTGTGACTGTTAGAGGGGGATTCCCTCAAGCTTTTCTACACAGAACACATAGGACAAAGACAAGACGTACAGGAAAGAGTCATATTAGGGTGGCAAATCTTTAAACCACTGGTTGCCGGCTTTTAAGGTGGTGTGCGACCTATATCCGGCTAGGGTGAGCTCATGGCATCTGCATGAGACTGGTGAGGGTTTAATGAAACCGTTAGTGAGTGGTGGTGGGCTAAAAAACGAAATCACAAGGTGAGGTACAGGAAAGTACTGATACTAGGTCCTCACTCTGTTATTTCTTGGTAAAAAGCCTCATGGGTCGCCTGGCAGAGAAAGAGACCCTGTGGAAATAAACGAGGTTCACAAGGCTATCTAACCTGTAAGGAGAAAGAGTTCTTGCTTACCCCATTTTGCAGGACAAGTGGTCTTGTTTACTCACGAGTAGTTCGGTCTGGTTCCTCCTTGGACCTATTCGTCCTTCTGCGGCGCCCGATATGAGGTGAGTGGGCCGCCTGGCTTCGTATTTATACTATTTTTAAATGCGATTCACCTGTTTGGGTTAGAAAGAGAGGGAGGGATGCGCGCTAAACGCCGTCTCATAGTAGCTCTGTTAGCGCATGTGCGGGAAAGTAGTGCGCGTTTTGGCGCATGCGCGGTAGTGTGCGGCAGTGTTATGCACTAGGCGCATGCGCTGGAATATACGCGCATGCGTACTGGTCGTCAGATTACTGATTGTGCATACTTGTTTCTAAACGAAGTATTTCACGTGATTGATATTGTGAGTGACACGCTACCGGTGGTGTTGGCCGCCTTGTTGGTCAAGACTCATGCAGGAGGGTCAGAGTGTGTGTGTATTTCACACAAGGCGAGTGAGTGCATGCTTATGCACTCGGAGGGCACGAAGGGAGAGGAAGGGACAGCGAAGGGGACGCTCATGCAGGGGTACTGTGGCACAGCTATCAGAACGGTATGCAGTGCTATGGGGAAGATCCACACAGCTAAGCTGTAATACAATATTTTGCAAGGGTGTTTACACGGCTAGACTATTCCATGGAATGGCATCATTGAGGCCATGGATGTGTGTGGATAGCCGGTATATCCAGCGTTGTTCTTTTTGCAAGAGGAGTCTCTCATCTCTGAGGTTGTCAAATTTCTCAATGACAGTCCACGTAAAGTCATTGGGTGTGTGATTGTGGGTCAGGAAGTGGTCTGTGAGCTTACTTATGTTTTTCCCACATCTTATGGTGCTTCTATGCTCTGTCATTCTTGTGCGTACTTTTCTGGTTGTCATGCCGATATACCTTAGGCCACATCTGCAGGTTATCAAGTATACCAGATTGGAGGAGTTACAGTTTGTAAACTGTCGTTGTGTCCAGGTCTTAGACGGTTCCAAGTCAAGTGTTTTTGACGGAGATGTTAAGTGGCATACACTGCAATTGTTGCAGGGTTGGTGGCCAGTGATTTTGGGCATGCCCCATGCGTTGACGATGGTGTTGTCTTTATTCTGTGTTTTTGGCCGTGGTCTGGTATTCACCAATTGGTCTCTTAGATTGGTGGCCCTTTTGTAGGCGAAGCGAGGCTTTTCCCATTGTCTGGTGCCAGAATTGATGATTTTCCAATTGCGTTGTATGATGTTTGAAACTTGGTTAGACGCTGTGTTGTAAGTCGTCACGCAGGTAAGGACAGGTTCTTCTTCTGGTTTTTCGAAGGTTTCCAGGAGAGCCTCCCTGTTTTGGTTCCTAGCTCTTTTGCAGGTTTTATTGATTATCTTGGAGGGATAGCCACGGTCCCTAAGCTTGTGCACCAGATCACTGGATTGTTGTTTGTAATCCTTGATGTTACTGCAATTGCGCCTGATGCGTAGGAATTGTCCATAGGGCAAGTTTTCCCTCAGGTGTCGAGGGTGAAAACTATCAAACCTGAGTAGGGAGTTTCTTGCTGTAGGTTTGTAGAAGGTGGTGGTGGTGAGTTTTCCATTCTCAGGTCTGATGTTCAGGACTAGGAAGGGTAGCTCAGTGGAACTACTAGTGCATGTGAAGCGTAAGTATGAGTCTAGTTGGTTGATCCAGAGCATGAAGTTGTCCAGTGATTCTTGGTTACCTTTCCATATTATGAGAATGTCGTCGATATAACGACGCCACATTCTTATGTTGGTGGAGAAAGGGTTGGTGGGTTGTTGTATGTGTGTGTGTTCAAAGTGGGCCACATACAATCCTGCCACACTTGGGTCAAAAACACTGCCCATAGACGTTCCATTCGTCTGAAGGTAGTAGGTGCCCTCATATTCGAAATAGTTTTCTTTAAGAGCTAAGGCAGCGCAGTCCATGATGAAGCTGCGGGGGGGTGTTGTAAGTCCAGGCGTTTGTCATTAGGACATCGTGCAGTACCTTTAGCGTGGCGTCTTGTGGTAGGCTAGTGTATAGAGATTCTATGTCTAGACCTACAAGTAGTTCAGTGGTGGGATCAAAGTTGAGTTCCTGGATTACGCTTAGTAGATGTTTAGTGTCCTTAAGGTAGGAGGGGGTCTGTTGAACCAAGGGGTTAAGAAAGAAATCACAAAAACGGGATAAGGGCTCTAGCTACTATGAGACGGCGTTTAGCGCGCATCCCTCCCTCTCTTTCTAACCCAAACAGGTGAATCGCATTTAAAAATAGTATAAATACGAAGCCAGGCGGCCCACTCACCTCATATCGGGCGCCGCAGAAGGACGAATAGGTCCAAGGAGGAACCAGACCGAACTACTCGTGAGTAAACAAGACCACTTGTCCTGCAAAATGGGGTAAGCAAGAACTCTTTCTCCTTACAGGTTAGATAGCCTTGTGAACCTCGTTTATTTCCACAGGGTCTCTTTCTCTGCCAGGCGACCCATGAGGCTTTTTACCAAGAAATAACAGAGTGAGGACCTAGTATCAGTACTTTCCTGTACCTCACCTTGTGATTTCGTTTTTTAGCCCACCACCACTCACTAACTGTTTCATTAAACCCTCACCAGTCTCATGCAGATGCCATGAGCTCACCCTAGCCGGATATAGGTCGCACACCACCTTAAAAGCCGGCAACCAGTGGTTTAAAGATTTGCCACCCTAATATGACTCTTTCCTGTACGTCTTGTCTTTGTCCTATGTGTTCTGTGTAGAAAAGCTTGAGGGAATCCCCCTCTAACAGTCACAGCGCCTTAGCGAGCGCTACACATAGCCAAAATTGACACAAACACTTAATTTAAGTTTATTATAATTTAATCTGCACTTTATCACATATCTCTTTGGTCCTGAGGAAAGCCAGCTTAGAATACAAAAGGCACTGGCTGAAACATGTAGACCACACTGGACACTGGAGGTCATCATAACACTCCTTATTGTCCTCTTGCCTTTTTAATCTGCTAACAGAGGCCCAGTTTATTAAAATTTGTTAACCCTCGGGTGCTGGGACCTCTTGTATAGCTTTTTAATTTTCACACGTCTCACCCCTTCACTGCACACGCAGCAATATACCAGCTCCGCAGTCACCTGGCGTTGCAGCACACCCGGGGCACATTCGGTGCCACTGCGGTGGGCCCGATGATGAAGCATGCCACCGACTAGGTCGGTGGGTGAGGGCTTTCATAAGGAAAACATTGCTTTTTTCCTTTTTATTGTCTGACGTACCTGAGTCACTTTAACCCCTCTCCCCTAAAACTAGCTAGTCCACATTGATCTTGACGTAGTTGTTTGGGTGCCATCTTCAGCGAGCGCTCGAATGCGCAGAAGCCTAGGTGGGACGCCTACTTAAAGCTCCCTGCCCAGCGCAGCGGTATCGCGCAGCGGGAGCGCCTTCGCTTAGCCTGAGTCGTGCCAGAGTCCTGCCCGTCCGCGCTAAGGTCGCGCGGGGGAGCAGCGGCCCAGTGGGTTGTCCAAGATAATTCCCCCCTTGTGTATCGCGATGCTTACCTACTCTAGAGAGAGCCTTTGGTCTATTGGGCAGGCCGTCCCGAGGTGCGACCTAGCACCAATCCATCCTCTATGCGGTCCTTACCATTGTACCTGCAAGAGATGGATGCTCGACCCCCCCTGTGCCTATCCCCCAGAGGGATATTTCATCTGTCCCCCGGAGCAATGGCTCCGTGCGCACCCTTCGGGTGTTGAATCTGAATGCTAGATCTGTGGTGAAACACCACCAAGCCATCTATGATCTCATTAAGGACGAGTCTCCTGATATATTTGCCATTACAGAAACCTGGCTTCAGGAGGCCGATGTGGCCATTATCAACTTAGCCTGTCCCCCTGAGTACTCTATGTACACTCTGAATCGGCCTACTAGAGGTGGTGGCATTGCCCTCATAGTTAGGTCCTGTTTTACCTGTAATTGGAATGCCCTTAACATCGCTGGCTGCGAAAGTGCCTCTTTTAAGATCTTAATCAGCCCCCAGTTTATGTTTTCTGGGATGGTTGTCTACCGACCTCCGGGTAGTGATGTAGCGTTCAGAGAAGCCTTTCCAGATGCCGTTAGTGCATTAGCTATGGGCTAGGCCAACTTTTCCATCTTGGGTGACCTGAACCTTCATTTCGACAATCAGACCATCCCGGCGGTGAGTAGTATTTTAGCTGATTTAGAGGCCCTTCAGCTTTCCCAACAGGTATCTCAGCCTACCCATGTAGGGGGCCACACTTTGGACCCCTTTTTTACCAACTTAGCCGAGGCTAGTGTTCTGTCCATCTCCCCATTAGGGTGGACGGATCATTTCCTTGTGTCCATTCGGTACCCTCTGCCTGAGACGCCCTCCACTCCATCGGTCAGACGGGTACCTAGGCGGCATTGGAACAAACTCAGGCTGGACGACTTGCATCGTATCCTAGTGGAAGAGCCGTTAGGCCCTCTGGATAACGTGGAAACGGGCTACGATCAGTTCTGTAGATGGATCTCCAGGGCGCTGGACTCTCTGATTCCCATCATTTCGAGCAAATTGAGCTCTAGAGAGTCGAGTCCCTGGTATGATAGTGCATTACGTGCTTTGAAGGGCATATGTAGACGGGCGGAAAGAGCGTGGCGGAAGTCTTATGAGGCCGACAAGTAAGCCGCATATGTTGCTTCCGTCAAGCTCTACCATCGAGCTATCTGCAGAGCCCGCGCGGCGTTCTATGCCTTGGAATTCCGCAACAGCTCGAACCCGTCTAAGACTATATTGAAAGCCGTTAAAGATCTTTTGGCGAAAAGGACTTCTCCCCTGGCAGCCGGTTCTATCTCCCATTGTGAGGCTCTGGCTTCCTTTTTTCTGGAGAAAGTCCAGGTTATTTACCAGGCCTTCCCTAGTATAGGGCCAGCTTCGGGAGCCTTAGACGGCGCTCAAGGTCATAACATCTTGCACGCTTTCCCCCCGTTACTTCCGGAGGGGTTCAATAAATTTGCTCAGCAAATTAAGTCTGGCTCTCCGTCGGATCCATTAAGACCAGCTCTTTTTAGAGATCAGTCTTTTCTGGGACGCTCTATGGTGTGTTCCCTAATTAACCTCTCGCTGGCCTCGGGTGTGGTTCCAACCAAATGGAAGCAGGCAGTGGTTTCTCCAATTTTGAAGAAGCCTTCGTTGGATCCTTCGAAACCCGAGAGCTACCGCCCTATTTCTTTACTCCCTTGGCCGGCGAAGGTCGCGGAGGCCCATGTCAATCTGGCCGTGTCAGACCACCTTGCTCGGGCTAATGTCCTGGACCCCACGAAGAATGGCTTCCGTGCTGGGCACAGCACGGAGACGGCCCTTCTTGCCATGGTGGAGCATTTGCGTGCGGTGTTGGATGCTGGTCAGATGGCGGCGCTTGTACTATTAGACCTTAGCGCCGCCTTTGACACCGTCTCTCACAGCATTCTGCTGCACCGGCTGGAGGAGATTGGCATCGGGGGACAGGCTCTGCAGTGGTTTCGCTCCTTTCTCGGCAATCATTCTTTTTGCGTGGCCATCCCACCTTATCAGTCCAAATTCCAGCCTCTGGCCATGGGGGTTCCGCAGGGATCCTCGCTGAGTCCCACGTTATTCAACCTTTACGTGAGACCGCTGGCTGAGGTCGTAAAGCAGTGGGGCTTGACTATGGTTTCATATGCCGACGACACTCAGCTGGCGGTTACTCTCAGTGGGGATGCGGAGCTGGATGCCCCTAGGTTTCAGAATGGACTGAAGGCGGTGGCCAGCTGGATGACGGCGAACTGTCTCCAGCTTAACGCAAAAAAGACAGAAATTATGATTGTCGGCAAGAGAGCGGAGCTTTGGGGGGACAGGTGGTGGCCTTCGGAATTGGGACCATCTCCGACTCAGGTGTCGGAATTAAGAAACTTGGGAGTCTGGCTGGATTTGAGTCTTAACTTCGTTGGCCATACTAAGAAAACCGCGGCTTGCTGCTTTGGTGTTCTTCGGGGCTTAAGACCTGTCCTCAAATTTTTTGATGCCCCGACCAGGCAGCTGGTGATTCAGGCAACGGTAATTTCCCGGCTTGATTACGCCAGCTCTCTCCTGGTGGGGGCTAACCAGGCAGAAATCACTCGCCTGCAGCGCGTCCAAAATGCTGCAGCCAGAACGATAGTTGGCTTGCCCAGATTTTGCCCCGTTTCCAACACCCTTCGCTCCCTGCACTGGTTGCCGGTGAGGATGAGAATTCATTTTAAGGTCCTATGTTTGGCCTTCAAAATTCTGAAGGGCACTGCCCCCCAGATCCTGTCCAATCTTTTATCCTTGTATGTCCCAACACGCTCTCTCCGATCCTTGGGCCAGGCCCTCGCCGTGGTCCCCCGGTTCAAGCTTTGCCGTGCCGGGGGCCGATCCTTTCGAATGAGAGCTGCGGCTATCTGGAATACTCTCCCGGTTGAGATTCGTTTGTTGGAGGATCTCCTGCAGTTTCGTAGGGCCATTAAAACTTTCCTGTTCTAGTTTTGTCCCATAGTCGTTCCTCCTTTCTGTTCTTGCTTTAGTGGTGTTATGTTTTACCTTGTCGGGCGCCAGGACGCTCCTTCGCTGGAGCAGCTGCGCGCACAATAAATAACTATAACATAACATAACATAACATGTGTTTAAAAACGTTTCTTGAAGTCAATTAGGTTTCTTGAAATGTACTGCTAGAGTTTCATAGGCTGCTTGGGGCATATTTACAAGGCCTTTGAGTCACTTTGACGTTATTTTCCCCATTTTAATTTAAGTCATTTCCCCGTGGTGCAAGGTCCTTGTAAATACGCCCCCATGTGTGCTTGGCAAATTTAGATTTTGTTTCTTTGAGTTACATAGCCATTTTAAAAGTGACACAAAAATGGTGCAAGGGCCTTAAAAATACGCTTTCATGTGTGTTAGGGCATTTTAAGTCACTTCCCCATGAATGTGGGTGAATAAATTTATTTATTTATTTCTAAATTTCATCTGCAACCCTGAGTAGGCCTCACCTCAAACAAACCTCTGGATAGGCCACACCTTATCGGCATCCTGAATCATTCATTTAAAATGTTAGGGGCAGAATTATGATGGCCGTGTGCCTCATTTGCGCCGCTGTTGCGTCACTTTTGTGACGCAGCAGTGGTGGAAAAGATGCACCATGTTGCAAGATAGGCCTCACTTCATCTGCAACAAGATACCGTCAGTTTAAACTGTATACATTTAGGACAGTGTAGGGGGCATGGAGAAGCTGAGGTTTCTGTAAGTGTCAAAGTTGTTGCATACAGTGCTCACCTTCTACGTACTCTTTCATATGCTAGACTACATCTGCACAATGAGATACCTAAGCAAAGGAAACACAGGTGATGTGATTGTGAAATGAGCAAAAGAAATTGCTCGTTTTTCAATTACATCACCTGTGTTTCCTAACATTACGAATCACATTGTGCAGATGAGGTTTAGGCCTGTCCAGGGACACAGAGGTCTGGCCTTTGTTCAAGAGTGCAGTGGACATGACTCACTTAATTGGTAGGCCTGCACATGTACTATCTCCTCTGTACTCTTCAACAAGCCTAAATTTCATCTGCAACCCTGAGTAGGCCTCACCTCAAACAAACCTCTGGATAGGCCACACCTTATTGGCATCCTGAATCAATCATTTAAAATGTTAGGGGCAGATTTATGATGGCCGTGCGCCTCTTTTGCGCCGCTGTGTGTCACTTTTGTGACTCACAGCGGCGCAAAAGATGCGCTATGTTGCGACATATTTACAACTTGATGCATCTAGGCAGATGTGTCACGCTGTAAAGTCCTGTGCCACATGAAACCTGCGTCAGGTTTCATGTGGGCGTTTTGTTGCAGGGTGGGCATTCACTTGCATGAAAGCCCTGTAAAACTAACACAGTGAAATTTACAAGATTTCACTGAGTCAGCTTTATGGCATTGCTGAATCAAATCCTTACGCCTGTTTGAAACAGGCATAAGGAGTGACGCACCATGCAATGTGTGGCTTGCCCCTGTGCATTGCAGTAGACATGTCGTGCTTACGACGTGATTCCTGCAATGCGCCGCTTTTGTGGCACAGATGCGTGACGCATCTGTGCTGTTTTTGCTCAATGGTGCACCGCATTGTAAATGCGGCACATAATGTGTGGCAGAGCAGCGGCGCACGTTAACTGGTGCATCCCTGGGGATTCGCCAGTTAACATAAATCTGCCCCTTTACATTTAAGTATGAGCAGGGGACACAGAGTCGGTGAGGCTTATCCAAGGTTAAGAAGAGATGAGTCCTGTTCACTGAAAACTTGGACATAGGCCTCACCTCCTCAGCATCGCTGGACATGGTTAAATAATATCTGCAAAATGTTACTCTTGTTAAACAATTTTACTATTATAGTCTCTGAGATTTGTCTCTTACTCTGCAACATCTCATTGTTGTTCTCTTTCTTTAAAGATAACGACAACATCAAGCATGAGTGATAATGAGCAATCTGTTGATCTCGATCTTATCATTGAACTTGTCATTGAAACGTCAGTGGAAGTAGATCCCTTGGATGATTTATATCCTGTGGATGATGAAGAATATGATGAGGATGCCGATTTGTCAGAATTGTATGACATAGGGTAGGAAGCTGACCTGCTCGAGCCTATGGAACTATAAAGACTTATTTTTAAAAGTTACTGGAAATGAAAAGTAACCATGTTAACCGTTTTATTTAAAATTAAATACAACTTCAAAAACAGCTTGTGTGAAGTGTCTTTAATAAAATAGTGAAATATGCTAATAAAATTAGTTCAGATTCACATATAAAAGAGCACAGGTCAAATGTAGAAGCATTCCATTTCTTTGCTACTTTTTGTGAGTTTTAAATTTGCCAATGCACTAAAAATTATTGTATGTAGAATTGACAAGTAGTGTGTTCATGTTTTTGACGACTGTTATTGATTTACTGTTTGGTAATAGTGGTTAATAACATTTTTATTATATTTTACCACAGATTCAACTGCAGATCATTTCAAAATTACACAATGTCATCGAAGCAAAGAAGGAGAAAGGCTACAAAACGTCAAACACAGCAGCTTACTACATGCTTGCAGCAGTCCTCTACAATAAAAACTTGTCAAGTCACCAAAAAAGCTCCGGGTAAGAGAACGAAATCTTTCCTAAGAAACATTTCCAGAAAAAAAAGTATCACTACAGAACATGTTTTAGTTCAGAAAAAGAGAGCCAATTTAAACGGAAAGGAAAGGCCACTCAAAAATGTTACTGCTAGAGCAGGAGATAACTCTGTGCATGGTAGTAGAAGGAAAAAACAGTTTAGGGACATTCGTAGACTAATGTTCCGCAACAGGATAATTGGCAATTTGTTAAAAAATATTAAGAAAGGTCAACAGAAAGTGGCTTTTTATAAGAGAAAGAGAAACATTGAGAAAATTATTGATCAGGCATTCGAAATTAAGCGAAAGTTATTTATTTTGATAATCAATAGAATTAGGAAACTAAGCAAGGCAATTTATGATTTCAAATCAAATAGTAGATGGAAGAGAACAGTTAATCGTAGTAATTTTTGTGAAGTTTTTTCAGGAGAATGGATGCATAGTTCAAGTTGTGAGGCATTTTTTAATGAGGAGAGTTATTTCCAGGATAATGATTTGGTGCATGCAGTTGACACCAGTGGTCGAGCATATGAGGTGAAAGATGGCTGTCCGGTTGAAAAAGAAAAACTTGTGTCAACAGAGGCAGAAGAGGTGTTAGGTAATGAGGTTTTAGGAAGACGTCCTAAGGGACCAGTGTACACCTGGAAGTGTAGTAGTATTTGCAGTGTGTGACAGGATTCCATCAATTTGCTTTGTGATTTTGTACGGACATTTAATAAGAAAAGTTTAAAACAGAAAATGAAGTTGTTGCAAGAATTAGATCCTTGCAGAGTGAGAGAAGTGACAGGTTTGCATGGTCATTCACTGGCTTGTCTATCCAGAAGAATATGCCAGAGTGTTTTTCATCATTTCAGGATGCTAGCAGTGCATCATAATAAAGTGAGGAAATTAGTTAGAATGTTGTATTATGCTAAGAGTCCAGCAATTATGCTTAAACAAGTATGCACTGCTCTTTTGCATGGTTCTGAAGTAGATGTGAAGAATATTTGTGAAGAAATTGACTTTTGTTACTTTGCAAGTAAAGAGAAGAATGTTGAAATTGACCCAGAAGAAGAAGGTAATGTGGAAGAGAGTGTACAGGTTTCCAGTACAGATAATTTTCAGAAGGAAATTGCCACGTTTCAGGTGAAATCAAGTGAGAGGCCTAATTTCACTTGTGTGTGCTGTCGACGCACTTATTATAAGAATCAGACTAAGTTAGTGGATTTATATGCAAAAAGTGAAAGGGAAAATAATTTTGAATAGAAGGATTTCGCAACATACTTGATGGTAGAAAATTGTTTTGATTTGGGATCGGATCAACGTGTGTGTACTTATTGTTGTAACAAATTAAATCAAAACCAGATGCCTGCTAGAGGGGTTCATAATAATCTGGAATTGGTTGACATTCCTTCTGAATTGAAGGATTTAAATACTTATGAATCTATTTTGATTCAAAGTGTCCATTCCTTTCAGGCTATTGTACGAATGGAGCCAAAGACAGGGAAATTGCCTCCATCAGATTTACAGAGAGGATTAAAGGGAAGAGTTGTTTATTTGCCTCTAGATTTGAAGAAAAACATTAATACAATTGGAGTAGAGAAAGTGGAAGAGGAACCTCTGGTTATCTTAGTTAATGGGGTTCCGACAAAGAGTAAGAAAATCTGGCAAGATTTAGTGGTTGTTAGGAAAGTCAAAAAGGCAACATTGTATTTGAAGAAAAACAATAAGTACTACAAGAATGTATATGTTGCAGAAGAGGAAGTAAGTGAAGAAGAGGACAGCGATTTGTGTACTGGACAAATTGAAAAAGTAGAAGCCTCTAAAAATGTAGAAATATATGAACATTATAGTGTTCATCCTTTGCATTCCAAGGAAGTCATGGGGAATGCTATTGAGTTGTTTTAAATGAAACAAGCCAAAGGGAGTCCCATTAGTGTTTGGGAGGTAAGTTTGGAAGCTCGGTGTTTCCCACAACTATTTCCAACAGGTCAAGGAGGAAGATATGATGAGCGACCTGATCAAATTCCTGCTTCTGAATACCTGACTTTACGATTGTATGCAGAAGATCCTAGGTTTTGTCAATGCATTCCCTATTTGTTTCATCTACTGTTTGAAAGCGATCTGTCTGGACTGTCATATGCAGTGAACCACATCTTGAAAAGTGGTATACAGATGCAAAATATCTCAGCAAGGGACTTTATGGATAAAGTCAATGTGCAAGACAGTATTTTGGATTCTCACCTGATTAATCTCATGGCATGTCAGCGTGGTACCAATGAGTACTGGTACCGTCGACATGGAGATTTAAAATGTATGCTGAGGAACTTAGGAACTCCCACATGGTTCCTCACTCTCAGCTGTGCCGAGTATGGCTGGGAAGACTTACTTGAATTTCTACGAGAGGCAAATGGAAACATTGAAAATATCGAATTCAAGACACCCGGAGAACTGTGCTCTTTGGATCCAGTGAATGTATGCAGGTACTTCAATCATAGATTTGAAGCTATGATGTCTTTCATCATGAACAAGAAAAATCCACCTCTTGGAGAGGTGTTGAATTTCTTCTGGAGAAAGGAGTATCAAGCAAGAGGTGCTCCTCATATACATATGCTACTATGGATCAAAGATGCACCCAAATTTGGAACAGATCCGGATGACTTAGTGATGAGTTTCATAGAACAGTATTCTACATGTGCTGTTCCAAAGACAAAGGAAGACAAAAGCCTAAGAGAACAAGTTTTACGCTTTCAAAGCCATCGTTGTGGAAAGTACTGTCGTCGTAAATTCAGAAACAAGGACAAGTTCTACACAAAATGTCGTTTCGCCTTTCCACGACCAGTGATTTCTAAAGGAAGAGTGAACAGTTTGATGTCTTCGCTGCGACATAATGTGACAAGGAAATCACCCAAAAATACATACAATTTGAAAAGGAACGAAGAGTCCAAGTACATCAACGACTACAACCCAGTGATTTTGTCCATGTGGAATGCTAACATGGATATACAGTTTGTGGCTGATAACTGTATGGCTGTGGCTCGGTATGTGACATCTTATTTCACAAAAAAAGAAAGACAGAATTGAAGGATATGTGGGAGTACATTTCCCATGAAAAGAGCCTCAGTAAGAAGTTGTACAGTTTCAGTCTGAAGATGTTGTCGCATCGAGAAATCGGAGCTTACGAATGTTCTGACCGGTTATCTTCAGCAAGTCTCTATGCCAAATCTAGGAGTATCATTTGGGCGAGTCTTGGTCTTGCTGCAACATGTAATCGAGTTCTGAAACCTGTACGGGAAATTGAGTATTTGGCGGAGAAGGAGCCAAACAGTACAGATATTTTGAAGACCAACATGTTGGATACATATTATCCAAATAGAAGCAGTCACCTCGAGAATGTTTGTCTGTATGAGGTTCTACAAAATTACATATTCAAGAGGAACATCAAAGAAGATATTGATAAAGGAGTGTATGCTGTAATTGGAAGTGAGGGATGTCTGGTCAAGCAAAGAAAATGCCAATTGGTAAATCATCGAAAATTGAGTGGCGAATCTCCTGAAAGAAAAGAGTTTTTCTATTTAGCTCTTTTGCAACTTTTCAAGCCTTGGCGTGCAGAAGAGGAACTGCTTGGAGATTTCCTCTGTTATGAAGACTCTTTCAATGCAGCCAAGGAGACCATAGAATGTCCTGTTTTTCCAAAATATCTAGAAATGTTGAATGCGGAAATCGAGCAGGAAGCAACAATTGCAGCCGAGATTGCTAGAGACAGTTCTCAGGACAGTCAGAGTTCTGTTTCATTGAGTCAGGATCCACTAGGAGGACCAGTTATCGAAAATGAAGCTGCAACTGCCATGATTGAAGTGGAAAGAGCCATGGCACATGCTCAGGAGGATGCGGTTAACTTAGAAGATTTGGAAAGACAACTCAACGTTGAGCAGAGGAAAATATATGACGAAGTTACCAACCAAATTGATCATGGATTAAGTCATGAGAAGAAAGAGTGCTCATGTACGTCGTTGAAGCCTGTCCGACTGTACGTGAGTGGAGAAGCAGGAACTGGAAAAAGTTTCCTCATTAAAGCAATTTCATGTTATTTGCAGAAAAGGACTGAATCATCGCTGTCTTGTGTTGTCACCGCTCCAACTGGACTGGCAGCACATAACATTAAAGGTATTACTTTGCATCGTCCACTGATGCTGCCAGTGGAGCATGATAACAAATTACAATACCACAAGTTATCTGGAGATGGTTGTTGTGAAGTTTCAAGAGTCTTGAGGAAAATGAAACTTCTTATCATTGACGAAGTAAGCATGGTTTCCAATGTCATGCTTGCCTTTGTGCATTTGAGAATGCAGGAAGTTCTTAAAACAGAGTATGATGTGTTATTTGGTGGCAAACACATCATTGTTTTCGGTGATCTTCTGCAGCTGACACCAGTGAAAGGACAACCAGTGTTTAAACTACTTACACATGAAGATACCAGGAAGTGCCTAGGGAGCATTGGCAATGTTAATATATGGTTAAACTTTAATTATGCTGAACTGCGTGAAAATATGCGTCAAGCGAAGGATGAAGATTATAAGAATATTCTACAAGATGTTAGAGTCGGAAAAGTGACCGAGCATGGGAAAGAAGCTTTACATGCACGATTACTGTCAAATTTATATCCAGAAGAAGACGTTCTGCCAGAGAATATTTTTCGGAAAATTACTGAGAAGCAATCTGGAATATGTTTGATGCCAATTCTTGCAGAATGATGTGCCATCTTCAACAACAAAATTTTGAATTTAGAAAACCAAGAGATTGTGAAACTGGAAGCTATTGACAGAATAGAGCATATGAGAGCAACAATTATTTTGTCTGAGAATTTGAAATCTAAATTGGATTCATTAGAGAAGACTATATCTAAAACTGCTGGTTTTGAAAAGACTCTGAATGTGTGCTTAAATTGCCGTATCATTTTGAGAAGGAATTTACATGTTGAAAGAGGTCTGGTAAATGGATCAATGGGTAATGTTGTTGATTTTGAGAAATACAGAAATAGAGATGGAATTGAATTTTTAAAAATTAAATTTGATGGCATTGAGGAAGTACAGTTAATTGAATAGATTTTTGCTTGTAAAAGACTTATATGTTCGCCGTAAGCAGTTTCCTGTTTGCTTGGCATATGCGGTGACAATCCATAAATCGCAAGGTTTAAGTGTACACAGTGCATTGGTGAATATTGGCAGTTCTGTGTTCAAGGAGGGATGGCATATGTGGCATTGTCACGAGGCAGAACTTTATCGGGATTATACTTGATTGAGTGTGATGTCACAAACATTTGTGCGGATCTAGATTGTGTTAAGGAATACAATAGGTTAAGAAGAGAGTATGCGCCACATTTGCCTCAATATCCTTTGTTTGAGAAACGTGTGGTAGGCCGGAAACGAAGAAATGTGACCAATAGTAGGGAGGTTGTAGCAAAAAGACGAAAAGTCGATGAACCCGAAATTATAAGCAGAAAGAAAATGGATTCTGTTGAAGATGTTGTTGGTTTTCAATTTGAAAATAGTTCTGGTGTCAACTGCTATGCTAATGTAGTGGTTAATGTTGTGTTTTCTCTAGAAACTTTAAAAGAACAGATTGTGATCAATTCGGATCAAAGTTTTTGCTGTTTACTGAACTCTGTGTTAGAGAAATGTAGCACTGATAGAACAAAAATAGAAAGTGTGTCTGAAATTCGAAATCTGTTAGACAAATGTTCAGGTCAAACGCAATTCTCTCAAAATATTCAGCAAGATTGTCAGGAGTTTTTAATATATATTCTTGATGTATTGCAAGATGAAGGTGTAGATGTAGATCATCTGTTTGGCCTTTCTTATCAATGGCAGCATGACTGTGAGAACTGTGGGGGAACAAGTACTACTAGTGTAGACTCCGAAAGATTTATATATTTAACTTTGCCAGACAGTAAATCAGTGTCCTTTAATAAGCTAGTAAAAGCAGCCGATCACAACATGGAGTGTAGCCAATGTAAGTCTGCAATGATGTCCACATTATTTATACGAACATATGGCCAGTATGTCATTTTAATGTTCCAACGATGTAGGCCTGATGGAACAAAATTGACAACTTTAATTAAAAATGTTGTGGCTTCGCAGTTGTCAATATCAGGAAGGACTTTTGTAACTACAGCAATTATATATCATGACGGTCCTTCAACAACATCAGGACATTACACAGCTTATTTGAAGTCTAGAAACGGCTGGTCATTCTGCAATGATTCTGTTTTAACTTTAAAAAAAAAATTGCCTTTTGACCTTAAAAATTCTTACCTGGTGTTTTTACAACCAAAATTTTAGGGAAAGAATCTCGGGATTTGCTCTGAGGAATTTCAAGAGGTTCTAATGGCTCCTACACTATTTGGCCTTGAGGATAAGTGTAGTACAGAGTAAAAAGTTATTTTTGAGTTTTAAGTAGTTCCTGAAAAAAAAGAAGGCTTTCTTACAGAAAGTGGTGGGCACGGATTAGTTAAAGGACAACAGAGTATTTCCCAAAGCAAACAGTGTTCTTACCATAACACTTGACGTCATGGAAAAATAACTGCACTTTGAATGAGTTCAGAAAAACTGTTTCTTTTAATAAGCTAATTCAAGCAGCCAATCAAAACATGGAGTAGAGGTAATGTAAGTCTGCAATGCTGTACACATTATTTGTACAAACTTTTGGTTATAATGTCATTTTAAAATTCCAACTATATAAACCTGATGAAAGTAAGTTTTCAACTTTAATTACAAATGTTGTGGCTACACAGTCGTTGATTTTAGGAAGAACATTTGTAACTGCAGCTATTATATGACATAATGGTCCTTTGACAACATCCGCTTATTACACAGCTTATTTAAAATGTAAAAAAAGCGGATGTTTCGGAAATGATTCACATTTGACTATGAAACAATGTTGCCTTTTGACTTAAAAATATTCTTACTTTCTGTTTTCAGAAGAGAGAATTTTGGGTAGGTAACTGGCCTATAATGATTCTAGGAGTTGATATAATTTTATGTACTGTTTTAAATTGCTTTGTGATTAAAAGTGATGTAGAGAATTAAATAATTGTAGTAGTCATAGAGGTAGTGTAAGTGTGCCTCATAGTAAGCAGTATCAGTGTCATAGGAAATGTGGAACATGAGTGAGCAAGAAGGGTGAGATATTACTAGTACAGGATTGTGAAAGTGATCTTGAACGTTTTCTTTCTGAAAGTTGCGGAAAAAGAAAATGACGGGATTTGCTTAGAAGAATTCCAAGAGTTATAAATGGCTCTTACACGATTTGGCCTTGAGGAGAAGTGCGGTAGAGAGCGAGAAGTCATTTATTGTATGTAACATATTTGTCAAAACGATGGAGCTTTTCTTTCAGAAAGTGGCGGGCTGAAAATAATAACAGCACAACAGAGTATAAGCTGTTCATAGGACATCCTTCGACGTCATGGAAAGTAAGTTACTTTTAAGGAGTTCTGATTTCTGATTGGTTATGTTATATGGGTTTTTTAAACACAATCATTTTGATTGTGGTTTTTTTCCCCGCTGTTATATGATGAATACCTTCAACTCACTGTTTTTAGTGAAATTTGATATATTCTGAGAACAGCAAAAATAAACCATTTAACATGTATAATTAATTCTGTACTTTGTATAGTGAATTTTAATTTGTACTCATCTTATCTCATGCTCACTCATCTTTTACTACCTTCTATCAATCCTCCTTACATACTCACATTGCCTTTTGTTTTATTCTCTTTCACCCTTGCTATCTAACTCCACTTATCTTTCAACCTTTGTTTCCCTAATCCAACTCTGCTTTTTTCTTTTCTCCCTTGCACCATTTTCAGCTTTTAGAACTTCTGCTTCGCTTGTTTTTTCCATCTTTCCTCCCTTAGTTTTCTAAATTAAATATTTTTGGGTTCTCCTTTTTTGGTGCAATCAGTTAGTATAACTCACCCTCACTCATTTATCTTTCTTTGTTGCCTCACTCAGTCTGTATCTGACACTCTTTCCTTCACTTCCTCTGTCTCCTCTCTCCCTCACTCTCTTTTCCTTATTCACCCTTTCCTTATATAGTTTACCTTACTCACTTTCTTTTAGTAGCTTACACAACTTCAATTTAGTTTTCTCTTTTATCCTTCTTTTCTGTCACTGAAAGTATCTTGCTTTTTTTACTCTTACTAATTTACTCTATTACAATTTCTTTTTCTCTCTGACTGTCTATCACCGTTTCTTTCTCTTTTTTTCTGCATGTTTCGGAAATGAATTTTATTTCTTTGTAAAATTGGATGATTTTCAATCTTTTCCCTTGTCTTTTCTAATTTTTAAATACATGTTTTAATATTTTTCAAATTTTTGTTCTTTCTTTCACAGATTGAAAGTATAAAAATAACAAGTGACTAAGTTAACAACAATTATAAGGTAAGTGTTTTGTACTCTTTTCGTTACATTTCTATCCCATTTAACTTCTATTAGTTCCACTGCTTCATTTCTTTAACCCTCAGTTTCCAGCCTTTGCTACTTCCCTCATTCCTTTCTCTATTACTTACTTACTCTACTCCTTCCACTCATTTTCTCAGTCCCTCTGTTCTCATAGTTCCTCACTCCTGTTCACTCACTCCGTCTCTATTACTCTTACTGTCTCTGACTGATCACTCTTTCACTACTTGTTCATTATGCTTTCTCCCTGTAGTTCAAGCACACTATGTTATTTACATTTCTTTGCTGTTTCAATTATTCCTTTTCTCTCACGTCTTCTTTTCTGCTTTCTGTTTTTTCTCTCTGTTATTCCACATGTTTTAACCTTAGTCACTGTCATACATCTTGTTTTATTCCTATTTACTTTCACTCACTCTTTTCTTAACAATTTCCCTCAGGGTTGTTCTTTTAGTCCGGTTCTATCCCTACCTCTCATTCCACATCCTTTACTGTTTTTCTTCTTAATTTGAACATTCACTCATATTCTCCAAGAAACTCTTGTTTATTATTCTTCTACTCTCCTTTTTTTCTTTCACTTCCTTATCTATTTTGTGTTTCTCAATTATACCCTCTTACATCTTTTCTTTGGTAAATAGATGTATTAAACAGTATCTCTGTGTTACTCCCTCTAGCTGTCTTTCTTTTAACATTACTCTCTGTTTCCTTCCCTTATACTCACTCTTGCTTTTTTCAAAAAAACATTTTTTTGGTTCGCTTCCGGTTCGCGTACCGGTGCGCGAACCGGGAAGCGAATCAAAAGAAATAGAGGTTGCCAGAGTGCTAAACATTCTAGCAATTTTTTATAAAGGGGAGGGAGTTCTGAAAAGAACTTTTTTTTTATTGTTTTTGTTGTTTTATATTTTTTTAATTATTTTTCTGATTTTTTTTACTTTTTTTGTATTTTTTGAACGGTTTTATATATTTTTTGTTTTTTTTGGGGGGGGAAACGAAAATCATTGATTATAACGGGCTCAACAAGAGCAACAAAAAAAAGATAATTTCTTTTCTGGGGCGTTTTGGACATTTATGATTTTCAATTGCTACGTTGATCAAATTTATGCTACTCTCCCTGTAGCAAATTAATTGGCCACAATAAAGGCACACGTGCTTCACTTCCCCGAACTTCAACTGGATGTTGGAGACCATCTCCCTCGCCTCTGGTCCCGTCACTGCCTCTCCAGATGATGTACTGGCCACAGGAGGGGGGTTATCCTGCAGGTGATGTACCTGCGCAGCACTATAATTAATAGGGTGCCACCTCTCCATGTGGCGATGCATGGTGAAATTGCCATAGCTGTATTTCTTATCAGTCCCTCTTGACAAATCTTTTTTGCAGATGAGACAAGTAACATAGCGGGCATTTACTTTCTTTTGGCCCCGGGGAAATGAATAAAATTGCCATATGTAATCTTCTTTTACATGGGACCTTCTTGGCTCCTCAGGCAAAAACTGCCTCATCCCTTGCTCCTCTTCCTCTTCTTCCTCTTCTTCCTCTTCTTCCTCCTCTTGCTGAAGGATAACCTGAGGAGGTGGTCCTCTCTTCCTAGGAGGTGGTGGTGGTGGTGGGGGTGCACCAGCTGCAGCTACTACTAAAGCCATTTCTTAGTAAGCAAAATAGGTCTTCCTCTCACAAAGTTGAAAGTCAGAGTGAGAAAAAAGGTGTGGGCTTTCATCATTTGGGGAAAAAAAATGTTCTAAACCAATGAAAAGTGTTATTTTTAGGTCACATGACCTAGTCTTACATCATTAGGAAACCAAAAGTGAAATGAACCAATGAAAAGTTTTAATAACAAGTCACATGACCTGTTACGCTTACGTTACGCGCTGCGCTCCGCGCCCCGGATCGCTTCCGGGGAGCTGTGCTTCGTGCCTCGGTTCGCGCTCCGGAGCGCTTCCGGGTGCGCTAACGCGGCGCGTCATAAGACGCATTACGCGAGAACGCCGTACGTCGTGCTTACGCGACGCGTCACGATGTTGTTTTCTAACGCGGCAGTTGCGCAAACGGAACGTTTACCGGTCCGCGGACCGGGTCGCGGCATCAAATTGAGCTAGCGGGCAGCTACCCGGTTCGCGGACCGGGAGCGAAACAAAAAAAAATAATTCAAAAAAATACATTAAAAAATTGTATTAAAAACATATAAAATATATTTTTAGAATTAAAGAAGAATACATTTTAAAGCTTTTGATATTTGCTATTAAAAAACCATTGAAATTCACTGAAAAAACCATAGGTTATAGACCATATATAGTTAGGAATTAGCATTTACAAAACCTTGAAAATTCACTTAAAAAACCATAGGTTATAGACCATATATAGTTAGGAATTAGCATTTACAAAACCTTATTTTACTCACACAAAACCATTGAAATTCGCATATATAGTTAGTTGTACTAACTATATATCGCGCACCCGCAATCCACTGCTGATCATGTCACATATTACATCATTCATGACATGGTCAGTGACATCACTGATGACATCACTGATGACATCTCAAATGACATCACTGATGACATCACTGATGACATCTCAAATGACATCACTGATGACATCACTGATGACTACATCCAGTGACTGTATAATTCTGTAAAGTTAAAATATGTCTTACAAATTGAATAATGAGTGGATTTATAAGTGTCTGGATGAAGGATTTAGTAGGTGCATGACTGACTGTATGAGTGAGTGATTAAATGTGTCTTACTGAGTGCATGGGTTAGTGACTAAACTGTCTTAATTTGTGCATCATTGTCTGTGTTGTTCTGTAATCTGCTGCATGTGTTGATCATTAGCTATATGAGTAACTATATGGGTTATTGATTGGTTGCCCAAGTATTTGTATGGGAGACTGAGTGTGTGTGTGGGTGGCTGGGAGGTGTATGACTCTGTGCATAGATGTGTGAGCAGTTGATTCACTAGATGTATGGGTTCAAAAGGGCATGTGGAAACATCTGTATGGGCGGTTGAGTGTGTGCATGAGTGCATTGGTGAGTGAATGGATATCTCAGTGCTACATGTCAAAGTAAGTACATATGTAAAACACAGTACATGTGAGAGTTGACATATATAAGTAACTGTGCATAAGAGCCAGTGAATGTGTGAATGGCTGTATGGATCATTGTGAACTTGTATCCAGGATTGTATAAGAGAGTAAATATGTGTTAGTATATGTTTGAATAAGTAAGGTGTGTATAACTGTATATTTGAGAAAATGGAGGTGTGATTGATTCGTTGCATGACTAACTAGGTGTGTGTGTAACTTCATGGATGAGTGACAGTCTGTGAGTGTCTGTTCACACTGAGTGTATCTAAGGTTATATTAGAGTCTAAAGAGGTTCATCATATTATCACATGAATGATGTCATCAGTGATGTGCTCAGTAATGTCAAATGAGATGTCATCAGTGATGTCATCAGTGATGTCATTTGAGATGTCATCAGTGATGTCATCAGTGATGTCATTTGAGATGTCATCAGTGATGTCATCAGTGATGTCACTGACCATGTCATGAATGATGTAATATGTGACATGATCAGCAGTGGATTGCGGGTGCGCGATATATAGTTAGTACAACTAACTATATATGCGTATTTCAATGGTTTTGTGTGAGTAGAATAAGGTTTTGTAAATGCTAATTCCTAACTATATATGGTCTATAACCTATGGTTTTTTCAGTGAATATATATATTCACTTTACTTCTATAGAAGGGGAGGGGGGTTAGCTTACCACCAATGACAGCTGCATACTAGATCATGATAGTTAAAGTAAATATCTTAACCCCTTGGCTGCGTTCATCGGCAATGGCCGCTGCAAGCACTACCTCCGTAGTGCTGCACAAGTCTGTTGGCCGACGCGGCACCGCCCACTCTTCTTAATCGCCGCACTGCTGGGGAAATGCAGCCATGTTTAAGCAGTTAAACTGTTCTCATGTCTCTGTCAGATCTTATTGGGACAAGTAAGAGTGTGAGCAAAAGGGTGTGTTCTGTTACTGCGATTCCTGAGAAGGTCATGAGTGTTGGGTTCTGGGGTGTCTAATAACTTGTTCCTCTGTGAGTGAGTAGGAGGACAAGGGAGACACTATAGCTAGTCAGTCCGGAGCTCTTGGGTACTAAGGTGGTAGAATAACTCAGTCCCTGCCTACTAAGATTCTATTGTCCCAAGCATAGTTCTGTGATTTCGCAGAATCCTTGCAACATGGCACCGCCAAAGTTTGATCTGGAACTTATTTGTGGGACCCACGAATAGTGCTTGTGCTCATCTACAATATCCTCACACCATCGCCTGGAGATGTCCGTGGTGTGAAGGTTTACCTCCTCGGATGTAAGCACTTCCTATTGCTGTAGGTTTTTCAATCTTGAATTTTAAAAGGTTAAAACCCATGTGTGCTGCTGTTTAATTCCCTTGCATCTGCATATGGCTCAATCAGTTATGATTCTGGCTCATTGCCGCACAGCAGTTACTCAGTGCTTGTTACTGCATGGAGTCCCGACGGCGGGGTCTCCTATTGTTTTCAGAGTCGAAGCAGATCCTGGATCCCGCTTCGAGGTTTTTACTCCTGGGTTACATTCCCCATTGTTGACACTAATTATAATACTTTTCACAGTTACACAGTAGCCAATGTTCTTGCGGCTTTACTTGAGGCGATAGCGGGGCATGCATGCGAGTGATACCCCCTTGTTGCCCTGCATGGCTATGTGGAGGTCACAGGTGGCTGACTGGCTTAAAGACGCTGCTTTCTGTCATAACCAGCTGGCAGAAATCTGGGAGCTTATGCCTGTGCAGACGCACCCAAAGAGCATTTGAAAACCGCTGCAGAGTTACCGTGCTGTTTTGCTGCCTGACCAGGCTGTGGCCTCTACCAATACAAGCTAGTAGGTGGATGAAGAATACCCTCACAATCTGAGTGCACTCTCTAACTGACGCCAAGAAATCCCTCTCGCCTTCCTCCTTCCTCCTTCCCCCAAAACCCTTCTCCACTTTTCTTTTTTCTTTTTTTGGTTCTTTCTCTGTCTTTTTCTTAACGTAGGATGCATTATGCTTAGCGTGAATCCCACGCAGCCTCTGCTCACCACATGGACACACAAATGTTATATACTTTGTTAAGCTGGCAACACCCTCAGGCTGATGTATACGATGCATGAAGATAATGTGCACTCCTGAAGATATTGCTAGCCCTTGCTTTACCCTTGGTGTGCAAAGGATGTTATTGTTGCCTGTAACTGTTCACAAACTATAAATAAGAGTTAAAAAAAATATATGCTGCTTATTGCCCTTATACGATCATTGAACTTACTCTTACGGCCTGTGAGCACCATGTTTGGTTTAATGGCACCCTTCCCCATCCACTTGCTTCTGTTTGTATGGGCCCCTTAAATATTGATGGGCTGCATGGCCTGTCTTGGCAGGGTTTAACCCATAACCACATTATGCCATCGCTACTGTGGCTGATGTATGCCTACTGTAAGCTCAAGTGGTAGATTTATATAGACGCATGATTCAGTTTGTTGCCCATGACTTTTTGGCACCTCCACCTTGGGCGGCGCCTCCTGTATAAGCCCCACAACGTGGTGGGCATGTTATTATCCCTGTTATCATCAACCCAGTTATGGGCAAATGACCTTTAACCATGAAGAATTTCCATTTTGAATTGCTAAAAAAATGTGATCAACTTTATGCTGTTTTTCCCCTTACAGGTCCTGTAGAAAAGCACAGGATACTGACTATGTGTTTGCCTAGTGGTCTGATCCCCCCCTTGGCCAACTGCAGCAACTGGAGGATAGTGTTTGCTACAGTGTATACGGTTTGTTATGAAAACCCCTCGATGAGCGTACTTCTGAAGGTTCTCAAACATGTACAGAATAAACAGGGGGCAGGACCTGCCCCAGATTTGGGGATAAAGCTAGTGGGTAATTTTCCTGTGGTCTCCGAAATTATTCTTTATACTGTTAAGGGTGAGGCAGCGCCCTTGCTAATATGCCAGTGATTTTCCACAGTGGCCATTGCCGACCGCTTGTGCAAGTAGCACATTGCTTATGTTTGCGTGATCCTACTAAAATTAAGACTCCAGAGTGTTTTCAGACTCCTCATCCTTGTTATCCTTGTGCCTTTTAAGAAACATCTGATCAACAGTATGACAGAGACGGGTGACTTGATCGCAGGCAAGGTGAGTCTGTGGAGCACAAATCGGACATGCAGCATTCTTTTGGCGCTAAAGTTAAGAGAGAGGAACCACCTCCGTTTAGAGCCCCCTTCCAAAAGAAGAAGTTTGATGGTTTGACAGCGAAATATGCCCCAGACGGTGAGAACCCTTCTCCTGGACAAACGTTGGGCAGTGACCCTCCTCGACAGTGCGGAGGAAGTCACTGTAGTACACCAGAGACTCTGCCAGTTTTTGGAGGTGAAAGCAACTGATACATTTGTTGCAGATGAGACAGCGGATACACATATTGCACTTCCTGAACACCTTTATCATTTGGACATTCAGATTGAAGGTGCTATTAAATGCAGCATTAATGCTTTTTTAAAGATAATTTTACTTCTTATGGCATTTTGTTGGCAGAGGTTGATTGGCCTCCCTCCTTTGTTCTCAACTGCTCTCGGGGGTAAGATATCATCCTCCTATCTGTTTCGCATCTCATCCCTGAAGAGACGCAGTATGCTTATGCTTCTGGGTAGGCCCTTGCTTTGGTTCCTGCCCTATACCGCAACCAGGTAGGTTGAGATAGGGATTCTCCACAACATGTTATTCCAATACATTCCACCCCTAAACCACATCCTCAATATTCAATTAAATGTGATGCAAAAGCGTCCGTTAAAGACATTCTTACTCATCTGGAGTATGAGGGTGTTCTTGAGCCCTCTATCTCTTCTATGAATAATCGTCTTTTTACGGTTTTCAAATCTAACAGCTCTTCACATAGTCTTAGATTATAGACATTTGAATAGTCATACACGCACTTTTGCGGTGCAGAACATGCCCAGTGCGGTCCTGGTTAATAACAAAATTCGTAAAAAGTTTAAAAATTCCTGTACATTTCTAAAGGGTTTTTCAGTCAAAACTTGGCTCCTGAGAGCCAGATTGGTCCGGGTTTTCCGCCCTCGGTTCTCAGAAACAATTCACCCATTTACCAATGGAATATAAGAACAACCCGATGTGTTTGTAGTATGCATTGTGTCCCTTTTACATGACATTGATCATGACGCTTTTGTCCTATATCGATGACATATAGTTTTCCAATGATGAATTAAATCCACATTTAGCGAAAGTGGATCGCATTATTACGCGATTTGCTGAACTTGGTTACAAGTAAAACTTTGTAAAGTCTCACATTACGTTTTTTGCTGTTCTTTTTCTTGGTTATGAATTAGCCTATGAAGGTAGAGGTATGGCTCCTCATTTCTTGGAGGAGTGTGCACAATTTCAACCCCCTTCTTCCGGCCTTGTGACCTTATTTCAAACAATTTTTGGAGTAATACCAGCTTTTATACATTTTATTTTTTTCCAACAATTTTGCCCCGGGCACTTCAACCCCTGGGGCATAGTCAGCTCATTGGGGACCAACAAGGGAGCTTTAAGGCGCTCATGGTCCCTTCTGGCTCCCAACCTCCTGCAGGAGCAGGTATTGCTTTTGGACAGAGGGAGCTGCAAACATGCAGCTCCCTTTGTCCAAAATCAATTCTGCTCTGATTCGTGGAAGCGCGAGCATTTTTAATGCTCTTGCTTTAATGAAACGGAGCAGTGTTTGCTATAGCACAGGGGGAAAGGTGCTCCCGTCATGCCATAGCAAACTGCAATGTCACGGGGTGGGCACCCCGGGACATTACTGGATCCATTCCTGGTGGTGGCAGTCACCAGAGACATGCAGGGCTGCAGTCGGGGACTGCGTGGCTCCCCTCCCATCTAGTGTATAGCCCCAGGGAGGTGGTGGTTCCTGGGGCTGGGGGCGTTACGAACCCCCTTAATTATATTATGTATGCCTCGGGGAAGTGATGTCCCCGGGGCTGCATTGGGGGCCTAATCCCCCAATGCATTATTACAGCAGTTAGCCCTGAGGACGTGGTGTCAGGGCAGGGGGGTCCGCAAGGCCCCCCACATTCTTTAACTTAGCCCCAGGGAGGTGGTAATCCCCAGGGCAGGGGGTTCTGCAAGGCCTCCCTATATTATTCAAATTTTTCCCAGGGAGGTGGTGGTCCCTCAGGCTTTAATAAGCCCTAGGAGGGGGGACCCCATGTGCCACCCTCCTACATACATTATATACCACCAGGGTCCTGTGTGCGAGCCTGTGCTTCCTTTTAAAAAAAACATTTTGCCACAAATTTGCAAATATTGCAAATTAGCGGCAATTGTTTTAAAAAAAAATGGTTTTATGCCATGACAGGGTCCTAGGGGGACCCCAAAAACCACGGACTGGGGAAGGGGTGTTAGGGTATTCCTACCCTGCCCCTTTTCTTTTTTCCCATTTTTTTGGGGGACTCAGCTTCAAGCTCGGTAGTGTGATATTCATACCGACTAGCACTGGGGTGTAGCTGTTATTATAATCTAGTTTATATGTAATATGGTGATCACCACCAGACATCTCAGGCACTTAAACCTCATATCCCTCAGCCTGCTGTTTTCCCCTCTGGGTGAAGATTCCTGGTCATATTTAAATGTTTTAAGATGTCTTCACTGGTTGGCACCGTCTTTCTTTTCTCTTCCTGTTTGTTAGTCACCCTTGGCTCACATTGAAATACCAGTGAGGTGAAGACTAGCCCCGCGCCCTGATAAAATTGCTGCAAGGTATTTGGCAATGAAACATGTTGTCCTTTCCTAATTGAAGTGGTTTGCAACATATTGTTCTTTTTTTAATCTGAGTGGGCTCACGGCATCCAATAAAGTAGGCTTATTTGCAAGTGAGTCACAGCTCATTTGACTTTGGAGAAGCGAGTTTACCTTTTCTCTCACTACGGATAGCACAACACAAGCACTCTTTGTGCATCTTTCCACATCTCACTGTTTATCTTTTCTTTTTCTTCACCTCCTAAACACAAGTCTGACACTTATTTGATTTCTTCACGGTCATAAAAGTCACCAATGATGAAAAACATGAGCAAACTGGTGAGTACCTACCAGCAGTTCCCTTGGTGATGCTTATGTGAGGTACTTTCTGACTTCTCACATATTTTTAGGTCAAGCGTATATGTACGACCTCTTGTATACATTAGTATACATATTTCTCTGTGCGACAAGTGCCATTCCTTGCTTCTCAGTTGTTTGTTTCAATGTCCTTTAAAAGTCCTTGCTTACTAGTGGCCAGTCTTGCCTCTTTGTCCCTTCTTTTTCCTCCAAGGAGCAGGAACTTAGTACAATATCATTACATTTTGTTCTGCTGATCTGCTCATGAGGGGGACTATTTTAATATGTTTTCAACCTCACTGTGGATGCTCAGACGTAACTGCTTACATTTTATTGCAACATTCACGTCTTGTACTTCCTGTCTGAAGCCAGCAGCAGCCAGCCATACTTTCCAGCTACTGCAGCTCTAAATCATGTAAAAGGTTAAACCAAAACGTAAACACTGCTTGAAATTATACTTTAATATGCATGCTGCTTGTGTTTTTTCCTCCTGTCCGCGACTTGTGCTTGGCTGCTGGCTGAGGAGTTGGAAGTTTCTCCTCATCAGTTTTGTGCTGAGGCCAAAATGTTTCCTTCTGGAAAAATGGCCCCTTTAAAATGTGCATTTGAATGTATTACATGAAATAGAAGCAGAACAAAAACACAGGGCCAGCACTATGGCTTTGCAATTGTACTTCAGAAGGGCAATGTTTCCGAGTTTATCATGCTTTTGAAAGGACTCCGCACATTCCTGGCTTCCTGCAATTTCCAGACAATAAAAATGTCAAGATAACTCCGGTGATTGATGTTCTTGCTGGACAGATCAGAATTGTCTAGCAAGAAGTTTTTGTGTATATACAAAGTGCTCGGACACCCTACACTGGTATGTGTGGCACTTTATAACTAATTAAATGCATCTGAACATTAGTGATTATGGAGCCTCAAGGGACACTGTTAAAGAGTTGTGGTGAGGGCTTCCGCATCACTCAGCCTTACCTCAACATCACCTGAGCACCATCTCAGCATCAACACAGCACCACCTCCCCATCAGTGCACCATCAACTCAGCATCAGCACAGCACCACCTTAACATCAGCACTACACAGCACTATCTCAGCATCAGTGCACCACCACCAATGCTGCCCCACCTCAGCATCAGTGCGCCATTACCTCAGCACAGCACCACCTCAACATCACTCAGCACCACTTGATCACCAGCCCAGCACCACCTCACAAACAGTGCAGCACCACCACCTCAGCATCACTAAGCACCACCTCAGCATCAGAATAGCACATCAGCATCAACACAGCACTACCTCCTTACCAGTGATCCACCACCAGTGGAGCACCAACTCAGCATCAGTGCAGCACCAGCGTACCACCATCTCCTCATTAGCACAGCACCACCTGAACACCGCCACCACCACTATCTCCACATCAGTGCATCACCACCAGCTCAGCACCAAAGCAGCCCCACCTTAGCAGCAACTCAGCACTAATGCAGCACAGCTTCAACATCAATGCAGCATTACCTGCAGCACAGTACCAACTCATCACCCAGCACCACCTAAAAACAGCTCAGCACCAACTCAGACCCAGCACAGCACCACCACCTCAGCCTCACTCCGCACCACATCAGCCCTACTCAGTATAACCTTAGCATCATTCAGCTCCACCTCTTCATCACCTCAGCAGTCCACCGCCAACACAGCATCAGCGCATCACCACCTCAGCTCAGCACAGCACAATATAACTTCAGCACAGAACCATTTCTGCATCAGCGCACCACCACCACCTCAGCAGCAACTCAGCACCCATACAGCACCACCGCAGCATCAGCAGCGCCTCACCTCAACACAGCACCACCTCAGGACCAGCGCTGCACCACCACCTCAGCATGATTCAGTGCCACAGCGTCACTCAGCGCCACCTCAGCATGACTCAGCACCACCTCAGTAACATTCAATATCACATCCACACTAGCACACTACTACCTCAGCATCACTTAGCAATACCTGAGTTTCATTCAGCATCACCTTAGCATCACATCTGTACCAGCACACCACCACCTCAGCACCACTTCAGCATTACTCAGCACCATCTCAGTCTGCCCTCAGAATATGGCATCTGTTGATTCTCTCCTAGTACCCATTTGCTGCTCATGTTGTAATTCAGGTAGTATTTCTCAATCTCCACCCTCCTATTGTTTATGTCCCTGCATAACAAATAAAAAGCTATAACAAACAAGCATTACAACAGGACGGAGGAGATTGCCAGCATTTTTTAAAAGAGACATTCAATTGTACACAATGTCTTCTTTAAACTCCACTACATAACACTCCACAACATAAAATACCACTCCATATACTTACACTCCTTATACACAGTCTCACACCACATAATTCCAATACACTCAAAACTACATAATTATGATCTACATAATACAACTGCACACAATACCACATAATTCTACTACACATATCCACACCACACAGTTTCACACCCCACAACTAACAAGTCCAATCCAAACCACATAATTGGTACACACCACCTACATCCACTCCAATCCATAACACATAGGTAGGAGACATTTACATTTACAATGCCAATAGCTCCAACTCTTTTCTTTTTTTTAAAAAAACCTCATGGATCTGATGCTTAGCTCCTACCTATTTGTTCTTTTCGTCACCAAAACCGCAAAGCTATACACAAACAGCCTGATTCATCATTGTCCCATTTTGCGAGTCTGTAATAGCGATTCATAAAGATTAGCTATTAAGGACTTGCAAAACGGGATTCATGTAGGAATTGCAAATAATATTGCGATTCCTACATGTTCCTTATTTGCGATTAGCAAATTGCTAATCGCAAATAAGGAATAACTCCCCATTCATTCCTATGGGCCTAAAGGCCCATAGGAATGAATGGGGAGTTATTCCTTATTTGCGATTAGCAATTTGCTAATCACAAATAAGGATGCGATTTCAAGGGTGCAGGGGTGTCCAAAGGACACCCTGTAGCACCCCTGAAATGTGAATTTGCACTGATGTTGTGCACACACATGTCCAAAGGACATGTGTGTGTGTAACATGCAACTTAGAAAAATGCATTTAAATGCATTTTTCTAAGTTTTCGCTATTTACCACGAGGTTTGACTTCGTGGTAAATAGCAGTCCTAAATTGCGAATTCGCAATATTTAAATGTTTCATGAATAGCATTTAAGGAATCGTTAATAGAGATTCCTTAAATGCTAATCCTCGCAAATTTGCGAATTCTTTATTAGCGATTTTTGCATTTGGGATGATGAATCCCAAATGCAAAAATTGCACTCGCAAAGGGCCAGATTCTCAGAATCTGGCCCTTTTGCGAGCGCAGGCTGATAGTTCCATGCCACACAATTCAGCTCCACACATTTCCAACTCACACCACATAATTTAACACCAAACCACATAATACAACTCAACAACACAATGACATAACACCACATACATTCCAAACCACACAATTCCACATTGTGCCCCAAAGTTCAACTGCCCACCACAAAATTAAACTGTACAAGTTACTACTCCACACAATCCCACTACACATAATACCACTACACTGAATGCCACAAAATTGCTAACCATACATTTCCACAGCACACCATGCCACATAATTCCACTACACAAATCCACTCCACGCTACAAAACTGCACTCCACTCAATTACACAACTAACTAATCCAACCCACATAGTTCCACTACACACCACATACATACACTCCATAACACATAAGTAAAATGCATTGCCATTTACAATGCCAATGGCTTCAACATAAACAAATGTGAGACCGATTACAATTACAATGCGTGTGCTCCTTGTATGCACTAACGAGTGGGGGTGTAAGTGTGGTGGATTGACAAACATTGAAAATTGGACACCTAGGCCCGTCTGCTATTGGCATTTTTTAGAAGCCAGCTTTGGGGCAAGATATAACTACCCTGTCCCCAGGATCCTTGGAAAAGCTTTTGTGTCCGAGCACAATCTGGTCTTTTTGACCTGATTGGGAATACCCTCTTATGCTCTTTAGTGTGGATGATATGTCAAAAAGGAATGCCTGGACATCCTCCGGAAAGCCAATTGTCCTCAGCCACGTGACGTCGGAGCACCACCAAGGAAGCAATGACTCTGCCCAGTGAATCAGTCGTATCCAATCTGCATCTGATGGTGAACTTTACTGCATCTTTCCCGTCAGCAATAGCATGGGAGAATATGGCTTGGGCCTCCTCTGGGATCATAGGCAGCGCTTGCGCAACCCATATCCTACACAGTGTGGAAATAACGGCTCAATAAGCATGCAGTGTTCACAGGTCGCTGCGTCAGGATGGTAGAAAGAAAAAGTACTTTTTCCAAATCCAATCTTTTGGACTCCCCATTCAGCAGGGAATGCGCAGGGATTTATTTCGGAGTTTGAGGTCTGGACCAACAGGCTCCCAGGGGTGGGAGGTTGAGAGAGAAACGCTGGGTCCTTGGGCCCGGTAATGGTGGCAGGAGATTGTCCCTTGCACAGGAGTGCCTGTGTAGGGCGCTATGTAGGCACCAAGCAGGACATCAGTGTGGGCTTTTTTAAAGGGGAGTAGAGGTTCTGAGTTGGATACCCTATGCTGCAGCACCTCCGTTAAGATGCGGGTCTTGAACCCAACCTTGGGCAGCTTAAGGTCCAGGATCTTACCTGCCCTTCAGACCACTATTGCAAAGGAAGCCCCTTCCTTCATAGTCACTGTGGGAGGAGAGAGAAGTCCAGCGTCTAGAGAGGTGTCCCGACCACTGGCATCAGCCAGGTTCTCATACCAGGTGTCATTAGCCATAGACTCTGCAAGGGGGTTGGAATTAGGGGTGGGCGAAATTTGCGCAGTCGCTTGTTCCGCCCGTTCGCGATGCTTTTTTCCTGTTCTCAAATGCTGTTTGCGTGCTCCGGGGGGGGGGGGGGATATCTTACAAACACGCATTTTGAAAGCACGAACAAGCAAAAAATTCCGCAAAGCCACGGATCGCAGAATTTTTGGCAAATTCTGCAAATTTCGTGAGCGGGACAAAATTTACCGCCCTGGCCTAGTTGGAATAGCCAGAGGGATCCTCAGATCCTCTTCACTTGTGTTCCTCAGAGGGCCCTTTGTGAAATATGACTCTATCTCCAGTTTCAGCTGTGTAGGCATGGCTTGTGACAGAGCCGGCAATCAGTGAGGCCGGTTTGGCTCCGTATCGGAGTTGGAAATCACAATGAGTGTGGCACCGCTGATGTGCATTTGTGGCATTGGGAACTGCACCACTGGAGCGGTCCCCTGAGGATGTCACAAAGTCACGGCTGAGGCCGATGCTAATCCACCAACAGATCCTCAGGGTCTGATTGGCGCTGAAGGCGGACCCAGCAGTGAAGCCCCGTTGGAGTACCTTCTGAACTCATGGGACCAGAAGGCGCTCCAGAGGAGTTCGAGATCTCCAACAATTAGATCCAGGGCCTCATAAAACTCACAAAGTTGAGTGAGCTCTGGGAAACTCGGGGAAGCGCAGAACGGGCCCAGTATCAAATGCGGGCCTAGCAACAACCAGGGAGTGGGGCTGGATTTGTAGTGTTGTTCACTTTTGTCATCTGATGAATGGGACAGAAGCAGAGTAGTCAAAGAGCACTTCAACTTCTTGGAGTTCTTCTATTGGGACTTACCTGGAGAAATCCAGGATCGCGAAATTGATCGGCCCAAGTGACTCCCGAAGTGGTCCCTAGATCTCACGAATGAACGGGACATGGCCTGGCAGAGAGTAACTTGGCAAGGAGCCAGGGGCTTCATGGCCTTCTTGTGGATGGCCTTGGGATTCATGGTTTTGCAATCCATGCAGGCCATGGAGTCTTGGTCCCATTCCAGGAACCAAAGACACACCAAGTGGAGATCGGTCACAGACATCTGCCTTTGATGGGCACCGCAAGGCTTGAAACCGGTTGGTTTCCTCAGGGACATTGTCCAAATAACAGGAAAAAAAGCACAGCTGTTGAGGTCGATAAAATGATCTAAAATAGTCAGTCAAAAATTGACTGAGGTGAGGACATCCTGATCCACGATGATGGTGCAGAAAAGAAGAAGCTGGGGTCAGCGCACTGGGGTGGATGCCTATATTGGTACTGGGTACGTCACTACTGGCACAGAAGACACCATGTGGAGCTGGATGATGCCACCTACTGGTACACAAAAAATCAGAATTGGGCCTTATGTTATGGAAGGAATCTCCGGTTAGAAGTCTTCATTAGATGAGATACTTGGGTATTTGCTTGTACACCAGTTTGGGAATTCAATTCTTCACATAAAAAAAATACTGAAAATATATAGGCATTCAGCTCTTCCTAAGTCAGAATAGCATTTGTTCTTCAAAAAATTAATTTTACTTACCCCCTGCTGTTAAGACAGTTGCAGAAACGTAGATGCTACGATCGATGAGTTCATTCATGTTTTTAAAATGATCTGTCAACATCTTTCTGGTCAGTCTTGCTGTTCCACAGCCATCAGATATCTGGAAGAACAGATGATATAGTGCAGATATTGTGAAAGAACTATGGTCACATGAGGTATAGGCAACACTGTGTATGTGTAAGTATACACATCACAGTCATATAAGTTGAGCAAGAGCATAAGTGGTGCCTTGGCATTGTAATCAAGCAAAATGACAAAACGTGTGGACATCAAGATAACATGATTTTCTATTGCAGATTTTACCTCAATTCTTTGAAGTGATGTTGACATGCTTTTCTTTTCATCATCAAATTTTACCCCGAAAACAACAAAGGCATCACCTTCTAATGGCTTCCCATACATATACCTGTTGGAAGAGAAGAGTGTTGAGTTTATCCCTGGAGTATTGAATGTGTAGTTCAGCTAGAGTGTGGCTATAAATTGGAATAGATAGAAAGACTTAAAGTTACAGTGGGCTTCAAAGTGTAATAGGTCCACACAGTAACTGAAATGTTAGGGTAATCCAGAACATATAGAATTTTTAAACAGTGGGGTGAGAAGGCCACAGAATGCATGAAAATATTATTCTGGTCATGAACTGCGGGAGTATTGAATATTAGTTTACTTTACATGGAAGCTAGCATTCAACAGGGTATGTAGCCAAACAATGTGCAGGGGTTATTGACCTGATTAGATAGTGTTCTGTAGCAGGAGAGGAACAACAGATCCGTTCATGTAGAGCATTATTCAGTAGGACTTTAAGAATATTCAAGATTGGATCAAATGTCCTTTTAGAATACTTTTAAGAATGGGACAGAACACAAAAATTGTTGTTTCATGGACAAAAAAAGACAAGTTTAAATTGGATTGTTCAACAGTAGGACTCCGCGAATAGGCTAAATAGAAGCAGTTGCTTTTAGTTGGTCTTTGCGAATTTCCAGATCAGATTGATAATTCATATTATTAATAGATTGTTTACATATAGTCTAAAACAGAAATTTCACAGTTAAAAGGAATTTTAAACATGTACAACATCGGATGGAGAGTTCTGTAATTGGAGCTTTAAGATAGGCCATAACAAATTGAACAAAATTTACAGGACTTTGAAAGCAGATAATTTTCTAACCGGTGTTTGGGAGATGGAAAGAAAGATTGGATTTTTTTGTCGTTCTTTGCCATCCTTTGAGAGCAGACAGGATGTATCCTTTACTAGTCAGATTGCAGTTTTACATCTACATTTTATGAAAATCAGCTGGTTCTAATTTGAGATATGACTCTGGTAAAAAACTGTATTTACTCAGGTTGGAGCTCAGCATATACATACCAATGCTCCAGTAGGACTTTGATAACAGACCAGGTAATAATGGAAGTTCTTCAGTAGAACTTTGAGAACAAGCAAGAATTGATGGGATTTTTTTCCCAAAAGGGCTGAGTAAATATTTCATATTGCATAGAAAAAAATTATCTGTAGTAATGCAGGAATTTTCCAGATCGGGGGAGGCAATCCTTCAGTACAAACTGTGGACCACGTCACACAAGATGCTCTCATTCTTCAGTGAGTTGCTGATCTCATTTCTTTTTGTAAGTTGTGCTTACAAAGGTCAAAAGCAGCAATGGTATGTTGTGAATAAAAACACTTAAATGGTGTGCAAAGATTTTACAGAATATATCATCATCCTGTCTCCCTCGGCATCCTGAACCGCGGGCATTTCCTTGTCTGGCCCTTGGTGAAAAGTCATAAAAACGAATTATATGCAATTAACTGGGAAATGCACCAGGCTCCTACATGCCAGTGTCGAACAGGTAAGAACAACAAAGACATATGTAACAAATAAGGGGTTTCGGAAACAAGCTTTCTCTTTTTTCTGTCAAGAATTTACCTTGCTGTGATGTCCACAATCACTTCTTCATCACCATCAACATAGAAAAAGGTAATCTTTGGTTTTAAGGAAACTTCAAAACTGGGCAGCACTACAGGAGGAACAGAAGATAAAGTTTAATGCGTGCCATTTCTTGGGAGTAAATCTACTAAGTAGAGAAAGAAGTCGACATGGTGAAGGTTTGCATTAAATAATAAAACACACATTATTAAATATTGTGATATAAAAAGGGCCTGGGAATGGTTGAGCTTAATTGTTTGGGTAAAGGGTTAAAGTTGAGATGAGGGTTTGGGTTATGGATTTGAGTTATTATAAGGGATCAGTTTAGGGTCACAGTGCAAGGCCAGGTGTATCTGTAGGATAAATGGTAGGACAAGGGATAATACGTGATGACAAAATGACCTTTGTCTGTGTTTTTTGTCACAAGCTAGAAGTACCAACTCATAGGAGTTGGTGAGGACTAGACAAAGGTCAGATATATATTAAAATATAAACTTTAAAATCTTATGTGGGTCACGAATGCACTTTATTTTCGACCTCACTCAATATACTCTGTATTCATTGGCTAATATATGTTAACTGTGACTTTTTGCCCCATCTTTTATGCAGCTACATTTTGCAACTCTGCTTTTTTTTTGCACACAATCATTGTGACATCTAAAAGGATATCACAGAGTGTCCTTACCGTACTCTTTGACTTCAAACTGGGTGGTATACTTCTGCAGAGGGGAATCTTCAAACCGGGCTATAATTGTCCAGGTCCCAAGACTGAAAAGAAGAATTGTGAGTATTACAGCTGCCTTAACTTTTATTTAGGATTTCAGATTCATTATCACACACTGCCCAAGTGAGAGAGCTGAGTTTTATCATGTTTATTGTATTGAATTGTAGTTTAATTGATATGTTGCTTCAAAATCCTGACAATAAGCTGATTCGCCTTGGTGGAAGGGATGATACTGTGTAAGACTGTGCTCAACTGGAAGAATGCTGAATTGTACTCTTGCCTATATGAGAAGGGTTTTTGTGTTGGGCATGATGACCATAGCATGCGTTTAATATGTCACCTGTCAGCATAGAAAACCAAGAGACAGAAGGTGCAATCAATGCATCACTGTTAAGGCCTATTAAATTTATCAGTTTGGGTGACCCGTGAAAGAACTGTCTTAGTCTCAATAGTGATAAGTAGCCGATTTAGTGCATGTGTCATCAAGATGTGTCAGTCTTAAAAGCAGGGTTAGTGAGTTTCTGTATGCATGCATGGTCTAATGAGATCAAGCGCAGGGATGTGTCCAAATAGAAATTTACTAGCATAATTGGGTGAAATTCATCAATTTGCTGTTTATGAAATCATTACATTTCAAATGTGTTGCTATTATTCCTCACACAGTATGAGTATGAGCCACTGCAATAACTATGGGCATATTCTATAACATTTTTTTAGCTTAGCTGTGCCTTTGCAGACAAGCACCAATCATAGAGAACTCGGGGCATATTTACAATAGAAGTGACGGACCGTGGTGTTAGCCTTCTTGGCTTACGCCACACCTCGCCACTTCTGGACCACAGGGTTGCACCATATATTCAACAATATGGTGCAGCCCTTCGTTTCCCCCTGCAATTGCACAAAATTTAGCTGCCTAGCGCCAACACAGGCACCCTTGTAAGATAGGGCAAGAGTGTCTGTGTTGCAGGGTAAGAATTTTTATGTGCGGGAAGGTGTCCCTTCCTCCACATAAACAATCTATAAATGGTGTTTTGTAACTTCTATGTGTGCTGCTTAATTCAGGACACAAAGAAGTTGCAAACCCTCATATTTTTAAATGATTGTTTATGTGCAGGAAGGCACACCTTCCTGCACCTAAACATTCTTACCCTGCAACACAGACACTCTTGCACTACGGTACAAGGGTGCCTGTGTTGGCGCTAGGCAGCTACATTTCGTTTTGCTGTTTCCATAAGGAGAAATTGAACATCTCAGGATAACTTGTGAGGGCGGTATTAAACAACTTGGCCCAGGGGTGCAACAGGTTGTTATGATGGCCTTTTACATCACGGCACTTTGGTAGTGAGGTTCTGTGATTTTGCGTGCTTTTAAAGTGCACAAATTTCTTTTCTAAACATGGGTTTTTGCCATGCGTCGTGACTGCCATCTGGTGTTGCCTTTTACGTAGGCCTCAGAAGTTAGTCTGCGAGCAAAGCAGTCTGACCTTTTGTGGGTCATGTGTACATTAACTAAGGTTTCCTTTGTGCGCTGGAGTTAATTTTAGAAGCTGGCCTTTCACCTGGACATGACCCTGCCAAGCCAATTTCCCTGCAAGATCGTTATCCACTTTCCCAATCACCATTCAAGACATTTGTTAACTTTTAAGTTTCTTTACGTTTCTGTTATCTTGCACATTATCTGAAACTACTTTTCTTTACTGTTTCTTCATTTCATGGGTTACGCTTTCAATTAAGGGTTTGTCCGGGCCTTCCAGATTATTATTTAGATATGCCTAAATATTAACTTGTGGGTTGGGACACTGTAAAATGAGCTTTACTATATGATGCTGTGTGATGTCATGTATTTTCTATTGGTTGAATTTTGGTGCAGGGGCGTGCATTTTAATTGTACTTTTTTGTGTATAAATAGGGATGTCTCGCCTTGGTAAAATTGAGCAGTTTCTTGAGTTGTACACCGTGTTGTATTGCTGGGATTTCTGCTACTAGCTGCATCTAATAAATTTGATCTCTGACGCCACCTAGAAGTATTCCGTGTCTCTGTATACCAAGGCAAGGGAACCCAGAGGACTTTGGGCGAGTCCCTGACGCCGCTGGGTACTTGAAATCCCAGTTCTTCAGTTGGCGCGGCCAACGTGGGACGACTTTAGTGGTACCGGTCCAAGCCCGAAGATTGCGAGGAGCCACATGAGGAAACTCTGGAGGAGGGCCCCCACTTCATCGACCCCTGCATGTCGACGTGGACCGAAGGTCTTTTCTGCGAGGCTTCCCGCTTTCCAACGGCTACGAAGGACTGCTGCCCTGACTGTCGCCTTGTCTTGGACCCTCCGATTGATGTTTGTAAAGCGAGACGATAGACGGTCTTCTGGTGGCGTGACAGATATTTGGTTAAGTATAAGTGGGTCGCTCCCACAACTTTTTCTGGTTCCTTGGTTTTGATTTGGTTGCTGCAGTACCCAAAGCCGAAGGGCTTGTATATTTATGAGTGTATCATTTTTTGATTCCCTTTGAAGTTTGAAACCAGACTAGTGAGCAAGATGCCTGGTCTTGGTAAATTTGGTAATTGGTTTGTTTGTGGTAGTAACAGGGATTCCCGATTGGAGGATTCATGTCCGATACCTCCGGTTGGAACTCCGACTTATGAGCTCTATTCTAAACACGGAGTGGGTCCAATTACTTATAATGAAGTATGGGTCCACTACACTAAAAAGGATGGTGTTTTGCAATGGCCCCCACATGGTAGTTTTGAAACAGAGATTTTAGACAATCTAGAAGTTAAGCTATTTAAGAAGAAAGCCCGGCCGGCAATGTTTGACTCTTTCCGCCTTTGGCGTAAGGAAGCCAAACAGAGAGAAATTAAACAAGCAAAGAGAGATAGGAAAGATAAGAATATGTCAGTACTACAAGCAGCTAGACAGTTTAAGGAAGAGGGAGAAGAGCGTGCGAGTGAAGTTTTAGATAGACAGCGTTGTATGGCCATAGATAAATGTTATCCGGCCTTGCCATCTTCTCCTCCAAAAGTGATTGAAGACCTTGAAAAAGATCCTTTGATCTCTCATTTACTGAGATTTCCACCTCCCTATGTGCAGGGTGAACTGTGCCTCTATTATCCCCGGTTGTTCCACCCTTTGTTGTTCAACCTCCTGCTGTTGTTCAGCCACCCGGTGCTCTACAGATGGTTTGCCTCCTCCTGTGCAACCCATTCTAGGGTCGCCAGCCTTGCTACCAGCTTTCCCTCAAACTCCTTTGCCTACTGCTTCTGCATCTTCGATTTCTACTGTTCTTGTCCCTACACCTTCTTTGCCTCAAAATACTTATTCTCCTGTTCGTATGTCTGCTTCTTCTCCTTCTGTTCGAAAACGAATGACAGAAACGGTTTCTAATTTGTTGTCACCATTGTTTGGGTCACTGAATATGACCCCTGTTTCGGAGCGTAAGCAGAGTCGTAGTCAGCTTCCTGGTTCCGAGGAACGGGCTGTGTTGGATTTGTTGGCTCGTAAATGGATTATAAATGCCTCAAGTATAGTTTGCCAGCGGTTATGGATGTTTTCTTTCAATGGGAGCCGCCTAAGCAAAGGTATGTTTTTAATGTGATGTGTATGTTTTTGCGTCAGGAATGGGAAGATAATGATTTGGGTTTGATCCCGCAGGAACTACTTGATGTTCAGTCGGATTTTGCTAAAGGGATGATAGTGGAATCTGATATTACAGATGCCGTAGAGACGATACTGGCTTTTAGATTTAGCCTTCCGCCTCAGACATTGTACGAACCTGATTCCTTTGTTATAAGAAAAGCGAGACAGTATCCTATGAGAGAAGTTCCTCCTGTATGGAAAGAAGCAGTTCAGGCTAATGTAAATTTGGGTATTCAGGCCGCTCCGGCACATTTTCAGCAAATATGGGTACATGTCCCTTGGAAGAGAGCAGAGGTCTTGGCTCTTAAGCAGACCTTACCTGACCCTCGTAAGAATCCTGCTGGTTATTACAAGGAGTTGTCCCAGACAGTTGAAGCGTGTATTATGAATTTAGCTGACATCGATATGTTAATGGGTAATGTAGTCCCCCAACCTTTGTGGGCGAAGATTCGTCATGAGAATCATGCTGCTGAATTTGGTGATACCTGGGCGAATATTGTTGCCGCAGATGGTAGACAGGAGGGAGGTGCTAAACCTGAACCTCTAGTTTCAGAATTACCAGGTAGAATTATTAATCTGATGAAAACGATGATGCCCGCTTTACGAGTAAATTGGGATAAGTTAGCAGCATGTAAGCAGAAGAAAGACTAGAGTGTATCTGATTTCTTCACTAGGTTAAGAGACGTTTATTGATCATAGTGGTCAGGATATGAGTACGGAGGGTGGTCAAAGGTTGTTTGTGGATACATTTGTCTTTAATTTGCTTCCCGAACTTTCTAATAAGTTAAAGGACTCTGAGAGTTCATGGGCTGTCTCTTCGTCGGCCCAGATATTGGCTACTGCACAATATTACGAGAATAGGGATAAAGATGAGAAGGATAAAGTGGAGAAGAAAACTAAAGAGTTAAAGACGAAAGTTCTTTTGCAGCAAGCTTATCCGCCTCGTCAAAATCAGCCTCAGTTTCAGCAACCTCCACAATTTCAGAGATTGTTACAGAAGCCTGAGCCCTATGCTCCGCGAATCTTTCCTGGCCCTAATCAGTGTGCTTATTGCAGAGAGGAAGGTCATTACAAGAATAGTTGCCCGGCTTTGTTACAGTGTGCGAATGGTGTATCTGGTCAGAGAGGTCGTAGTAGTTTTCAGCAAGCTCCTAGGGGAAGGGGACGTGGTGTGATCCCTCAGAATGAGCTTTCCTCTTCCCTACAGAATTCTGCGAATTATTTTGACAGACAGAATGTTCCGAGTGGTCAGTCCGCCCAGTATTATGTTGAGGATTACTAAGTCGAAGGTGAGAGTTCTGGTAATATTGATAACTAGGACAGCCAAGGACAAACAGAGGGAGTAGTGTCAGTTCCAGTAGACCAGAGTGGACCTTATGTTGAAGTGATTACATCAGGTGTGGTAGAACCTTTTCTTTTGGATACTGGTGCGATGAAGAGTTCTATTATGCAGTCTAAACTTCCTGGCGCACCTTTGTCTGGCTTGACCAATGTTTCAGTAGGATTTTCAGGCGCCCCAGTTCGGAATCCGGTTTCTAGCCCTTTGTCCCATTGGCCCTTGTGAATTGGAAGCTCCACTTATTTTAACCACTGGTTGTGGTGAGAATCTGTTGGGTTTGGACTTGCTGAAAAGATTGTATGCGTCATTGCATTGTTCTCCTTCAGGAGTACAACTTACCCTTGGTAAGAAAGTGATTTCTCCAATATATTTGTCTAAGGATTGTTTGCCACTGGAATTGCATTCGCTTCCTGATACACTTTGGGCTACGGGTCCAAATGATGTTGGTCTTTTGCAGATTCCACATTATGTTGTCACCCTTAAGTCAAATGCTAGGCTACCTCGTATTCCCCAATACAAGGTTTCGAGCGATGGTGAGAGAGCTCTTTTAGCGATTGTCTATGATCTGGTTGAGAAGGGTGTAGTTGAGGAAACATGAGGTAATGTGTGTAACAGTCCTGTTTTGCCTGTCCTTAAATGTACTGATGCTTCTCAGCCACCTGTGTACAGGTTTGTGATCGACCTTCGAGAGGTCAATAAGATAGTAGTGCCACAGTTTCCTGTGGTACCCGATATCACTGTTGACTTTGATTCCTGCTTCGGCAGCTTGGTTTTCTGTCATCGATTTGAAGAATGCTTTCTTCAGTATTCCTATTGCTGAGGAGAGCAGGGATATTTTTGGCTTCTCTTTAGGAGGCCGAAGCTTCCGGTTTAAGAGAGCTCCCAAGGGTATTGTGAAAGTCCCTCCATCTATAGTCAAGCGTTGAAAACTCAGCTTGACGGTTTTGTGTTACCTGTTGGTGCTACTCTTATTCAGTACGTCGATGATTTGTTGATTACTGCTGATGATGAATAGATTTGTAAAAAGGCTACTCTTTCTTTGTTGCGGTATTTGTCTGACCTTCATCATAAAGTGTCACCTTCAAAGTTGCAATATTGTCGCCAAGAAGTGACCTACTTAGGTCATCTCTTGTCCAAGGAGGGAAGGAGATTGACCCCAGAACAAATTCAAGCGATTGCGCAAATGAATGTACCATCCACACAGAGAGAAGTGCGTGCTTTTTTAGGTATTACATCATATTGTAGACAGTGGATCCCCAATTTTTCCTTGCTAGCGAAACCACTGTTGGCATTGACTCTGAAAGATACTCCGCATCCTCTTCCTTGGTCTGACGAATGTCAGAAAGGTTTTTCTGAACTACGCGATGCATTGTGTTCGGCTCCTGTGTTGGGTACTCCAGATTATAGTAAGCCTTTCACGTTGTACGTGCACGAGAGAGAAGGTTGTGCGTTGTCACTGTTGATACAACCATTTGGGGACAAGCGCGTATTTTTCAGCAACGTTAGACCCAGTTGCTAAGGCGTTGCCGAGTTGTCTGAGAGCTACAGCTGCAGCGGCTGTTTCTATTCGACAATCTGCTGGTTTGGTATTGGACAATACGTTGATTGTGATGGTCCTACATGCAGTGGATACTTTATTGAACAGGACTAAGACACAGCACCTTACTAGTGCACGTCTGTCAGGTTACGAGTTGACATTGTTGGCTAGTCATGTTCACATTAAACGATGTAATGTGCTGAATCCAGCTACGTTGTTACCGATCTCTACAGAGACGGATCCTCAGGAACAGCATGATTGTTTTCTTCGTACAGAGGAAGAAACGAAAGCTAGAGTCGATCTAAGGGATACTCTCCTTACGGATGTTGATGGTACCCTATGGGTAGATGGTTCGTGTTTTAAGCTTCCGAATGGTGAAACGACTGCAGCGTATGCTATTACAACTTTACATACAGTTGTTGAGACAGCACGCATACCACAGAATTCTGCGCAAGCAGCAGAGTTGATTGCACTGACTAGAGCGTGTGGTTGTCAGAAGGAAAGCGAGTGAATGTTTACACCGATAGTCAGTATGCGTTTGGTGTTGCCCATAGTTTTGGGCGTTTGTGGAGAGAGCGTGGGTTCCTTACTTCGCATGGGACAAAAATACAGCATGGGCAGTTGGTGAATGAACTTTTGGAATCTCTCACTCTCCCAAAGCAGATTGCAATTGTGAAGTGTAGTGCGCATAAGAAAGTTGTGGACGATGTTGGTCAAGGGAATGCGTTTGCAGATGAAGTTGCGAAGGAAACGGCGAAAGACATGATGAGCCGTATGTATGTTGCAGGCCCAGCTAATTGGGTTATGGCTGTTGGAATGTGTGAAGACACAATAGAAAGTGTGAAAACGATTCAGGCTGAAGCGACTGAGAAAGAAGTGAGTGTTTGGAGAGAGACTACGGGTATGTTGGATTCGACAGGTTGTTGGGTTGAGTTGTCAGAACACCAGCGATGGTTGTTGCCTGATGCGTATGTGCTCCCAGTGGTTACTATGGCTCATGGAATGGCTCACATAAGTTCGAAGGGAATATGCAAGTTGTTGGCTCCAGTTTGGCAGAATGCTGGAATTCCGAAATGTGCAGAGAACGTGGTGAAACATTGTATGATTTGTCTGAAGTATAATCCTGTTAAGGGAACTCCAACTCCAGCTGGTCATTTTGCTCCTCCAACGTATCCGTTTGAAGTGATATAGTTAGACTACATTCACATGGAGAGATGCAATAATTTGAAGTATGTCCTTGTGGTTGTTTGTGCTTTTTCCAGGTGGATAGAGGCCTACCCCCTAAAAGATAATACTGCCTTGTCTACAGCCAAGGTTTTGCTGAGAGAGTACTTCCCTAGGTATGGTTTGCCGAGAATTGTATGGTCGGACAATGGGAGTGAATTTGTGGGTCAAATCATGAAGAAAGTGTGTGCTGGATTGGGAATAAATCAAAAGTTCCATGCAGCAAATCACCCCCAGTCTGCTGGACTTGTTGAATGTTACAATGGTACCTTGAAGCTGAAATTAGCTAAGGTACAAGCGAGCACTGGTCTTACATGGCCGGATGCCTTGCCGTTGGCTCTTTTGTCAACAAGGACGACTGTGCATTCTCGAGTGGGACTTAGTCCGTATGAAATTGTGTTTGGTCGTCCTGCGAATGTTTGGGGTGTGCCTCGTCCTAAAGAATACAGCAGTATTGAGTACCCTATGTTGGTGGATTACTTACATGACTTGACTGCTAAATTACGTGTTCTCCACCAACAGGTCCATGACAGTTTACCGACAGCTACTACAGATCCAGGCCATTCCATTGAACCTGGACACTACGTTCTGGTTAAGAATTTCCAGCGCACCAAGAATCTGGAACCGAGATGGACTGGTCCCTACTTAGTTCTTCTGGTCACTAGAACTGCTGTTAGAGTAGCTGGTAAAAAAAACTGGGTGCATGCCACCCACTGTAAAAGAGTTCCATTGCCCTTACCATATGACAAGTGGGTGAGGGGAGGTATAGCCGATTCTGAATGTGAAAAAACTGCTAGATTTGTTCCATTTAGTGATGCTCATTTGACATGGACACGGTCAGAACGCGAGGATGATGATGTTCTGCAAGATGCTGTGCCTCCTCATCTAAAGATTGACACCACCAATCCGGAACTTTTATTTAAGGATCCAACTGTACCTAATAAAGAACGCTACGATCTAAGACCGCGAAAGACTGTACATATGGACAAATAAAGTTGAAACTGGAATTTTTTATATAGTGAATTACACCTCGTCAGATCAAGAGACTTTTTTTTTTGCTTTTTCCTTTTTCGAGTCACCATCCGGACTCAGCTATAAGGTCGCGGTGTAAAGACTTGGGAGTGCAAGCCGAAGACACAAGGTCAAGGTTCTGGTTGGTCCCAGGGGGTTCCCTGGACTGACAGACGCATTCCTTAGCACGGAACACCCAACCGCCGCGAACAGCACGGTTAGAGGATGGAGTCTTTTGGGTCTGAGAAAGGTGTTGAGAAAAGTGGTTTCAAAATGAAAATGTGTACATTGGTTCGTAGCAAATGTTTTTTAATAATGTGTTTCTTTATGCTTGTGAATATTACGTTAGCTTGTGTGGGTTGGATTTTCTATGTCACACAATTGCCGCTTACATCTACCTCCCAATCTACTCTTTCTTTTTCTACTGCATCTCCACATGAGTTTCATACGTTACCTGAACATGAACAGACACGAAGATCAGAATTTGTGAATAATTTGTTTATACAGATGTTGCATCAGCATCAGCTTGTCATAAATACCACGAATTGTTGGGTGTGTGGTCTTATGCCACATACTACAGACAAGGGAATGCCATATTTGGTTTTGCCTTTTTCACCTAATGGGTCAGTTTGGGCACTCCAATCGATGTTTATCTATGCGAACGAAGCCTCTCCAGTGCGTTCTCTTAACGATAACGTGAGCAAGAATGCTTTGATACGGGGAATAGTCGATATGATTAGAGATATTGACGCGTATAATGCTGTCCCTAAAGATGAGGTACGAGCATATGTCGGTTGGAATAAGACGACATATAGTGTTAGCTTGACGGAGAAACAAAGACTCCTATTTGGATTATACCCCACCGAGATCATCTTTGTTTGCAAGGTAATGGTCAGAATCCAAGAGCAAAGCTTGGTAAGAGTGTGTGTGTTCACACATACGTTTATACGTCTCAGAAATCTCCTCTGTTCGTGCCAGCCAAAGGCACGTATTTTGTTTGTCATGATAGAGCATACACATGGTTGCCATCTGATTTTTCTGGCACATGTTACGTGGCATTTTTGCTTCCCCCTACATACACTGCTGTTTCCGATTACCATAAGACAAGATATGGTAGAGGTGTAATCGATGCGAAAGATACTGTCGCACAAGAAGCTGGAGACTTCTTTAAGGGTTTCCTACCCTTTTGGGGTCCTCTGGCTAATAGTAGGAATATTCGTCAGCTTACGAGAGTGGTTGAGGCCACTATAAATGAGACTGCAGGTGCCCTTAGCAATATTACAGCTGAGCTTCAAGCGATCGCCTTATGACATTACAGAACCGTTTTGTTTTAGATATTATACTTGCAGATAGAGGTGGGGTATGCAAATTGATTAGATCTAGTTGCTGCGTTTTCATACCAGATAATGCCCCGACAGTGTACCAAGCCATCTCTAGACTACATAAGATCTCAGAGTCTATTCATGTGGACGAAGGAGACTGGTTGTTGATGGGATGGTTATGGGAATTGTTGTCCAAATGGGGATGGAAGATTTTGATGTTCCTTGGTATGGCGTTAGCGATCCTTTTTTCGTGTTGTTTATGCATCCAGTGTGGTCCCGCCATTTGTAGTCTTTGTGCTATGATCTGTGTGAGAAGACCAGTCCCGAGAGAAGTGAAGGATAATAAGATGATGTTACAGCAACACCTTGATGACCTGATGAGAATAGATATAGACCTAGATTCAGATTGACATGAGTTTAGGCTATTACCTACGTAATGGCAAAAGGAGGGGCTGAGGTTCTGTGATTTTGCGTGCTTTTAAAGTGCACGACTTTCTTTTCTAAACATGGGTTTTTGCCATGCGTCATGACTGCCAACTGGTGTTGCCTTTTACGTAGGCCTCAGAAGTTAGTCTGCGAGCAAAGCAGTCTGACCTTTTGTGGGTCATGTGTACATTAACTAAGGTTTCCTTCGTGCGCTGGAGTTAATTTTAGAAGCTGGCCTTTCTCCTGGAATTGACCCTGCCAAGCCAATTTCCCTGCAAGATTGTTATACACTTTCCCAATCACCATTCAAGACATTTGTTAACTTTTAAGTTTCTTTACGTTTCTGTTATCTTGCACATTATCTGAAACTACTTTTCTTTTCTGTTTCTTCATTTCATGGGTTACGCTTTCAATTAAGGGTTTGTCCGGGCCTTCCGGATTAATATTTAGATATGCCTAAATATTAACTTGTGGGTTGGGACACTGTAAAATGAGCTTTACTATATGATGCTGTGTGATGTCATGTATTTTCAATTGGTTGAATTTTGGTGCAGGGGCGTGCATTTTAAATGTACCTTTTTGTGTATAAATAGGGTTGTCTCGCCTTAGTAAAATTGAGCAGTTTCTTGAGTTGTGCACCGTGTTGTATTACTGGGATTTCTGCTACTAGCTGCAGCTAATAAATTTGATCTCTGACGCCACCTAGAAGTATTCAGTGTCTCTGTATACCAAGGCAAGGGAACCCAGAGGACTTTGGGCGTGTCCCTGACGCCGCTGGGTACTTGAAATCCCAGTTCTTCAGTAGCATCAAAGGTTGCAGATGCAGCATAAATTGTGCCTTCTATATAATGGATAGTGCCGGCTTCACTCCAAAAAGGCATTACTTCATCGTCATGGGGAGTGGTCCATGTAAATGAGGTAACTTATTTTCCCATGCACCTTAATTAAAAGTGCATTTGCATTCGTAGTGGGAGGTGCCAGATTGTTGACCAGGTGCGAGGTGGTGATGAAACAGAGTACTTGTTGTAGAAGCTCCACAAAGGGGAGGGGAGTCAGAATTCCGACTTCGTATTTTCCAACAGGGGGGTTCAGACACTCAAAGCACCTGTCTGTTGGCAGATCTCAGACCTCTTCTCAAAGATCTGCCAGTTTCTTTGCAGTGAAAAACAGATCGGTAGTTTCAACCCGCTTGCCTGCCTTTCAATGTAGCAATGTCCAAGTACAGATGTGAGTTTGTGCCTGAACGTTATTACCTGATAGAGACTACTAGCTGCAAATTCCTTTCCTTAGAATTTAACAGGCATCAGACTGGATCCGGAGAGAAAAGAAGGAATCCGCAGCTAGACATTGTGTGTTACTGAAGGTAAGTAATTTGTTCTTCTCTATGTTCGGATATTGTGTTACTGAAGGTAAGTAACTTGTTCTTCTCTATGTTCAAGTGCTCTGTCTCAGTTTTAGGTCTATGCACCCAATAAAGGCAACGCCAGTTTCCCTGATCTGTATTCAATGCCAGGAAAGATAGGGCATTTACTGCAATTGGTGATGCTTGTTACATAGCACAACACTTAGCTCTGTATCTTTAGTTTTATTGACTTCCTTTTGAGACAGGTAGAGGTACACTTACTTGATTATTTGAGGTAATTTGTGGAACTTTGACAATATGCCGCCGCTGTTATGACCAGTTGGTTCGATCAGGTCTCTTCTAACAATGATGCCTTCCGGGGTCTGGGGAGAAATAAGTCCTACACATTAGGAGAAGCTGCAACAGTGGTGTCAAAAGATAACTCTTTTACAACTGGTGTTTTGGCGTGCAAGTTGACCCTGATAACCTTAGAGATGAATGCTCTTTGATCCGTTTGAATGTTTGTACAGCAGACTGTCAATTCCTCTTTAAGACTATACCTTTTTGGTTGTCACAGAATAATGGTCAGGTAGGTCAGCTCCCTCCATGGCCCTCCTCCTTGAGAACGAAGGCCATGTTGACAGCTGATCACTAGGTCTGCGCAAAGATATGGACACATTTTCTATATCTTGTGGTGTTAGGGATACCACCCAAAACATGGGAGCCAGGCTTTTGTTTCTGTGAAAAGAGGACTATTGAGTGATAATACAGGCCTCAAAGACACTTGCCCCATTTTTATTTTCTCTTGCACAGGAGTATCCTCAGATTAAAAAGCAAAAACAGCCTGTCGACTTGAGCAGATTAATAGACTTTTACATTTCTAAAACTGTGAATGGAGAATCAGCCATTATTTATCAGATTCTTTGATGATCATCTGAAAATTAGACTGTGATCCTAATTACCAGTGGTCTGGTAATTTTTTGGGATTTATCTCACCTACTTAAATCCATCTCAATTGAGTAGGGATTTATTGGTGTGATATATACTACCCCTCGGAATAACATGCAGATTTTGGTGCTTACTGCACCAAAGCACGGAAATCCACATCATCAGAAAATATTGGGCATTTCCCCCTATAACTATTTCTGGTTTGACCTGCCTGTATTCAACACAAAACTCATATTTTCTGATATGTGTGGTAACAGCAGTTCCACACATATCATAATTAACCATGCAGCTCATAAGGGGGAGTCTGTATGTCTTATCTTGAGTTTATTTAACCAGAGCTTTTGGCTATTTTGATAAAGAAGTCATTTTGTTTTTAGAACTCTTTTTTCCTGATAGAGTGGGAGAAGAATGCAGTCCTATTTTTTAGGCAACACGTTCAGTGAATATCAAACGAAGGGGCGTATTTACACGAGAATGGCGGAGCGCAGCATTAAGCCATGATTGCTAATTCTGCGCTCAACAGAATAGCGGAGCGCAGCATTAAGCCATGATTGCTAATGCTGCCCTCCGCTATTCTGAAAATGCAGGGATGCACCATATTTACAATGATACTGAGAACCTCTCCATTTTCCCTAGTGCTGGCGCTAAATTCAGCTACCTAGCGCCAACGCAGGCATCCTTGCACCAAAGTGCAAGGGTGCCCGCACTGAGGGAGTGATTGTTTATGGGCAGTAAGGTGTCCCGCCCTGCACATAAACAATCACTAATGGTGATTTGTAACTCCTATGTGTGCTGCATTGTGCAGCACACATAGAAGTTGCCAATTGTCATTTTTTAAATGATTGTTTATTTTCAGGAAGGGACACCTTCCTGCACATAAACAATCATTCATGGTGCTTTGTTGTTTCTATGTGTGCTGCACAATGCAGCACACATAAAAACAGAAAGAATGAGGAGAAATGATTAATTTCTCCTCGTTTCGCCATGTTAAGCCAGGTTTTTTTTGTTTTAATTTTGGCACTGCCCTATATTTACGCCACCCTTGTAGATAGGGGGCAGCATCAAAAAGCAATGGGTGTTGCGGTGAAACGCCCACCACAACACCCATTGCTGGCCCCTTTTACGCTAAGTGCTGCGTGAAAGAGGGACTTATTTGCAAGGCTGCATTAAGCCACGTTAAGTGGCTTAACGCTGCCTTGTAAATAAGGCAAAGGGTTTATTGCCACAGAAACGTCATAAAAAGTGTTGTTCCTGTTGCAATAAACTCTTGTAAATATTCTGTGAAGTTTGTTAAGACCTGCACTGGTCAGTTTTAAGGTTGAGCATTCAAGACCTATTTTAATTTCTTATGTTGGGTTAAAGCCATTCCCCAGCCTTTGATTTGTCTGTTTCAATGTCCTTCAAAGATCATTGCTTGCCAGTGGTCAGTCTTGCCTCTTTGTCACTCCTTTCTCTCTTCCGTTTCTCCCATGCAGCAGGGACTTAGTACTGTCTCATCACACTACAGTTCTTTTTTCTGTTCTCTGGGGACTACTTTATATCTTTGTTTACTGTGCTGTTTCTGTATGTCTGTGTGTAGTTTCGGCACCATAACTGATTACATTTAAATATAGTTTTCCTCCCTCCCACCTCCTCCTAATTCCACAGTTGTATTTGGGTACTTTTTTTCGCCATGCCTTCCTCTTCGTAGTTATATTGTTTAGGCTTTTAGCAATTTTCACTGTCGACCGTCATTTGGACTTTTTAGGTCTCGCCTGGAATTAGCATCCGAAGGATGCGTCCAGGCTGGAGACTTATAGCTGCTGGTCTTGGGGGAATGAGAGACAAAAGGGTGCCACGCGCTTCTCTTGTGCTGGATTTGACTGCGTGCACGCGCACCCACACTCACGCATGCGCACACACGCATACACAGCCACACGCATACACAGGCACACACACACACACCCCCGTCGCCGCCGCACCTACACACACACTAGCGCACCTACACGCACACACAGAGACCCCCCCACACACACACCAGCGCACCTACACACTCGCACGCACACATACAAAGACCCCCCTCCCCCCCGCTACCGCCATCGCACACATACACACACACACACACACACACAAGCGCACCCCCCTCCCCCCTAGAAGTAAGCCCCACTTACCGCCATTCGGGACTTCTGTAGCCGGGGCTCTCCCTCGGGCATGGGAGCCCCGCTCTCAGGCACTCCGTGGGCGCGTGCGCGGGACTTCCGAAGACGGAAGTCCCGCCCAAAGGAACTGGCTCGAACGCGCATGCGCAGTGACCAGACGCTCCAGCCAAAGCAGCTCTGCGCCTCCTCGCACCTGGTCCATACGAAACTTGTTAACTGCGCATCGGAACCCGCCATGCAGCCGGATCACATTAGCGGTCAAAAGATAGGTTTGTTGCTGTTCTGGGGTTGCCATGGTGCGAGTGTGGGTGTGGGATTCCCCCGGCGTGTTTCCGTCTGTGTCTCGTGCTGGGGAAGCCCGTTTGGCTGCACATGTGTACAAACCGACGTCAGACAAAAAGCCAAAATCCCAAGATACATTCATACTTACTTACAAGCCCTGATCACTGGGAAGTGACAGACTAGGCCTGTGCGGTCGTTAAGTGGTGGAGGGGGAACATGGTCTGTAGGCTTGTTACCCGACATGGACGGCTCAGGGTTCCCATGCAGGGCACAAGTGCAAAATTCTCCTACTCCTGGAGAAACAACTAAAATCATGAAAATAAACCACTATGGGGACTTATAAGAACCGCGATATATGGTGGAGAACACTGGCTTCTACACTCCCATCCTTCCCAATATCCTGTGATATCAGGAAAAGACACCAAGCCTATGCACGCAGAGCTAAATGGCCAAGCTCAAAAATCCAGGAAGGCCTGACAAAAGATACAGCACCTTGCATAAGCAGGATTTCAAAACATGGACCCAGGATGCAGTAGGTGTCAACGCCTATTTTTTTATGTAGTGTCTCATTGAAAATGAAGCACTTAATTGAAAAGCAGAGTGCAGCCAGGGAGTTTAAAGCAGACTGTCTTAAGATCCGCCATTCATTTACAGGGTCAACTTTCTACATCCTACGGATCACGCCAAGCGAGGGGTCTTGTACCAACCCTAGAAGTACCTCCCAGTCAGCAGCAGTCCAGCATCTTTTCTTACTACCCCCTTCACATTGAGTGGCCCCTCACCATTCCTTACCACTCCTTTACTTTGTGAGGTCATCATGCCACACCTCCTGCTACCCTTTCACATTGAGCAGTCCTGTATATTCTTACTACTCCACCACATCCCCCGTCCTGCACCATTCCATAACACTTCCTCAGATTAAGCAGTTTTACACCATTCTGGTCTGGCTTTACTCTCCCTCACACTGAGCGATCCTGCACTATTCCTTGTTACTCCCTCACACCGAGCAGACTGCACCATTCCCTGCATCTCCCCCACAGCCAACTCTTTAGCACAATCTTTACTGCCCTCCCACCTCCTCTAAACCATACAGTCACCCTAGTAGCAAGGCCTACATTCCCAAATAAATCGTACCCGGAGCGCTCTTACATCAGTAATTGCTGTCCCTCCTGGAAGGCGTGGGCGAACCTTACCATCAATCCACCCACGCATAAACAAGAGTAAAGGAGAATAATGTTAAGAAACCATTTGTTACAGATTCCAAAGTTACGAGCGCAATCCTCCTTCTATCTGCTACTCTGGAAGGTCTATAGGCCTGTTTCTACATCTCGTCTGTATAGAGAAGGACTTCGCTGTAAGAAGTAACTGATAAGCCCATCATTGACTCTATTTCTGTTTGTTGCTCAACAGCATCACAAGCTCTTTCTAGTATTTGATCACTGGCTCACCACAAATTGGCAGACGCCACCTTACTAACTCTACGAAGTAGGTTTAAGCACATCATGCAGATGGTATCTGGCTAAGAGCTATTTAAGTTGGAAGACAAGGAAACTGCAATAACAATAATGCTGGCAGACGAAACGGAGTGTACAGCACCTCGTGTGATAGCACTTCTCCAAAGAGCCACTGTAGGTACAATGGAAAATATTGGGCAGCATCTACGTATTCCATTAAACTCCCACCAAACCAAACTTTGTCAATACTTAAACTAAATGGGCAATGTACTTTAGCAAAAACCTTTGCTGCCTCAGTACATACAACAGTCAAGGTGTACTTTTTTTTAGAGGGAAAGTCAAACCTCAAACATCAACCAAGGGGTATGACACCACTGTCCTGTTGGTCATCAGGAAACAGTAGGTCCAACTCAACTGGACTTCTTCAGTCCCCCATTTTTAGGTCGAGCATCAGCGCATGCACTGTCTGCAAGACCTGTTGTATTCCCTCTACCGAGTGAAATCCCGCCTGCTCCTTACTATTGGTTCACTTGTGCTTTGGTGTTCTTTGCTGGCTCCTTTTTGGCCGTGCAGCTGCCCATAGACCAGGTAAAGACCCCCTCATTGTGGGGCTACAAGGCTCAGCCTAAGTCGATTGTTCTGCAGGTCCCTCGGATAGGGGGCGGGCTAGGGGCAGACAGCGAAGGGCGACCGACCTAAGCGAAGGACGGAGTTGGCTCTGTGGAATGTCATCAGGGAATGTGACTGGGACATGAGTGTACATACATCAGGCGGTATGCATACCTCGAAGCTTCTCTTCCCGAACATTATTAGTATGCAGGGGCATATGTGGGCCGAGCCATTCAAATCTCTGCAGATCTGTTGTCAGTCACTAATAATCTATACTCTGATTCGTGCTGTGGGATGAGTGTGTTACAAATCACATGCGAACATAACAATAACGGGTGCATTCGAAAACAAACAAGGACATCAGCACATACCCTTTTGCATTATTCAGCTGCATGCGCTTTGTAGTCTGAGTGTGTTACTGCTGCCTATAAGGGCATCCGAGTTGCTTCTAAGCTTATGCATTGTTCGGCCATTGCATAGTCTCTTTTACCAGTCAAGTAAATAGTTTGACTACCTGTAGCATTTGTGTTCACAGTGCAAGGATTGAATAACTTTCCGAACTAATGCTTCTTGTAAAAGGAGTGTAAATGTTTAAAAACAAAAACATAAATAAAAGGCATTGCCATTTACAATGCCAATAGCTCTAACTTTAATAATGCGAGACCTATTGCATTGCAAATGCTTGTTTAGTAGGATGTTAGTTTGGGTTTGATTTTTGTTTTACAGAGGATTGGGCTTGTTATTTCTGTAATTGAGTTGCCATCCAGTAACGTCACTTTGTGATTTTGTATATTACCTGTCATAACATGTGGGCTCTGCTTTGTTACAGGTTGGTGCTCTATCCCGTGTGGTACCGAGGATATTTTTGAACGCGTACGTTTCCAGGCACAGCGAGGTTCCTCCTTCGTGATGTTGGCAGCCGGGGGTAGAAAGCTGTTGCCTGTAGATATATCCGACTTCTAGATTGTAATGCGGGTTTATCGATTCATAAATGTGTGATTTACATTCAATCTGCGTGGCGTGTGGCCAGCGGAGGCTTTTATGCAGTACTGGACGAGCTTTTTCAAGTTTCCATGCTTGTGGGAACAAAGACAGTTCAGTTTGCAACACCAAAGATAATATTGGGGCAATCTCTTTGTTCAATGATTGAAAGTGGGTGCCTGAAAATAATTGCTGTATAATTAATCCAGAGTTTCTAATTACTGATGCTAACAACCACAATAATTGGAAGTTTTGGTTACGGAATATACTTGGTCAGGCAACTCAAGCATGCCTCCTTAAATTAAATGTGCCCTGCCTCCATGTAAGTGAAATATCGGTTTGCGGGACATATAGTGGAGAACGTCGTAGTCTCAAAATAGAAATATGCTGTGGACTCTTTTTTCACCACTGATGTCCCGCAGTATACATGGAGAACTATCAGGGGTGACTCACGCAGTGCTTAATTTGTGCCGGTGCTTTCCGGTGCTTAGCACCGGCACCTAAATGTCAGGGCCGGGTCTACTGCGCGTACACCCACATAGATGATTAGGTTTTGTAAAAATAAATATATGGTATCGGTATATACCTTTATTCTCTTGTACTCGTACTATCTGCAGCCCCAGGCCCGGCCGGCGGCCGCAGCGTGTTTTTAGGTCTCGCGACCTATCGATGCGCGCATGCGCATCGAGCGGAGCGAGAATTCATGTCGGCAAAATCCTGTTCAAACTAAGGGCTTTCAGCCCGGCGTTTTCTTGCAGTTCACGTGAATCACGTGAGCAAACATGCACGAGCATTCACAGCCATGGCTTCTCCTCCCCTAGCAGCATGCTCCCACTAGGGTCTATGGAATCCTTGGTACGCCACTGGCCCTGGCAACAATACCTTAACAACGGTCAAAGTAACCGAGCACTGCAATGGCTGCCAACTTCCCTAAATTACACGCAGCTAGTAATGGTGGTCGAACATTCAAAAGCGCCACATCATCAACACTCATTAAATATAACAAAGTACGAGGGTCTGGCTAAGAGCGGCATTGAGATGCAGACACGGAAACGAAGACATTCTCTCATGCTGTGCTCTTCCCTCAGCGCTGCTGCTTTCAGAGCACGTGATGGTTCCCACAAAGGACTCGTGATTAAACACGACAGACGAGGACCTCAGCTTGTGCCAAACAGTTCAGAAGCAAAACACTGACTGGTAGAAAAGGCTGAGATTCGCGTGTGCCGCGAAAACGACGCTTTTGTTTGCTATAATTGCGTAAGCGGAGGAAAATGGTTGGAACGTGCGCCCCAACGACACAAAAGTCAAGAAAAAAGAATGCCTTTTGTTTACTCTTTCAAAAGTTCTTTTTAAGCCTGCATTATAGGTATAACAGACTTGGGTGGGCTTTCTGCGACAGGGGTGACGCAGGAGAATACTTGCCTGTCCGCGTGCGTGCGTGTTGGCGAGGGAGGGGGCGTGCACTCCAAGCAAAGGCGTCGCTTCACAGACTCATCATCATGCGATTGCCTGATATAATCTAGGGCTACACAGCTGCAATAATCCAATCCACGGAGAAATGAATGAATATTGCTAGCAGACTGTCACGCTAGGGGCCAAGCGACGGTAAAGCCTCCTCACACTCCGTCTCCTTTACCACAGCGAACTCGCGCTGAATGTTTTAGTGTATTGTAATTGCATTTATATTGCGCTTACTACCCCTGACGAGGCGTTAAAGCGTTTGTTTTTTCGGCGAGTAGCACGCTACGCCGGGACCCATAGAGGATTAGAGTTGAATTATTTTAGTGAAACATGCAAGTACATTTTAAGTGGTGGATAGGTTAGTCAGTTATTTGGATTTGGAATGATGGCAGAAGGCTAGAGGAGGAAACAAGCATTGGCATAGCCAATAGGTCTCGCTTGTGGGACCTTATAAGTATTTAGTTACAAGGATATTGTGCTGCAAAACAAAATACTTCTAAGGTCCCACAAGCGAGACCTATTGGCCATGCCAATGCTTGTTTCATGTGTCATAGCAGTGTGAGTGTCATCACCGGCGTCACGTCAGGGCAGTGGTGTTTTCGTTTTTGCGAGTGCGAGTTAGTTGCGCGAGTTGAGTGAGTGCCGCCTCCCCCCCCTCTCACATTTCTTCTGCACGTGAGGTAGTAGCACTAGCAGCCCTGCTGCCCCTGCCCAGGCTAAGAGAGCGGACAGTGGCGTAACGAAACTTGAAGGGGCCCCCCTGCAAAACACATGGAGGGGGCCCCCCCCAGTGACCAGGCCCACCACCTGCCACTTTGCCCCATCTCCCAAAAATATGGCATATTTCGATTTGAAACCTTCAACATTTAAATGAAATATCTCTATATTGTCTTTCTCAAAGTTCTAATGAGAACGTAGGAAACCCTCTTACCATATAAGCTTTGCCATTTGTAACAATAATGTCAAACACAGATTATTTAATTGAGGCAGCAATCAGAACGATGCCAAGGAGTGATCCTATTGTCTCAGGAACTGCAGCAATAAGAACAATGCCAAGGAGAGATCCTTTTGTCTCAGGAACGGCAGCAATCAGAACAATGCCAAAGAGTGGTCCTATTGTCTCAGGAACTGCCTATGGCTGAAGAATAACTATGAAGGGTCAGAATTAGAATTTACATTAATGAACAACAACATGAAACTTTGAAAGCCTAACCCAAACCTGGAATTACATAAAAACTCGACTGACAAACAGTGGTGGCTGGTGACGTTTGAAAATGGTACCATTAAAGGAGGGTTCGGGGGGAGGTTCTCTCCCTGAGAACATTTTGAAAAAAGAGTGGATAAATGGTGCATTTTCAAGCAAATGTGAGAAGCAAGAAGGTTAATAAAGCAATTGTGAAAGTGCAGTTATTACATTAATAAAGACATGTCACATACCAACAACATGGTAGCTGCTTATTCAGTATAACCACAGAGCTTCAAACAGACTTCAAGATACAATGCAGAGAACCTCACAGATTTTTTTAATTTAAACTGCAAACAACTAAACAAACAACTGAACAGAAACATTCAAGAAGAAATATTATGATTAACGTATTGTTCACTTTCTGTCCACAAAATCTAGAGAAGTAGTCACTCTGCATTTCAAAAAGTGTTAATCTTTATATAGCGGGAACGCGACCCGGAAGTATTAGCGCAGCTGGCTTTACATGAGCGCGCCAGTCAGTACACACAGAGGACACAATCAGTATCAGTCAGTGTCCTACCTCCAGTCCTCATACACACAAAGTCAAGAACTGACTGGCACGCTCATTTAAAGCCAGCTGTGATAATACTTTCGGGTCGCGTTCCCGCTATATAAACATTAACACTTTTTGAAGCACTTCAGAGTGTTAACAAAAAAGTATTTAGTTCATTTCATCATGAACATTGAGAACTAACTAACAGGATTAATAGTGAGTTTGCAAAGTCCACGATGGAACAAAATACACAGGGACGCACTGGAAAGAACTACATACTTTTTTGTTAGGCACGGGGAGATTAATGATTTTCCCCCAAACCCCAGTATCACAGGATGTTGAGCCAACGACGCCACGCCGACCTGCTCGAACCACACATCACAAATATTTAAAAAAAGCGAAGGAAAGTTTTATTTAAAACAATCTGTTCAAGAATCATTTAATGGCATCAGGGCAAGACTCTACAGAACAGAGCTGGTTTTATCAAGGGGCCCCCTGAAAGTCTGGGACCCTGGGGCAGAGCCCACTTTGCCCATGCGCAAAAAGTCTCTGGTTGGCATCTGACAGTCTTTTTTGCAGCACCCTCCCTCCTCCTTTTCCATGAATTCCCTCATTATCACTCACCAACAATGCACCTCATCTCGCTATAACACCTTTCTGACAAACATTTAATTTTTTATAGCTCTACTCATAGTTTATTCACACTCAGTTCTGTGATCTGCATGGTACACGTTTTTTGTAGCATGCATATTAACCCTATGCACCTTGTGGGTGGTTGGAGAGCCCATGTAAGTGCACAGTGAGTGATGCAACAGTGTGAGAGATGGTTAAGAGGAGTAACTGCAGGGCGAGTGAGGTGACCATATGAATTTGGGTGCGGATGTAAGTGCAGAGTGGGAGGAAAGAATGCACGGTTAGTGATGGGCTTGTTTAAGTGAGTTTGCAGATTGAGCAGTGAGTGGGACAGCTGAGTGAAGTGTGACATAGGGCCAGTAGTGTGCTCGTGTGACTGCAGGGTTAGGTACAGGCAGGGTGAACAAAGCAATTGCATTGTGAGTGAAGAGTGCTCACTGTGAGTGCAGGGTGAGCGGGTGAATGGTGGGAGTACATGGTGATCAGTGAGTGCAATGTGATTGCTGTGAGTGCAGGGTGAGCGTAAAAGTGAAAGGCGAGAATGAGTAATGAGTTGTCTGAATGCAGGGTGCATTCCGAGACACTTGAAGTAACTCAGCATGTTATTGACGCTGGCGTAGGGGTTTCAGATATACGTTAAAATAGTGCTATTATGGCATTAATCAGGGATCGATGGTTGAGGAAATTAATCATGTGCTGATCCTCCAACAAACTTCCTGTCTTATGATTAGGGTTGCTAGCTCATTATTTTGATGTCCCAGACGAGACAAAAATAACCAGTCACCTAAAGCTGTATTTTCAGCACCTATCTGTTCATACTTCGAACAACAAATATAAATAGAAAGCACTTTTAATTGTGTTCTAGGGCTGCCTGAATGATCCATGACTGATCATTAAAGTGAGCAAAGACAGGAAAGTCACATTACAAATCAATACAAACTTTATTTATAAAGCTATTTAATGTCAAGACGAGGTCTTTCCAAGCTCTTTAAACAACACATTGCTGTCATTTTTCTTATGGCACCTTACTTTATATTACCTTTCATGAAATGCATTCTCACACTACGGCAGTAAATGTAAAATACAAATGTAAGGAATAGGCAGAGTGCGGGACCAGGGGGTACTGGAACCAGAAAAAAAACTAAACCTTGGTAACCAGTTTACAAAGGTATGTAAATATACAAAAGGTCTCTGGCCTCGAGGCAGTTGCCTTCAACCCCCTTGCTTCTGGGCCTGGAAGCTGAGGTCACCTGCACCCACCGCACATGGCACGCACCATTTAATTTTATGAGGTAGGATTGTTATGAGGCAACCCACGGGTGCAACCAACGCCGACGAGAGAGTGTAGTGCTGGCTGTGTGCGCTACAGCCCTGATGGGGTCCCTGGAGGCTGGAAAACGGGGGCTGCTGGGGGCATAGCTGCCAAGGTTTCAGATTGCTTATGTGTGACATTTTCATAATTTCAGTGTAATTATGAGTGACCTTCAGCAACTATGAGTGACACTTTCTCGGGCGCATAATCAAGTGATAAAAAGCAAGGGAAACATAAATATCACAACTTACACCAACACCCTCCTCTAAAATTAAATTAAATGAGTGACACAGCTGTGCAGACAGACTAGTGACCGTTGAGTTTGGTGTGCCCTTGATCTCTTCCTGACTCGGAGCACTGCAGGCATCAGGTCTCCGCCCTGAGTGGGGAAGGCCTCAAACTGTCCAGCAGTTATTGCACTGCCTTTTTGGCAGCAGGCCTTACTGTCTGTGAATGATAGACTGCAGGTTCGTTCTGTGTGTGGCAGCGGGCACCACAGAGTCTGCAGCCGTGTGGTGCTGTGTGTATGCAGGAGGCTTGCGTCTGTGTGTATGGGGGAAACATCATTTACTACGAAGGCATCACCACGCATAACGTTTACCACGGTACACTTACCACGCAAACGTTTTTTCAACGCGGGTGCCTTCCACGACCGTCTTTACCACGCAGATACGTTCTGCGTGGGTTGGGGGGGAGACGTGGTATTCTTTCCAGTTGTTCTGCGTGGGCTTGGGGGGGGCTGGGGGGTGGCTCGGGGGGGGCTCTCCCCCCCAAAAATAACAAAAACTATGGAGCGGGTTAGTTAAATAAAAAAAAAAACGCACTTTAGTATTTTTGAAGTAAAAGGAAAGAGCCTCCCCCAAAGACGTGCAGTGTACGTCAAAATAGCAGTCCTTTTTTAATTTTGGTAGACGTGTTTTGACGCTTGTTTCCATGGTGGATGGAAGTAAGGGCTGCTGGTGAAAGACGTGCAGGTGTCAGGTAAGACGTTTCTACGCGTGGTATAATCCTTCGTTGTAAATTCCAGCGTGGTAAAGCCACTTGCGATGTAAAATTCGCGTGGTAAAGCCATGCGTGGTAATTGTAAGCGTGGTATAATCATATATTCTGTGTATGGTATAGCTGTGTGCAGCAGACCTTCTTAAATAGCATGCCTCAGGCTTCATCTCTCAGACTCGGCCAACATGCGGCTGGATGTCTGTGTGTAGCAAGCTTCAGTCTGCATACAGTGCTCCCAGGCCTCAAACTCTGAGTGCAGCCAGCCTCAAATTTGGCATCAACCCCATGGCTCAGATTCTGCGTGCACAAGACGCCTGCCTGACTGTTAGCTCGAGTTTTAGGCTTTCACTGTTCAGCAGGCCTCCAGCTATCTAGTGCAGCAGGCCTCGTGGTGTTTAAGTTTAGCATTCTTCTGAAGTGGTCTAGAAGTTACACATTTATCTTTGCCACTTTCTATAAAGCGCACTGTCACAAGACCCTATGGGTGTCAGTGCGCTTTATATAATCCCAGACACACACTTACTTTAAATTAAAATCCAGCTGTATTTCACAGTACTTTTCAAACTGCACAAACAGCACCTCGATGCCAATGTAATCCCTTCCCCGCTTCAGTATTTCCTGAATAAAAATGTCTTTACATTTTCACGAAACGCATTTTGTTCCAACTTAATTCAGGAAAACATGCCTCTTAAAACTATATCTTCAACAGTGAGGGGAAGAGGTCTGCAGTGGACGCCACGCTTTTCATCTTTCTACTAATAACTTTTTTTTATGGATGCAGCTCAGTAAGGACACTGCAGCTTCTGTGTTTATGACGCGCTCAGCCCATATTAGCACTTTTCGTGTAAGGGAAGTGTAAACATAGCTGCCAAGGTTTTAGAATGCCATGTGTGACATTTTCATAATTTCAGTGAAATTTCAAGGACTATTAGTGACACTTTCTCTCGAGCAAAAATCGTGCAATGAAGGCGAGGGAAACTTGTACATATCAGAAATTACAGCCATTTGGGCAACAAGAAACTCAAAGAAGTTCTTGAAACTGCTACAGAGCACCAGAAATGGAAGGGCACTAACACTAGTGCTCCCTGCTCTAACCTGACAAAGGTAACAACTCTACTAAAGTCCGTGGCAGGCTGGCTGCCTGACCAAAAGGATGACGAGACAGAGAAGCCCAGCAGATAAAATAATGATCACATGATCACAGATCTGCAGTGCGTGCATGTTGCTGACATTACAGAACAACTTGGAAAAACTCAGTGAGAAAAAGAAGTAGAAATTGTTTTCCATCGAGCAAACAGGATCTTTTATTACAATTACTCCCAGCCTAATCCCCTGAACATGTGGCAAAAACGGTGCTGCGCAGTGCCTTCCGTCACAAGCCAGTGCGCTACAAAACAAAGAAATACACAATGCGTCTGGTCAATTGAATCTGTGATCTGCTTCATCAACGCATGTCGGAACTCGCACCGATGCAACGCAGAATAGAATAGAAAACAGATTCACAAAAGTGCTCATACTCTTCTAGATTAGGTTTGGCCACAAAAACGGTTCTCATTAATGTTCGTACTGAATTGGTTTTAACGTGAACAAAGTGTTAACTGATTAGGACGCAGCCAGCGAGCTAAGCGCAGGGAGCAGAAATCAGCCTGCCAGTTAAACTTTTAATTACAATCTCAACACGTATTTAACACCACGGCAGCAGTGAACTGCACAGTGTGCTGTAATGCGGTCCGTAACACGCACACTTAGTGAGCCCACTGCAGTCCTCCGGCAGTCCAGGCCAGAATGAATAGAGGAAAGTTTTGTGTACCTGAGTTGCTTCTTGCAGGCTGCCTGCTTCGGTAGCGTCCATGGGGGGCAGGCTCAGACGGCTGGTACCCTTGCATGTGCAGTTTACACTGCGTGTGCTGCATTACCCCCCACGCTGCAGACCACAGCTGATGGCGCGCAAAATTTGAACGTGCGTGCCGTGCGTCACTACAGCTGCGCATGCCTAGCCTCGGTGTCTGAGGCTGAGGGCCCGTTTTAATAATGGCCTGTCGCCCGTGCAGAGAGCCAGCAATAGGAGTACATGGGCGGCAGGCCATTCTCATTATTATAACACTCCCCTGCTGAGGGGCCCCCAGGACCACGAGGCCCCCCCGCACTGCGGGGCCTGCGGGGGCCTGTGTTACGCCCCTGAGAGCGGAATGATAGTATAAATATAAAATATGTGCCAGGCAGCAGCCAAGTTTCGTTTCTTCATGGCCGACGCAACTTGTTGTCAGTTTCTGTTTGAGTTTGCCAGTGGGTGGGCGTGGGCGGGCCGCGGAAGTTCAGAACGCGCACAAATGTATTTGGGCAAGCTGGAGGTTCTGATGGCCGCGCGCGCAGATTTTTTTCACTTTGGCTCAGGAGTCAGGCACACGCTACCACGCCCCAGCATAAACTGCGCAGTTACATTCGGAAAATCGTGTGGCAGCTCCCCACGCCACGGACGGACGGCCCACGCCACGAGTCATCTACCGCAGTGCACATTAAGTTAGCCCGGTGTGTTAGAGGCCCCGGCCCAACGTGACCAACAACGACGACGAGAGCTGCCTGGGCTGTCCTGGCTGTAACTGTGTCTGGTGGTGGTCATCTGGTGTGGTGTGGCAGCCAGGCAGCCTAATGTAAACCAGTGTCACACAGCCTCCCTCTGGTCAGGACGGTTTGGCACTGCAGACTGCGGCGGCGGCCTGGTAGCAAGCACGCACGACACGCAGAAGTACCACTGAGCGTGAGCAGTCAGTGCAGTGAGCCAGTGCGACAGTGCAGCAGCGCTAGCTAAGGTAGCAGCAGTGTGTGTCCTGCCAACCGGCCCACAACGAATAACGGTAAGAAGTGGAGATAGAAATTAAGTTAAGCAAAGCACCTAAAGTTTAGTTGAGATCTGCAGCAATAATTGTAATTTGTATGTAAACTAACTAACTAGGTAAGCGAAGCTAAGGGATTCCGCAACCAATTTATGCCGAATGCCGTCACCATCCAGACACCGAACCGAGAGCATAAGGTCACGGTGCGGCCGGGGAGAGTCATGTATTAGAATAAAAAGGTGTGGGCAGGCCTTATGAATTGCCGTTTCAAAGAGCGTGATCAGTTGAGTGGTTTCTTCCTGAGGTTCTATCACGATTGGCAGTGCTTATGCCCATTCCGTGCCTAGATCGGGAGAAACAAAACGTTTTGTGTGGAAAATATCATGTTCCTAGAGGAAGGCCGTGGTCTTATTGAAGGATCCTGTTCCAATATCTCATCTATTAGGATGGAATAAACATGAAGGGCAGTGCGCGCAAGGAACATTGCTTATTGGCTCGATATTTAAATGACCAGGAAATGCTGGGTGAGCGTCTGTTATTCTGGACTCAAGACGTTTGTGGCAGCTCTGTGTTGTGGGTTTTCGAGAGAGACTGTTTCGGGATAACTGCATGATCCGATTCAGGATCAGGAGTCTGAAATAAGTTGCCTGATTCGTTCAGTCAAGTCTATTCTCTCGGTGGCCGTGGGTCAGTCGAGTGATTTTCCTAATGAGGAAGAAATAATACACACACACGTGGCATTTATGGATCATTATTACACTATCAAAAAATACCCTGGCCAGCAGTAGCACAGTCAGACCGTAGCAGTGGCACTGAGGTGCCAGCGCCACACCGGAGAAGGGCGCTGGCCTCTGTGTGATATCAGAGTCAGACATGAAAGGCAGGGAGGGCACTGGCGGATGTCACTTAGAGGTTTACCTTGGGCCCCTCGGGTCTAAATAATCCAACAATAGTGGCTCGGGCTCGTTTCAGTTTCATGTCAGGGCTCTCTGTGTAATTCTAGGGCTTCGTGTCTGCTTCACACAGGCTTCGTGGCACCCTAGTGGAACTGCACTAGCAGCGCTTTAGGCATTGAATGACATTTAAAATGGCGTCCCCGGCCACCAAGCACTGTCTCTTATAGGTGAAGAAAAACTAAAACCATTCTTCTGCATACATAGGTCCGAGAGGCCTTGAAATAAAGACAGCCTCAGACTCTGTTTGAGCCTTCCTTGGCAGGGCACAGCAGGTTCCAGTGCAATAATACTGGCTGAGTCAATGTGTGAAAAGTGAGGGTAGAGACTGGAGGCATCATGAAGGGTAACGAGATAAGCTTCATCACCTGCATTAACTAAATCACTCACTAGCTGCATCTGTGATGCCTCACAAGGTGACAGGAGTGTATGTTCGATTTACTGGCACTGACTCCATAGAACATTCTCACTTTCTTTCCCACACAACAATGTTTGTTATTCACTAATGTTATGAAGCCTAATAGTGGTCCCCCAAACCCCTCCCATGTGAGTCATGTCCACCCACCGTCCCACTCCCAGAGTCCACCTCAGTAACTACTTACTGCTGGTACGAGTGACGGTCCCATACTTAGTCAAGAAGACAGTGTGTTGCGGGCAGTGTGGGTCACGGCCTATGTAAGCCAAGAGAAAAAACTGCCCAAGGCCCAACCATCTAAGGGGCCCCAGAGAAAATGAACTTGTTCTCAATTTTACTTCTGTCTATTTCTCTGTCTTAATCTTTAACATAATAATCGATAGTAGTTTGCGATGTGGAGCTTGAATTATCAGAAAATAGGTAGCACAATTCAAAATTGTTTGGAACAGAACTCTCAAAAACGTCTTGCCCGTGGCTCCCAAAATACTTAAGATGACACTGTGAGGGTGCAAAGTTAGACAGACACTCAAGACATTCAATATTTCGGAGTGAAGGTGCTTATCATTGTGAAATGTCAGTTAATATTAGTTATGATTTACAGTACGGTTTGAGTATTTAAAAATAAAGCAAGTACTCGGATTATAATTGCACAAAGATGGCATTTGTACTGCTGAGCATGAAATAAGCCAGTACTGAAAATGACAAGATGAGATCGTGATTTTGTTTTGTTTATGCAAATGATGATGTATCACATACCAATGTTTATACATAATATTTTTATTTCAGAAGTTTAAGTGCATATGGTTTACACAATTATCTAAATACTTTGTTTGATTCATTACTCAAAATGCAAATGTTTGCTGCTTGATTAGTACACTGTAAATATGCGGTACTATTTTTTCTGGCTATTTTCTTGCCTTTAGGACTTGGTTTTAACCAATAAGTAATGTGAGGGCCCTCACAAAATACATTGGGACATTTTAAATGTCTGTGCAATTGAAGTATTTTAGATTTCTCAAAGGATTACAGAATCAAATAAGGTTTTTGGATTATGGAGAAGTATATAACAGTGGGAATTTGTTAACAGATACTTGGAATCTATATTAGTCCTGTTGCTGTGTGGAAGGAGACATAGGTCCAGAGGTCTTGCTCTAAAGTGTAATTGATGATGCAATATGGGTCAGCATTCAGTATTTCTGACTGCTGCTATGAACATGAGTTCAAGATTAATGTGTGATGAAGCATATCTGAACATGCACCAAGGTTTAATGATAGAGGTAGATTACTGTGTAATATGGCAAATCTAAACATATATTTATGATTAAAGAAGGATGTGAAGATCTGAGCATGCACTAATGATTAGTAATTGATGGGGCAAATCAGAACATGCATAACAGTGGTATTTCCAGACATGTATTGAGTATTCTTGGCACAACTCTGTCCACTCCTGCATAAGAGTTGCCTGAATTAATGTGACAATTCTTTACACATTATTGGCATACTTGACTTGATGGTGCTCACCCCTGGTGTAACGCATGTACTGGTATTAGATTGGTAATTTTTGGCACTTTTATCAATTTAACACTGCTGACCGGGGCCTGTAAGATTTGTCTAACCTGTGTGCAGTGGGTCCGCTCGCTGCCAGCACTGGACTCCAGACAGGAGCTCCGTCCTTTGCATGGCTCTCTAAGTTCTACCCACTGTTTGGCACCTGCAGGGGTTTTGCAAATCAGACCCTGACAGCCTGTGCATACTGTAGGGGGCCTTGATGGGCTTCATGTGGGCCAGGGACATGGAGGTGAGACGTCCTGGGAGTGTGATGCTCAGTCTTCCACCTCTCTGGGTGGATGTGTGGCGTTTTCAGATTTACACCCCTGTGGGTGACAGGAACCTCCCCCGGATCTTGCTGTGCCACAGTTTGGCCCATCTGTGCTTCAATCACACGTGGCTAGTAACTGACACTCAGCCACAGATGCACAGTACAGGGTATAGACTGTCCTCTTGTGAATCCTTATGGCAATGCACATGGCTCATTTCATGACCTTTCAACCTGGAGATTTCGGTTCTAACCCTTGTTATAGCACAAGCAATACTAGTTCTGGATGTGAGTGGAGCCAATAGAGGAAGTGGGTGGGGCCAGTGGAGTGGGTGGGTGGAGCCAGGGGGTGTGGCCTTCTTAAAAAATGTGAGCACCTGCACTTAATATTTTACAAATTAAGCACTGGACTCACGTGCAGGATGGGTACAGTAGACTCGGTGTGTGGTAAGAGAGAGTACAATGGGCCATTCATATAACATTATTAGCACAGGCGTAGCTTCAAGGGGGTTTGGGGTGTTACACCCACCTAATAAATATATTTTCAGGCAAATATTTGGGTACGGAGACTCTCCCTGTTCTCTGCAGGAGAAAGAGGCCGCAAGCTCCTCCTGGTTTTTCAGAATTAGGAGAATGTCCTGGTGCATTGTGATGTAGGAAAAGCCTCGCTGGGGCCACCCAAAGACTGAAAAATATTTAATTTCCAGCGCTAAATCACGACACGAGCAGTCCTTGGAGCCTCTCAATACTGTTCTGTAAAAAAAGCTGTAGCATATAAATGCATAGCTAGCTACGGCTGTTTGTACAGAAAAATTTCTGACAGTGGCTGGATCCAAGGACTGCTTGGGTCGCAATTTAGGGCTGGAAATACATGTTTCCATCTTTGAAACAAAAATATGTTTACTGGCTGGCCCCGCACATCGATGCCCTGTCCGTCTGGGTCCCTGCAAAACCTCATCTTCATAGAGCAGGGTACTTCTCTGGGCACCCAAAACGGAGCGTCTCTAGAGACGCTCTATTCTGGGTGCCCCAAAAAAGTCTCGTTCAGGGGTTTAAGTTGTCCGGGTCACCGACAGTTTTTAAAAGTGGGCAATGAACCAGCGGGGGCCTGCTCTGTTTTGCACTGGTTTTTCCCCACGCTCCAGGGTCGCGGTTTACATGCAACAAATTCATGTTATTAGAAATGTGATTGTATAACCAAACCGCTCTACAGCAGCGTATTGACTCATTACCAGAAGTCAGTTTTAAAAACTTCCAGCTCACCTTCTGCAGACTGCCCTGAAGCAACATAACAAATCTACCATCATGCTTTCTCTTCTTTAAATGTGTTTAGTTTTATGGGCGGCTTCCGAAGGCTTTTCTCCAACGGAACTAATTACACGTTTAGGACTCTGCCCAGCGTGGCGAATCAGACTAGTCTTCCAATATTTTGTTGTGTACTGTTTAGTATCTTTTCTATTTCTAAGCCATTTGCATGTACGTATCTCTTTTTAAATGATTCCCATTGTCTGGACTGCAAACTTCAATGTAAGTGGATCGCTTTTATTCCAGTTACTTTTAAGCAATAAATCCATGTACTTTTTCTATAACCAATCAGAAATGCACATCACTGTGGCTGCCCGATGTTTGTTTCTTTCTCTAATTGCCAGCACTAACTTTTCCTTCTAAAATGAAATGAAATGAAATGAAAAAGAAACTTGCTAAAGCGCACTGCGGCCAAGCGGCTTCCTGGCTGCACATAAACATGAAACGCTCATGCTTCAGCATTTAACAATTTACTAGCTAATAACGTTTTGAATTGGCATACCTGTGCTTTTAACACATGGATATGATTCTGTGGTATCACTTTGTGCTGAATTTCTCATGTTACTTTTAATTATGTCCCTGCAAAATTGTATTTGTGCTTCTCCTAAATCCATAGTTTCAAACTGATGCTTGCTTGTTGACAAGGGCAATTCCCTAAGGAAAATTTAAGAAGCTGTCATTGCAGGCAGTCACCTTAGCTAAAAAGACAAATCGCAATTTGAATGTATTTATTGGGCAAATTAATTAAATATTACTAACCATCCAGTGGTGACCTCAAAGTTCTATAGGAGAGGATATATAGAATAACTGATAATCCATCAGAATTAAAGTGTTGTCTTAAATAGCACCACATACGCCGTAATTAAATATCCAATTGAACATATTATCTTGCCAAGTACATGAAAGGGTCTGGTTATGTGGAAAATATACCTTGACACAGTATTCCTAAGAAAAGGTAGATTATTGCAACCCCTCCACCCCTCAAGTTAGTCCTTCCTCACCCTACAATGTCTGTCTCGTCTACCTCTTTCCTCTTTACTGGTTACATCTGCCACATCCCTCTTGCTCCTTTACTTCCCCTGAGTCCTTTCATGTTAGCATTCTGTATTCTTCAGTCTTGCCTCTTCTACCTTTGGCTCTTTTTTCTGCTTCACATGCCATTCTTGGAGATCCCATCCTCCAGTTTTTTCACCCCACTTAAAGCCCTGGACATCAGGGGGCATATTATCAAGAAAGGGCGTTACATTATCGCCGCTTTTATCGTCAGGAAACTGCCGATAAAGCGGCGATAATGGGCTTGATAATATGCTCTAAGGAATTCAATCGAAGCCCATGTTAGATGTGAAGACATCTAACATGGGCTTCGACTGGAATTCCTTAGAGCATATTATCAAGCCCATTATCGCCGCTTTATCTGCAGTTTTCCTAAAAGCGGAGATAATGTAACGCCCTTTCTTGATAATATGCCCCCTCATTTTTTAGATCAAGCCTGAACAGCGCATGCGCTGCTCTGAAGAATGCAGTAAATGAGTATGACTTTGAAGCCCCGTCCATATTTTTAATTGGCTTGTGTCATCATACTCCATAAATGCTGGCTTCCAAGTCGTTATTAGGCTTGTTAGTCCCCACTTGGTACCACCTTGTCTGCAATTGTTACCTGCCATAACGACTGGACCTTTTACTGGTGGTGTTACATGTTCTGGTATATAAGTTAGTGAGCACTATTTTCTTTAATGCTGCCCCCCTATTCCACCCACAACATCGCATTAAAAATAGCAATGCCTTCTTTATATGTGTTGGGTTTAAAACACATAAATAAAAGTCATTGTCATTTACAATGCCAACAGCTTAAACACTTGCAAAAGTGACACCTATTGCCTGGAAAATACTCGCTTCCAAATTTGTAAGTATGTACATATCCACTGAGACGCTGTTTTCACGTGGTCGTTAATAGGGTGCCCACTTCCATGACGGCTTTACTTGTTAGTCGTCGCCTCTCTGTTTCACAAAGGAGTTAAATGTTGCGTGCTCCTGTTTACCTTCTGCGCAGAGGGCTATGGAGCCTTCCTCCTGCCACTTCTTCATCACATGGCAACATACACAGTCAGTGGGGCAGGTGGAGTTAGCACACAACGAGGCCTACAGAGAGCTGGGGAGTAATAGTGCAAGGGTATGTTGTCAAACCCGCCTCCTCTTGAGTGAACACTTCCCCAGCCAGCATAAACCTGCAGAGAGACACTTCACGACCACCCTTCGTAAGCGGACTGAGCTACCAGTGCAACAACTTTTAAAATATCACATCAAAAGTAGGACCTAAAGAGAACACATGATTTTAAAGTGCTGCCGCGGACGATGACTGCACATGGCGCACGGCATACAGTGATCACTCTTCCAGTATCTTCTCCAAGACTAATGCACATGTGCAGTGAGAGAGTGTACACAAGCATCAGCCTTGTGCAGGGACAGTGACAGACTGAGATCACACACATTAGACTTATGCACTCACAGTGCACTGCACATGTACTGGAATTTGGAGTTGAGGCAGAGTGAAGGAGTGGGATGTTTGCCATCTGCCGTGATATGAACGGTGACTATCAGACTGTCTGCTAAAGCCAAATTGCAGGTTCATTACAGTCTGCAATTGGTTGATGATTACATTGAGCATCAAACATCTCATTACCAGTGTTTCTGACTGACGGTGGGATGCACACTTGTCCTGCTGCATCAGTCTCCTTACAGGGGGCTTCCTGGGAGGGGAGTAAGAAATGCCTGATAAACGAGCCTCCAAAATGGGTCTCCGTCCCTCCAGTCCTCTCCCCTCCCTCTCCTGGGTTTGCGGTCCTTGCTTCATACCCCTAATGAAGAGCAAGACTACATGAAGTGATTTGCCCCCAAGTCTTTTTAGGTTGAGCATGTGGAGCGCATGCGCTGCTCTGCGAGGCATGCTGTATTCGAGTATGGACTTGGAGCTCTGTCCATATTTTTCATTGGTTTGTGTCATTGTCCCTCGTAAATGATGGCTTCTGATTCATTAATAGGCTTTAAAGTCCCCCCTTAGTACAGTCATGTCTGAATTTGCAACCTCTCGTGAGGACTGGCCCTTTTACTTCAGTTGGTACACGGTATGTCTTATTTAGTCTGTAAGCAACATTTTCTTTAATGCGTTTCTCCTACTGCAGACATGACATACTTTCCTGCAACTTGTAGCACGTCATGCTTGCTTTTACTTTCCAAGCAGCCTGTGACAATGGCGGTCGAGGTCTTGCATTTACAAGAGTTTGAGCTATTGGCATTGTAAATGACATCGCCTTTTATTTATGTGTTACTTATCCAAACAAATAAATAAAAGGGGTTGTCCTTTACCATTCCAATAGCTTAAACTCTCTCAAATGTGAGATCCATTGCATTGCAAATGCTTGTTCAAGGGTAGGCATACCAATACTGCTTTTCCGCATTGATGAACTATTTTGCTTTTCAATATTGAAGGCTTTCTTTTGAATCCTGGTTATTTTTAATGGGGCAGCCCAGTTTCCAACAAGCCAGCTTTGGATATAAATACTCTTGTTTATAAGAGAGCACCCTGTGCTCCCTAAAGGTACTCACAATGTCCTATATTCTGGTGCTTATTCATAAAACAGGAGTTCCTTTGTAAAATTAAAAGATTCACTTTTTCAAAGTATCTCTTTTATATTTGCTTTAAAAAATGGAAGGACCAGGATTGAGATTCACAATGAGAAAGACATAGGGCCTGATTCTGACTTTAGTTGTTTAGAAGCAGGTCTGCCATGCTGCCGCCCTGCTCCCGTAACACCAAAGCCATACTGACACTGCCCGCCAGATCACGACTTTAAAAGTCACTGACGGGCGGTTCTTTGGTGGTCCCACGGCGGTGCCTATGACATAGGCACCACAATGGGAACATCAAAGGCAGTACCTGCACGGCATGGATTGGTGCAGTCCATGCCGTACACGTACTGGTGTGCATGTACTCACGGGGGCACAACTTGTGCCCCCCCCTGCATGCATCCCATGACCCTGAGGCAACAGGGCCATGTAGGGCCCATTTGTTTCCTCACTGTCGCAGTTTTCATGGCGGGCTCACCGCCATGAAAACTGCGGTGGTGAGGAAACTTACAATATGCTTGGAGGAACCACGGCGGTCCCGCCAAGCATAATGCGGCTTCAAGAATGTCTTTCCACTGACAGGAATCTCTGATCACTGGTGGTTCCAACAGTGAAATGGCGGTCCGACCACCCTAGTTGAAATAGGGCAGTCAGAAGACATCCACTGCTGCACGCAGCGAGTCTGGCAGTCCTCGGGCCACCAGATACATAATTAGCCCCTAAGTCATTAATACACGTCACTACAAACTTCTCAAATGAGAAAAATGGTCCTTGCAGAGGAGATTTTTTTGTGGCAATGAAAATTGCATCATTTCCAGACAGAAATAAAATATTCTTCAGAAGATTTCTTGCAGATGCCATCCACTAGTAGACAGAAGGAGCTAAAATGTAGCTTACTCAAACCTAAACATCGATATTACCATTGAGTGAATAACCCAACCCTATATGTACTGGAGGGTTCCATAGGTAGGGACCTAAGAAAAGTCAAGTACAATAAAAATTAAATAAAAAAACAATTCAGAAAGGAGCTAGCAGATATAAAGAAGAATGCTAAGGTGTCCATTAGGATGACGGGTGGACTTTTTCCGCCCGTCATCCTAGCGGGGATCAGGACCGCCTGCCATAAGGGCAGGGGTCCCGTGGGGGGTATTAGGATGTGCCCGCCACAGTGGCGGGCACATCCTGCATTTTTAGAATTGTGGCTGGCGGTGCTCTCAGCACCGCCCGCCACAATGCTAAAAATGCATTTCAGCATTTGCATAAACAAAGCGGCAGGCACTGCGCGGTGCCTGTCGCTTTGTTTATGCAAATGAAGGGGGGTACCACAGGTACCCCCCGTGTGCACCCCCCACCCCTCCTTCACTCTGGGGGCCCGCAGGGGGCCCCCAGAGTGAAGACCGCATGCCTTTCACGGAAAGGCATGTCTGACAGCCCATGCTAATATGGCTGGCGGTGTCTATCAGACACCGCCACCATATTAAACATTTTCTGCCCCGGCCGCAAGGCGACCGGGGCGGAAAAGCGGCAGACGGTCTTTCCGTCCACCGCGGTCCCCCCGCCATACTAATATGGCGGGGGGAATTCGGGAAACGATGTCGGGCGGATTGCCTCCGCCAGGCCGGCGGTGGCTACCGCCAGCCTGGCGTACGCAATCCGCCCGACATCGTAATGGGCCCCTAAGTGTGCAGAAGTGGAAATAATGAGAGCACAAAAAAGAGGCATTTATAAGAAAAAGTTTGAGAAATGAGCTTAGAAACATCTGTATGATGAAGGAGCTCATATTTTACTGCCAGGAGATCCCCAAAAATTTTTTCAAAAAGGAGACCCAACTTGGGAACATACAAAAATCATACCACATTTATTTATTACTTTTTTTATTTAATTTTACAGAGTTTTATACAGCGCAACCTTGACCTGAAAGGTATCGGGTATTAGAGCACTTTACATTGCACCAGTTGCGTTACATGAGGACACATTCATTTTTTTGTTAGGCACGGGGAGATTAAGTGATTAGCCCAGAATCACAGGATGTTGCGTGTCCTTGCCGAGACTCGAACCTGGTTTCCCAGATTCAAGATCGACCGCCCTAGCCATTAGGCCAACTCCTCTCCCCTCTTCATGTCCTGGCTCGACCATGCATTGAAAAAGAGTGGATTGACACATGTTAAAAAAAATACTTATTTAATATAACTATAAACTTTTTGGTTTTTGATGCAAGATTTATAAAATGTCTCTAATCATCCCAGTCTGGCTTAAGGGCTGCACATTGTACGGAATCCACCCTTTTGGGTTTAATTGATATCCTAAGGCAGCGTCTGGATGAGAGCAGAATAGCCACGCTCATTTTGTTAGATCTCAGTTCCGCCTCTGATACCATTTCTTACTTCATTGTGGTGGAAAGATTGATGGCACTTTGCCTTGAAGGCCGAGCTCTGGAGAGGCTCAGATCTTTTCTAAAAGATTGCTGCTTTCAAGTCTTCTTTTCCAGTGTCACGTCCGAGACACATGCTTTAACCTCCGGAGTCCCATAAGCTTTTGGCCTGCGAGGGATACACACCATTGTCCATGCATCATGCCACAAAGATGCCCCATCTGTCTGCCAGAATAAGCAGAATTAGTGATGGGGCAAGGAACAGAAAAAATGATGTCTACCACTTCCAATGGCAGCTGAAAGGAACTCAGTTGTCTCAGCTCAATAGTCAAGCATGTCAGTGGAGTTCTCAGAGATTGGGCTGCAGATTCATTTGCTTCCGACTGGGAGAGAAAGTCCAGACTGAATGGAAGGTGAATTGGGGGACAATTGGAGAACCTCAGAAGATCTGTGAACCACACCCTTCTTGGCTAATCCAGGACAATGAGAATTACTTGAGCTTGGCCTTGGCGAATTATCCTGAGAACTAGAAGAATCAAGAACATTGGGAGAAACTCATAATGTAGCTGTTCCACCTCAACTGAAACACGCCCACCCAAGGCTCCCCACATTGGACACTGGAGGGTGCAGAATTGCTGGTGTTAAGCATTTTCTGAGGAGGCAGATAAATACACTTAAGGACTGCCCCAACATGCGAAGATGTCCTGGACTACCCCAGGCTGTTGGCTATGATATTCAGAGACCTGAATAGGTGATTGGTGGTAAGCCAGATTGCTTGGTAATGTACTCAAGACAACAGTCTGAGTGGATCCAGGCAAAGAAGGTGAGACCCTACTCCCCCTTCCTTGCTCACATACCACATTGAAGTCATTTGATCTGGACAGATCAACCTAGGATGGAGGGAAGCAAACTGATTCGCCAGCAGTTCCTGCAGGTTCATGCAAAGTACCTGCTGTTCCGGAGACCAGAGGCCCCTGATCTCCAGACCCTCTAGATGGGCTCCCCACCATAGGGAGGAGGTATCCCTCCATACTGTAGTTATAACCAGGAAAAGAGTGGAGGCCATTGCGAAAATCAGGCTCGCCTGGTTCCCCCACCAAGCCACTACCATCGCAGCACTGGGGGTGATCAAAATGGAGTCCAACAGGTCTTTCTCATACTGGAACAAATGCCTATGGAGGTGCCACTACAGGATCCTCAAGTGTCAATATGCTTGGTGACTAGGAGGATGCAGGCAGCCAGAACACCCAGGATTCGCAGGACTATCAGGATTGAAACACTCCGGCCATGCTGAAGAGATAGAATGTCCTGTATTTTTAGTGACGGAAGGAAGGTGCAGAGAAGGGTGGAGTCATTGGGAGTTCACTAGTGAGATTTGGGCTCTTTGATCGAAATGCCAATGTCAGTCAGCGAGGGGGCTGTCAACTGCAAGTGGCGCAACATCATGTCCGCAGATCTGGGTTTGAGAGGCCAGTCGTCCAGGCATTGGAAGACAAGAATTAAAAAATATATATGTTTTTAATAGGTTTTTGAATACATACCAAACATTCTCACAGTTAAGCACACAACCCTGAGCACTATATAGTTCTTTAAATCATACGGGAGTACAGAGAATAAACAAGAAATACAAGATATGCCTGGGCAGAAAATTCCACTCAGCTCGCGGAGTTTGCCCGGTTTTCCCACTCCGCGCTCCACATAGTTCGTGAAGCAAAGTTTTTTCCTCGCTCCTCCTCCCAACTTTAAGTCGGCAATTGTGAGCAATGAAAACCTTACCCCAGACCACCTCCTGGGGAGATTTCTCAATGCAGGCGGTAGTGGATGGGTTCTTCCACTCACATTGAGAAACTTTCTCTTCATACTGAGGAAGCTGCCATTCAAGTAGAATATCTGCTTGAGCAACGGAAAGAAGCAGCGCCCTCTTGCTTGCGCTGCGCATGGTGCAGCTCTTGCTGATGTGTTGAGGTTGCTGGGCCTGAAGGTATTTCAGATGGTGTTGACACTTTAGAGAAGAGGGAAAACATTGCATTTAAGAATGCCGCTGAGGGGGAGGAGCTACGCCCGGATCCAAGATGGACGCGTGAGCAGAGGGTTCCCGAGACCCCTTCCGCCACCCTCATCTATCCTGCAACACATCCTGATTTGGACGACGGGTATTTCTTGTTGATGCCCTGCTGATATTGAAAGCTTTTTCCAGAAATTGATTTGGCCGCCGGGAACTAGACTTGCTGCACCCCGTACTCTGAGGCCTACGGCCGAGACCATCCAGGGACTTGAGTTGCCGTGGTGCCCAGGTGGCAATTGAACAACAACGGCTGGAGAGACGCCTCCGCTGCCTCTGTGGTACTTTCGGTTTCGATTTCGGTCATTGTTGGTGCCGACTCATTGCTGATTGCTACTGCTGCCCTGGTTTAGTCGCCAACTCTCCTCTGGCTGTCGTTCCTTGACCTCTCGACTTAATAAGCTTGCCATAGAGGGAATCATTCTGCCCAGATCTCAGAGGACCCTTCGGAGCTCGTCGACCATCATGGCGGGCAGAACGGACGCTGAGAGGCGTAACACCAGAGGCCCGAATCGAGGGGGAGCCGTTCAGACCCAGACTATAGAACGCTTCACTCGCCCGAAGGGTTCCCCGGGTGGATCGAGCAAGTCCCTCGGAGAGGCTGGTGACGGTACTCCTGCGAATGAGGAGCCGACTTTGGCGGATGTCATGGGAGCCATTGCCAGTATCCAGACTGCGATGGGTCAGCAATATGAAACTCTTGCTACTAAGTTGGATACGGTTGCGATTGAGGTCAACCTTATCAGGACAGACCTGGGGAAAACCAACGAACGGGTCAAATCTCTGGATGTTAAGACAGCAAGCCTAATTACAGATGTTTCGGATCTGCAAACCGAGGTCCGCGATCTTCGCATGGCCAGAGACTCGTTTGCCCGTCGGCTGGATGATTTCGAGAGCTGGGCCAGATGAAATTCTACGGATGTACCAACAGTGGTCTTATTTGTGGGCTGCTCTCGCTAAATTTGGGTTTGGTCCTAAGTTTATTGGGTGGGTTAAACTTCTATATGAACAACCGCTTGCACAGGTGGTGGTTAATGGAAGGGCTTCGGATCCTTTCGTCCTCGGGCGTGGCACAAGACAGGGCTGCCCTTTGTCGCCTCTCCTTTTTGTGCTGGCTCTTGAACCTCTTGCCGCGTGGCTCCGATGGGAGCCCTCGCTCAAGAGCATACGGTGGTCCCCTACCTTCGAGGATCGGGTGTCTCTTTATGCCGATGATATATTATTGTACCTTACTTCTCCCCGTAAGTCATTGGGTGTCCTGATTGATGTCCTGTGCTCTTTCGGGAAGAACTCTGGTTTGGTTATCAACTGGACTAAATCCTGTGTTTACCCACTTACGGGTGGACAGCCTTCTCTGCCTCGCCACTGCCCTATACCTGTTTCCAGTGTTGGTTTCAAGTACTTGGGATCTATATTTCTATGGACCCCAAGGTCCGATTCGAGCGGAATCTACTGCCTCCGCTTGCCCGACTTCGGTCGGATGTGGCGGCTTGGTGTGGGTTGCCTCTTTCCCCTTTGGGGAGGGCGGCTTTGTTTAAAATGATGTCCCTTCCCCGGTTCTTGTACGTTGTCCAGAACACGCTGGATCTGGTTCCAGCTGGTTATTTTCGAGAAATCGAGGGCCTCCAGAGGAAATTGGTTTGGGGCGGGCGGCCGCGCATAGCGCTTGCGAAGTTGACTTTGCCCTGGTATGACGGTGGTATAGCTTTACCGGATGTCAGGCGCTATTATTGGGCGTCCCAGTTGAGTGCTATTAACCACGCCATGTATGGACCTGTTCCTTATCCCGCTTATGATATGGATAGGTGGCAACTGCCCGGGGGCGATTATAATAGAGCGCTTTATTCCAAGACCGACAGGAGGTATTTGACGGGCCCCACTGCGGTGGCAATACGTGTATGGGATAGTGCAACATCGGCTACGGGCTAGACTGATAAACTCACCAGGGCGACTCCTCTATATGCAGCTGAGAGATTGGGTGGTCTGTGGTCTTCGAGAGGGTTCGATAGATGGGACCTTATCGGTATTAGCAAAGTGGGTGATCTTTGGGCCACCAATAGAGTCAAAACTTTTGACGAGTTAAAACGGGAATATAAGCTGAGTGACAGAGAATATTTTCGATACCTTCAAATCCGCCATGCGCTCGATTCGGTCTTCCCTGCTGGTACCTCGATTCCTGAGTCTTCTCCCTTGGAGGATAGAGTGCTGGATGGACATGTCCCCGACAGCACTATCTCCCTCATATACAAAAAGCGTATTAATACCCGTTCGGACCTTCTCATACAGCTACGTGAGGCATGGACCGGTGACGGGCTGGAGTTAGATGATGAGGACTGGCAGGCTGCATTATCCTCCCTGAAAGAAGTCACTATTCCGGCGCATCTCCGACTGGTGCAGCTCAAGATTCTCCATCGTATCTATGTCACGGGTCCACGATTGATGCATATGGGTTATTCTGTGGATGGGTTATGTCGGCGTGGATGTGGTTTGCTTGCTACTTTCCTCCATATTATATGGGAATGCCCGGCGGTAGTGGTTTTCTGGAATCGAGTGCATGCGGTGATGAGAGAAGTGACGGGCGTCGGGCTACTTCCTGAGGCCCGACGCTGCTTGCTGAATGTTTGGGAACTGAATGATTGTACCGTTGCTCAGACTCAATGGGTCACGCTGGGCAATATTATCGCAAAAAGAGACATTGCTCAGCTCTGGGGGTTTCATAGGACACCGCTGGTCTCAACCTGGGAGGAGAACATGGACTGGTGCATGTTTAGAGAAAAAATTGTATACATCTCCCGAGGTAGGCCCAAGAAGTGGGATAAGATTTGGGGTCAGTGGAACTTGTATCGTGGAGAGATTTGTGTCCCTCCCCTTGCAGAACCCCCTGATACTCCAAGATCTCCTTGACTGTACGTTCCAGTGTTTTGATTTTCTATTTTCTGTGAAATATTGCTTGCTCTTGGTCCCCGCTCCCCACTTCCATGATTTATTGATGCTTGCTTTTCGTTCTCTCCCTCATACCGCACGTAGCGGCCCTTATATTGATAATTTTGCCTCGATTCTTTTTTCTTGTGGGGTTTCTTGTTTGTTGTTTGTATGTAATAAAATATAAAAACCTTTTATTTATCCTCATCTGCCGGATGCTCCGAACCACATCATGCCTCTACGCTGCCGAACCCTTGGGTTGTCGGCTGATGAGCTGTGTACTGATTTATTCTTTTTGCTCCGCATTACTGACCGGCCTTGGTGGTTGTAGGTCTGTATCTGTCTTCATTTTATACAATAAAGGTTTTAAAAAAAAAAAAAGAATGTCACTGAATCTGATCCAGATGCTGGGAACTCCAGGTAAGGCAGCACCAACAGCATTTGAGGTGGAGGTGGAAGTGCTGAAGGTTCTGGGCATGGACGTCTGACTGAAGCCAGCTCTGTGGAAGGAGCGAGGCTGCACAGAGGGTCTTCTGGGTTCAGGACAAGAAGCCACGGCCCGAAGATCAAAGTCCTGTAGGAGAATAGGAGATGGAGAGCGTCACGGGAACTTACCTCTGGAGTGTTTCTTCCCCTTTCTCCTATATTTTCTTTTCTTCTTACCCAATGAAGAAGATGGAGAACAGGAACAATGTCGAAAACGCTTTCAATGGTGATGTTCATCCTGTTCCCTGGCCATAAAGAGCTTTGCCTCTCAGTCCTTGATGGACTTTGGATGCCTGGAAAGTCATGTGGAGCAGCACTTTGAGTCATGGTTGGACCCCCAACCTCATCGGCAGACGGTATTGAGGTCTGTGATGGACAACCGTCCCTCAAGCTTCCTAAATACTTTAAATCCAGATTTCTTTTGGGGGGAAACATATTACTGCTTTCTGATTTTTTTTGGGGGGGGCGGGAATTTCTCTCAGAGAATTCAAGCTATGGATATGCGTCAAAGGTGCAGAAAAAAAGGAACTGACATTAATACATAAGGCTGAGCAGTTTATGGTCTCAGTGGTGTCATCTGAAATCACTTCCGGCAGCGACTGTGCCCAGTGCCCCCTACCTGAGACCTTGTTGCTTTGTAGTTTACGGATCCTGTCTGACATATGGGGTTGATGTACAGGTGAGGAATCTGCAGGTAGAAGTATTCATCAGGAGAGCCTTGTTTTAAAGAAATGGGCATGTTGACAGTGGACAGAGGTATATGGGAGAAACCAGACCTGGATATAGAGGAGAAATACAGGCAAAAGTTAAATATATTGAGTAAAAGTAGCACATTTCTGAGGCTTTGAGTAAAGAAATCAGCTAAATGTTATCATATCCAAGGAAGTTTAAAATGTATGGTTTTAGGACTTTATTTAGGAAACTGGGCATAGAAATGGAGCAAGCATGGAATACTTCTGTAAATCCCAATTAGTACATCTGAAGCACTAGAAAAAGATATCAAGCCAAAGTAGATTGAAGGCATATGTCAAGTTTATGAAGTTAGATGTGGGCACAACAGAGGTATTTGAAAAGGTATGGAACAAGATGTGAATATCTAGAAGGCATATATGGAGACAGTTGTCCATGTTTTTAGGCACTTTACAAGGATATGGAGATGCCGAAAATCAGAAGCACTGGACAAGCTAGAAGTAAGCACATCTGATGCAATAGAAAAGGACATGGAAGAATAAATAAAAGATGTTTCTGAGACACTGAAAAAAATAAATTAGAGCCAGCAGTGAGTACATTTTACTCTCTGTACAAGAATATAGAGACGCTAGAAAGTACTTGAGGCATTGTAACAGGATCTGGAGACGGAATAAAAATTCTATTAGATTACAGCAGTCATCTTTAACACACCCAAGGATAGAACAGCCAGGTTGTAATGGAGCACCAAGAAGGGAACAGGGGCTGATGAGAATATCTCAGATCAGCACCAAGTGCAGCGAAGCACCATTCACTCATGCCTATTTTTATAACATTAGGTCTTACCTCAACCCTACTACTCTACAGACTGCGAGGATGAACTTTCAAATAAAGGGATCAATATAAATGAGTCATGTGATGGATGACATAAGGAACCTGGTACGGTCTTAGAAGCAAAGGTCTTAGAGTCAAAGGTCTTGGAGAAACTAATAAAACCAATATCTCACTGACCTCCTGAGCAATCACCACCTCCTCGATGCCACCAAGCCTGGATTCACACCCAACCAGAGTACAGAGACAGTATTTGTTGCACACAACTACCTCTGCATGATCGTTGACAGAGGAGACATGACAGCCCTCTTTCTCCTAGACCTCTGTGCAGCATTTGCCATGGTCTCACACCTCTTCCTCTTCAGGTGCCTGCACAAGATTGGGATCCAAAGAAAAGCTTTCTGCTGGACCTGCTCCTTCTTAACAGATAGAACACAAGCTCAAGCTATCAGCCTGGCACCTTACTCCTCAAAAGCCCGCAAACTCATCTGCAATTCCCTCAAGGATCATCACTCAGCCCCACCCTTTTCTTTTCTTTTTTTTTTTTTTTTGTTCAAAAACCTTTATTTGAGCAAGCATAGAAAAATACAGGAATGGGCCTACAACCACACGGGCTGGCCGCTAATAAAAAGGCACAAGGAAGAAATCAGAAATATACTCCCGTGGACAAGTTCAAATCAAGTACCCAGCCTTACTCCCAACATATCACAGAGCATATCGAATTTTATTTTATACAAAAAAGAAAAAGAGAAACCAACACTAAAAAGGCGAATGTACAATAATCAAGGTCAGCCCAAAGAACGGAGGGGACAGTCAACAATCAGGAGAACATCACAAGAGCCCTAAGGCTCTAACAAGGTCGGGGGGGGGGGAGCAGCGGGGAGATCAGAAATTCACAAAACAGTACGAAAAGGTTCCGGGAACGCTCGCCTAGGGAGACAGGACAACATCAGCGGTATCTACAAGGGGAGGGGCACAGATATCCCCACGATATTCATTCCATTGGGCCCAGATCTTCGTCCACGCCCTGGGTCTACCCCTGGCCACATACACAGTCTTCTCACGAAACATGGACCAGTCCATGTTGTCCTCCCATTTCGAGACCTCAGGGGGCTTGGATGCACCCCAGAGTTGCGCAATATCCCGTTTCGCAATCATGTAACCCAAGGTAGCCCATCTGGTCTGGGCTACAGAGTAATCAGTGGGCTCCCATACATTCAACAGACACCGTCGCGGCTCCGGCCGCAGGGCAATACCAGTCACAACGGTCATCACCTCAAGCACAGCCGTCCAATAGGCAGCCACAACTGGGCACTCCCAAAGAATGTGTAAAAAGGTAGCACTCGACCCACAACCACGCTTACATAACCCATCCAGGGAAAAGCCCATCATCACCAAACGTGGACCAGTGACATACACTCGATGAAGGATTTTAAGTTGAACTAAACGGAGACGGGCAGGGATGGCTACCTCTTTGGGAGAGGAGAGTGCCGACTGCCAGTCCTCATCGTCCAGTTCCAAGCCATCGCCGACCCAAACCTCCCGAAGACGGACCAGTAAGTCCGCCCGATTATTAATCAGCTTCTTATAGATCAAAGAAATCGTACTATCAGGCAGGTGCCCATCAAGGACACGATCCTCGAGGGGGGAAGACTCAGGCAGGGCCTCATCAGGAGTCAAGACTGAGGCGAGGGCATGTCGAACCTGCAGAAAACGAAAAAATTCCCTATCATTCAAACCGTATTCCGCCTGGAGGGCCTGGAACGACTTCACACTACCTTTCGAACAGACATCGCCCACCTTACATATCCCAATCATATCCCAGCGGTCGAAGCCCTTAGTAGACCAGAGACACCCCAAACGTTCCGAAGCATACAGCGGCGTCGCCAGCGTCACTCGATCCTCCCAACCCAAACTCACATTCGCGGCTCGCCACACATTTACTGCAATCCTGGACGGACCCACAAGATGGCACCCGGCCGATCGAGAATATAGCGCTCTATTAAAGTCCCCACCCGGCAGCTGGAGTCTATCCATCTCAAATGCAGGATTTCGACCCGGTGAAAACATCACGTGATTAATAGCAGACAACTGGGAGGCCCAATAATATCGCTTGATATCGGGGAGCGCCATGCCCCCGTCGTACCACGGGATGGTGAGTTTCGCGAGGGCAATACGTGGACGCCCGTCCCAAATCAACTGCCTCTGAAGACACTCAATCTCTCGGAAATAGGTCTTGGGGATGTCGTCATAGAAATTTTGGAGCGCATAGAGGAACCGCGGCAAGGACATCATTTTAAACAAAGCCGCCCTGCCCAGAGGGGACAAAGGAAGTTTACGCCAACGGGCCACGTCCAGTCGCAATCTAAGCAACGGGGGGAGGAGAGTACGCTCAAATCTGAGTGAGGGGTCCAGCGTAATGAAAATCCCTAAATATTTGAAGCCAGACTGGACCACCTGGATAGGAAGTCTGCTCGGCAATGGGGGTAAGACCCCCGAAAGAACATATACGCAGGACTTGGCCCAGTTAATAACGAGGCCTGAGTTGGCACCAAATGAAGTGAGAACATCAAATAAAACAGTCAGAGATTTACGCGGTGAGGTGAGATATAAAAGAATGTCGTCCGCGTAAAGCGAGACGCGGTCCTCAAAGTCCGGTGACCAGCGGATCCCCTTAAGCGAAGGCTCCCACCGAAGCCATGCAGCTAATGGCTCCAAGGCGAGTGCAAAGAGCAACGGAGACAAGGGGCAGCCCTGACGGGTACCCCTGCCAAGGGTGAACGGGGCCGAAACTCTACCATTCACAACTACTTGTGCCAGAGGTTCCGCATATAATAACTGAATCCAACCAATAAACTCGGGCCCGAAACCAAATTTCTCAAGAGCCGCCCAAAGATAAGGCCATTCCACAGTATCAAAAGCCATCGAGGCATCCAACGAAGCCAAAATGGCCGGCTCCGTCAGAAGCCCCGCCCTCGCAATCGCACCGTGGAGACGACGTAGGTTAAGAGCCGTGTTACGATGCGGGATAAATCCGGATTGATCTGGATGGACCAAGTCACTAATGACCGTCAGGAGGCGGGACGCCAGGAGTTTCGCCAATACCTTGGGCTCAACATTCAGCAGGGATATGGGCCTATAGGATGAACAAAGGTCCCGGGGTTTACCATCTTTGGGGATGACAACTATCGTGGCCAGTCGCTGATCATACGGGAGAATACCCCGTTCTCGGGACTCCAGAAACATGGCGCGAAGATACGGCGCCATTTTGTCAGGTCGCAACTTGTACAGTTCAATTGGCAACCCGTTCGGGCCCAATGCTTTGCCCGAACGGAGTGAACGGATGGCAGTAGCTATCTCATCAACAGTAAAGGGGGAATCCAACGCTTCACGATCCAAATCGGAGACACTGGGTAGAGCTATATCACGTAATAGCAGGCGAGAGTCAGCCACATCCCTCACAGACACAGGGGTATACACCACACGGAAGTACTCAGCAAAACAGTCGACAATGCCAATCGGGTCCGTCACACACTCACCACTCGAAGATTGAATCACAGGCACCACTCGATTAGCTCTTTCTTTCTTATCCAGCCACGCCAGCAATTTACCCGCTTTGTCCCCCACATCATACAAACGACCCTGTTGTTCCCGAAACATCACTTTAGCAGCATCCATGACCATAGATTTATAGGCAAATTGTTTCAGACCCAGGGCATGGAGTTTCGCAGACGTGACATCCGAATGCAAAGCATCCTCCAATACAGAAATCTCTCCCTCAAGGTCCACCACCTCCCTATTCCTCGCCCTCTTAGCTTCAACAATAAGGGAGAGGGCCTGCCCACGAATCACCGTCTTAAAGGCCTCCCATAGGGAAACCGCTGAGGAAACCGACCCCTCGTTATCTAGAAAATATGCGTCTAAGGACTTAATCAAAAGGCTGCGGGTCTCAGGGGAGGTAAGGTACCACGGGTTGATGGGAGCCACCCGGCCCACCGCCTCCACTCCAATCTCAAAACTGAGCCAGAGCGGGGAGTGGTCAGAAATGCCCCTGGGGAGGTGTCTAATCTCACGCACCGCTGGCGACTGAGCCGCAGGCATCAGGAAATAATCCAGTCTAGACAGACTCCCATGGGCCCCAGAGTGGAAGGTGTATTGAAGCTGAGTAGGATGCATAAGCCTCCAGCAATCCACCAGGCCAAATGTGTCCAAAAACCCACCCAACCACTGTTGGGCCACAGGAGTATCCCTAGGGGGGTGACGATCGTGTAGACCAGAGAACACAGAATTAAAGTCACCAGCAATAAAGAGAGTACTATCAGGGAGGTCCAACAACACACGGCCCAAATCGGAAAAGGTTGAGGTCTGTAGGCCGGGGGGCACGTAAACAGTAAATAAGGAGAGGGCACGACCTTCATAGCGACCTACAAGGACAGCATAGCGCCCCCGATCATCCAGAATCACATCATCAATAGCTAGGGGGAGGGAAGCCCGAACAAGGATGCCCACACCCCTAGAACCCGAGGTAAACCCCGAATGGGCTACGAGGCGATAGCCCCACCTATTCATCGCCTGACAAACATTGCCCACCAAATGAGTTTCCTGCATAAATACAATATCAGGAGATAAACGTCGTATACATTTCAACACCACACTCCGTTTGATACGATCCCCCAGACCATTAACGTTCCACGAAACAAATCTCAACCCGCTACCCCCCATCCCACCCAGCAAAGCCAACACCCCCCATCAATGAGCGTGACACAAGATACATCATCGAATACCGGATAAGGTCGCCTTGAAAACAGAACACACAAACTACGAACTTCCCAACCACCCACCCCCCAAACAACACGAAAACACCCCCCACCCTGCACCCCTGCAAAAAGCTAAGAAGCCACCCCAACCTGCAGTGTGCCTGTCGCCCAAGAACCCCTATTCTACACAAAGACCCCGGAGGAGGAGAGGCTCCGTCCCACCCGCCACCCCGCTCAAGATCAGTAACGAGAATAAGGAACATACATCAAGCCTCATAAGAAGCGGAGCAACGTAGGCATATACCCCCGGAAAGAGTCATTCAATACAAGGCACCAGGCAAAAACGAAATATTCAGCTCTCTACACCACCTTCAGCACCGCCCGGGTGGGCTTCGGACTCAGTCTCAGGAGGTCTGTTAGGCAAGGAGTCCAGCCAGTCATTCACGGCATCCGGCCGATCAAAGAAAAAAGTTCGGTCATTGTGTTCAATCTGCAGCCTGGTCGGAAAAAGCATAGCGTAGCGCATCCCCATGTCCTTAAGACGCTTCTTGGCACCACGAAATCCCATCCGCTGCTTCTGGACCTGTTGGGAAAAGTCCGGATAAAAGTTCACCGTGGCATTCTCAAAGGCCACCGGGCCCTTCACCCGCGATGCCTGCAGGATAGCGTCCCGATCCCTATAGTGGAACAATTTTGCAACAATAGGTCTCGGCGGGGCACCTGGCTTACCCTGGCCCCCCGGAACACGATGTGCACGCTCCACCGTGAAAAATTTACTGAGGCCAGATGGAGAAAGGTGGTTTTGGATCAGGTCTTCAACCAGGAGATCAACCGAGTGAGGTTCTGGATTCTCCGGAACACCAACCACGCGAACATTACAGCGACGTGCCCTGTTCTCAAAATCTTCCAAGCGCCGGGTCATGAAATCGTTCACCCTACGGAGATTGCCAATCTCCGTCTGTATCTCGGAGACGTCCGACGTGAGGCTGGATGCTTTGATGTCCAAAGACTTCACCTTTTCGTTCGTCTTTGAGAGATCAGCTCGAATTAAGTTCACGTCGATGGCCACGGTGTCAATTTTGTGGGCCAAGGTTTCATATTGTTGGCCTATCGACTCCCGCATGCCAGAAATGGCGCCCATGATGTCCTGCAAGGAAGGCTCCGTCGACGCATCAACGACATGGTCAGACGCACTGGAACCGGGCAGGGCCGCACCAGGGGACCCCTTAGAGTGGGTATAACGGTCCATGACGTTAGATTGGACCCGACCCCCGCGCAGTGGTGTCTTCGTCTTCCGCGTCTCCCGGTCCCCTCTGCCCGCCATTTTGGAGATGCGTCACAGGAAGATTCACCAGGGTCGACGGACCGGGCACCCGAAAGGGAGGCCTCAGGACCAAAGGACCACTGCAGGGGTGCCACTAGGATAGGGACGGTCAAATAGGAGAACAGTCCAACCAAGGCCCGACAGCCGATTCGTGCCCCGGGCCCAGCTCCGGTCCGACCCTCTCGCCGACGTCCCAGTCAGAGGCAGAATCGAAACTGAAACTTAAAGAAGGGGACCCACAAGTCCAATCCCCTTGCCGTTGTTGTTCAACTCCAAGACGGCCACTGAACCTCACCCAGTCCCGGGCGCACCTCAAGGGCGGAGCCCAAAAGTTCGAATCACCGTAACTCAGGCACCCGGTGTCAAAAGAAATTTCTGAAAAGTCCAGGTAATTCAGCCCAACGTCCTCTATACAAATCCTCGTGAGAAATCAGGATTTATTCAGGATATTATGCCGGGAGCGGCGGGGGTCCGGGGAGCGCTGTGCTCACGCGGCCATCTCGGATGCCCGCCAAGCTCCTCCTAGCCCCACCCTTTTCAACATATAAATAATTCCTCTGGTCAATGTCATCCATGCACACAACACCAGCGTCCTCTCCTACGCAGATGACATACAACTCATATTCTCCCTGTTGGGCAAGACCATCAGCACTAGAAAAGAGTTCATGACTGAAGTCGCTAACTTGTTGAAAGCCACCAGTCTCAAGCTCAACACGGCCATGATAGAAGTATTGATCGTTGGCAGGAACACCTCACCCTGGTACTCCAACTAGTGACTGGCAAAACTCGGACCTCACCCAGAACTCATTCCAGGAAGCATAGAATAATCACTGGCAGCAAACTGTACATGACTGCACAAGTCAACACCGTCACTGCATCCTGCTTTCACACCTTGAAGAGGCTGAGGAAGATCTTCAAATGACTCCCAAGTAACACAAGAAAAACTGTCACTCACACGCTTGTCATCAGCAAATTGGACTATGGAAAACCCAAGCAACTCACTAGAAGATTACAGCCCATCCAGAACTCAGCTGCCCTACTCAACCTCCCACACGGAACTCACATAACATCACACCTCAGGGATCTACACTGGCTTCAAATATACAAACACGCTCAATTCAAACTCCTCCTACACACATTCAAGGCACTCCACATCTCAGGCCCTACCTATCTAAAAAGTCGCCTCTCCTTTCACCAACCATCTAGACTCCTCCACTCTGCAGGACTCCTACTTGCCAAAGAAAAACCAAAGGCCAACATCCCACACATATAAAGAACCAGATCAGTAGGATTAGCATTCTCTTACATCGCTCCTAAAGCGTGGAACAATTGTACTCTCCACATGAGAGCATCCTCCTCACTTCTTCAATTCTGCAACAAGCTGAAGACCTGGCTTTTCAGTTAACCAACCATAGGTAGGGCTTGGCACACATATCTCCACAGCGCCAGGATAACCTTGCGGGTGAAAGTGACCTTTAAATATAGATATAACCCAGTTCTTATCGCCCAATCTCTCTCATAGATATTCCAGCTAAAATCTTTGGGAGGGGTTTATATATAATAAGATCATTGAGTGGGTGGAAGATAACAAGATTTTAAACCCATACCAGTATGTTTTAGTAAACATATTGGAACTCAGCAGCAGTGCCTGAACCTTTGTTTAATATTGCGTAAATACACTGTAGCGATACGCACCCCTATGGATTTAGCTTTTATCGACCTAACTAGAACATTTGACTGTGTAAATCGGTCAAGACTCTGGCAAATATTATTAGAAATGGGGATGGAGGAAACATTTGTACACCTATTGACTTGAAAATACAGGCCAGATTGAGGCTTAGGCAAAGTGGAGAGATCACAAGAGAGATCCAAATCGGGCCCGGAGTATGACAGAGGTCCGTGCTTGCTCCTTTGCTGTTCATTTTGTAAATTAACAATCTTGGCACTCACCTAATATCATGCCCGCTAGATGTTCCTATTGTCTTTTGTACCCCATGTCCCGTTTCGTTGTATGTAGATGGTGCAGTCTTAATGGGATCATTGGTCAGATTATTTGTGGAATTTATGGGAACCCTGGATTTATTGACCAATTTTTCTAAAACTCTTGTCATGGCTTGTGGGCCAAGGAGTAAACCCCTCTCAAGTATTTTGATTACAACAAACCTCCTAGTTAGCGTTAATACATTTTCTTATCTGGTGGTGATTTTCAACTCCAAAGGCTCGTGGATGCCTAATATAATTCAGCGGAGAACTAAGCTTTCTAGGGCGATTGGTTCACTTTTATTTATTTATTTATTTATTTATTTCAAAGGTTTTATATAGCGCTACTGGACCCAAGAGTATCAGAGCGCTTTACAAGGATGGTGAACATAATGAGATAAATTTAACAATTAAGCGAAAAAGAGTTACAGTATGACAATGCATTCAACAGGGCTAAGGGGGCAATGAAACAGCGAGATAACATTAAGTGGAAAGTGAATATTATAAGTTAGGATAGAGAGGGGGTGAAGAGAGGGGGAGTGAGAAAAAATGAATGGATTGAGAGGGGGTGGGAAGAGGAGCGGACAAGGGAAGAGAGAGGAGTGGACATGTTCAGAGTCAGTAAAATTAGATACCCCAGTATTTGTTGAGAAGGAGTACTTTGAGTTCCTTTTTGAAGAGAGGGTAAGAGGGGTTGCAGCGAAGATCCTTAGGGAGAGAGTTCCAAATTGTAGGAGCGTTACCAGAGAACGCACAGGATTGGGTCTCTTGACATTTGAGTCTGGGTGGGATCAAGACAAGGGAGTTTGTGCTTCTCAGGGACCTGGAGCAACCTGCTTTGTGTAGTTTTGTTGTAAGGTAAGAAGGGGTGTTTTGGTGAAGAGCTTTGTGAGTGATGCAGGCAATCCTATAGGTGGATCTTCCTTCTATTGGGAGCCAATTGAGATTTTTGAGGACAGGGGAGATGTGATCAAATTTTTTACAATCAGAGATGAGTCTCGCAGCTAGATTGAGGACAGATTTAATCGGAGCAAGATGAGTTTTAGGGGTGCCAGCCAAAGTGGCGTTGCCATAGTCAATCCTGGAAAGGACAAGCGATTGGACAAGTTTGAAATCGTCTGCTGGAATAAATGGTTTAAGTTTCTTGAGGTGGAGAAGGGTGAAAAGCGCACTTTTGGATGCATTTTTAATGTGGGGGATGAGATTTAGATTCTGGTCGATACTGATGCCTAGGGATTTGACCGAATTAGAGGTGGAGAGCGGGCAGTTAAGAGCTTTGATGTCCTTTATCCAGAGTTGAATGGGAAGGGAGTTGTTTTTGGGGGAGAAAAGGATGATTTCAGTTTTATTTGGGTTCAGTTTGAGATGGTTCCGATGGAACCACGTTTGAATTCTGGTCAAGATCTCATTGAGGTGGAGAAGGTCTTTGTGGGATTTGATCTTGTAATATAATTGGGTGTCATTGGCATAGAGATGGTAATTGATATTAGCATGTTTGAGGATGAGGGTGAGTGGTTCCATGAACGGATTGAATAGGGTTGGGGAGAGGATGGATCCTTGAGGGACGCCGAGTGAGACAAGTTGAGGTTTGGAGAGCAAGTGGCTGAGCTTGATTTGCTGTGATCTGTTTTTAAGGAATGAGGAGAACCATTTGAATACATTGCCATCTAATCCGAACCGGTCTTTGAGAGTGTTGAGAAGGGTGGGGTGGTGGACGGTATCAAATGCAGCTGAGAGGTCGAGGAGGGTTAGTAATGAGGATTCCCCTTTGTCTAGGAAGCGATGAATGTCGTCAGTGATATTTAGCATAGCAGTTTCTTTACTGCATCCCTTTCTAAAGCCGGATTGAAAAACATCAAGGAGGTTGAAGGAGGCGATATGTTTCTCTAATTCCAGGAGGTTGAGTGTTTAACCCCATGCTACGAATGTATTCTATGCAGTGCGCACCAGTGGCCACTTACGGGGCAGGAGTCTGGAGTATCAGGGACTCATCAGCTATCCAAACAGAAGAAAACCACTTTTCTGTGGCCCTCTCCTCATCTCACCTCATTTGCCATAACAAGTTAGGACTAAAGCTGTATATGCAATAGAGTTCAAATTCCCCCCCCCGGCTTTTGATTTGAAAAAATTATGACGTGTCTTTAACGAGAACCACAATAAAAGATTGTTTCGTTTTTGATAAAGGTCTTGATATTCCGTGGCTAGCATTTGTACAAAAATCTTTTGTTGCTATTGATCCTCCCCAAGCATTTACTAACACTGAAACATGTACTTCTCTGGGCAGGAAGCACGTTCAATTTTAATTCTAACTCTCGCCCAGAAGAAAAGGTTTTGCACGGAGATTCCAAAAACCTCCATTTTAACTTATCTCTCAGTGAACCATGACAATACCCTCAGCAATTATTTGTGTACTGGGAAAGGAAGGTGGGAATGCTCTTTACTGTTCCACTTTCAGGCAGACACAATAGAATACCTACTTTACTTTCCTTCAGGTTTTCAGTACAATTTAGAATAGCTTGTTGCCCATGTATTAATATGTTCAAACAGTCAATGCTTCATTTTACTTTTTTCTGTGGTTTTTATCAGAAATATGCTAAAATGTTTTTAACACATTTTATTAAGTCCATAAATGTGGCACAGTGTACTCAGTCATTACTCTTTCTGAAACAACTGTGTGAAGATGAAACATGTTTTTATGTAAGCCAATTTTTAAGTGCTTATGTACACTCTAGACACTAAATGCACCTTGACTAAATTGCTTTTTTTTTATTTATAAGGTGGGCTTTTAATTTGTACGGTTAATGTACTGTTTTAGTGCCCTAAAGCACATAGGGGCACATTAGCAACAACTTGCGATAATTATTCCAAACCGCCCTTAGCATGATTCTTTTTTATTGCCTTCTATCGCTGGATTTTATCGCGGCGATAACGCAGTATTACCAACGTTTATCTCCATGGCGATAAAAAATACAGGAATAGCGGCAGATCCCATCCTTAATGTGAGATTTCCAGTGATAAAAATCCTATCGCTAAGGAAAATCTCGCTAATAGGCAGGTGGGGACTTAGCCGTAGAATCCACCTCCCATTGACTATTATGGCTAAGTCAGGTTTTTACCAGGTGTAAAATCCTGGCGCTAATCGGGGTTAGCGTGCTTTTTTTATTGTGTCGCGGATATTTCTGATAGGCAATACCTGTGTTTGCGACTGCTTTCATTCGGTACCAGTTTGGGTATGCCCACTTTGCATTTTATTAGCGATAAATATGGGCCACAAACCAGTTGCTATCGCCTGGAAACTGTCTCTAACTGCTGTTAGCGACAGCTTGATAATTGGGCAATAAAAAAATGCCGCTTTAGCGGTACCTGTTGGTCCTACAAAACACCCTGAGCCCCTTCAGCAAAGAATGTTCATTTCCATACAGTACTAGGTCCCTCACTGGCAGATATTGTACGTTCTCAGAAGTTCCTCTGCAAAACAATCTTCTACTAGGTGAGTATGTCCTATGTGATTGGGAATACCTCATAGGAACTTCTTAAATTGCAAAACCTTCTCTTTCTCCAACAACTCAGAGGTTGGCGTAAATGGAAACCATCATTTTCGGGAAAGGCCAAATGAGCGTGTTGGTCGTACCAAATTGTGGCCTAGCATGAAAAAAAAACATTTACTTAAAGGACCCCCAATAAATTCGCAGCTGTGCACTATATGATTGTTCTGTCTGTACCTCATGCCGGTGCGCCCTATATTATCTGTACTTCCACGGGAGATGAGGTAGCCATTTCTAATCGCTAGAAACCATGTCAGTTTCATGAAGTGCTATGCGACGTACAACAGAAATGTGCCAACATGTGCAGAGTTTATTTTGGAAAGTTCCTCTCAGATTGGTGGACACCTTACCTCAACTTCAACAATGACTCTTCTGTTGACAGGCTGAAGTTTGCCACCCATGGTGAACAATCGATAAAGTACTGCAGAGAAAACAAAGAGATGCTCTCGTCAGGTCGCATACTTTGATGTCTCATCATCACACCATTTAAAATATACAGAATAGTGCAGGATAGTCGAACAAATAGATTGGAAATAGATGTCTGTTAAATCATGGAAAATTGTCGAACTCCATTGAATACAATGAAGCAGCAACAGGGTTTAACCACTGTCCCTGGCCTGAATATTCAAATTTGCATTCGGGGCAGGTTTTAGAGAATGGCAGTCAGGAACAGTGAAGCTCAGTTTCAGCATTTCTGGCAAAAAAGCATTTTGCGGCTGTGAATCTGTGTCATCTGAGAGAGCAGCCATCTGTATGTACTTGTGTGCAACCCTTGCCACAGGTAGCTCGAGCACCTCCTCCTCCCTGCCAGTGAGAACTCTCGAGCCACTTGGAGACCCTTCTCCCCACTCGCCATCAGCTGCTCAAGCTCTCCAGCTGTCGGAAGTCTTTCCTCTACCCGCTTCACTGGAAGCAGAAGGGAAGTCTCTCCTCGCTTCTCCATGTTGTCACTCCACACACCTTGCCCCATGGAATTATTTTTAACAGATAAGCTTTCCTTTTTTTATTTTACTATATCATGTACTGAGGTATCGTGTATGATATCTTCATTCCAAATTCACCCTTACATTCCTGGGGATTATGAGAAAGGATATGATCTGTGTTCGTACAGGATGCTAAATCACTCATACGTTGAAAGAAGGTATGAAATAAAAAAAATGGCAATAGGTCTGCCTTAAATGTTATTTCAGGATATAACATCATTAATGCATGTCACATGCAGAGTTCAGGGTAAAGTATTGGTCAGAGGTAGCGTTACTAGTAACCCTCGATGCCTTTCTGCAGCTTCCAGTACAGTCAAAAGGCTGCCCCTCTTGGTTATATGGCCAGGGACTGCTGGAACCCCCCCTTTCCTTTAACAAACATTATTAAAATGACATGAGATGGATTTCTTTGGAGGCGGGGGTCGTACAACCCCGGGCCGTATATATTAAAACATGAAAATAAAACAAAATTGAAATAAACAATATTTACACAATTACGCAGAAAACGTTCCATGACATTTGATTATAATTGATATATACAGATATCAGATGGCTAACCTTAACATAATTCTAGTACAAGGTATTCCTATCTGGATCTAACATATGAACCATAATCATACAGTAATTACTTTTCTGCATATCCTATTTGGGCCTACGGCAAGGTCACTAACTGGTGTCGGATCCTTAACAATTAACCACGCCCTCTAGTCGGAGTGCGCATGCGCAGAGGGCCCGTTTACCGTGAGGGTACCCCTCCCCCCCCCCCCGGTTACCTCCATATGCTCTATTAACGCCATTAAAGGGGGCCCTTGCATCTCTGCGATGTTTACTGACGTCATGTGCGCCCGCCATACTTGCGGCGGGGCCCGCGCCTTTCTCATCGTCTAACTGATGTGCTCAACCTTGGAAAGGTTTAGGTTCTTTTTTTAGAGGACATAGTTAAGCGGTAGCCCTCCCTTCTTAGATCTATGGAAATGCATTTGGCCTGTGGAATCCCACGACGATTGGTGATATCCCCTCATAGGATGTTTGTCATCCAGGCACTCTCATTTGCTGATGACACGCAGATGCCAGGGAAATTTGACCTGATGATATCTTTCCTCAGATATCATCAGGCTTCTTAGAGACTGCTCGAAACTTTGATAGCTCAACAAGACAGAAATCTTGGGGGAATATTCTCAAGAACGTGTGATAATCATTGCCAAAATTGGTTATCGTAATGTTCCATAACTCCGTCTATCGTGGGAAAATAACTCTGTGTTAACGTCCTATTCACAACACGCGATAACATGCGATATGTTCCAGATAACGCGTCAAATGTCTGCAATAAAGTCACCGGGACAAAACGCGCAAAAAGTTGCGATGAGCCCAACTGCGTTAAGAACATCTGCAATAAACTTCGCCAGGCCTGCAAGTCACACACGTCAGGTGGGAAAAATCACTATAAAAGTAAAAATAAAACATCCAAACAAAAGCAAAACAACAGCGAAGCACAATGGAGGTAGCTGGAGCACGTACAGAGGAAAACCAGAACCCCACAAGCCCCCTGGAGGACCAGCCTGGGATCTCAGGGTCAGGGAAGGGCAAAGACAAGAAGAAGAGGAAGACGCAATTCAGTCCGCAGGAAAACAGGATCCTGATAACGGAGGTGGTAGATCCCCATCAGCTACTGTTCGTCACCCCCACTGTCATTGGCAACAACAAATAGAATATGCAGTCCATCGTGGACAAGGTGAATGCAGTCGAGTGCTGAGGGGGACAATGGAAGAGGTCAAAAGGGGCTGGAATGATGTGAAGCGCAAAACTAAGCAGAAACTCGCCAACATGCCGGAAGGCAGCAATGCAGACTGGAGGTGGGAGTCTAGCGCCACAGGAGGAGCTGGTCGAGATGGAGGAAATGATGTCCACAGTCATCAGTGGGGAGACGGTGGCAGGAGTTGGGGGACAGGACACTGCTCAATATGACCTGACACGGTAATCTACCATTACTTCGCGGCTACTACTATGATTTACCATTTCTACACATTTCTTACTTAGCAGAATCTTTTACTTCGCATGCTTTAAGTTTGCAAGCTTCTACTTCACATATACCGTTACTTAGCAATATACAGTTACTTAGCAAAGTCAATTACTTTTCTGACTATCCACATAGTTGGTTGGAAAAGGAGGCGCTTCCGTTTCCAAACAATGAGGAGAGAGAGGTAAGTGGGGCAGTGTAGTTTTTGGGTTCGTGCAGGGGGTTGTCTTTTAGGTTTTAGGGTTGTGTTTATGTAGTGCAAAGTAGTGTATTTGGGTTTAGGGTAGTGGTCGTGCAGGGGGATGTCTTTTAGGTTTTAAGTTTGTGTTTATGTAGTGTAGAGTAGTGCATTTGGGTTTAGGGTAGTGGTTGTGCAGGGGGCTGTATTTTAGGTTTTAGGGATGTGTTTATGTAGTGTAGAGGAGTGCATTTGGGTTTAGGGTAGTGTTGTGGTGCAGGGGGTTGTCTTTTAGGTTTTAGGGTTGTGTTTATGCTGTGTATTTTGGTTTAGGGTAGTGGTCGTGCAGGGGGTTGTCTTTTAGGTTTGTATTTATGTAGTGTAGAGTAGTGTATGTGGGTTTAGGGTAGTGTTGTGGTACAGGAGATTGTCTTTTAGGTTTTAGGGTTGTGTTTATGTAGTGTAGAGTAGTGTATTTGGGTTTAGGGTAGTGGTCATGCAGGGGGTTGTCTTTTAGGTTGTAGGGTTGTGTTTATGTAGTGTAGAGTAGTGTATTTGGGTTTAGGGTAGTGGTCATGCAGGGGGTTGTCTTTTAGGTTGTAGAGTTGTGTTTATGTAGTCTAGAGTAGTGTATTTGGGTTTAGGGTAGTGTTGTGGTTCAAGGGGGTTGTCTTTTAGGTGTTAGGTTTGTGTTTATGTAGTGTAGAGTAGTGTATTTGGGTTTAGGGTAGTGTTGTGGTGTTTGTATAATGTAGGGTAATATAGTGGTGTTTGGGTAGTGTAGGGTAATGGAGTGTATGAGGGTAAGGGTAAAAGAGTCCAAAATGCTTAGAAGTTGTACACTTAGTAATATACTGCAAAGTGAATGCAAATTTAGTACTTTTAAATATATTTGCGAACTAAAAGCATGCGGGTGAGTAATGACCAGGGACTGGGGAGATGGGCACAATTGTACACATGCACAATTAAGTATAGCACATCTGCGGACAAACCAGGCCCACCAAGAGACCAATGTACCCAAATATGCAACATCTCAGCACTGTATAAGCACAGAAGTGAAAGGCACACCGCTTGAAAGGGTTAAGGGGCAGCAAAATCAGAGCTGCAGGGGCGACTCTCCCAAAATGCAGCTCAAGCACATAACATGCAGAGCACCTCAACATTGACAACAGTGTGGTACAAACCGCAACACGTCCACAACAGAACAGAGGACACAACTGGTGCCTCTTATGTGTAGAAACTGGCAAATCACATTTGGCATTGCAGAGAAATGTGAGTTGACAATGTACAAGTGCAAACACACATCCATGGTGTTGTCGAAATGTCTACTGTCCCGCATCAAATAGTCTGCTCCTCCCAAACAGTTACAATGTACACTGTCATGCAGTCTGTATGTAAACATGTTCAATGCGTCAACAGCCATGTGAACACAATGTTAAACTGCATCTCCCCTTCACATTACAGAGGGAAAACCAACACCTCCTGCAGCAGAGCAGGCCGAACCTCTCTTCTCAGATGACGAAGAGGACCACCACACCTTCGAACACGACGCCCTCCAACAGCTCATGGACAGCCCCAGCACCCCACCTCCAGGAACAGGGCAGCCCAGCTCCTGGTGGTGGGGAACCCACCCCCTGCACAGACCTCACAGCAGGCAGCACCCACCACCAGGGCTGCCTTCCAGGACCCCCACGAAGAACACATGGCCTTCCAATGCCTTGTATTGGGGTGCCAGGAGTAGCTGGCTGAACAGGTGCGGGTGGGGTTCAACCACATGGCAGCCAAACTAGATGGCATACGTGAGTGTCTAAGTCCCATCAGGAACCACTCACAGTCCCTAAAGGACACCCACAGTCTGCTCCATGCTCTCCAAAGATCCATGGCTGACAACGCTGGAGTCCTGACTCAGAGACAAGAACAACTGTCTAGTCAGAGTGGCTCCAGCGAGGTCCAGAGTTGGGACACACACGGAGGATCATGGAGAACATGGAGCGGATGCAGGCAGAAAGAGTGGCTGCCACGGCTACACACCAGTAAGAGGTAGATGGGTTCCTCAATGCCCTAAAGACCCTCCTCATGGGCATTGCTGCCACAAGGCCTGGCGCTGATGAATGCTGCTACTACTCCATCTACATCTCCACGCCCTGAAGTTTCAGTGCCACACAGTGCAGCAGACATTCCACCTCCGGCCCCTGAGGTATCACTGCCACACAGTGCTGGAGACAGAGCACCCCCACCACCGTGTGAGGCACATGAAACAGCAAAGATGTGGATGAATCAGCCTTTATGGTAAGAAGGACGCAGTAGCATTCATCTCCGCCTTATGGCCAGTTTCTGCTTGGTTCTGCCCTCTGCATCATCACCTTCCACTGTCCCCCAATACACTCCGTGACACTCACCTTGGACCTTGACATGAACTGCCATATTCTGTTTGGTCACCAATGACACCGTAGACTGAGGACTGTACTCTTCCTCTTCCGGTGAACTTGTAATCGCCTAAAGGACTCTGCCTGGCCCTCCACGGGCCAACAATGTGAAGTGGGGTTTGCATGGCCCTGTACTGCTCCAGCTACAACACTCCGCTGAATGTGCATTAAACATTTATATTCACACAGATGTGTCATGTCTATGATCATTCAAGTGTGGAAGTATGGATGAATGTAGGATCAGTTATTCCCCCTCCCTTCCATGTTGCCTATGTTGTGGGACTTGATTCACAGGGTGACACATTGGCGATTGCGGTCCAGGTGGTGCCGACACTACAACAGAGACACACACATTAGTTACATCTTTGTCCAGCCCAGGACTGAACCACGCCCAGAGCCCCAGGGTCATTGTTCACACCCTTACGCTGGACAGGCATACGCCAGGCCAGCCCCCTCCACTTATACTCACAGGGGGGGGAAACGCTACATGTCCCAGGTCTTCTCTGTAGTGATCTGCTGATCACAGGTCTAGTTGTCAGCTTACCACAGCCGCTTCCTACACCCACACCACACCCATCCAGCACAGCCATCACAGGACATGTGGCCCTGCCAATAAAAAGGGAGGGGCGCACATGCTGGACGCCATTTCTACTCTCTGGGTGTATCCGTGTGGTTATTATTTATGCATGAGGGCCTAGGGCTACCTTAGTATCTATTGAGGTGGTCCCAGTGTTTTACTGGCTTTAACACGGAGGGGAAGAAAGAACTAGTTTTTAAAAAAACATGAATCATGAAGCAATATGACAAGGGAAACAATAAAGTTCGACCAATGTTATTTAATCACATTGGGAATGCATTTTTATGAACAGTATTAAGAAAAACCTAACAAGGTATCACAATGAAATTTGTGGTGTCCAGGGGGTGGAAAGAGGGGAAGGAGCATTGTGAAAGAAGGTTGTTAAGTGATAAGTATTGGAAGAGAAAATGTTGTGATGGTGACAAACATATCACATACAGTTTTGGTATATATTGGTGATATACCAGATAGTCCAAGTCCACATCATATATACATATATGCCATATCATATATGAAATCACAGTTTATCAATCACTGTCGATTGGGTATTGGCAGATTTGGTAAAGTCGACGTTTCAACCCCTATATCCGTAGGTATCTAAAACCTTACAACTGAGGTCTTCTTCAAGACTGGTGTGAAGTGGAGGGGGCTGGGAACACCAAGGGTGTAGCAGCGGAGCGGGGAGGGTGATTCTCACAGGTCAGTTTTTGAGAACGAGGGCTCCATGGGTCTCCAGGGTATTTAGAGTTGGTAGGAGTGAGGCATCACTGCATGAGTGTGTGCGGCGCGCAGTGTTCCAAACTGTCACAAGGGTTCCTTCACAAGTAGAACTAATCTCATAGGTTAACGGTAAAACCACTTAGGCTTGAATCAATCAAAAGGCAGTGATGGGGAATCAATCCGTCCAGCCCTACCACAACACATTCCCCAGTACCAGAGGTAGCATGATGGCGTCCACACCACGTGACTCAATCATAAAGAGTCCATGGCTTGCGGGGCACAGACTTGGTGGCACCAGATACACTGCAGCCGGCACATGCACACAGCCATGGGATAGTGACTTTCGGTGCATTGAGGTAGGGGCACCTAAAAGCTGAGCGGGTGTGCAGCCTGTGATAATGCCCCATCCTGGCGGTCCGGACTGGCAAGGATTTGTGTAAGCCCTGCTAGACCGCAGTGTTGGCCTGAGTCAGCGGTCCTACCGCCACGTGGCGTTGCCTCGCGGGTCACAGAGTTAGTGGCACCTAAAGAGCTGAGCGGGTGTGCAGCCTGCGATGAAGACGTGTGCACTGATATGATCTCTGTCATTGCGAAATTAAGACCCAAAATCAAGTGTGTGACCTGGTGGCCCGCTGTGTGGGGCTGCATGATGTGGAGGCTGCCATGGTCGACGGCCCCTGGTCTTGGAGCTTGCACCGGCATGTGGTGGGCCCTCTTGGAGACATGCCGGTGGCGGAAGGTGAGTTGTGAGGGCTGGGTGCGCAGGGGTGGGCAATCACTGCTGGGCGGTGGTAGGGGCTGGGGTGCAGCAGCCTGTGTTCCCAGGGGCAGGCAAGCGATGATGGCGTGTGCAACTGTATGGACTCTGCCATTCATGACTCTGGACTCTGTTTCAGATAAGGGACCTGGTGGACTGCAGTGTATACCGGCATGTGGTCGGAAACACACCAGTGGCAGCAGGTGAGCAGTGAGGCCTGGGTCTGCAGTGTCGGTACTCTCTCTCCCTCTCCCTCTCTTTCTCTCTCTCTCTTTCTCTCTCTCTCTCTCTCCCTCGCCCTCTCTTGTTTTTTTAAAACTTTATTTTCAGGTTTTGTCAATTAGAAAAACAGGTAAGGTGCATTTATATAGACACAACACAGTTGATAGCCATCAATTCGTACATGTAGCCAGGCACATTATCATGGCAAGAAAAACATAGCAATATAATCTCACAATTAGCACAAAAGACCTTCCCCCCTAGGTTGCGGACCGTACAGATACATAAATGCAGCGATTCAACAAATCTAAGCATAACCACAAGTGTTCAATTCAGTCAATTATAAGAGTAAGTATTCACACATGCTTAAAGAGGCCCTAGGTAACAAGCGAGCAACCCCATCAGTCCGAGTCCTTCAGGCCAATCATCATAGCCTGTAGTATATTATCATGCAGCCACTCCCCAATCCTGTACTTAGTTCCAAACTGCGCTGTACCAAGTCTCGTACGAGGACGTGTAGTGAGCTGCTATATGGAGGCATTATGATCGTGATTCGTGTGGTGTCTCCGCGGTGCCAGGGTCATCGCTCTCTTGTAGATAGCACTGCAGTGGAGCCCAGATATCAGCCGGCCTTGAGGATACCGGCAATAGCTCAGCATAGGTAGCAATCTGTTCCTGACAATATGTAAGATCTTGTAGCCAAGCCTTAAATTTGGGGGCTCTACCTCTTCCCCACCTACATGCCACTCTCCTCTTAGCCACAAGGAATGCTAATGCAATGAATTTATGATGTGTTGCCTGTATCGGTTCTACGTATCCCAACAGGGCAAGGATTAGGGAGGGTTCCACTACTAAATTTACCATCTTGGATATCGCTTCAAACACCTGGCGGCAATAGGTCTGCACACCCTCGCACTCCCATGCCAGGTGCAAGAAGTCGGCCCCTGGAGCGTGACATCTGTCACAGGTTCATTGTCACACAGGTGAAACCTGTGCATGCGGACCGGAGTGTAGTATAGCCTATGTATAAACTTGTAGTGTATTATCCTAAATTTGCTGCTCGACGAGACGCGTTCAGTTTGCTGTAGGTAGAATTCCCATTGCTTATCCGTGAGCTCAGCACCCAATTCGTGTTCCCATTTTGCCTTAGCCGCAAGAGGCTGCCTGTCTTTCAACATGTGTACTGTTCGGTAAATTGTCAAAACTAGTTTTTTAGGAGTTTCATTCTGAAGTATACTGTGTAGTGGTGCAAAGACTTCGTGTTCATTAGGAAAATCGGGTGTGATTGATTTCAGTCCCTGACGCAGTCGAATGTAAAGGAAGGTGTCGAGAGTAGACGGGCGTGCACCAGCGCATAGATGGTCTAACGCACGGAATGACCCTGCATGATATAAGTCCCCCCAGGTTGCGATATGGAAGCGTTGAGTGAGTTTGTGGAAGATAGTCTCCTGTAGCAGGGGCATGTCCGGGTGATAGGTGAGCGGTAATAATGGTGAATATATCATAGACGCATTGAGCATGACTCCTAATCGAGCCCACGCATTGACAGTGCTCATATCCGTGGATGGCGTCCGATCTCTCCCTTGGGAAGGGGTGTATAATGCTCCTTCTATTGGGTTTGGATGAGCAAGCCAGTGTTCTGCTGCCACTTGTGGCATATACCGAGGTTGGTTTATCCAGAAATAAGCATAGTGTGCTTGAGCAGAGTAATAATACATTTCAAAATCAGGAATACCAAAACCACCTTGATTGTATGGCCGAACAAGGGTATCCCATTTTAAGCGAGCCGTCTTTCCTCCCCACACCAACCGAGTGAGTTCTGAACGAAGCTGGTGGAAGAAGTACCGTCCAGAATAGAACGGTATATTCAGGGAAAGATAGAGCAATTGTGGTAAAATCACAATTTTTATTAAAGATGCTCTGCCAGTCATCGACAGCAGCAGCGCGATCCACCTTGTGATATTATCAGATATACGGGACATGGTCGTGTCATAATTTATCCGAAGTAATTCATCTCTGTCTTTTGCTACGCGGATACCCAAGTTTTTAAAATCCTCCTCGCACCATGCAATGGGGTAATCCAAAGCAAATTTCAACGTGGATGTTGTCAGGGGAAATAGACACGACTTACTTCAGTTAATCTGTATGCCAGAGAGTTTGCCAAACCGAACAAATTCTCTGAGGATGGGGTTCAGGTTATGGCTGGGATCTCGAATATATAATGTGATATCATCCGCGTACATAGATATCAAAATCTGTCGCTGGTTACATTGCAACGCTTTATCTTTATGATGTTGTCGCAGCTTCGCAGCTAGGGGCTCAGTGGCAATTACAAAGAGCAAGGGCGACAAGGGGCAGCCCTGTCTCGTGCCTCTTGTGATGGGAAATTCTGGGGAAAGTCTCCCATTAACGGTTACTTTAGCTACTGGTGAGGTGTAAAGCAGTTTTATCCAGGACAAGAAGAGGGTCGGGAACCCCATGCGTTCCATTACCTTGAACACATAGTCCCACTCCAGGGAATCGAAGGCTTTGGTGGCATCTAAGAATATAGCAGCCATGGGCAAGTCCTTGTGAACATTATTCATAATCGAAAAAAAGGTACGTAGATTATGAGATGTTGCCCTGCCTGGGACAAACCCCGATTGATCGGGTAAAATCAGATTAGGGAGAAGCAGGTTGATACGGGTAGCAATAAGTTTTGCCAGTATCTTCACGTCACAATTTAACAGCGACAGGGGCCTATATGAGTTGCAACTACTTGCCGGTTTCCCTGGATTTAGCAAGGACGTGATAAGCGCAATGCGCATGGAAGGGGGTAGATGTCCTACCTCCAGTGCGTCTTCATACACTTTACCCAATTGCATATGCATTATAGCATCGCGTACTTCGTCTAATTCAAACGGAGCATTTAGAAAAGACCTCTGTGTGTCACTCAGCCAACCTAAGGATACATCCTCCAAATAGTCGTGTAGATTGAGCTCATCAGCCCTTGTGGTAGTGTATAAAGCGGTATAATGTGCAACAAAGGCATTAAGAATTTGTGTCGTGTCTCTATAGACCAGCCCATCCGAACCTTCAATTTCCAGTATAATATTTGGTTGCCTCATCAATCTGACCGTCGCAGCAAGCGCTTTCCCAGGTCTTTCACCTTCGCCGTATCGGCGAGCAGTCCAATGCTGCCCTCTAAACTTGACCTCTCTATTAGCCTCCTCAGTGTATTCTGTAAGTCTTTCACGAAGGTTCGATAATGTTAGTCTATCTGGACCATTTGCCAGGAAGCCCTCTAGTGTCTTAAGTTCTGCTTCTAGGTTATTCAATCTTGTCAGTATGCTTTTAAAGACTCCAGACCCTTTTGCTATGCATATTCCTCTTAGTGTTACCTTAAAGGTGTCCCAAATAGTTTCAACATCGTTTACTGAATCCTTATTGCGTGCAAAGAAGTCTAAAATCTCTTCCCTCAACTCATTCTGAAAGACGGCATCTAGCAGCATGGTAGGTTGCAGGTCCTCCAAACTCAATGTTATCTTCACAGGTGAGTGGTCAGAGTAAGTCCTAGCTAAGTGGTGTGCCCCTACGAGTGCATGGCAGAGTTGCGGATATAAAAACACATAGTCAAGCCTCGCCCAAGATTGTGCCTGTGCAGTGAAATGAGTGCCTTCGCGAGCAGTGGTATGGAGGTGTCGCCATGTATCGATCAGGCTATATTCTGTGAGTATCGCATGCAGTGCAGTCCTTGCTCTAGTGTAGTGATGGGGGGCTGGGTGTGACCTATCTATGGTTGGTACGAGTGTCACATTAAAATCTCCGCCCCATATTATGTGAGCAGGGCCTGTGCCAATAACAGTGGCCCATAGCTCAGTGAAAAATTGAGGGTCATCTATATTGGGACCATAGCAGCACACCATAGTGTCCCTCGCCCTCTTTTTCGTTCTTTCTCTCTCTCTCTCTCCCTCTCTTTCTCTCTCTCTCTCACTCGCTTTCCCTCTTTCTCTCTCTCCCTGTCTTTCTCTCTGTCACGATTCGTTCCCTGTTCTCCCGTATCCATCACAAGGGGGCCACATAATGGGACTTTCCAGTCTTCTAATAAGCTTCCAGACCCTCCCCTGCATGCATATCCTGACTTTCAGCCATTTGGACACTTATTGAAAACTGACATCCATTCCCAATCCATGCCGGGTTTTGTAAAAGCCAGCCTGCTTATACTTGAAGCCAGCCTACTCATGCCCGAAACTCCATTACGCAGAATTCCCTGCTCACTGATTTGTCTCCATCACTGCAGGCCAAGGATGGGTGGAGGAATTCAGCTCACCTGTGGCTGGCTGCTGCTAGCTTGCTCACACCTGATGCATGTGATTACTGTGAGCTCCTTTAAGCCCCAGCTCCCTTCAGGCAAAGGTTGGTCATTGTAGCTGTTTACCGGTGAGACCAATCCTTGTTTCCAGTGCTCCTGAGCTTTTGCTATTCTTGTTTCCTGAGCTTTAATTATGCCTTGTTCCTGATCTGCTGCTGTTTTCCCTGTTCCTGAATTAGCACTGGGTGCAGTGCTACCCTGACCCCTGAGCCTTAGTATTCCTTGTTCCTGAACTACAGCAGTTTCCCTTCTCCTGAATTAGCACTGCTTGCAGTGCTACCTTGTTTCCTGATTCCTGCACTATAGTTAATCCTTGTTTCCTGAGTTCCTGAGCCATAGCTATTCCTTGTACCTGAATTAGCACTGCCTGCAGTGCTACCTTGTTTCCTGAGTCACAGAGCTATAGTTATTCTTTGTTCTTGTTCCTGGGCTTAGCTATTTATTGTTCCTGATTTGCACTGCTTGCAGTGCTCTCTTGACTCCTTGTTTCCTGAGCTGTAGCTATGTCCTGTTTCCTTGAACCAGTACTGCCTGCAGTGCTACCTTGAATCCTGAGCTCTAGTAATTTCCATGTTCCTGAACTAGCACTGCCTGCAGTGCTACCTTGACTCCTTGAAGCTTTAGTAATTCCCTGTTACTGAACCAGCACTGCCTGCAGTGCTGCCTTGACTCCTGAGCCTTACCTCACTTCTTGTTTCTGCCCCAATACTGCCTTCTATGCGTCGTTGTTTTCTTGATTCCTTAACCTGCACTATTCTAGTATACCCTTGTAGCCTCCCCTTTTGTATATCCGTTTCCAGTCCATGCCTTACTTCCCATTTCCTTGGTTCCAGTTCTAGTTTGCTGTCTTTCTTTTCTGCTGTCTTACTTCTGTTACCTTGTATGTTTGTTACCTGCTTTCTGCCAAGTGTGCCCGGTAATTTCCTTCCTTTCCTGTTAAGCACTTCTCCTTGCTAGCTCCTTGTCTATTGTGCTTGTGTTTAGTTCTACCCCTTTGCTGTTACTGCCTTGCGCGTTCCTGTTTGATCTCCAGGATCCATGGGCACAGCTGACTACCTAGGTGGTGTTTCTTGTTCACTGTGAGTATGTATTGTCTTTGAGTTACATGTATAACATCACCATAGGTGTAAGCTCCACAGACCCTCTCTTTGTATCCATATCCTACATGTGGGTATTTGAGGTCAGTATCTGTAACAGCAATTGTGGGTAAGAAACTTACTGAGCTTCAGTCTTCCCATGTGGAGCTCCTGAGTGCTTTACCCCACACCCCCCTTTATTGTTAATGTTGTTTCATATATATGTCTTGCATATTCATCCTGCGTGTAGTTATTCTGAATGCTAAATTGCTTTGTGAGTGCCCTTCCTTTCTAAGTCTTACCCATCTTGTTCACTTGTACAGGCTTCCCCTTTGGATCCCTTTTTCTCCTCTGACTCCTCTATGATCCTGGGCAGCGCTGTACTCCTCTTCCTGTGTAAGTTTTCTACCCAGTTCCCAGTCCTTGCCCAAGTCCCTGACTGTGTTCCCCACATAGTCCCGGACAGTCCCTGACACTCTCTCTCTCTCTTCCTCTCTTTCTCTCTCTCTCTCTCTCTCTCTCTCTCTCTCTTTCTCTCTCACTCTATCTCTCTCTCTCTTTCGATCTCTCTCTCAGTCCTTTAATGAGTGCATGACACACCTTCCTATCTAGAATTTTGTCTTGCAGGCTTTGACTTACAGATTGTCCTGAGAAGACCCGCCATGACTCTTCCAAATAGTTGTTTTAAGTTTATTTGAATAAAATGTTTTGTTTGGTAATTCAAAGATGAATAAGTGACTCTCCTTTTTCTGACCTCACATGAATGTTAAGTGTTGTAATTGTGCGACATCAGACAAATTATGTTGTTCATTTATTTTGATCGTAAAGTTGATGTAACATATCTTTGCCTGGGGGTGGGGGCCTGGAGTGGTGGTGGTGGGTGTTGTGGCCCTCTTGGGTGCATGATCTGCATGATTAGTGGCTTCATGGCAACTGTTGTTCTTCAGGTGTGGCTCTGGGCTGGGCTCCCATTTCTGGTGAAGGTTGTCGTCTGCCTTTACACCAGGTAAGAGCAGGTGTTAAATCCGTGCTGCTAACGCGCCTTATCGTCTGTTTCTTGATCTAATTGCCGATCTGGCTGGTCATTGAGAATGTTGCGAAGTGATGTTGTCGCGGCTTTTTGCACGGGAACGCCTACTCTGCATAGCAGTTTTTTTGCGGCTGCTATCACAGGTAAACTGGTGATATTGGATATTAGCACCAGCTTGTGAATGGGGCGATACATTTATCGTGACTTTGGCTGCGATAAAGTGCCGCTAACTCAGTGATAAGTCCTTGAGAATATGTCCCATGGTGTTTGGTTGATACCTTTAAATTTTGTAAGACAGGATATGGCCTCTGTTGCCAGTTCACTTTGTCCTTATGGCTACAGTTAAAAAATGTGTGGTTTGGTTTGCTCAAGTATACAGCTCCTAATTGCTTCTTTGAGGAGTCGTGCCATATATTCCACATCAGAAGCAAAGAAGTGAGAGTCTGTGGTTGGTGCAATAATACTAGACCATTTTTGCTATGAAACTATTGTTTACTTTGGACTCTCAGAGGGACACCTAAGAAAAGTTATAAAAGTGACGATTTGACCAGTTTTTCACATTTGTTCAGCTCGATTTACCTTGGATTAACATCTACCTGATCTAAGAAGTTAGATTAGATTCGTGGCCGTTTTCTATGGGCTTATCAAAAGCCCAGAAGGGCGCAAACATTTCTCAATGAGGATGGGCATTCCCCAACTTTAAATACTATTAATAATTCAGATGGAAACCTTGATTCAAGGACATAAACTGAAACCAACTGAACCATCCATTTATGAGCTGTACTTTAGAAACAAGGCTATTGGTTTTTACACAAGGATATTTCAAAATAACTATTATAAAATAGTAAGGGTTAAGATATCAGACAGACTGAAAAAAGTCAGACTGTTTAATGTATATTCGGTATACTCTTCTATGGAATTCAAAATAATTGCCAGAAATTTTTAGAGACAAATGTTGCAGGATATGGTATATTTACGGCAACTGTGTAATTAGTTCTTTCGAGAACTTGCAGGTAAAGTTTGCCCTGCCAAAACAACAATTTTACAAGTATCTGCAGATTAGGATGTTTAACAGCAAAATAGCCACTGTCGAGTTGCCTCTGACAATAAATATTTATTGCACAGAATTAATCTCCATACAAAAGGCAGGATTAAAGAATATTACAAAGCATTTATGGAACTCAGTGAATTTGACTAGCTAGTCAGAATCAAAACTGGGGCAAGACAATAAGGACTGAGCAAGCTGATATCAGTGAGATTATTAGACTAAGTGCCTTGTTGTTACTTTCTGCCAATCCAAAAAATCTGAACTATAAAACAATTTTTAATTTGTACTAACTGTAGCCCTATCAAGTTATGGAAATGGTGCGGTAGAGTCTACTCTCCTTGCCCTCGCTGTGGGAATTCAGACGCCAATATAGTACATATGTTTGCATCTTGTAGAGCTTTAGAGAGATAGTGAATGTGAATATTTTAACTTATTGGCTATTTGAATGGAGACCACAGATTATTATATAAGGATATAATGTAGCTGTTGGAATACTCCCCGCTTTGCCTACATTATTATCGGCAGGATATATGAATCTGAGGAATGGATAAACTCAGAACACCTATTCTTTCAACAGTGGCTAATGCGTTACCTATCAAGTACCATATAGAACTTGCTCTTTATTAGTGTAAGAGGAGGAACACACATAAAAGAAGATGCTTGATGTGGGGCACATTGGCAAGATGGATTAATGATCAAGCTGCTACTAATGGAAACAATAAAGATATAACAATTAAACAAAACCACCCCTCTAGTTCTAGTTTAAGCAACAAAAAACTGATCTGGGTTAAAAATAAATGTATGTTTTATGAAATACTATTGCGAAATTCTAATATTTTTTAATATCAACTCTTTCTATTAATCAGTGCTCAATCAACAGTACATTGAAAATATAGAGCACAGTTCAACATCGATCCTTTGGTCGAAAAGGACAGCGGACACATCCTCAAACGAATAGCAAGATCCATCACAGTGCAGTTGTACAACATTTTTCTCCCTAAACCGAATTGTCTCTATCTACAAACCTTGGTACCCTGTCAGCCACACTCGGTAAACAGATCACCCCTCAACACCTCAACCCCTCAACCCCATGCTATATTGCATTTACCCACCACCGAGGGCATTGCCAATCAGATTCTTTTATACCTCGGCCAGGTTTCAACCCCAGGGATAAGCAGCAGGTGCCACTTAGCTTCTCAGGGATCCTCCAGCCCCCCCACCTCAGTCATAATCCATCCTATTTCTGTCCAACATCTGTGAATCAGTGGACAGTCCCACAGCAAGTGATAAAAGGTCCCTTCCTGTCCACATCCGCATTGACATAGTGGACTTTCCGCCCCTCCCAAGTGGTGCAACAGTGACCTGGAGTAATAAGTTGTATGCAAAATCTTCAGTTGGATCAGCCTAAAGCAAGACTGTATGGCCACTTCTCTTGGACCCTGCTTGGCTTCCACCTACTCCTCATCGTCTGGTGGGCTAAGATCCTCTCCCAGGCCGCATCCAATGGCCTCAATTGATCCGGAGAGCTATTCACCAGTTTGTTATATACAGCTGAGATTGCTTTATCAATTAAGGGGTCTGTCAATTGGTGGTCTTCCAGCGGGGCTGCCTCGGTCAATACCTCTCCCTCTAAGATGTGACCCCGCACTGCGTGACCCAGCTGTAAAAATCGGAGCCATTCAGTTTCCCCCAGGCCATAATCCTATTGGAGAGTAGCAAAGGAGACATAGGCCTGTCCCCTCCAGATGTCAAAGCAAAATACTAGGGGAGAGGGAGGATTAAGAGACTAGGTCGTCCTCCAAAGCTAACTGTACAACCAAGAATCCACGTTACTGGATTCGTAGACCTAGCTCGATTCGTGGCAACTAACCTGTGTGGTCAGTGGTGCCTGCCAAGAAAGAAAAATTTCTTTCTGGTGTCCCCTCACTCACCGGAGTTTCCTCACGGTGACATGCTTCATCATTGGGGCCCTCCCAATTCTCTACGAAAAGGGGCGTGCTGCGACTCACGGACTACGCAGGAGCACTTTTATGTGAGAAGACTATGTGTGGTACAACAAAAAAAGGGGGGGTTTATGGGGGTTATGATCTCATATTCTAATCCAACCCTTTCGTGAAAACCAAGGAAAATCAAGAAAGAGTTCTTCACGAACGTGAACAAAGATGGGTGTTCAAATTACGTACAGACACCAATGGATTGAATGATGATATACCATGGGGTGGGTTCACACATTAAAACTGCATACTCCAGTAAACCAAGCCTTAAAAGTTATCCACTTATAACTGCAGACAGGATAACCAGCGAATATATATGACTGTAAGTATGACTGTAACAACCTCTTGATTTTGGTCATCTAGTTGACCAAGTGACGATCCCTTTGGCGCCAAACTAACGAGTGCCTTTATCCAACTCCGCCCATCATAAACAAAGGGTTGGATTAGAATATGAGATCATAACCCCCATAAACCCCCCCCCCCCATTTTTTTGTTGTAAACCCTCTTTGTTAACCCCCCTTCTTTTGTTAACTTCCCAGTTAAGTTATCATCACCCGATGCCTTTTAATTATCTAGTACCAGACGGTATGGGCATAACAGTAATTGAAACCATCCACTATCAATGGGATAAAAACAGTACTGATCACAACAATTGACTGAGGCTAAGTGCATACGTGGGTTAGCTGTATAACTGATAGAGCGCGCGAGGCCACCCGACCAATAATTTCGCCGTTTCCAGCTTCGGGCCCATATACTTCAAATCACCATATACATTAACCAGGTGACTTCACGAGCTCTACCAATTTGTGTGTGTGCCCTACTAATGTTCCTCAGCGTACCTGACTTACCATCTACTAACACGGGTACCTAATGACCACAATGAATCAGGGAGCTAGCTGTAAAGGAAAGGCAACAAAATACAAACCCAACCAATAACATTCAAATACTGTGTAAAATGACCACGGACAACTGGAAGTTTTAAAATGTTTATCTAAAGTTCGTTATTTTCATTCATGAGGTATACAAGAATAAGGCATTCAATAACTAGGATAATGTAAATGATATAACTGTAGAGAAATAATGACAGGGTAATCATTGAAATACTGATATAAAATGCAACGGGAAAATACTATGCAATTCAGTAATGTTTAAGCATGGACAGACTATGCATGTGTAACTATAGGAGGGCCTATAAAGAGTAACACGCTAAGCTTAAAGTGAAGGGACCTTTAAACAGTCTAGGTAAGGAGGTTCTAGACCATATCAGAAAATGACAAACTGCAATGCAAAATATAATTTCTAACAAGTGAGATGACATGGGAACACGTTTATGAGAAAATTGCAAATGACTTTCAATAGTTGCGGAAAGACATGGAAAAATAACATATGCAAAGGGTAACTTTATTAAAGCAAAAGTCAGAAATTCAGAAGGTGCAAGGTTTAAGAATTTTCAGAGAAATATTTACCTAGACTGGTGTGGAAACCAAACCCTGGCCACGGCTCAGTTAAGGACAGGAAACCCTCAAGGAAGGATACCCCTCAAAGGACAGCAGGTGCAGAATGGACACCCAAGACAGGACAGGATACCCTCGGAATAGGAATCAGGACAGGACCCTCAAGACAGGACAGCAAACCCTCAGGACAGGACAGCAAACCCTCAGGACAGGACCGCTCAGGACAGGACCGCACCCGCAGTTTGGAAGCAACGCCTGCGCTCCACCCTCTCTGCAGCTATCGATCAAGACCCCGATTGGGTCAGCGAACTCCCAGCAAAGTGCTTCGCCAGCACCTTAAGGTTCAGTAAAACCTTAGTCTATAGTCAAATTCGGACAGAGTGCTCCGCAGCGCTCTGTATCTTCAGTCACCTATTGAGTGCGTTGGGTCAGTGACAGGTCAGCTAAACCAGACAAGTCGGACGACTTCCCTAGGTGAACCCAGGGTAGATATACCGTTTTGGGCAGTGTACCACCCCCCAAATGTTGCAAAGTGTCAGAATCCCTCAATTTGGATTGGTCCTAAGGTAGGATTTGGGTAACACACCAATCATAATACTCCATTTGTATGCCACATTAACATATTTTGGTACCGCCTAGCGAGATAGGGGTTCCCATGAGAGACTACACGGCAAACAGTAGCGCAACATTACAATGTAACATATAAGGAGCCACATTCGCTATTCTCGCAGGGCAGAGGTGACTTTCTCAGGAACATCTTGCCCATCACTGCCAACTGGCTGTGTTCCATCAGTCAAGGTCCACTGTGCCGCAGAAAGTTGCGCAGGCGCAGAAGGGACCTCCAATATGGCTCTCCTCTCTCTCAGACCCCCATTCCCCGCGGTACATGAAAAGTAAGCGAAAACAAATTAATACATAATAATGTCATCATGAAATCACATCACAGAGTTGTACTTTCAACTTATCATCATAAAAATATACTTAGGCAGTCTAAATGTTAGCAACATGGAGACAACAACAAGAGCAGTGGCACGAGCAGTACCACATTGGGCCAAGCTATGTATTACGCATGCGCATAATTTTCCCTCCAACTCTGCAGACGCGTCAGGACACGTGAGTGTAGCTGACGCATGCGCAGTAACTAAATACAAGCGGCGGCCATTTTAAGTGACTCGAGTAAATTATTTTAGTAAAACACATGTGCAAGCTTCTTAATCCTTATTCAAACTTAATATAAACGTTAGTAAGACGTACACTTGTTACCTTGTTACACATAAACGAGGTTCATGAGTACAGCAAGTCCGCAAAATATGCGAAGCTTTGCTTCATCAATCCCCTCTTTGATGATATTTACTATCATCACAAAAATATAAATGGAACCAGATGCCAACTTTCTTTCATACTTTATATAATTCTATCTCTTCCAGCAAGCGTTCCAATTTTTCTCTTTCAGTTTTGGTAGGGTGAGAAGTCTTCACCTTTTTGTATATCTGATCATTCACTTCCTCTAATTCGATCTCATCCACACTTCGTTTCACTCCTCTAGCATTCACTTGATGTTTTCTGGTGTGTTTGCGACATTTGCAACAGACAAAGATGAAGAATAGGATAAGACCTATAATTCCAATTGGCATCAGTACCTTAAACAATAAGCTTTTACCTAAGCTAGCAAGCCAATGACCTACATTTGAGAGACCATCTACCAGTCTCTTCCAGGCACTATCAACCTCGAGTGGTTTAAGTTCCTTTTCCAAATTAGTAATGTTTTTCACATATCTTTTGAGCTGTACACTTTTATCCGGAATATAAGTGCAACAATGTTGCGACTTCAACATCCGGCAGACTCCGCCCTCTTTCGCTAATAAGGTGTCAAGAGCAAGTCTGTTCTGCAAAACCATTGATCTAATCGCAACCATTTCGGTATTGACCAGCAGAAATCCATGAGCTGTGTCAGTAGACAACACATCCACTATAGTAGACAATTTGCAAATTCTGTGAGTGTTCAGAACCACTCCCACTCCAGGTATCAGTGCACTAAAAATACTACCCATAATTTCACCTATACTTTCTCTTTTACTACACACTAAGCCATTAGTATTTTCATTGCTTCCAGCAACTCCATTCACATGGTATATTTTCGGGAAGACAATGCCAAAATAGCAACTTCCATACCAGTGATCCGGCAATTTGAAATAAGCCTTGTCCCCACAAATATAATAAATTCCAGGAAACACAGGCTCTGACCCATTTTTGAAACCCCAACCCCCAATTACCTTGTAATTATGTTCGCATTCAGTGGAACCAATGAAAATGTTATTATAATAGCTAGTCCTCTCGCGGTGAAGACATAGCTTGCCTTTCTTTTCAAAATCCAGCAACAGAGCAGGACCCGCCCCACCAGAAGAGGTGCCTTCCATGTTCTCTGCCCATCTTGGCCTTTTCTGACTTTCGTCATTAGCCTTCTTTTGTATTTTAATTCTCCTTTTCTCTGCCATGTTTAGGAACACATTTTCCTGCTCAATAAATAAGAGTCAAGATTCGAGGTAGTAGGAGTTTCTGCAGGTTTATTACAGCATAAGGACAGGATCAGGACAACCTGCATAGGGTGACCCAGCAGCTGCTGGGGCTAGGTCTGGGATGAGCGTGCTAACATTTAATAACAAAACATTGACTTATATACATAGCGCGAACACATAGCATTACATTGCAGTAGGCGTAACAGTGGGTGGAGTAGAAGGCGTGACGCGTAGCAGTCGCGAAAGATAACAGTAAAAAGAGGTGTAACTGGGAGTATACATAGACATGTGATGCGAACGTAACAGAATATGTCATGAATGGGCGGAAACATAGGAGGGGGCTACCTAAGGAGCCGGGACCTCTAACCTAATGGTGCGCGAAAACTAGCAATGACGTGTTACTAGGAGAAGCTGGGGGCTACGAACTCTGTGCTAGGAGCAGAGACTAGAGTCTGGAGGGTCGGAGCGACATGTACCTAAACCCTATCTGGTATCTGATGTTTAGGGAACATGTTGATATGAACTAGAAGTCATGAGGGGAGAGGCTAACATGACTCTAAGACTGGACCATGCATTATTCTACATGTAGTGCGTGAAGAATATTAAATGACCATTAAATACAGTATTTCTCTAACGTGGAGCCGAGTAGGCTAGACAATGACGGAAACTATTGATGCAGTTCAGTAGCTTAGGAATGCAGAAGAGGAGGACTGAACTGATAGCTGGAACTATAACATACTTTTGGCAGACTCAGAGGCAGAGCCAAGCTGCACCGGGCACTGCGAGGCAGGAAGTAAGTGAAGGGTCGAGGATACAGGTGGGGGCTGTATCGCTCCTCAGCGAGGCTTTCAGGAGACAGGAGCTGAATCCAGGGTCCGGGCCCTTTTGAGGCCTAGAAACGGGGATTTTATAATGGAATAACGTGCACACTGAGAAACGTGGCAACATTACTTTACATAGGCCTGATATTCGTAGTATTCACGAGGACTGGAAACTAACATACTAGAGGTGGACACAACTGTAATTGCGTCTTTAATCAGAAATGGGGAATAACATATGCATATTGGTCATGCACACATAACATATGATGGATGAGGCGTAGGGACACAGAACATGGCAAAATTTACTTTTCCACAACGCAAGGAACAAGTCAAGTTATCTCTGTGTGCGTCTGCTATGTCAATGTTACCTATAGTCAGAAAGTAGTCTCCCATATATCTTATGGTGTCACTTTTGGTATGTACAGGATTCAAGTTCCCACGTATAGGAAGTTCAGAAAAGATCACGTCATTGTTAGAGTAATAATACTGTAACGGTCCTCTTTTGTAAAATAAACTAGCTAAAATACTACAGGAGATTCCATATGTCAACGGCAAGTGATGGTATGTCACGCCTTCAGCTACAGAAGTAGGTAGCTTCATGCAGACATAGCAATCTTCAATTTCCATAGTCTCTACATAGTGTATCAACAAGTTTGCGAAAACATTTAAGTGTGTCTTGTTCTTAACTCCATGATAATGTAGTCCTCCCTCATCTGATGCTTCTAAGTCTTGCTTTGTTTGTCTCAGTGCTCTCTCATGTCTTGCTACACTCTGTGTTGTCAGCTCCTCACTGTCAGTATTTACAATTTCAGTAGGGACAATGTTAGTATCTTTACTTACAGCAAAGGGAATAAAAATTGTTAGTCCTATCCAGATGACTATCAGTACTACTATACTACATATACACACCTTGCAGCACGTCTTGAAACGACTGCAACTAGGTCTACCATTCACAGTTGAATCAGACATTTCGGCTCAGAAGAAGTTTCTCGACCCCTCTTTGTGTCTTTACACAACTAGCTTACTTTGTGCAAATTCACGGTGGTTCGTCTTCTTCTTCAGCAGAGTACTCAGGGACGGGCTCTCCGTCGCTTACGTCAGTTATATCAAGATCTTCAAGTTCTTCCAAAACGAGTGTCCATTCAGGAGACTTGTACTTTTTATTTTGTCTTTTTATTCGCTCACTTCTTCTTTTGGAAGAGTTTTCCTCTTGTTCTGCTATTCGCGCACTTCTCCTTGCTTCTGCACGCTTTTCTTCCACCGTTTTTATCCTTAGCCTCAATTTCTTTACGAACCTAGGCTCAAGGTGCTTTCTTTTCTTAAGTCTTTTAGTGGGCACTTGGACCTCGCTTTCTTCCCTTATCCTCTTGTTCTCTTTAACATGTGGCAATTCTGCTTCACTTTCTTCTTCTTCCCCTATCTGGCTAGTTCCAGGGCTAGCATCTAGTTCTTCTGCCTGGTTACTAATCTGGCCTTGTTCAGGTATATTTTGTTTTTGGCTTTCGATTGTCTCTGTTTCTGTTTCTGTTTCCTGAACCCGTTCTTCTAACCCTATCTGATCCTGTTCAAGCACTTCGATCTCTTGATTTTCTTCTGCTCGAACTATTATTCTTTGTCTAGTCTGTCCCTTATCCACATCAGGAGTTAGTGGAGGCGTATCGAACACCCGTTCTGTCCCTGTCTGACCTTCTCCTTCCTCAGTTTTGATGTGAATCTCAAGAGGCTGAGGTTCTTCGCCTGTGCCTTGCTTTTCCTGACTAGTCCACTCTCTACCTTCGCAAAGTCGCTCTCTTGTTCGGATGGGATCTTCGGTCAGATCAATCAATGGTATCCACTCTTCTGGCCAAATGCTTGGCAGCTCGTCATCAGCTACTTCTGGCTCAGTTTCTTGGACCCCTTCAGCAGGCTGGATTCTGGGCAGTTCATAATCAACTACTCCTGGGCCAACATCTGTTGTTCCTGCAGCTTGACTGGTGCTGGGCTGTACGTTGTCAGCTACTTCTGGTCTGGCTCCTGCAGAGTCCTCTGCTGAACGCCCTTCTTCTTCAGGTTCCTGGTCTGCTAATACCTTCTGGGTGTGTCCGGCGTGGATCCACTGGGGAATACCTGCACACTTCACGGCAGTGGTTGTTACCAGGATTACTTGGCGCTTCTTTCCCCACCTTGGTGCCAGACAGCTTGACCGAGTGTGCTTCTTTATTTTGACCCAGTCTCCTGGAACCAAGTTGTGGAGAGGAGTCGTTGGATTGAGGATGCCGTCGTCTCCGATCTGGCGAGAGATAGAACGCACTTGGTCACCCAATCGTCTGCAGTACTCAAGCACCAAATCATCAGTAATACTCAACAGTTTGCTTCCTGGCACCCATGCTTGTCTCATCACTCTTCCCATAATGATTTCATGGGGACTTAGGCCTGTCTTGCGGTCAGGAACACTTCTCAGTCCCATCAGGACAAGGGGCAGGGCCTTCACCCAGTTCATGCCAGATGCATCGCACAGCTTTGCTAGTCTGTTTTTGATAGTTCCATTTATTTGCTCCACTACTCCAGAAGCCTCTGGATGATATGCACAGTGAAGTTTCTGCCTTATTCCAAAGGCCTTACAGAGTTCAGCCATTACTTCATTCTGAAAATGTCCGCCCTTATCTGATTCAATAATGAATGGAACCCCGAATCTAGGTATCAGTTCTTTTAGTAAACACTTGGCTACTGTCAGTGCGTCACTTTGGGAAGTAGGGTAAGCTTCTACCCATTTTGAGAATACGCAAACAATGACAAGGACATATCGCTTCCCCTCACAACGTGGCATGGTGATGAAATCAATTTGTATCCTTATAAAGGGACCCCCTGATCTCCCAATTTTGCTCAGTTCTACCATTGTCCTCTTGCCTGGGTTCATCTGTTGACATGACAGGCACCTCTGGCAGAGGGACTCTGCTACTTTCCTGAACTTTTTACTGTACCAAGTCTGTTGAAATACCAGAATCATGGCATCCCTACCAATGTGTGATCCCTCGTGTATTAATCTTGCCATTGTGCCAAGCAAGTGTCTGGGTAACACAGGCATACCAGTTGGGCCCAAGATGACACCATCCACACGTCTCGGTCTACACCCATCCTCCTTCCATTTCTCTCTTTCTTGCCATGGGGCCGACTCCTGCCACTCTCTCACTTCATCCCATGTAGGCACTTCTTCAAACACTTGAAGTTGGCAGCTGGCTCCGATTCCCCCTCGTTTAGGATTAATGATATAGTGATCTCTGGCGCACCATTGGGCCACTCGATCAGCAAAATCATTTCCCAGTGATACTTTGTCCATGCTCTTCTTATGAGCAACGCACTTTACCACTGCCAGTTCCTTTGGTAACTGGATAGCCTCTAAAAGGTCATGAACAACTTTTCCATTTCGAATGGGGGTACCTGAGGAAGTCAGGAATTCCCTCTGTAGCCACAATTGGCCAAAGTCATGCACAACACCATAACAGTACTGACTGTCAGTGTATACTGTTATGCGTATGTTTTTCCCAATTTGGCAAGCTTTTATCATAGCGATCAATTCGGCTACTTGTGCAGACTTTATGTTATATAGATAACCTGCTTCTTCAATTTTGGTTAAGGAGACTACAGCATAGGCAGCACTCAGGCCTCCTAGTTCATGTCTTAGACAGGAACCATCCACAAATAATTCCATGTCATGCACTGGCAATGGAGTTTCTTTAATGTCTGGGCGTGGTTTGGTGCTGAACTCTGTCAGATCAAGGCAGTCATGTTCATCATCATCCCCCCCTTCCATATCCATGGGGTCGGGCAGTAAGGTGGCAGGATTCAAAATACCGCACCTAACAATGCTTACATTTGCAGCACCCACAAGAATCCTCTCGTATTTAGTCAGCCGACTAGGGGTGAGATACTGAGTTTTTGTTCTGGTCAATAAAATCACCACTCCATGCGAAACATACACAGTCACAGGATGTCCCATGACAATGGACTCACTTTGTTCCAAACTTGCGCAGGTAGCAGCTACTGCTTTCAGACAACCTGGTAACCCAGCAGCTACTGGATCCAAGGTGGCAGAGAAATAGGCCACAGGCCTTCTGGTCGTGCCATGTTCTTGAGTCAGGACTGACAATGCGCAATTATCGCGAGTGTCACAGAATAGGGCAAACTCTTTGGAATAATCTGGCATCCCCAATGCAGGGGCTGTACATAGACAATCTTTCAATTTTGTGAAGGCCATTAGGCTTTCATCGTCCCATTCTACAATATCTGGCATTCCTCTCTTGGTCATTTTTATCAAAGGCCTGGCTAAGACTGCAAATCCCAGAATCCACTGCCTGCAGTATCCTAGTACGCCCAGGAACATTCTGATCTCTTTTTGAGTACGGGGCAACTGCATCTTTTGAATTATTCTCACCCTTTCTGATGTTACTTTTCTGACGCCCTTTTCTATCTGGTGTCCTAGATATTTCACTGATTTTGCACAAAACTGTAGTTTGTCAGGGGCCACTTTATGTCCTTTCTCGCACAGGTGATTTAGTAGGGCAATGGTGTCAACTACACAGTCCCTATGACTTTTAGACGCCAGTAGAAGGTCGTCTATGTACTTCACTAGGACAGAGTTCCCAGGTAAGATCAAAGTTTCTAGACATTTTTTCAAGATCTGATTAAAGATAGAGGGGCTCTCTGTATACCCTTGAGGGACCCGGTTCCAACAGTACACGTGACCGTCGAAGGCAAATGAGAAAAGAAATTTGCTGTCGGGGTGCAAGGGTATCGAAAAGAATGCATGACACAAATCAATCACAGTGAACCACTCAGCATCCCAGGGAATCTGATACAGAATCACTGCAGGGTTCGGGACAATAGGGCAGCAGGGAACTACAATTTTGTTTACCTTTCTCAGGTCCTGCACTACTCGGTACTTGCCACTAGGCTTCTTGATGCCCATAATCGGTGAGTTGCATGGGCTACTCATTACTTCCTGTATGATGTTTCCTTCTAGCAATTTTTGTATTTCCAGTGTAACACCGGCTCTCACTTCAGCATTCATTCGGTAGGGCTTGGTGTTAGGGTATACTGCATTGTCCTTGATGGCTATCTGTATGGGGTCTACATCCTTCATTAATCCTACATCTTTTCCAGTAAAATCCCACACCTCCTTCACTGCTTCTTGGAGTTCTTTGGGCAAGTCCTGCAAGGTCAATCGTTTAATTTCTGAGTCAGGTCTGAGCAACAATAATTTATAAATGCCATCTTCATCCGGGGTCTGAATTTCAACACCCTTTGGTGTGCAAAAGATAGTACAGTTCATTTTGCACAGCAAATCACGACCCAGTAGATTCACTGGACTGGTGTCACAGACGACAAATCTATGCATTTGTTTAAAATTTCCAATTGAAATCTCCATTGGCTCGGTAACAGGAGTACTAATCAATTGATTAGATACACCCACTACTTGGATATTTTCTCCCGAGAGGGGTAGGTTTGGAACGTCCACTGTTCTTACAGTAGAACGGGTAGCGCCAGTGTCCAACAGAAAGTTGACATCATTTCCGTCAACCTTTCCTTCAATGTATGGTCCGGACTGGTCTACCGGCAAGGAAGCGCCAAGCACGCACTCCTCGTCCTCCCCTCTCAGGCCCCGTCAGTACTGGTCATCACAAAGGAAGGTATCATTCAGCAGATACTGCGAAGTTGCTGCATTTCTGTTCTCACCGCTTTCCCAAACTTCTATCTCATCACCCTCTGCCTGTGTTCCCCTGTATACTTGCTTTGGTGCTCGGGGCACCTGAACTGTTTTTACCTGTGGTTGAGTCTTTCTTGGTCTTTCTTTCTGCGTCTGTGGAGTTAAATCAGGTGTTTTGGCGTTATCATCTATCAAATAGGGACACTCGTTACGCCAGTGTCCAATTTCGCCGCACTGATGGCAGGGAAATTTCTTCATAGCCTCTTCCCTGCTAAATTTGGGCCGGGGCTTTCCTCCACCCCCACCCCCAGGACCTTTGTTCTCAGCATTTTTAACCAGGTTACTCAACTGCTTTTCTTGCTGTTCTGCGAGCTTCACCTGAGCCCACATCACCTTTTCCTTGAGAGCCTTTTTCTTTTCTGCCATCTCGTCCTCGCAGTACTTTGCGTACCGCAGGACCTCATCTACCTTTTTGGAGTGCCAACAGATTTTATTATCTTTTATCCACTGACAAATTTCGGGTCTTAAACCATTTACAAACCTGTAAATAAAATGCGTCATGTCTTTCATCTCAATGTTATCGATACCACTGTATGTTTTGAACACCTGCAATAACCTCTCATAGAAGGAGGGCACTGTCTCCTCTCTTTCCTGCGTTGTTCTATCTATTCTGGTCCAATCAGTTTCCTTTGCTGGCACCTTTTCTTTCAAGTACTGAATTACCTGCTCATATTTTCCCATGACTTCCTTCGATGGCTCCCCTGTTTCTTTATTTCTTGGGTACTCTTCACTAGGCCAGGCTATGGCTATTTTACACTGGGTCCATAGATCTACCGGGACTACAATATCGAAAAATCCATCCAGGTCTTTCCACAGGCATTTTTGCACCTTCACGAACCTTTCCACCTGCCGGTACTATTCAACTGGTTTCTCGCGCAGTTTCGGGAAATCGTTCGTAAAGGACACAATATCCTGTCTGGACCATGGGACATGTACATACTTCCCACCGGGTACTTCGCGCATGGGGCATAACTGTTCGGGTTTTTTTACTTCTCTCAGAGGGAACTCAGGGGTTGCTTGTCTGGATCGGGCCTCATCTTTTTTCCGCGCCCACCTCATTTTCCATCTTTCCACGTCTCCTCATTTTTGCAAAACTGCAAGTAACTCTTTAATCTGCAACTTCCTTCCTGACACATTCAAGTTTTCTAAATCCTTGTCTGAGAACTCAGCTCGGTATGGTTTCTGCAAGGGCTTCGATCTAGAAATATCTATCCCCATACTGGCTGCGGTGTCTGTCAGTTTCTCGTGGAGCACTCTAGTACTCCGGGTAAGGCTTTTACACATAAACAGCAATTCTTCTTCCGAATAAGTATTCAATCTATCTAATCCCACATTTCCTGCCATTAATTCCTCTATTTCTACCCTCAGCTTGTAGAGGTCTAAAGGTTTCGTTTGCGGAACCTGTTTTTCTAGTTCCCGACTCCAAATTTCAATTTCTTCCGGAGTTACCAAAGAGACATTCCTAGTACCTGTCGCTGATTCCATTTTAATTTCTTTCGCATTAAAAGGGTTATGCCTCTGCTGCATCCCTTTTCCGGTCTGTTTGTTGGGCAAGTCCAGGAACGCAACTTCAGACTCACACTCACTGGACTGATCATCTATGATTATCGGTTCCTGTCTCGGGGGTGCCATGACTGGGGTAATAACTGGAGTAATCGGATTTCCCTGACCATTTCCGTATAACGGAACCACTGGTCCAATAGTTACTGGAATAGTCAATGCCTCAGGACTGGTATTTAACTGGGAGATTTTCTGAATTATTTCTGTCCTTTGTCTAGCTAGAGCCTCTTGCTCCTTTTCCACTAGTATCCTTCTTAAAGTCGTGTCATGCAATATCTGTGGGGTCAATGGAGGAGTAAAACTCGGGGCAGTAGGATGCGTTTCACTTGGTCCCCCACCATAATTTGGTTTCGGGAATAAAGTTCCGGTGTTAAAAGACCTGCGCTCTTCCTCATATGGAGGCTGTACAAAGGGCAGTCCTGAACTTGATGGTTTCTCTTCGTTTTCATACATAGGTCTGGGATGGAACACTTTTGTACGTGAATATTTTTCTTCCTGGCTCGCGGGCACCCTGGGATACATATCCCTTACCTCCACCGGTTCCGGTTTCTCAAAATAGGGCAATACTTGACCACCCCCTCCCAGTCCTAGGGATCTGTCCTCCTCCTTAAGGAAGTGGCGTCGGGGAGCATCTCCTACACTGGAAGGTCGGGTTCCCTCATTATAAGGTGGCGGACTTCTGGTACAGATTTCATCTATCAATTCATCATCTGACTCCCCAGGGGCCCCCCAATGCTTACACTTTTCAGTACCTTTCTCACCCGCTGCAGGGTTATGACATGCTGGCATCATGGGAAACAGACCCTCAACAATCATGCTCTGCCTCCACTGTTTCATCCTTTTGTCCCTGGACTCCTGTTTCAGCCTGGGGTACCACTTGGTCAAACCCTTGTCCATTCGGGGTCTTTCTCTTTCAAAAGCCTCAATCTCCCATTCCTCTAATGCCTCATACTGCGTTAGTCTCGGTCTGGGATGCAGTTCATTCATTCGGGTTCTTAAATTAAATAAGATCCTACCATTGAAAGTACCTTCCAACGGAAAAGCCAATACTCCGTCATCTTTTGTGTATTTCACCCAATTCTCCAACCACACACAGGTGTTGTACCCTCGGTCAAGCATCATGAATGAGGCGGGAGTATTGGGTGGTGGGACAAGAACACCTTCTCTAGATTTAATTGGTTTGTCCGTTTTGAAATAATTTTTCACCTTACTTACAAGGGACAATTTTCTCTTAGTTCCGTACATAATATCGTATCTATTAGTCTTCCACTGATCCCTTTCAAACCCTAGGTGCCTTGGATCAGGTCTAGTTCCTGTAGTCTGCGAGTGCCACATACGACTTCTACGCTTAATTTTGTTTACAAACTACCTCTAATCAGAACGCGCCTTGCAACGTCGTGCGACCAATGGGGTGCACGCGTTCAAATAGTTTCGACCAATGGGTGCGCGGCCCCTTCGTGAGACAGGTCTCACTCCTCGGCGCTTCACCCCTCCTTTACAATTCCAGCCCCGCTACCCGCCCGCTGCTTCTACCAATCCCAGCGCGGCACGGAGTGACGTCAGAGACGCTTCGCGGCTGACTCCCTCCCTTCACAAGGTAACGGAAACTTTCTTTCTTTCTAAAGTGCTCAGTGCTTAGTTATTCAACAACGAATACACATTCGCCACAGTGCTCAAGTGTCTAGACAGAAAGCTTTCTTTTACTGCAAGTAAACTACTTCCATTTACTTTTCACGCGTTGCGGGTAGATCTCTTCCGCCTACCCTTCACTCTAGCATCGGTGAACCTGTTATTCCCCTAAACTCATCCACTTCTCCGGGATATATCTGAGTCTAAGGTTTCCCAGCGGACCCCTCTGCTTTCACCCAAGCTCCGAGGAACCTGCTACTCTTCCGATGTGACCCTTACTAGGTTACGCCACTATGGGAATTTTGCCAATGAACCTCGTTACTAACATTTATTCACACATGTATTCAGAAAAACCCTAGTTAGTGCTTCCCGGTTATCCTAACCTGCACCTAACTTTCCTTAAGCCTGTGACCTCAGGACAATGGATTCTATTCACCACTTGTCCTTTCAATTTCCCGGGGAGTTCCAGACGACATATAACAATTACGAACGCATGGGTTAATACATATATCAATATAACAGTAAGAAAACAGTTTAAAACATTTCATGAATTTTCAAAGCAAACATTTCAAGTGGGTGATCAGTCCTCCCGAAGTGCCTACTCTTGTAGCAGCATCGATATACTAGCAGCTTCCGACTTAACTAGTCTAACTAGTCCTACCTTACCTTTAGCTAGTCCCTAACCATCCTCTGATCTACCAGAAAAACTGATAGAGCGCGCGAGGCCACCCGACCAATAATTTCGCCGTTTCCAGCTTCGGGCCCATATACTTCAAATCGCCATATACATTAACCAGGTGACTTCACGAGCTCTACCAATTTGTGTGTGTGCCCTACTATTGTTCCTCAGCGTACCCGACTTACCATCCACTAACACGGGTACCTAATGACCACAATGAATCAGGGAGCTAGCTGTAAAGGAAAGGCAACAAAATACAAACCCAACCAATAACATTCAAATACTGTGTAAAATGACCACGGACAACTGGAAGTTTTAAAATGTTTATCTAAAGTTCGTTATTTTCATTCATGAGGTATACAAGAATAAGGCATTCAATAACTAGGATAATGTAAATGATATAACTGTAGAGAAATAATGACAGGGTAATCATTGAAATACTGATATAAAATGCAACGGGAAAATACTATGCAATTCAGTAATGTTTAAGCATGGACAGACTATGCATGTGTAACTAGAGGAGGGCCTATAAAGAGTAACTCGCTAAGCTTAAAGTGAAGGGACCTTTAAACAGTCTAGGTAAGGAGGTTCTAGACCATATCAGAAAATGACAAACTGCAATGCAAAATATAATTTCTAACAAGTGAGATGACATGGGAACACGTTTAGGAGAAAATTGCAAATGACTTTCAATAGTTGCGGAAAGACATGGAAAAATAACATATGCAAAGGGTAACTTTATTAAAGCAAAAGTCAGAAATTCAGAAGGTGCAAGGTTTAAGAATTTTCAGAGAAATATTTACCTAGACTGGTGTGGAAACCAAACCCTGGCCACGGGTCAGTTAAGGACAGGAAACCCTCAAGGAAGGATACCCCTCAAAGGACAGCAGGTGCAGAATGGACACCCAAGACAGGACAGGATACCCTCGGAATAGGAATCAGGACAGGACCCTCAGGACAGGACAGCAAACCCTCAGGACAGGACCGCTCAGGACAGGACCGCTCAGGACAGGACCGCACCCGCAGTTTGGAAGCAACGCCTGCGCTCCACCCTCTCTGCAGCTATCGATCAAGACCCCGATTGGGTCAGCGAACTCCCAGCAAAGTGCTTCGCCAGCACCTTAAGGTTCAGTAAAACCTTAGTCTATGGTCAAATTCGGACAGAGTGCTCCGCAGCGCTCTGTATCTTCAGTCACCTATTGAGTGCGTTGGGTCAGTGACAGGTCAGCTAAACCAGACAAGTCGGACGACTTCCCTAGGTGAACCCAGGGTAGATATACCGTTTTGGGCAGTGTACCACCCGCCAAATGTTGCAAAGTGTCAGAATCCCTCAATTTGGATTGGTCCTAAGGTAGGATTTGGGTAACACACCAATCATAATACTCCATTTGTATGCCACATTAACATATTTTGGTACCGCCTAGCGAGATAGGGGTTCCCATGAGAGACTACACGGCAAACAGTAGCGCAACATTACAATGTAACATATAAGGAGCCACATTCGCTGTTCTCGCAGGGCAGAGGTGACTTTCTCAGGAACATCTTGCCCATCACTGCCAACTGGCTGTGTTCCATCAGTCAAGGTCCACTGTGCCGCAGAAAGTTGCGCAGGCGCAGAAGGGACCTCCAATATGGCTCTCCTCTCTCTCAGACCCCCATTCCAAGCGGTACATGAAAAGTAAGCGAAAACAAATTAATACATAATAATGTCATCATGAAATCACATCACAGAGTTGTACTTTCAACTTATCATCATAAAAATATACTTAGGCAGTCTAAATGTTAGCTACATGGAGACAACAACAAGAGCAGTGGCACGAGCAGTACCACATTGGGCCAAGCTATGTATTACGCATGTGCATAATTTTCCCTCCAACTCTGCAGACGCGTCAGGACACGTGAGTGTAGCTGACGCATGCGCAGTAACTAAATACAAGCGGCGGCCATTTTAAGTGACTCGAGTAAATTATTTTAGTAAAACACATGTGCAAGCTTCTTAATCCTTATTCAAACTTAATATAAACGTTAGTAAGACGTACACTTGTTACCTTGTTACACATAAACGAGGTTCATGAGTACAGCAAGTCCGCAAAATATGCGAAGCTTTGCTTCATCATAACCACATAGAACAAGATGTTTCTTTTAAAATTACCTGATCTGGCCACATTGGTAACCCTGCATAGGTTAAGAAGAAAGCATAGAAATAACTTCAAATTTCTGCAAAGTTTTGAATCTAAATATATTTATTCGTTACCCTACGATATTTTGATTTATGTAAGCGTTTCGAGTCATTTTCGACTAATTAACGTAACCATTCAATAGCAGTCTCGAACCGCTCCTTCCAGGAGCGCCTGCCGACTGACATACACCCAAGATGGCCGCCATCGATATGCGGTCTAGTGGCCCGATGCCTCATCCCGGAAGCTCGCTTCCTACTTAACAACGCGAGCTCCGGTCACCGGGTAAGATGCGGTCCGTGAGGGGAGCTGTCTGTAGGTATTTCCTCGCGTTTTCACCTAGAAGGAAGTAAGTAAAGCGTTAGATAGAACCAAACCATTATAGAAATGGTGATTTGTTTAGACATGAACTCAGGCTACGAATACTTACCGAAGTCTTTCTCTCCACCTGTCCCATTAACCCGAATCGGCAAAACCAGCATTGAGTCCATGAAGGTGACAACGAACCCTTAAAGAGACCATGAAGTGCCATTGAGCACAGCATCAAGTAACTATTATAAAACAGTTATTTTCTGGCTAAAACTGTAATTATGCTTATATGTGTTATATGTGTCTATCGTCCTGGTCACATTAAGTCCTGTCTTGTTTATTTGTGTGAATTCACAAACCACTTGTTTTGTAAAATACCATAGAGTATTGCGCAATCTGAGAGCCTGCACGCACCACTATGGTGCAAACCTACACCATGGTATGCAGCGTTTAGAACGCAAGCATTACCACGGAATACCTTTACAACGCGGGCGTAACAACGAAAGTTGTTACCACGCATTGCGCTGGGGGGCGCTCAAGGATAGTAAATGATTTAATTTACTATCCCAACACCTTCCCTACTATCCACGGGGACTGATGTTGGAATAGTAAATTAAATGAATCAATTTTGCGCCCCCCAGCGCAATGCGTGGTAACAACTTTCGTTGTTACGAACGCGTTGTAAAGGTACGCGTTGTCAATGTATGCGTTCTAACGTCATACATCCCTTCACCATAGCACACGAGGCGTGCGTCATGAGAAGACACGATGTGGTTCTCCTCATAAGGGAGCCAAAAAAACGCTACTAATGTTGTGCTTTTTATTCACAGTTTTTGGAAAAGCCAAAAAAAGTATGTATTCTATTAGGAACGCATGCTTTATTTTCTTGTAATTATTTTTAATATCACAGTCTAATTAATAGACCCACCAGTGGCATATGTAGGGCTGGTCCCTACATGGTCCTGAAGAAATGCTAGGGGTAGCATGAAACATGTCGACCTTCACTGAGCCAATCCCCATTATAGGTTGGCTATTCGTGATTTCACCCCATTTTTAATATACCTGACTAGGAGCAAAATAAAGTTATTGAGGCCCACTAATCACGGTATTCTTAATCCACTCACACCCACTCCATCACCTTGCACCACACTGAGGGCCAGATGTAGGTAATAAAATTTTTACCACCTCTTAAATACCGTTTCACACCGACTCGGTATTACCGAGTAGGAAAATGAGATGTAGGTAACAATGCCGGTAACAAATACCGACTCGGAATCAGTCGGTAATCGGAAACGGTATTTACCGACTCGGAATATACCTACACGGTAAAATCCGAGACGGAAAAACCCAAACTGATCCACCGGTGCCATGGCCCATAGGAATGAATGGCAACTCCCGACCCGGAAAATACCGAGTCGGTAAAAACCGACCCGGTATTTACCGTGTCGGGAATATCCGTCGAAGATTTTGAAACTGACAAAAATGTGTGCCTGTGAACCAATCAGGTACTCCAACCACACCCAAATCCAAAGCCACAGGGGAACTAACCAATCAGATCCAAGCACCACACCCCAGTACCTTGGACAGGCCACGCCCATGCAGGTGCAGAAACCAACAGTCAGGAGAGCAGGAGGACAGAGTGTGGAGCAGCCTTTCCTGAGACAAACAACACTGCAAGATGGAGAGCCAGGAGGCACAGAGAGATGCTGCAGAGCGCAAAAGGAAGCAGAAGTTCAGCCAGGAGGAACTGCAGGTGCTAATTTCGGAGATTGTCAGACATTATGGCAAAATTTTTGGAAAGCAAACTCTGCATGTTGCTGAATCAATCAAACGCAGCACCTGGTTGGACATACAAGGCAAGGTAAATGCCATTGGTGTCACCCACCGTGACCTTGAAGACCTAAATAAACGGTGGTATGACATCCGCATTATCACCAAGAAAAAACTTGCTGCCCACCGCAAGGAAAGTGATGCAACAGGGGGAGGAAGAAACAGAGCCCCCAGACTCACCGACATCGAGGAGATGGTGGCATCCACCCTTGAGAAGGAATGCATTCACGGCATCGGAGACGCTGACAGCTCAGCAAGAGGAGCTAAGAAACCAGGTAAGATGCAAGAACATTATCATTTACCCATTTACCTATTCCCCTCACAGGACAAATCAGACTCCACAACAGGTTTAACTAATGTCCTGCAATGCATCCTGGGAAATGTAGTCATGTGTAGATACCTCAGAGCAGTCAGCGTGCATTGCAGCAAGGGGAGCAACAGACAACTAGCATAGGCAAATGAGAGACAGGCAAAAGTGCAATATAAGTGTATTTAATCTCATGACACAGGTGAACAACATCACTGACACAATGTCCATGTCTGTCCACAGGAGAGTCAATGCGCAGCACAGCAGAGGTTAGAGAGAAGAGGAGGGAAGGAGCCGGACCGAGCACATCTCACGGAGGGAAGGACCAAGAGCAGGCAGCCCCGATACCTGAGGAGGCAACTGCAGAAAATCCACAATCCCCTCTCCTATTCGGTAGTCAGGACACAGGAGCGGCTGAACAATCACCCACCCCCACATCACCATCCCCAGTGCTGGGAAGAGTAAGGTGCCACGATGTGCCCCCTCGCAGAATACTGCAAACATCATCGGAGGAGGAGGTGGAGGGTGACACACAGGACAGAGGCAACACCGAGCAGCAGCCCAGTCCCAGAGTCACGCGGGCCAGTGTCCGAGGGTGACGGCCACGGGAGGTAGAGGATGTGCGGCAAGTTCAGGGTGTCTTCTGCGGACTGGAGGCCACCATGGTGAAAGTGCAGCGCCTGCAGGCAAAAGCGATGATGGGGGTTCAGAGGCAGGCACGCACAACAAATACAAAACTGGAAGCAGTAGGCAAGGGCATAGGGGAAATGGCAGAAAGCATGCAATCTATGGCGTCAGGAATATCTGATATTACACAGTGCATGACTGTCCTGTGTGACAAGTTGGACAGGGACCATTTAGAGAGACGCAAGGCCCGTGTGGATGTGCGACAGCAAACCAAGGCCCTGAACAGGTTTGCCACTGCTACCACTGTGCTGTGCAGACGGTCAGTGACGATGCAGGATGCCATAGTGCAGTGCTGCAACAATTTAACGGAAGGTATGGCCAGGATGACCTCTGCTATGGAGCTCGTGCTCGCGCATCAGACTGGCACTGGAGGCGACACTTGTGCTGCCGAAAGCGAGGGGTCCACCAGCAGGAGTGGTGCAAGCACTCCTGTGCATGACTTACGGAGGAGTGGCAGGCGTCGGGGAAGTGTGACAGGCCAGAGTGAGAACATTGATTCACAGCCACAGCAGCCCCGCCCTGTGGCCCGTGGCCACAAACAATGACTTTGCCCTCCACCCAAGGCTGTAGTCACGGTGGTGTTAACCGTGACAACACACTCATGGAGTGCTTGATATAGTGAGCCCAATGTGAGCTAGCAATGCTGTGGCGTAGTGAATATTAAACTACTTACACAAAGTTACATTCATGCCTGTGTCTCTTTACTCACTCAGAAATATTGTTGTGTAACCTCTTCCCGTCTCAGTCTCCCATCTGTAGCTGCTGCTGCCACTGTAGCTTGGGGCTCTGCCTCCTCTGGGTCGTCATCAATGTCTCTCCAAAACAATCGAGGAAGTGAAGAGGTACTGATAGAATCACCCTCCAATCAGATATGCATAAACAAAGAGATTCTATCAATGTGTAGTGATTTGAATTTTTATATATTCATTTTTGTGGGTAGTGAAAATATAGTAAATAGACTCTCTCTTAGGGTGATAAAGATGAGAGCACAATGTGCTTTTTAAAATACCCCTCACACACTAAAAAAAATCCAGTAGTGTCATGCTTCATCATTGGGGTCTTCCCGTCCCTCTATGGGGCGGGGCGTGCTACGACCTGACCGACTACGCGGGAGCACTAGTATGGTGACAAGGCTATGTGATAGTGCAAAGTGAGTGATATCAGTGAAGTGTAGGGACCTAATAATGTTTTGGAATTAAAAAAGGTTAAAAATCCTCTGGCTAGTGGAAAAAAACAATTTATTCACTTCCCTAGCTGGGGACGTTAAGAAGGGGGTTTTGAGGTAGAGCAATTAGCTACAACCTGGTCTACATGTTTCGTAGGCAGTCCCCTACTGCCTACTCATCAGGACCTTCTAATGGTCATAGCTACATAGCTACATAGCACCTGGACATGAGGTGGGATGGCATGGGCCCTGGGTGTTGGGTGGTCCAGGAGTGGGTGTAGGTCCCTGATCAGTTGCTTGATGGTGTCTGGGTGTAGCCTGTACCTCTGCAGTATTTCAGGCTCTGTCAGTTGGAACAGTGTTATCCTCTGCCTGTACACTTGTTCCTCCCTTAGCCATTCTCTCTGTCCTGCTGCCTGTAGTCTCTGCCGTCTTGCTATGATGTAAAAAGCCGCCATCATGGGTCTTGAGGTGCATTTTGGGACTTTTTTTATAGCCCTCCCTTGGTTACGACCTGCTTTCAATCCATGGTAAATACCGACAAAAAAATACCGTTTTTCTGCAGAATCGTTATTTTTGGGCTTACCTACATCTCCAAGGGCAATTATTACCGTTTCTTATTTTCCGAGTCGGAAAATACGAACTCGGTATTTATGTATACGGTAGAATCCGACACGGTAATTTTACCGGGTCATTATTACCGAGTCGGTATGTTTCCGACTCGGGTTTTCAATAATCGGAAATTAATGGCCTCCTACATCTCATTTCCTGGATTCTGGTCGGTAACGGCCGATTTTACCGGTTTTCGGCCGTTACCGGCCGGTAAACGCCTACCTACATCTGGCCCATAGTCTTCTCACATAAAAGTGCTCCTGCGTAGTCCGTGAGTCGCAGCACGTCCCTTTTCGTAGAGAATTGGGAGGGCCCCAATGATGAAGCATGTCACCGTGAGGAAACTCCAGTGAGTGAGGGGACACCAGAAAGAAATTTTTCTTTCTTGGCAGGCACCACTGACCACACAGGTTAGTTGCCACGAATCGAGCTAGGTCTACGAATCCAGTAACGTGGATTCTTGGTTGTACCCTCCAGATGTCACCCAGTCCTTCCAGGCCAATTAATTTCCATGTTGTGAAGCCCAGTAACTCCTCCACCCCCTGAAAAAGGTAGCTGTCCCAAAGTGGTGTCATCTTTGTCATTATACTCTCCCAACCCAGACATCTTGTGGCCTCCCCCACGCCCTCACCACTGTCTGTGTATGGAAAGGCCGACTCTGCTCCATCTTTCTACGGTATGGGGGGTATTCCCTGTCGTCATGGCCATTCTGTTTACCCTAGAAGCTGGATCTACTCGATCTCCAAATACCCAGTCATTCACTGTGACTAACTGGGCGGCCGAATAATATTTCTTGATATCAGGCACGCCAAATCTCAGTCGTAAACTCCTCTCTGCATCTTTTGTAAGGCTATATGGAAAGAATTACCATTCCACTGCAAAATCTGCAATTCTAAGTTTATCTTTTGAAAAAAGTCTTGCAGGATTTGGTAGGGCATATTTTGCAAAATACATAGCAGACGTGGGAGAGTTATCATTTTTAAAATGGCCGCTAGACCCATCAGTGAAAGCGTAAACGTCTGCCAAAGCTGGCCATCTCTGCGAAATCAGTCAGAAGGTAGCTGTCCCAAAGTGGTGTCATCTTTGTCATTATACTCTCCCAACCCAGACATCTTGTGGCCTCCCCCACGCCCTCACCACTGTCTGTGTATGGAAAGGCCGACTCTGCTCCATCTTTCTACGGTATGGGGGGTATTTATTAGTGATACTGACATGCCTTGGTTTTGAAGACAAGACAAGGTTGCCCCTTGTACCCAAATCTATTTGCTTTGGCCCTTGAGCCATTAGCCAAAGCAAATAGATTTGGGTACAAGGGGCAACCTTGTCTTGTACACTTTAAGATGGAAAACAATCTTGGACAACGTGTACCCGGGCCAGCAGATCTGCTTAGAGAAGCTTGACACATCCAATAAACTTAGACCCAAAACCAAGGCATGTCAGTATCACAAATAAATAGCTCCACACCACGCTATCAAAAGCCATTTTATTGTCTAGGGACAGAAGAGCTGCTGGTTCTGTTAAAGAGGATTCCGTCATGTGCATGAATCCATATAATCTTCTCAGGTTTAGTTGTGCCCCCTATGCGGCATACATTTTGGATTGATCCTGATGCTTCAGAGATGAAATCACTGTTCGCAAGTGAAGCAACAGGGCTTTGGCCAATGCTTTGGTCTCATAATTAAGCAACGAAATTGGTCATGTAAACAACATTCTGGCTTTGGCTTGCGCTCTTCAATGATTACTACTATAACCGCTGTTCATTGATCCCCTGGTAGGGTGCTGTCTTTCCTAGCTCCCTGAAACATATTCAATAGGTGTTCAGCTGTTTTGTCCATCATGCACTTGAAAAACTCCACAGGTAGGGCTGTTTGGCCCCACCGGTTTCCCTGATTGCAGTGTTTGTGCCACTGTGCTCGGTTCCTCTACTGTCAGGTCTCCTTCTAGCATTCCGAGGCCTTCTGCCATCAGCCCTCAGAAATTCCTCACAGTCTGCACCTGACATCTCAGATATGGGCGTATACAAAGCCTCATAATAAGAAGCGAGTGCCTTCGCGATTGTGTTTTCGATGGCATGCCTCATCCCCTCCCCATACACTATTTCTGGAACACATCTACGTTCACCATCCTGTTTTTCTAGCCAGGCTAGCAATTTACTAGCTTTATTTCTCACATCATAAAAGCGGTGCCAGGTGGTCAGTGCCTGAGCCCTGGCAAAATTTGCTATCAAGGCCCTCAACTCGTACAGTCGTAATCTTAATTGATGTCTAATGAGGTTGAGGCCATCTCCCTCTCCGCAATACAGGCCTCTAAGTGAGCAATGTCATGCTCCAATGAAATGGCTTTCAGTTTTTTTTCTTCCCTAATCCTCCCCAGTTGGGCTTTGCCCTGGCCTCTAATCAATGTTTAAAACCCTTCCCACATCACTACAGGTGAACTCACTGACACCAGGTTTTCCTTAAAATAATAACTCCGCCTGTTCCATTATTCTCCATTTAAATTTCTTATCTTTGAGGAACCACTGGTCAAACTTAAGGACATAAAATGTGGTCCCTAACCAGACCTTTGAGCTCCACTCCAACTGGTGAGTGATTCGATACTCCCCGTGCTACATGTATGTCCCTTTTAAATTCACCCAAGTGGGTGGTCTGTGTAATCAAATAGTCCAAGTGAGCCAGGCTCCGGTGTGCTGCCAACAAGTGAGTAAATTGCCTTGTACTCTGGATGCTGTTTTCGTCATATGTCATCCAGGCCCATAGCCTAGTAGAAATCTCGCAGTGGGCCTGGGTTCCAGCCTCCCCCTCCCCAACATCCAAGTTTATGTTGATCACATAATTCATATCCCCTCCAAAAACAACTTTCCTTCTGGTAGTTACAGGAGCAGGGTCCAAACAGAGCAAACATTAATGCATTTTAGTTAGGGAGTGTATATATACTGAACAGAGGTTAAGGGTCTGCCCCTTTCACTTCCCACTCACCGCTACATATCTACCCAGAGAATCGTTCCATGTCTTCATGGGTATAAAGGGCAGTGCCTTCCTGTATAAGACACCAACCACCCCCCCCCTCTCCCCTCCCCCCCCAGGAACCGGCTGTGTAACCCTCATGAACCGTTAATGTGTATCCAAATCTGTCAAGTGCTTTACAATGGTTCCCTTTTAGGTGCATTTCCTGTAATAAAATAACATCCGGGTCTGCCTCTTGATGAACTGCAGAACCACTGTTTTCTTTATCTTACCGCTGAGGTCATTGATTTCCGGGACCACATTTTAGCGATTGCCCAGGCGCCCCAGTCATGTGACTAGCAAGTGGGATAATTACACGATCATGTGTATCTTACGCCGATTACACTCAGTTATTTATTTCTCTAGTGCAAGATGATGGTCTCTCTGCTACCAAATTTAGGAACTGCCTGGTAGGCCTAGCTAACTGGATGGATCGCAGTTGCCTGAAACTAAATGCCAGTAAAACAGAAGTGCTGATTGTAAGAAAACAACCCACCATTTGGTCCACCATGTGGTGGCCTGATGTGTTGGGGCCCATCCCAACTTTTAAATCCAAGGCAAAACACTTGGGAATATGATTTGTTAACAATCTGTCTATAGATGACCAGATCATCAGCCTTGCAAGGACTTGTTTTGGCATTCTAAAGACGTTGTGTCAGATCCCGGGGCTGCTTCCTCATGCAGCTAAAAATAACTGTGGTTCAAGCCCTCCTGGTGTCCAGATTGGACTACTGTAAAGAGTTCTACCTTAGTTTTACTGTAGAATGAGAATGCTCCAATGGGTACAGATTTCAGAAGCAAGGATGTTGCTTAACATCCCTAGATACCCATCCACTGGTCCTGCCTTAGAGAATTACATTGGCTTCCAATGAGGGAAAGGATCTCCTTTAAGGCTCTATGTTACGCCCATGGAATTCTGAACTTAAAGGGTTCCTGTTATTTATTCCCCCTGATACAATCATATCAGCCCAATCACTGCTTAAGGTCCTCTGATGCTGCCTTGGGCGTGGTTCCCAGGAAGCTCGAGCACGTCTATGAGGGCGTTTTTTCAGCTATCTTGCCGCTAAACTTTGGTTCTTCAAGCTTCACTGCCATTGTAGAGGTCTGTCAGCAATTGCACTTGTGTCTTTAGAAGTGGTGTTGTGGACTGGAGCTGAGCTATCTGGACTTCCACTGTTGTTACTTTTTCACTGAGTTGGAAGTCGGCTCTGATAAGATTGATTTCAATCGTCACTGTGTCATTCTTGGACTCCAACGTGCCCTTCAAGTCCTTTATTGCAGCCACTATTGCCCCCAAGGAGGGTTTCTGAATCGCCGGAGGCTCCACCACAATTCCCTCTGCATCCATTTGTTTTCTTGGGACAGCATACTTGTCCATTTCCTTTGATTGGTGCATCCCTGCTCCTTTGGGCTTCACCATTGCAGAAGGATAGGTGTCTGCCCTCGTCTGTGTCACTACCTCCTGTACAAGCCTGGGGTGTTGCAACTTTTTCTCTGGCCAGTCGGGTGTCGGCCAGCTGGATGAATTATTCCCCCTCTGTGGTTCAATCTGAGTTCTCCTTCATTTCATCAAACAACCCTCTTGTGCTGTGGCCCCGGGTGAACCACCTCTGCCTCTCTGGGGGCCTATGTTCTCACTGGGCATTCTGAGTCAATTCCCGCAGTATCTCTTCCCAGGCCTTGCTCAGAGGCGGCCAGCAGGGGAAAGCACCGGGGGCATTTAGCTCTCAGACGTCACTGCTTCTCCTCCCATGCATCCAACATATTCATACCTCTCCCCGGTGCTGTTGCAGGCTGCAGGGACTTCCTCAGTGGCAATTCACGTGGTCTTTGGCCTTGGACCTAATCTGAATGGAACCTTCTGTTTTTAATCACCGCCACTCTTCTACTGCCGCTCCACTCATGTCTCTGAACTCTGCTTCAATGGCAGGTGGGGACGCATATTGCCTCACTGGACCTCTGGGAGAGTCCTTTTGAATTTTACAATTTTTGTGTGCCTCAGACTTGCAGCTGTTATACGGATGTCAAGGCTAAGGCAAACCTACGGAGCAGAGCTCAGTTAGTGTGTGGCCATCTAAGTGGAAGCCAGGTCACGCGCCTGTCAAATAGTATTATTAATGATTATATCATGGACTACTCTGCATCTTTTATGTGTACTTTTAACTAAGTGACTGATTTGTAACTTGGTGAACACATGTGGACCGGCAAATATCGACAGTCTGTCCATCTGCTGTTGAAACCGTACAACCTACCTCTAATTAAAAACAATATTTAAAAAGAATAGTAAATTATGTCTTTTGTTTAAAACTATGGGCCCAATTTATAACTTGTTAGATGGACTGTTGTTAAACCAGGTAGATGAAGCAAATTACCCCATACCTATGGTCGAGAGACAAACCGCCAAATGTATAAATGACCGCCAAGCAGACGGTCATCTATATAAATAAAAATTTAGCTGTTCGTTTGTTCAAAATCTGAAATCTCTGAAAGTCCTTCACCGATTGCTTTGAAATGTTGACACAACGTTGCATTCGAATACGCGCTTTTTTTTATACACAATATTGGATTTGAATACGCACGTGTCGAATAGGCGCAAGTTTTCAATCGAAAGCACAACCAAGGTAAATAAAAATGTGTATGTGCATTTGATAAAAATCTTAAATCTACGAAAATTCTTCATCGATTGATTTGAAATTTTGACACAATGTTGAATTTGAATAAGCACGTGTTTATATATACACAACGTTGGATTCAAATACGTGTGTGTCAAATACGCATGTGTTTTTAATCTAAAGGAGGAACAGACCCTATTGATTGGGTTGCTGCGCAACAACTACAATAGACGCATAGAGACAATAGTCTACATATATTAGGATGGACAGTTGGTGTCAGGATGGCAGACCGGGAAGTGGGTGGAGGGTGGGGGGAGGAGTTGGTTCACTTTGCAACATTAGTGCGTGTTTATATATACACAACCTTGGTTTCGAATACGTGCGTGTCCAATATGCGTGTGTTTTTAATCGAGAGGCCGAACGGACCCTATTGATTTGGTTGCTGCGCAACAAATACAAGGGACGCATATAGGCAATAGTCCAAATATTAGGATGGACAGTTGGTGTCAGGATGGCAGATCGGGAAGTGGGTGGAGAGAGGGGGAGAGTTGGTTCACTTTGCAACCCGAACAGACCCTATCGATTTGGTTGCTGCGCAACAAATACAAGGGACGCATTTAGACAATAGTCTACATATATTAGGATGGACAGTTGGCGTCAGGATTGCAGGCCGACAAGTGGGTGGAGGGAGGGGGGAGGAGTTGGTTCACTTTGCAACATTAAGAAAGGACGCATAGAGAAAATAGTCTAAATAGATTAGGATGGACAGTTGGTGTCAGGATGGCAGACCGGGAAGTGGGTGGAGGGAGGGGGGAGGAGTTGGTTCACTTTGCAACATTAGCGGGTCAGACCGGGATGTGAGTGGAGGGAGGGGGAAGGAGTTGGTTCATTTAGCAACATTAAGAAAGGACGCGTAGAGATAATAGTTACATATATTAGGATGGACAGTTGGTGTCAGGATGGCAGACCTGGAAGTGGGTGGAGGGAGAGGGGAGGAGTTGGTTCACTTTGCAACCTGAACAGACCCTATCAATTTGTTTGCTGTGCAACAAATACAAGGGACGCATATAGACAACAGTCTACATATATTAGGATGGACAAAAACATATTGCATACCCACAAGTATTGTGAGATTAAACATATCAGAAACATGTGCTTACTCCTTTCTTTCTCTCCCATTTAACCAGACTGAGCCACAGCAACGAGTGGCGGGGTACAGCTAGTTTATAATATATTGACAGGAACTGCCGTTACAGGAGTCAATACCAATGCATTATGCTGTATGGGGCATGACATCGGCATGATGCAAACCTGCACCAAATCATTTTCTTTTTTTCTTTTCTAAAAGAGAAACCCCGAAACAGGATTTAAGTAATACTTCCCCCACCATGGGAGTTCATTGCACTCCGATGGGCCTCACAGGTGAGTATTTTTCCAAAGCATGCTGGATTTTGTAGTTTGTTGGAAACCCATTCTTCCCCTTCAGTGTGTTCTACATGATTGCAGTTAATAAAATTCATATTTACAACCCTCCAGTGGGCCTCAGATAAAAAATTGCATGCTTTGAATTTCCAAAGCTGCTCTGCCACTTGTGGGTTTTCACCAGTTCAAGCACCTGTGGCTCCACCCTTATTTCGACAATAGTGCAGTCCTCCACAGATTGGACTGCAGTGATTTACTCACTCGAGAGCAGTAATTATTCAGAATTCATTAATAAAGGAAGATCAGCGTTTGCATTCCTGATAATTACACATGTACATATATAGTGTAACAAAATTAATACAAATATCTATTTTACATTATAATGTTTTTAATATTTTAAATGTATTACTATGAACACACATATATATATAAAATACATACAAAAATCAAAATGTTACTTATTACTTAATTACCTTGTCAGCCTAGACCCCTACAAATCTAGCAGCCCGCAATTAAAATATACGTGAAATAAATAAGTATTCCATGAATTGCATAGTTAAAAATCGATTAAATAATGAATAAAAAATTTATCATTAATTGTTAAATAAATACTATTTAGGGGTCGATTCCGATCCGGTAAAATGCGCTCCGAATCGTCGTACGGAGCGTTTTTTCCCCGTACGAATCGTACCCGTAAACGTCCCGTACGTACGACGAAGTACGATCCGTACCAGGAGCCGAACTCCGTACGAGTCGTACAGGACTCCGTACGACTCAAATCTCCGTACGAGTCTCACTCGGAACCCGCTGTACACGACATCACTACTGTTCGCGGCTGGTTTTTACGACCCAGCAAGTACGATTCGTGTCGGGTACGCACCGTACGACCCTTTTCCTACGGGAGCCGAAAACAGTCGTAAACGCAGAGTTCGCGCCGAAACAGGTACGGAACGCCCCCCCCCCCGGGTACGACACGTACCCCCCATGATCGCAGGGGTACGCGCCGTACCCCTGTGATCATGGGGGGGTACGTGCCGTACACCCAGCGTACCTGGGGTACGCACCGTACCCCATGTACGGTGGGTGTACGGCACGTACCCCATGTACGCTGGGTGTACGGCACGTACCCCGCATGATCGCAGGGGTACGGCGCGTACCCCTGCGATCATGGGGGGTACGCGCCGTACGGTGTGTTGGTGATCGTGCGCTTTTCCGTACGAATCGACGTGTACCGTACGAATCGCGCCCAGGTCGGACGATCGGGATCGGAATCGTCCGGTCGTACGGCGTCCGTACGAGTCGTACGGAAACGGCTCCGGATACGAATCGTACGGACGGGGATTTTACCGGATCGGAATCGACCCCTTAGTTTACTTCCCACCCTGTACCCCTAAAAACCTAACAGCCACAAATAAAATAACACGTAATGAAACTAAATCAGTATTACACAATTTACAGACTAAATATCAATAATATAATTAGATAATTCATAATTAAATATCACCTATTTAACTTCCCTCCCTATCCCCCTACAAACCCCAAAACCCGCTAAGACACAAAAAATGAATTTTGTCAAATAAATAAAAAATTCCAAATCACTTAAAATCACAATCTATACTTAAACATGTAATAACATTATATAAACAATAACACATACAATTAATATATCAATTGAAATGTATTACAATAATAAAAAAAATAATTTAATTTAGAATTTCTATGTCTCGTGATATTTTACACTTGATATTTTGTCTAAACACCCTGATGCTGAGAAACACTTTTTTTTTTGAAAATCTTTTTATTATCAGTGTGGCATGAATACATACATAACAATAGCAGCATGGATATCAAGCATGTTGATCACTGTACGTATACATTTGCAGTAGTATGAATCGGTAAACATTTTCGTTTTTATCACACCGGATTTCAAAAAGACATCTCCATGCCAACTCCCCCCACCCACTCCCTCCCCTTGGCACTCTTGGTGAGAGTCGTAGCACTCGGCCCAAAACAGAATATCCATATTATGACCAGTAATCTACCACAGTTCTACAGAGGACTATATTAAGCATGTAGCATATTCTTTAATCGTGCTCTGCACCCGGAGCCGTGCATTCATCACAGTGAGGTCAAGAACAATACATCTAGTTCGAACACCACATATCTTGTCAGTACAACTTCTCATACCTTAGCCCTCAGTGACCGTTAATGAAGATGTAGCGTCACCATCTCCAGCCTCAAATGCCCCCATCATAATATTCCAGTCTAGAGAAATGGGGAACTTCCTGAGACCCCTGCGCTCTTCGCGCTGTAATGTTGTGCCCTTTGCTTTCCCCCAACGTACCACCTCTGCCCTCCACACTTCTGGGTCAGGCGGACGCGCCGATTTCCACCACATCGTTATGGTGGGCTTGGCTATTAGTAAGGCCTGATCAGTAAAGCGCGTGGCCACCGTCCATTTCCGCTCGGTAGGTCCTAGCCCTAGCAAACTGTATTCCAATGAGGCGTATGGTCTGGAGGGAGCCAACCTATTGAGAGCATCGTGGACCGTCGTCCAGTAGTATGCCATTTTGGGGCAGCTCCATATCATGTGTATTAGTCGTGCGTCTTCGGCTCCACAGCGGGGGCAATTGTCTGCCGTGTTGGGGAAAATGGCGTGTAGGCGGTGTGGTGTGATGTATACCCTGTGTAGAACCATAAGTTGAATGAATTTGAATTTTGGATTCCTCGACACTTTCCTCGGGAATGCAAGTATCCGTTCCCATTCCTTGTCCCTGACCGCTCTCCCTATGTCCCCCTCCCAGATGTCTCTCAAAGGCTGTAGTGGGGTGGCCTTCTCTGTTCGTATACCTTTCGTTATCCATTTCGTTAGGTGGCTGCCCGATCCCATTAGGTATTGCATTGTAAGCAGCGGGTTCGTGGGAGGTTCGACATCATCCGGCACCCAGGTCGCTGTGATATAGCGTCTCACCCTGACATGCAACAAAAACAGTCCCCCCGGGGCATGATGCGAAGCGCGGAAATCCTCAAAAGACATGATGCGGCCATCCGCGAACAGGTCCCCGACGTGCAGCACACCCGCATCCTGCCACGCCGTGAGCACCTGAGTCGGCAGTGGTCCCGTTCTCAACGGAAGGCCCAATAGGGGGATCGTGGGGGCATATGAGGACCTAGGGTTCATGTACCTCACCGCTCTCCTCCAACAAGTAATTACAAGTCGAAGTAGGGGGGGGGGTGTCACTCTAGGGAGCTCCACTCCTGGCAGTAACAGGGAGTGTATTTGTCCCCTGTGCTCTGTCTGTTTCTACCATTCCAATTTTGTGTAAATTGCGGCCCGCTAGCCAGTAGGCCAGCCATTGCAGTTGACAGGCATAAGCATATGCTTTGAGATCGGGGACCCCCATACTTGCCTGTGCAGTGGGAAGTTGTAGTTTAGCCAGACTAATACGGCGCCGACTCGCTCCCCATATTAGTTCCGTAAGTATAGTGTTCAACATCTTGAACATTGATGCCGGGGCCATAAAGGGTAGATTTGTGAAATAATAAATGAGGCGGGGTAATACCACCATCTTAGAGATGACCACTCTTCCGGCCACCGATAAGGGCAGCGCAGTCCAGAATTTGACCTGTGACCTCAACGCCGAAATCGCCTTTCCTAGGTTGCCGTCGATCATGTCCCCAGCCCCTCTATATACTTGTATCCCCAGGTACCTGAAGGTGGTCTCGGCCATCTGGAAGGTGTGCGGTGGGAAGGGCAACCCGGTAGTCTCCCCGGAAGCGCCGAAGCAGAACCCATAAGATTTAGATTCGCTAATTGTGAGGCCTGATAGTGCCCTAAAGTCCTCAAATATCCCAGGAATAGGGTCAAGGCCGCTCCCCAGGTCACTTAAGTAGAGGATAATGTTGTCCGCGTATGCAGACACAACGTGAACCATCCCGCTCTCTGTATGCCCTTATGGCGCGCTGAAGCCCAAAGCTTACGCAACAGCGGCTCCAATGCCAGAATAAACAATAATGGGGACAGGGGGCATCCCTGTCTGGTTCCCCATGCCACCTCAATTTGAGTCGAGATGTGTCTATTCGTACGAACCCTAGCCGTCGGACGGGTGTACAGTAGCCGTACCCAGGCGGCGTATTCAGGCGGTATCCCAAATCGCGCAAGCGTCGCAAACATGAAATCCCACCTTAGGGAATCAAAGGCCTGCCTTAGGTCTAGTGAGATACAGCCTTCCGTCACCTCTGGTGTTCGGTCGTGGAGCATGAGTTGGCCGAGCCTTCGCAGGATCATAGCCGTACTCCTGCCCGGCACGAAGCCGCACTGGTCAGGGTGTATCAGTTGTGGGATGTACTGGGCTAGCCTCGCCGCAAGAACCTTACTGAGTATTTTGTAATCTGTATTCAGTAGGGACAGAGGTCTATAATTAGCGAGCTGTAAGCCGTCCCTACCTGGTTTTTGGAGCGACACAATCAGCGCCTGTAGGGACAATGTTGGTAGTTCGTGGGACTTCAGCGCCTCCTGAAACACCAGCAGTAGGAGTGGGGCAAGCAGGTCGATGTAAGCCCCATAGAATTCGGCCGCAGGCCGTCCGTCCCGGGGGTCTTATTCCTTGGGAGCACACGAATGGCCCCGCGAATCTCAGTGAGGGTAATGGGGCGTGCTAAGTCTTCCTGTTGATGTATCTCTAACCGAGGCAGACCGAGGTCCGTCATAAACTCCTCGAACGCCCCCCCCCGACATCTGCTGGTGTGGGCCGTACAGTGTCCCATAGTAGTCGCTGAAGGCGTTATTAATGTCTATTTGTGACGTGACTGTCGCCCCTTCCTGGTCAATAACCTCCATTGTGGGCAGACGTATAGGATCATCTCTAAGCAGTCGGGCGAGCAGAGGCCCAGATCTATCCGCTTGCGCATGTTGCCTGCATATAAATTCCCTATGATCTAGGACGCGCAGGTCCTCCAGCAGTTCAGCGTGTTGTATGTGTGCCTCTTGCAGCGGTGTGAAGGGTAGGTTCGTACCTGCAGCCTCACTCTCGAGCATGGCCAGGCGGTCCTCCACCCCCTTAAGCTTCTCCATTACACTGTGTCTCATGCCCACTTGTGTGCCCATCGCCTCCCCCTGATGTAGACTTTAAAGGCATCCCATTCTATCTGACGGGAACTGGCCGTATCAGCATTCATGTGAAAGTAACTGGTTATGGCATCTGCAATGGTCGCCTTAAAGACAGTGTCCTCAAGCATCTCTGGTGGCAGTCGCCAAGTTGGTATTGGTGTTGTAACCCTACCCCACTGTAATGAAACCTCTACCGGGTTGTGGTCAGAAAGGGTCTTATCCATATGTTTGGCTGTTATCACCCCTTCCAGCAAGGAATTACTACAGAAAATATGGTCTATTCTAGTGTGGAGCCCGTGGGGCGGCGAATAGAATGTATATTCTCTGTTCCGTAAGTGTTTGCTCCACCATGCATCAGCTAATTCCTAACCTTCCGCCCACTGCGCAAGTGTGTTCGCCTGTCTCCTACTTTCAGTGGCATGTAGTGGAGGGTGTGACCTGTCTAGTGAGATGTCTAAGACAGCATTAAAATCCCCTCCTATGAGCCAGGGTAAATCCGCCCAGTCTGCCAACACTCCAGTAATGGTATCTAGGAAGTCTGACTGGCCGGAGTTCGGTGCATATACACTGCCAAGCACAACAGGAGAACCATCCAGCATCCCACGTATGAATACATATCTACCCTCCGAGTCTAGTCTTTTGTCCAGTAGCCTAAGGGGGACAGAGTTCCTGAGCCATATAGCTGCCCCTCTTGAAAACACAGAGTAAGTAGTTGCATACAATTGCCCCTTCCACTTTTTAAGTAGCTTCACACTCTCGGCATCGTTCAGATGGGTTTCCTAAAGGCATGCCATCACCACGTGCCTCCGATTAAGCTGCGCCAATAGTCTGTGCCGCCTGTGGATTGACCCCAGTCCACGCACGTTCCAGGTGCACAGTTTGTATGTGTTAAGAGTCCCCATGGTATACTGTGTCAGGTGTCATAAACAGGCTCTGTGCTATCAAGCGGTAATGCAAGCAATGTAGTGTCTCAAGTGCCAGTAGAACATTTAACCTTTCAACTACAAGGTCCCCAAGTGAACAAACCTGAGGTCCAAACTTCAGCGCCCAACGTGGGCGACAGTTAAACCGGAACATGACTATGCTGTGGGGGGTGGTACCACTTACACTCGCCCGACAGCTGTGTTGTTGTTCCTACAGCGTGCCCTCGGCTAGTGTGTGATCCCGCACCCAACCACTCACCCCTGTCCCAGTGTGCTTCTCATACGTTACCAATCGTTGTCTTCCATAGTTGCAGTTAAAGAGTCTCCGCCTCCTGGGCAGTAATTTTGGGGAAGAGTTGCAAGCTGGCAGCAGATCCCGACACCTCTGTGCGGGAGGCCGAGTTGCTGCCCACATCCGAGGCTTCTCTCGCGTCATGGGCAGCCAGTGCATCTTCAGTCAGCAGGGCGACCTCCGGGGTTTCCTGTGCACGGTCTAGCGTGTTTTCCCCATTCATCAGGGACCGCTCGCGCCGCTCCTTACGAGTAGGATTTCTGTCATATCGTTCCTCCACAAGTGGGTCCTGTGTGGGCGGCGGCGTCAGGGTCACCTCCATCCATTCCGCTGCCTCCTCCGGTGTGTCGAAGAATTTGTTATTGTGTATTATTTTGAGTCGGGCTGGGAACAGCAGTGCGTACTTCAGGTTTCTGTCCCGCAGCTTACGTTTCACCCCCAGGAATGTCGATCTCGCCTTCTGCACCGCTGGGGTGAAGTCCGGATACACTGAGATGGTCTTGTCCTCGTATCTTAGGGGCGCCTTTTCTCTCGCCACTCTCAGTACTGAATCCCTGTCTTTATAGTGCAGTAGGCCCGCTATTAATGGACGCGGTGGCGCGCCCGGTTTGGGTGCCGTCCTTCCGCATCGTCCATCCTGTCCCAGATTAGTTTGAGCTGTTTCTCCATATGTTCCAGTTTTGTGGAGTGATCCGTCTGCTGCGGGATCAGGTCATCTAATGCGATCTTGTGCTCCGTCACCTTCTCAGCTAATTTGTTGTGGTCCACCCGAAGGAGTGACAGACCGGTCGCCATACTGTCCATTCGTGACTCAAGCGCCTCCCTTGATGCCCTTATTTCAGCCAGTATAAGATCCAGTTTGGCGTCCTGCGTACCTCTACCCGTTGGTGGTATGACCTCGCCGCTGGATGAAGCCGAGCCAGTGGACTGAAGATCCGCATGCGCCCCCTCGTCCTGCACCTTCGCTCTGTTCCTCCCCATGGCTCGCGTCTGTAGGATGTTGGTGGGGTGACCCCCCTGCGTCTCCGACACCAATTCCTGCTCTTGATAAGTAGTCCACGTGTCCCAAGGGCCTGCAGTAGGCCCGGCGCGGCACAGCTCGTCGGGGGCCGCGCCCGATCTAAGCGCCCCGCCTCGGTGGCACTACCGTCCGTAGTCTGTGAAATGGCCGGTATCTACTTAGTACGCGATGGCTTCAGGCGATTTGCACAATGACGTATTCCCAAGCTGATGGCTATCCCGGCCTCTGACCTCGGGGCGCCAGATGTTTCTGTCCCGTAACGCTTTATGGGCCGGCGGTACCTTCAAGCAGCGGGGTAGCAGGATGTTCGTCACATGTAGCGGTGGATGCCCGCATTAACCTAGTCTCTCGCCTGTATCATGCGCCACCGGTGTGGGGGACACGTCGTACTCTCTGCGGCACCCCCGCAACACTCCTCACCTTTATGCTACTCAGACGTGTCACCGTCGTCCGTGTAACGCACACGGAATGGGTCTCCTTGGGTGCAGTTCCAAGCGCGGCAGGATGATGGCCGCCGATATCGTCAAGCTTAAAAGGCGGCTCCAGGTGCAAGCTCTTCTGGAGCGGCTCGCACCGCTCCCGCACCGCTTTTCCGGGAAGCTCCAATGCCAGCACACACCAGTACACCGCCTCCGATCCCGGGAGTCTCCGCCGGTGACACCGCTAGTCCCCCGCTTGGCCCGCGGGGCCGCTACTCCTTCAGGCGCCGGCAAGCTGCGTGTCGCGCACTCCCGCTCCAGCTTGCATCCCGGGGGCTGTTCGAATGCGACGCCCCCACGCTAGTCCTTCCTTGCCACGCCGCAGCTGTTTCGGGAGCAGTGGGCACCGGCTATACCAGCACAGCGGGATTCCGACCCGTACCACCGGCTCCGCCCACACTGCTCGCAGCAGATCTCGCCGGTCCCGGCCTCCTCCGCCACTCGAGGCCGCGGCTTGTGTCTTGAAGGCAGGCCCTCACTGCGGCGGCCGTCGCTTTTACTCGAGGGGAAGTCCCGGAGCACACAGCTCGAGCCCGCACACTCGCCGCACCTTCCGCTGGTTCAGGGTGTGATTGGGTGTCTCGCGGGGTCCGGGGGAAACAGGATAATTAGCTAGTTTATCGGGCGGAGAGCGGAGCTAACTCAGGACACGTCCACCAAGCTTGGCTCGTGTCCATGCCCCCGATGCTGAGAAACACTTGTCTGTGCTAGTTCCCTCATTGCTGAGCTTGCCGCCAAAGGAGCAAAGTACACAATCAGCAGGGACATTTTTACCTGCTTAAAAGCCCAAGCAGAGTGCAGGGACAGTAAAGTAATACAGGTGCTATCAGAACTACTTTTTAGCCTGGATTTTTGATAAAACGTTTGGAAGAAATTATCCATTACAGTCAGCACATGGGTCCATTTTGTGAAAACAATGAAAGACGCTTCTGTGATGAACTGGTATACCTCCAAAGAACATACAGAAGTGCTTGCTTGAAGAAGGAATACTTTCAGGGTTTAACATTCTTGGACCTGGCCCTCTCTGCAGGGTCAACCCGTATGTTTTGCCCTACCCCACACTTTTTACTGAATTTGTTTTAGCTAGACTTAGGACTCTGTGCACTTCACCACTGCTAACCAGTGCTGAGGTGCTTGTGTTCTCGCCTTAAAACATGGTAGAATTGGCTTATTCCCAATTGGCATAACTAATTTACTGGTATGTTTGTAGTAAAGTGGTAATAAATGTGCCCAGGGCCTTCAAATGAAAATGCTACTAGTGGGCCTGCAGCACTGTTTGTGCCGCACACTCAAGTAGCCTTTTAAACATGTCTCAGGCCTGCCTTTATAGCCTGTGTGTGCAGTTGTTTTTAAACTGCCATTTCGACCTGGCAAATTAAGCCCTTCCTTTTTTAATACATATAACTTACCCCAAGGCAGGACCTGGACAGCCCAGAGTGAAATTGTGCAGTGTATTTTAAAAAGCTGGTCATGTACTTTTAAGTTTTAAATGTCCTATTAGAGAACAATTCTTGCATTCATTTTCACTACTGCAAGACCTACCTCTCCCATAGGATAGCATTGGAGTCACCTTATTACATTTAATAAGATGTAATTTCAAGTTGGGAGGAGGTCACCAGATCATGTTTGGTGTCTTTGGCATTGAAATGAAAAATCTTAACATATGATGAAATTAGATTTTAAATTACAATTTTTAAAACACCACTTTTATAAAGTGAACATTTTCCTGCCTTACCCATTTCAAGTCTGAAGCCTGTCTCTGGGTTACATGGCTGGGTGTAGCTGACAGCAGGGCTTGTGTATTCTTCCTAGACAGCCTCACACAATAGAGAGCTTAGGTGTACCTTGATGGACCATCACTGGCAGGATGGGAGGGTGGAACTGGGCTTAGCCCTATTTACCCTCGAATAGGCTGCATCCTACCTCCACACAAAGGGCTGTATACTCCCTGTAGTTAGTCTGGAGCCACAATAGGGAAGGCAGGATGCCTCTGAACATCAAAGGAAAACCTCTAGAAGTGTCTCCACCACTTCAAAGGCACAACTGGGTATAAATACTCAACCTCAGATACCAACTCTTCAGTACACTCCTGCACCCGTGGATACCCTGCCTAAAAGAAGGACTGTTGTGCTGCTGAAGGACTGCCACTCTACTGGACTGATGCTCTGCTGGACTACTGCCTTTCTGGACTGCTGCATTGCTGCTGCCCTATTGCCTGGGTGAGGAGGACTGGACGTGCATCTCTTGAACCCAGAGTGGCTAGTTGCTGGCTCCTGATAATGAAGGGCTAGTTGGCTGGCCTTATGATCTGAAGCCTCGGGGACAAAACAATCTTCCAACAACCTTGATTTTGCACCTGGACTCATCATCTTTGAGATTACACTGTCAAGTGGTTCCACTCAGGTCCTGGACCCTTGGAAGTGGGCCTAAAATGCTTGGCAGCTTCTCTGGATCCAGCGGAACTAATTCATCTCTTCTGCTGTGTGGCACTACCCGAGCACAACCAGTGCATCGCTGCTGTTGTGTGGCTAAGGACCATCGCAAAGGCCCGCTTGGTATTGCATACCAATATGTTCTAGGAAATGCCACTGCACAACTCATCCTCTGTGCAGGCCCTCGCATCCCTCATCGATGGCAGCTTCGACAAACAATCAATCATGCCATTTATAAAGCGCACTACACAACCGTGAGGGTCTCAAGGCGCTGGGGGGGGGGGGGGGGGAGCTGCTAGTGATCGAAGAGCCAGGTCTTGAGGAGCCTTCTGAAGGCCAGTAGGTCTTGGGTCTGCCATAGGTCTTGGCGGCGAGGTGGGAGAAGCATCTACCGCCGGTGGTCATTCTTCGGTTGCGGGGAAGTGTGGTGAGGGCGAGGCTGGTGGAGTAAAGCTGGCGGGTGGGGGAGTAGGAGTTGAGATGTCTATTGCGGTTTGCTGGGCCGGTCTTGTGGAGAGCTTTGTGTGTCTGGATGAGGAGTTTGAAGGTTATCCTCTTGTTGACCGGAAGCCAGTGCAGGTCTCTCAGGTGGGGTGTGATGTGGCTGCGGCAGGGGATGTCGAGCATCAGACGTGCCGAGGCGTTCTGGATGCATTGCAATCGTCTCAGGAGCTTAGCCGGCGTTCCTGCGTAGAGGGCATTACCGTAGTCCAGCCTGCTGGTGTCGATGGCCTAGGTGTCTATTCTCGTCTCGGTGGGGATCCACTTGAAGATCCTGCGGAGCATTCAGAGGGTGTTGAAGCAGGATGAGGAGATGGCATTGGCCTGTTTAGTCATGGAGAGGGTGGAGTCGAGGATGATCCCCAGGTTGCTTGTGTGGTCGGTGGGTGTCGGGGCTGTTCCTAGGGTTGTCGGCCACCAAGAGTTGTCCCAGGCTGAGGGGGTGTAGCCGAGGATAAGGACCTCCATTTTGTCTGAGTTTAGCTTCAGCCGGCTGTTCCTCATCCATTCGGCAGTGGCCTTCATTCCTTCGTGGAGGTTGGTTGTGGCGGTGTGAGGGTCTTTGGTGAGGGAGATCATCAGCTGGGTTTCGTCGGCATAGGAGATGATGTTGAGGTTGTGCTGTCGGGTGACGTGGGCGAGCGGTGTCATGTAGATGTTGAACAGTGGAGGGAAGAGCCCTGGGGTGCGCCACAGATGATTTCAGTGGCAGTGAAGCGGAAGGGGGGGAGGCGGACGCTCTGACTTCTGCCAGAGAGGAAGGATGAGGTCCAGTCCAGGGCCTTCTCTTGGATCCCGGTTTCGTGTAGGCGTGTTCGTGGTGTGCGGTGGCACACCGTGTCAAAGGCGGCTGACAGGTCCAGGAGGATGAGGGTCACTATTTCTCCGTTGTCAAGCAGGGTCTTGATGTCATCGGTGGCGGCGAGGAGGGCAGTTTCGGTGCTATAATTGCTGCGGAACCCAGACTGGGACAGGTCCAGGATGCTGTTCTCCTTGAGGAAGTGGGTCAACTGTTTGTTGACAATGATGCTGGACTCCGCATCGTACCCTCACAGTTCCTCGGAACTGACACACTGTCCCGACTGCACCATGCATCCTTGATGCTGGACTTCACATCACAGGCCATCGTTAATGAGATCTTTGACGATGATGCAGGACCTCGCACCGCCACATAGCAGCATCTTGGAACTACTGCATAGCTTTGGCTGTGTGACACATCTTCAACGCATATCCTCACAATGCTCTTGAAACCAAGATGTGAGGTACTCTAATCAGCGGTATAACTGGGTCCCTGTAGCCAGTCCACACTCCATCGTGGTCTGCCTAAACTCGTGACTTTGTCCCAGTCCAGCTTGACCAGATAGCCACAGTTGGGACTTTGTGCTTTCTGGCTCTATTTTTACTAAAATTAATTTATTCTTCTGTTCTACTGATTGGATTAAAAAAAAAATCAATTCTGTTCATTAGAAACATCAAAACTACAAAACAGATGCGAAATATAGAAAACAATACATTGCCATGAAGTCTATCAGTCTGATAAATCCAGTTGCCCATCATCTCACAATGCCTCTGTGTCTCTTCTGACTCCCCACAACACCCCTTCTTAGGTCACAATTGAATCAGGTTGAGCAGCATGTAACAAATTGGCCTGAGCCCCAGCAATAGATGTTCAGGGGTTTCCTCAATATTTGATCCATTTTCCCCATATCTTCACCCATTTTTGGGGACAGCCCCTCCCCCATACACCACCTTCTCTGCAAGCATGCACCAGACATTATCATTTTTCCAGACTCTCAACTGCGGCGTTTGTTCTGCCCTCCTACAAACATGCAATATTTTGCTTGTCTACCATCAATTCCAATGTAATCCAAGTCTGTTACATGCAAGTTAGGTCTGATGCGTCCCAGGCATCGAGGAGGCACCACTTTGTAGTAGATTCCATTTCACAACCATATAGAATATTCATGCAATCGACCACGGCTTCCCAGTTGTATTGTATTTCGGGGCAGCTCCATATAATATTAAAGAAAGTGCCCATATGCCTCTGACATTGTGCGTCTGTTGCTATGCCCATTTTTAACCAAGGTAGTACATGAATAGTAGGACTGGATTTTAGTGGTTTTGGTCTTCTTTTATTTATTATAGACTACTCCATTTTTCAAAAACTGGCGTTGGTCACCTTTTTTTGTGTATTTTCACTGCGTTACTGTTTAAAGTGCTGCACAAATAGTTTACACATTGCCGCTGAGTTAAGCTTGACTGCTCTGTGCCAAGATACCCTTAGTTTGAGCACAGGTTAATTTGGGGTTTGCTTGTGTCTTCACCCTGAGAAAAAGTGTGGTTTCTGCTTCAATAGGGTTTTACCCTCCTCAACCAGTAATCCAATTTCTTACAAATGCTATCATACATTTAGCCCATGCGTGACTCATCAGGAGACATTTACAAGAAAGTCCACAGATCTATTTGAAACACGTTTTAGGATACTAGGATGACAGTGTGAGAAAGTGCCATCTTTCTTACCTTGGTATACCCCCATTTTTTGCTGAACTGCTGATGTGCGTTGACTGAGTGTGCCCTGGGCTCCTGCCAACCAGGTGCCCAGGGCCTGTGTTCCTTCCCTACAAACTGTACTAAAGCCTAAACCCAATTGGCATCTCTGGCCACATGTCAACCCCTAGTAATTGGTACCGTAGGTATCCAGGGCATTGTAACCAGAGAAGACCCCTAAGGGTTGCAGCACCTTTTGTGCCACTCTTAGGGGGCCTGTACCCCAACACACACACACTGCCTTTGCAGGCTGAGTGTCTTGGTGCAGAACTAAACAAAGAGTTGACATGGCACACATCCCTGTGTGCCATGCCCACAAACCCATTGCCCTGGCATACATCAGCCACCCCTCTAGCTGGGTGCCCTATGCCAGCTGTGTGGGCACAGGTACATGAGCCCTGTGCGCCTGGGTACTGTAAGTGCAGTGATGCCATTAAGAGTATATGGTGCTGGGAGGTTGTCATTACAAACTCCACAGCACCATAATGGCTGCACTGAAGGCTGACAAGTTTGATATCAAACTTCTCAGCACATTAAACCCACACTGATGCCAGTGTGGGATTTAATGTAAAATGCACTACATAGGGCATCTTAGAGATGCCCCCTGAAACCTAACCTACAATCCACGTCTTGTCTGAGAGGCTGCCGAGGCTGCCACACAGTAGACATGTTGCTGGACCCCTGGGTGGAGAGCCCTTGCTCTCCTGGGCCTGCAACCAGGCACATCCTGGGACGAGGTGCCAAGCCTCCTCCCCCAGGATGAGCAGGGGAAGCTTCAAAGGCATTCCGCCTTTGTGAGTTTCTCCACACCACTTTCTGCACTCAGCAACTCTCCCCCACCAGTTCTAACCCCCACTCTGGCGGGGAGACTGGCGGGAAACACTATGTTAGAAAGGGGGGTGTGCCAGCCTGTGCCAACTCCACACCTCAGGTGGGAGAGGCGAGGTGATGCATGACCCCTGGCTCCGGCCATCTTGAAGATGGGGAGCCCTGCCCAATCACAGCTAAGCTCCTGCCCCGCTCCCACAGGAGAGGAGCAGGCTAGGAGGTGTACCCACCCCAGGATAGGGACCCATTGGTCCCTGCCCTTGCTCTACCTGTAACGCCCCTAAATGTAGTATTTAGGGGCACCCTGAACCTTTTTCCACAGATCCAGATTCCGAAACAAGAAAGAAGAACAAGGAACAAGAAGACCTGCCACGCAGCTGCTAAAAAGAGGAAGACACCAACTGATTTGGCCCCAGCCCTACCCTGTCGAGCCTCGAACCTGCTCCTGCTAAACCCCGGCATCTCCAGTGGTCGGCAACCCCAAAAACCCCGGAGGACCTGACTATCTTGTGACTCTGACTACCTGGGTCTCCCATGAGCAGTGGTACTGCTCAAAGCAAGTAACAAGTCCTGGCATCAGCCCGGAACCGCAAACCCTGCACACTCTGCACCCGCCAAGCCTGGCCTGTACTGGAGTGAATCAAGACCCTGAGGACGCCCCCCCCCCCGGCAATTCTGACTTGGAATCCAGTGTCCAAGGACCCTCCTCGATGACCCCGGCGACGCCTGCAGCCTCAGGACAAAGGACCTCTCCGAACGCGACCTATAGGGGGTAAGATTTCCCGACCTCGAAAGACACCCCTGCACCCGGTGCCCCACGGGCCCCTGTGCCCAACTCCTGGGTGCCTACCTATCCTCCGAGATCCCAACTTACCCCTCGAAGTATTGATCGCTCCAGAAGATCCTCCGTCCCCGAGCCTGCAGCCTTTGTTCCCTTTTCAAGAACGTCACTGAATAACATAGAGCGCCCAACGGCTCAAAAGCATCCTTCACCCAGCCGCCCGAGTGCCCCTGGCAGTGCAACCTGTACCCTATCCTACTTCCCCATTTGCCCTGAGAAAGTGACCAGGAGCCCAGCTCCCACAGCCGCGTGCTAGCCAGCAGCCACCAACGAAGGCCCCCTGCCCCTCGTTGGATAACATGGGGCCTAACTACCTCTGCACCCGGCCGCCCCTGTGCCGTAGCGGGTGTACCAACTGTACCTACCTGACCCTGGGGGACCCCGGAGTCTAAGCACAGTACCTTAACTTCACCAGTTGAGTACTCACCTGAAAACCGATGACTCACTTTCCTGCCATAGGATAACATTGACTGGTTTGGCTCGAAAAATCTTCTGTGACGTTTTGAAACTTTAAAATATTCATCTAAAATCAGCCGAATAACCAATTCCGAAGTACTCACCTGTAATCAGGAGAGAAGCCAGTACTGTACCTTTTAGCCAAGTACTGAACGGCAAAAGTAATCATAACCGTGTTCACTAGTAATCTAAATTTCTTCCATAGGAATCCATTTTCTGCTTACTATGAATTTTCTTGTGTCCCTTTTGAAAACTTGAAATATCCCTTAAAAATCATACCAACTACTGAAACGTAATTACTTACCTGTCTTAAGTAGAGATCCCAGTGCTGGACCTAGGAGCCCAGTACTGGATTACAAAAGTAACGAGAACGTACTGTCCCTGTAACCTGAATTTTCTCCCATTGGATAACTTTGCTAGATTTTCACTGAAAAGTTTCTAAGTGTGAACTTTGAAAATACCATTTTATTCTTTAAAAATCATTGTAATAACTAAAACCTTTTTACTAAACTGCTTTCAGCTTAGACCCCAGGACTGAATCTAGGACCCAGCCCTGGAGTTACAAAAGTAATCGATAAAGTAATCAGCTGCATTTACGTAGAAAAACCCATTGAGCTCAATGTTAGATTGTGTTTAGAATTGTGTTGCCTACTGCAACCCCTGTACCAGTTGTGTTTACAAAGTTAGTTCCTTTCTGCAAAGTAATCACTGGAGAACTCTCATAATTAAGAAAAGTATATTTTCGATACCTGTTGGTTCTAAAAATAAAACAACTATATCTTTTGATATAAAAACAACTGGCCTGGAGTTCAGTCCTTGAGTGTGTGAAACCTTTTGATGTCTGAGTGTGTACAACAAATGCTTTACACTGTCCTCTGGTACTGCCTTACTGCTCGATCAAGCTACCACTTTTGAGAGTAAGGTCAGCCCTGACTTTAACCTCTGTTATACCTCTAGGGTTGGTGGTCTCTATACACACTGTACCTTACTTTGGCCCAGTACATATAGAGCCACTTTCTCACAGACAGGGATGCACATTTATGAACTACTGTTCATCTTTGATTTTTGGGGACTAGAAACTGCAACTTGATGAAATATAGCCTCTAGAAACAATTGCTTACCAGGAAGCAAAGGTGATTGTTGCATTTGCTTGGGGGACCATTTGATGGACTTGGCAACATATAGTTTCTGGTATTCTCAAAACTTATCTCCGTAGCAGAGGTAACTTCTATCAAGATTCTCTCTTGTCTTTCCTTTTTGTACTTTGAGGAAAGGCTGTGTTGATTTGCATAGTTAAAATAACAAGCATTTATGAAATCAGATAACAGAGCATTACAAGACCTTAAATTCTCTTTAGAAAATCTTAGGACCTAAATATTGTGGATAAGGGCTCATTGACATGAGAAATCTCTGACAGTCCATCATCTACCAGGAAAGCACAATTAAAAAATAGAATTAATAAAGCTTATCTTTCTAGATTCCTTACATTTCTACAGGATAATGGGGCAGATTTATGATGACTGGCGCATCCCCAGGGATGCGCCAGTCATCTTGCGCCGCTGCTCCGCCACCCATGGTGCGCCGCATTTACAATGCGGCGCACCATGGGGCAAAAACGGCACAGATGTGTGACGCATCTGTGCCGTAAAGGTGGCGCATTGCTGGAGCTGCGTCGCAAGCGCGACGCACCTCCAGCACTACTCGGGGGTGACCCATCTCCACAATGCTGCGTCAAGACCTACGCCTGCTTCAAGCAGGCGCAGGGTTTTGACGCAGCATTGTCCTGAAAGTGACTGAGTGAAATCTCATAGATTTCACTCAGCCACTTTTAGGAGGCGTTCCTGCGCAGGAACGCCCCCCCTGTGCAGGAACGCCTCCTTATGGCGCAGGGCTTTACAACGTGACGCATCTCCCTGCGGGCCCCCAGAGTGAAGCAGAGTAGGTGTATGCACACGGGGGGGTACCCCCCCACATTTGCATTAACAAAGCGGCAGGCACCGCGCTGTGCCTGCCGCTTTGTTAATGTAAATGCTGCAAATCATTTTTAGTATTGTGGCGGGCGGTGCAGAGTGCACCGCCCGCCACAATACTAAAAATACAGGATGTGCCCGCCACTGTGGCGGGCACATCCTAATACCCCCCACGGGACCCCCGCCCTTATGGCGGGCGGTCCCGTTTGCCGCTAGGGTGGTGGGTGGGCAAAGCCCGCCTGCCATCCTAAAGGACCCCTGAGTATCTGAAGAGCAGTTTTGTTCCATGGACTTAACTTTTATAGACAATTTTGACTCAAACAAGATTTTCTGTAGATATATGTGCCAGCATAATATTATCTGTAGCCCTATGGTAGAATCTCATTTTGTAAAATATCAAACTTATTGAGTAAAAACTAAGGGGTTTTACCTGTAGATCCAGGTGTATAGATGGTTTTATCTGCCTGGATAAATATGATTCCACTTTGAAAGGAAACGAGGACCACTTTCTCCATATGGCAGGCAGTAGATTTGGCGATGACGTAGACATACTGTTTGAGTTTGGAATCTTCCTTCATGTCTTTAGCATGAACCTATATAAAGAAAAGACTAGGACTAAGTCTCCCCATTAGTACCAATTAGCCATTCAAAAAAGTGTATTAGTCAAATGTTTCCTAATCTAAATTAACTGAACCATGGGTGTTTTGACTCTATGTTGTCAATTATGGCTGGTTGTGGTCCTGTGATCAGTTCAGTATTTCCAAAGAGTAACCAGACTTTCTCCATTTGTTAGGTTCTAAACTTCATCAGAACATGCCTTTAGAATTCTAGATCATAGGAATATTTAACAATGCTGTGCAGTGTATGGCCTTCATCCATGCCCTACTGTCCCCTGCCTGGAACAGTTTATTCGGCATCCACTCACCAGTATCTCTGACATTCCCTGGTACCCATTTCCGCTGTTGAGAGCGATGTTGGCAGTAAAAAGGCTTTTTCTCTTCTGTGGAAAGTCGTACACAGACAATTCAAAATTAATAGGGATGTTTCGATTGTAGATTTCGATTACGGCTGTCTCGCTGTTCTCCACCCGCAAGACATTGGGGGTGATCAGGATACATCTGTGGAAGTCAAAGCAATGCATTTACATTGTGTCCCTCCTGAGATTATTTGCTCCCATTAATACCCTCCCTTACCAGTGCTGTTGTTTGCTGGTTGACTAGAGGAACTTAAACTCAGCAAGTCAATGCAACTAACATTCATGACAAAGAAAACATCCAGGTGGCTCATTAAAGCATTTCTATTGGGGACATTGAGGTCAATTAATTATTGTTGTTGTACTTGAGATAAAGTAAAGATATTGATTATAGGTTGGGATAAGTTTGATGTGATGGTGATGGATAGCTGTAAGATGTGTCTGGAGCTAGAGATATGTATGTGTTTGGGGAATATTTGGAATCAGGGTAGGATGAAGAGGACACAATAAAGGGATCACTGTGGAGGGTTTCATTCTGATTTTGAGTGTGGTGGCAAGAAAAACTCCTCCAATTTCCGGAGGAGATTCTAACATTGGAGAGGTTGAATTTCCTCCACCTTATTATGCACAGGGTGGAGGTAGCTCCCAGAGCTCCTCCAGCCTGAGCTTTTTACTTTGCACTCTGGTATTTGTGGTCCTGAATGTATAATGGAGGATAACCTGCTACAAGTACCATTATTTAAGGGGGAAAACGTGACTGGTTGAGCTACACCTCAAATCTTGAAACTTGAGATGGAACTGGTGAATTCTCCTTCAATTTTAGTACTACGTCCTGAAATCAGAGGGTGTTCCATGACCTCCTCTTCAAAATCAGACCCGAATGAATAAGTGAATAAGTTACGCAGTAGTAGTCATGTCAGAAATGTATCCTGTAACAGAACCGCCATCTGGGACTGGCAGCAAGAGAAGTAGCTAATTTTCTTAAGCCAATGAACAACACCTACAAACAAATGCATCGCAAAGTAGGAGTCATTGCCTATGACAGCAAAATGTTGGCTCTTGAGCCTAATGGCTCAATACTAGGAATTTTAAGGGGAAAAATGCCTTCATAACTCATACCCCAATGCGATGCCAGAAACAGGGCTGGCCTGCCTGCTGATTAGAGGCATGGGTCGCCAGCGGATTGATATTTAATTCCCATTTCTGAACCAGAGATGTATATTTTGCACATCAACTGGTTTGCGAATAGGAATACAGGTTGTGATGTGCCCTATCTGCTATTAGGTCACATTGCAAATTGTCTATTCTGAGGGATTAGCAAAATGACCCGTTTAATGAATACTCGTTAGTCAGATCTCAATTTGCAACTACCTGTGAATGGCTGCCAATGCAGGGATGGGGGTGTGCAAGGGACAGCAAACCTCCATCTCTAAATTTACTTTGCCAAATGGGAAACGTTTTCAAAGCAGCCCCTCTTCATTAAGACACTGGTGCTGGGTTTTTTAAACATGGTCCCATTTGGGAAGACATTAGGGGGAGAATGCAGCAGGCCTTTTGACTACTGTCTCTTCCCTCTAAGGAGACTGATATGATTCACTCTGACGTAGGTACACCAAGAAGACACATCTGCAGCACTGCCTGCTCCCACCAAGGCTGCTGGTGATATTTTCTAATGGAAAGATGCTCCAATGGGACACGAGCCCTTTGAAAATCAGTTACCACTCCAACCTGAGGGTTGGTAACTTCTCAATGGATTGTGATTGCAGCAGCCGTCGCAAACCGTGGCTACATTATTTTCTAAATCGCAAATAGGAGAAGTATGCCTCCTCCAGCCCCCTTCGATTTGCGATTCTGTAAGGACCTCAAAGCTCTTCACGAGTTATAATGAATTTTCTGACTCATAAAAGGGCTTTTGTACATTAAGAAACATCTTTTTTATGATTACAACTCCTCCACACAGGCCACCTTCACTTCACAAAGACAATTGAGGTCCTAGACGAAACATGCAAATGATACCTTTGACCAAAGATAAAGCACAGGTCATGTGGCTAAAAACACAGGTGGCTAAAGCAAGGGGATCTGAGTTCATAAATAGGGATGGGCGAAATCCTTTTTTTTCAATATGCAGTAAGAAGATCCAAAACTGGAGGCAATACTGCTGCTTCCGCATGTGCCTGCTCTGGAATAAAAAAAGGGAGAAATGCAGGTAAAATGTGTATTGAAGAAAGAAGTCCTCATTCGGCATAGTGTGACATGCTCAAAATAAGGAATTTTCGTGGCATTCATCACTGTCAGGGGCGTGCCAATGTAATTACCTTAAGTTACTTACATTGAACAGCCCCTGACAGTCATCGTCAAATCAACTTTCCAGTAAGACAGCTTATGTGTCGCGCCTGCCTGTTAGAGACACTGGAGGACTCTGCGAGCTGAAGTGGAACATACATGTTGATGATGGATATTTTGCTTTCAAGTCAGGGACCCGGGCAATGTATTTACCTGAACACAGCTAGTATTACATTTACAGTGCCCAGTCCCTTAAATTGCTTTAAAAGTAGCTATCCTTTTTAGGTATTGCCTAGGCAGTGCTTGCACTGTCTCTTCAACACATGATGTATTTAGGAAATGAACTTGAAAAAATGCCCATCTTTTTAATTGGTTCCTGTTGCTGTCCTGTAGAAATGCTGGCTTTTCAATGGTGAATACACTTAGTAGTCCCTCCTTTTGGAATCTTGTATCCTCCCATAAGGACTGACACTCTTACTTGTGTTCTTGCTGTACAGGTTATTTATACTTAGAGAGAACTCTTTTTTGAGTTGGCCTGCTTCTTTGCTTATTAACTGTTCTGTTTTTTTTATTTTTATTTATTGACGTAAGAAAGTTAATTACACTGTTCATCACATATAAAGAGATACATAGGAGTCGCCTACAACCCTAGCGGGCCGGCTACATGTACTCACAGCAAGGACAGCTAGTTGTAGTTGGACACAGCCCATCAGCCGACATCCAACGGACCGGCGGCGTATTATCAGATAAACCATATGCTGTCAACAGTGTCGTACTCGCCTATTTGTTCGATAGTATTCTTACATTTTCACCATTTTTTATGTTTAAAAACTTAAAAACCTATAACATAACAACACCTTACCCAACATCTGATTTCCTCTTGCCACTAATACTCTGTATCACAGCATCCTTCCTCCTCGGTGCCAATATCAAACAGCAGTACGCTCTATGTGCACCTTCTGATGAATATATCACTCAGTGTCTGTTTCCGAGTCTGACGCGCCATGAGTTAGCAGATATGTGCGCAAAAACCCCCAATAGTCCTTAGGTCTAGATCCGATCGGCAGCTCCTCCTCGTATGTATTGAGAGTGTCACGACAATACACCAAATCCTCAATCCAGTGCTTCACCTCCGGGATTCTCCTGCTGTTCCAATGCAATGATACCCGTCTTTTGGCTAACAGTAATGCAACTACACAGAATTTGCGTTTTAACGCCCTGAGCTGCGGAACTATACCCAACAGACATATTTTAACGTCACACATCACAGACATTCCGAGCATTTCATTTAGGACTTGCACGACCTGTTCCCAGTATCCGGCTACTCTGCGACAGTGCCAAGCTAGATGCATGAAGTCTGCGTCATCCTGGTTACATCTGCAGCATTTGGAGTCTGCCCTCAAACCATATTTATACAGTCGCTGAGGTGTATGATACACTTGATGCAGATATTTGTAATGGATGATTTTCAGGTTACCATTAGGTGTTAACATGCCAGTAAGCAAGCATGCGGATTCCCATTCATCGTCCGTTAGAGGTTCCACCAGCCCAGAGTTCCACCTATCCTTAGCTTTGTCTGAGGTACCCCCTATAGCTCCCTGTATGCTCGTGTATAGTTAAGATACTAGGTGAGACGCTGTGGGTGTGGTCAGGAGCAATTGCAGGGGTTCCAGTGTCTGTGGTTCTTCTGGATGTGAGGGGTAATGTTCCCGAAGCGCTCTCTGTAGTCGATAATAATTAAAGCTGAAGAGCGGGGATGGGTTGCTGATGTATTGCAATTTGTCCAGGGTCTGGAATTCTCCATTCCTGTACAGATCCCCTAGTGTGTCTAAGCCAGCCCTCTTAAGCAAATCCATACCTATCTGTTCCTGTGTTACCGAAAGTGCCGGGTGATGTGCTAGTGGAAGCCGTGGTGCATATAGTGGTAGGGTGTGTGCTGCCTTGCCCATCAATCTCCAAGCCTCCGTGGTCGCATTTACCGGGTTAATGTCGCGCTCGTGTATCCTAGGGCGTTGATGTGTCAGTATGCTAGACAGAGGAATCGGATCCGCATCTCCCGCCTCCACCGCCACATGCGTCAGAAAGGGTACACTGTGGTGCCAGAAATGTGCGAATTGCGCTTGAGTGCATAAGTAGTATAGGTAGAAGTCTGGGACCTTAAAACCCCCCCTGGCGTATGGCAGGGTCATGGTGCGCATCCCCATCCTCACTTGTTTGCCCGCCCAAAGCAGACTAAGTACCAACGTATTGATATTGCGGAATACCGCAGCAGGGGGTTTGATCGGAATATTATTAAACAAGTACAGGAACTTCGGTAGAAGTACCATTTTTACTATCGCGGCTCTATCTGCCAAGGATAAGGGAAGTCTGTTCCATCTTTTAACTTTATCTTCAAGGGCCGCTATGGTACGTCCGTAGTTCGTCCGTACGACCAATTCCGGGTCTCTGTGGAACCATATACCGAAATATTTTGTCGGTTCCCCCTGCCATTCCAGTGGGTAGTCCAATTGTGTTGGGCTTGTGCTGTCCGTCAGCGATAGGATAAGGGATTTATCCCAATTTATCTGCAGACCGGACTGTTGGCCAAATTTTATGTATTCCCGCAAGAGCGGATTCAAATGCTGTTCAGGGTTTTTTACATAGAGCACCATGTCGTCCGCATAAAGCGAGATATGTATTGGACGGGAGGGCATTTGAAGTGCCGAGTAGTGATGATGTTGTCGGATTTTACAAGCCAGCGGCTCCAGGATTAATGCGAATAACATCGGTGAGAGTGGGCATCCCTGCCGGGTGCCCCTGCCTATGCGGATTGGTTCCGAAATGTACTTGTTTACTCTGATGCATGCAGTCAAGTCAGTGTACAACATAGATATCCATCCCAGAAAAATCATTGGGAACCCCATACGCACCAACACCGCCTGAATAAAGGGCCAGCCGATGGTGTCAAACGCCTTAGCAGCGTCAAGCAACACCGCCACAGCCTTCGTTTCAGGAGCCAGGTAGTGAGCTAGTGCAAACAATGTGCGGGTGTTGTGTGTGGTGGCTCTATCAGGAATAAATCCGGACTGGTCGGGTCTTATTAACAGGGGCATAAGAGGTTTCAATCTATCTGCAAGCAGACTGGCTATTATTTTCGTATCTACGTTTAATAACGAGAGAGGGCGGTATGAATCACATTTGTCTTCTTTTTTGCCCGGTTTCAGCAGCGTGACGAGTAAAGCCTCTCTCAGTGACGCTGGCAGCGTCTGGGCCTCATGGGCTGCCCCGTATAATCGTACCAAATGCGGGGCGAGTAGGTCAACGTACGTTTTATAAAATTCCGTCACGAAGCCATCTGGCCCGGGTGCCTTGTTATTTGGCAAGCGTTGGATGGTGTCTGTGACGTCCTCCACTGTTATCGGACGCTCTAAGTATTGCCTATGCCCATCCGCTAGCCATGCCAATTCAATATCTTCCATATATGCCAGTAAGTCAGCCTGAGAGGGCGACGGGCGCGCCTCGTATAGAGTGCCGTATGTGTGCATGAACTCCGTTAGTATCCCCTTCACATCAGTGATCACCTCCCCTGATTCCGTACAGATGGACTTAATATTTTGTGGAGGTTTACCTGAGCAAATTTTAGCGGCCAGTTCCCTGCCCGGTCTGCCCCCCTCGCCATATCTCCTAGCAGTTGCCCGTCGAGATACATATTGAAGCTCGTCCAGTGCGTATTTGTTATGTTCCGTTAGGAGTGCTTGAATGTCCCCCAATATCTTCGTGTCGCCAGTTTGGGTGTATGTCTGTTCCAGTTCTTGTATGGAGCGTTCTCGTGTGTGTAATTGTTGTCGAATGTCTTTAAGGATACCTGAGGACGTACTGATACAGACTCCCCTAATGGTAGCCTTAAAAGCCTCCCATAGCAATCCCGGGTCCTCAGTTGACGGGCCATTTATGTCAAAGTATTCCACTATTGCCTTATGTATTGTGTCACTATATATCGGGTCTCGTAATGCTGCGGCATTGAAGCGCCATGTAAAGGGAGGTGGGTCATAATGTGGAATGGCTATTTCCAGCAGCACAGGGTTGTGGTCCGACAGCGTGCGTGGTAAGTGTTTGATATCTGAAACCCACGTTAGAACTTCTTGCGTGCCTAGCCAGTAGTCCAGCCTGGACCAACTGTTGTTTGCCGCATTAATGTGTGTCGCCGTTGTCGCCCCTGGGTGATGTGTCCTCCACATATCTACCATATGAAGGTCTTCCATCGCGTCCTGCAGCATCAACCTGGCCTTCCCATGTTGTTCCGCTGTATGTGCTTCCCTGTCTATCGTATCCTGAAGTGTAACATTGAAATCACCCCCCCATAACATGTGATCTACCTGGAGGCCCGCCACAGTGTGCCATACAGTACTAAAGAATCCCGGGTCATCTACATTAGGGCCATAGACATTAACTAAGAGTACCTTTTGCCGCCTAATCGTGCCTGCCATAACAACGCTCCTTCCATCAGTGTCCCTGTGTATGTGAGTGATCTCAAAGTTCGTACCCTTCTTTATCAATATGCTCACCCCCCTAGAATAAGATGAGTAGCTCGAGTTGGTGACAGATTCCGCCCATCTAGCGCCCAATGTGGTTGTGCCATCCCGAGCCAAGTGCGTTTCCTGTAAGAAGACATTCATCCGATCAAAATATGCAAACAATCGCCTAATCTTTTTCGGGTTGCCCAGACCTCGCACATTCCAAGTGAGGAATTTCAACGTACTATGGTTCGCCATTACTCTCGATGATGATATCCATTTTCAAGAACAGTAACCTTACTAAGTGCATCTCAGTCACTGCGTGATTAGTTGTACTTTGCCAAATCCATAATAGTGCAGAGTGACGGTGTTTAAAACCTGCCCGGCTATGTATGGTCAAGGAGGTCGCCATGCTTCTCAGATACAGCTTTCGTAGCTCAGTAGACTCAGATTTCCCCTCCCCCCCACCTCCCACTTTAGCACCCAAACTTTGCCAAAGCCATCCCTTAATAAACAGTAACATCAGTTTAGAACTTAGGTTGGGGCGCACCCGCCTGGGGGTGTCACCAGGGTCACACAACTCCATCCACAAAGTGGACGTGGACGGACGCATATAACGTCTTTAACGTAATTTGCATAGTAATTCACCTTTCCCTCTCCCCCCGCCAGCAAGAAACATAAACAATAATAAGTCATTGCCAGAGCAACTAATTTTAGCACAGCCCAGGACTTTAGTCCGGCGACACTACGAACCTGTGCCCATTAGGGGGATCGACCCGAGGGCCTACATCGTAGTACCCCCTGATACCAGTCCATCAGCTAGTGGTGTGTTCCATACCCCCGATCTCCGCAGTCTGCCCTGCGCCCTCCGGAAATGGCCGGTCTTGTAAGTACTCACTGCGTGGAAGTTCATCTCAGGGTGTACCGCTGCAGTCAACAGGTCGAGCGGCGTGGCTCCGCAGGGGTCCACATTGTCCAAAGTGAGTCTGGCGCCAACTTAGGTCGACCTGGCGCAGCTGCTTATTTCGTTGCAATAGTGGAATGATCATTTCGGCCTCGCAGCATTAACAGGGACAACATGTAGATATCGCAGCTCATCTCGTCAGTCCACATCGCTCGTCGGTTCTGCTCGTTCCTGCGCTTTACGACGTTTCACATGTTGTTTGATGAATTCATGTGCGGCCTGCACCGTCAGCAGAATGATAGGCTTGCCCACGTTCGTGATTTTGAGTTTCGCTGGGTACAGCAATGCGTATTCAAGACCTAGATCCCTCAACTTCTTCTTTACTGGGGCAAATTCCTTTCGTGCCAGTTGTACCGCCATGGTGTGATCAGGATAGAACTCCAGGGTATTTCCTTGATGTGTGACTTTGCCCATGTCCCTAGCAAGCCGTAGCACAGTGTCTCTGTCTCTGTAATTGAGCACTCGGGCAATTACCATTCGTGGCGCAGCCCCTGATTTCGGCACAGGTGCCAGTGAGCGGTGAGCACGTTCGATCAGAAACATCGGGGATAGCTTGTCAGCGCCGAATATGTCTTTCAGGAGTAGTTCGATATAAGTTTCCATTCTCCCAGTGTTGGTGGATTCCGGCAGGCCCGATATTCTAAGGTTGTTCCGCCTGGACCTGGCTTCTTGGTCCTCCACCTTAGCGCGCAGGGTCTCCACCGTCTTCTCCAAGCCCCCACAGATCTTCGAGGTGGTGTTGTGCTCATCTTCCACTTTGGAAATCCTCTGTTCCGCTTCTACAATCCGCTTGTCGTGCTTTTCAATTTTGGCCGCCATGTTGTCCACTCTTTGCACCACGCTATCTAGTTTGCCATTCATCTCCTGCAGGCTCTGCTGGATCGCTCGCAGCACCGTCTCCATGCCCGACCCTTCCGCCATTCCTCCCTCGCCTTCCAATTCCGGGGGGGGAGCTGTGGTTTTCTGCTGCTTTTTCGTCTCGAATGGGAGCTTGGTTTGTTGTTTCTCCGGCCTTCCCATGCTCCACTGCGACGGGGGCGTTGTAGAAGTTGTCGCCCTCGGGCTGCTTGTTGGTGCCCTGTTAGTCGCAGGGGTATCGTGGGGTGTTGGCGTCTTGGTGCCCCACCTCGGGGTACGTCTATTCATTTGCCCCTGCGGCCTCAAGGAGCGTCGTCAATGGCGCAGTTATGGGTGCTGCCGTAAGACGCCAGGATCCCTACATTCGCTGTGGCAGGCGTAAGTAGTGGCCCTCAGAGTCTGGATGATGCTGGGCGTTGCCACGTGGTATGGGTCTGCACCCGAGCGCTCTCCTGAGCCCTGCGGCGCCTCGGTAGGGTCCAAGCGCTTCTGCGCCCTGGGCTCCAGCTTCCACCCCCCCTGGGCACTCAGCGCGGGCGGCGCGCAATATATGGATCAGCGGGTATGCGGCATCCCCCGCAGCGTGTGCAGCAAGGCTCGCTCACCTTACGCTTGCCGCCAGTGCCGCCCGTTGCAACTTGAGGTCCCGTTGTGTTTGCTCCGTAGTAGGTCGTCGCCGCAAATCATTTGCGTTCCAGCGCCACCGCCATCTTATCCCAGCTGGAACGCACAACAAAAGATTCCTTTTTCCGCTAGATAGGGCGAACACCTCCACGTCGCTGCATCACTGTCCAGCAGGCACTATGCGTTCGCTTATTTACCGTTATGAGGTCGTTCAGGGCAGTCGCCAGTCCTCATAGAGCGCCAATGATCATCGGGGCAGAGCGCGGCCATTTTGTTGCGTTCAGGCAGTTCCCGGGGATTTCGCTGATTATTCGTCTATCAGCCCTTGGTCTGCTACATTAGTGCCGTAGAAGTGTCGGCCTCATGTTCCGATGACCATAGATGTCATTTGGTCACTTCAGTGGCGGGTTTGCAAGGCGAAAGGAGTTCCGCGGTTGCGTCCGTCCGGCGGAGCTGACACTTCAGCCAGCCATCCCGCAGTGCGCCCTCTAGCGCCCCCCAACTGTTCTGTTTTTACAATTAATCTTTGGTCACTTTTTTTACGTGCCTGCCATCCTTTTATCTCCTCATGCCTCTCCCTCACCTCTCCAACAACACTGCTTTTGGTTGCTTCATGTCCCTTAATGTCCCTGTGCCTCCTCCTCACCCCTCCGCAAACACTGCTTGCAGGCCCCCACCACTCCTCCAAGCCGACTGCTGTTTTGCTAGTTTTTTGGTTACTTTATGCATAATTTGCAGTGCAGCGCCCGTTTTTTACATGACACGCTTTTATTTATATAGCACGCATAGCCATGGGCTCTGGGGGAAATTAAACAATCAGAACATTATTTCAGGACAATGAACCAATGCCAGACTTGAACACTTATCCCAGCTCACCAGGCAGCATCTCTCACCGCTGCTCCATATCCTTTGCCTAGGTATGTTTCAGGATGCAGTACTATATATGGCCAAAAGAGGTTCCAATTGACACCTAGTGACAGCCTGTTGTACTGCACCCTCACAACAATGCTTTTTTTAAATGTGGAGTCTGAACTGTAACATTTTTTTTTAACATAGTTTTTATTAGAAGGTATCAGCATAATACATCGTAGGGTATATTTTTAGCCAGTACATCCGCAGTATAATTATACATATTACATATCAAGCAATATTATCCACAATTCAGTGACCCTTATCTTACATCATGTTCTATCCATTGGCATGTTTAGAACCCAGAAACACCCATTAGTAATTCTCATTCTATTTTTATTTTTATTTTTAGATTGCCTTGGGCCTTGCCCCATTCATATACAATGCTTTAAGGATATACCACAGGCTAAGGAGCCATACCCGGGTAATATTGCATCAGTATTCTACATATCATGAAACTTCAAGGTAAACTAAAACTCACCTATTTCCCCTCCTGCCTCCCTCCCCCCCGTAGACTCAGCAAACAAAGAAATCTTCAGACATGCAATCAGTTCATCATGTAATCAGTTCAGTTCAGCATACCAATGTAATACACAATTTACAATATTTTTGGCCCTCGGCAGTAAGTCACTGTACCCTACAATACTCTAATACAGCCGAATGTCAATATTTCCCATACTCCATTTAAGCGCATCCTATAGGCAATATTCAAGTATGTCCACAGTTCCAAGCTCCTCCATCAACATGTTCCATTCTAAGAATATAGGAATCTTGCACAAACCGCGTTTTTCCTCCCTTTTTAATTCTGCACCCTCCGCCCTGCCCCATCGCACTAGCTCTCCATACCAGTCCTTCAGTGACGGTGATCTAGCAGTTTTCCACTTCATGGTAACATTACGTTTGGCCAGTATGAGTGCCAGGTTGTTGAATTTTGTAATTGTGCTACCTTTCTTCCCTTTAGGGCCCAGGCCCAGTAAGCAGTATTCCGGCCTGTCGTTATTCCTCACTGGAGCTATATCTGACAAGATCTTGTAGACCGTTGCCCAGTAGTGGCGCAGCTGTGGGCAGTTCCACAACATGTGCATCAAGTCCGCTGCTGATGATTGGCATCGCGGGCACACATCTGCCGCATCCTGAAACATAACACTTAGTTTACATGGCGTCAGGTAGGCCCAGTGTAAAATCATAAGTTGTGTGAATTTAAATTTCGGGTTCCTCGACACCTTTCTAGGGTATTCTAACATCTTACCCCATTCCTTGTCACTGAGCGCTCGGCCTACATCTAAATCCCATTTGGCACGAAGGGGCTGCAGTGAAACCGCCGCCACTGTACGGATGCCCCTGTAGAGCCACCTCGTTAGGTGTCGACCAGTGCCCATCAAGTGCTGCATCGAGACTAGCGTAAGCGTGGCTGGTTCCACCCCCCCTTGGCCCCATGTAGTGCGTAAGTAGTGAGAAATACTTGCGTGCAGAATAAACAGTCTGTCAGACCCTCGTGTTCGTAAATGAACACATCGTGAGGCATCAGGGTACCCTCTTTGAAGAAATCACCCACTGTGGTCGCTCCTACATCGTCCCATGCTCTCATTCTACTTTTTGTAACCCTGCCTAATTGCGTGGGGATCCCCAATAAAGGTATAGTTGGGGCGTACGGAGTCACCGCCTTGGTGTACCTTAGGGAACTTCTCCAGTACAACAACGCAATTTTCAGTAGATGTGGTGCCATTGGTGGAATCTTGCTATTGGGCAACAGTAGTGTATGCAGTTTCCCTCTCTGCCAGTCCAGCTGTGACATGTTTATCTCCTCCAGATTCCGCCCCAACAGCCAGTACGCCAGCCACTGTAGCTGACTCGCGTAACAGTAGGCCTTCAGGTCAGGAACCCCTAGACCTCCTTGTTTAGTATCTAATTGCAGCTTTGCAATCCCTATACGCCTTCTGCCCCCGCCCCATATCAACTCAATCAGTAGAGAAGATAGCAATGTAAATATCTTGGTCGGTATTATAATGTAAAAAATTGATGATGAAAAAGTAAACTGTCAGTAACATGACTAATAATTCAATTTACTTCCAATGCAAGACATTTCTGGGAGGAAACATGAATGAATTTAACAAACATGCATTGTAATTTTCATGTTAATGGCACTATTTACTATTTGAATCATTCAATGGCATGATTCCAGTTAAGTTTCTTTTTTGATACAGCTTTTATTATTCCACCACAATCAGGGTCGGGCCACTTTGTGTCATTTCCCTAACACCTTTTTTTATGCCATACAGTTGTTTGATAGTCTCAAAAGAAGAAGTTTCCTTTCTGTGATATTAACTTTTTTTGGAGTGACCAATAGGCCTACACACGGCTATTAACATATTTGTACACGGATAATTATTTCTACACGACACTGAAATTTTACTTTCTCTCTTAGATTTATTCTTTATAAAAGTTTATGTTAAAACCATTTTCTGTATTCATATAGCATTTTTACAATCATATACTCTGATACACATTCCACATATCCTATAACAATTCCTTTTACAATTCCTAATCAGAGTAAACAATTCGTATATTATCCATGAAATCAATCATAAATCACAATTTAAAAAATATAACATTCTACTACACAGTATTAAAATCAGCGAAAAAAAATCGTTTTGTTTGTTTTTTTCGCTGATTTTAATACTGTGTATTAGAATGTTATATTTTTTAAATTGTGATTTATGATTGATTTCATGGATAATATACGAATTGTTTACTCTGATTAGGAATTGTAAAAGGAATTGTTCTAGGATATGTGGAATGTGTATCAGAGTATATGATTGTAAAAATGCTATATGAATACAGAAAATGGTTTTAACATAAACTTTTATAAAGAATAATTCTAAGAGAGAAAGTAAAATTTCAGTGTCGTGTAGAAATAATTATCCGTGTACAAATTTGTTAATAGCAGTGTGTAGGCCTATTGGTCACTTCAAAAAAAGGTAATATCACAGAAAGGAAACTTCTTCTTTTGAGACTAATGATACCCAGTCCGTTCTGGTTTTCTGGGAAACTCTCTTTTTTGAAAGGTGTTATACAGTTGTTTAATACATGTGGTTACAATTACAAACTGTATTTCCCACAATGCGCTGTAGACTCATCCATTGGTAGAGTGTGGCATTTCACTAACACCTTCAGCATGCCACATTGATGTTTCCAGACGCTGCCATGTTCTACAGTTCCCACAATGCTTATCCTGGTGTCATGGGGAGCGCCTTTCGAAGATCTCCAACACACACTCAAGAGACACCCGGGCCCACAGCCAGTGACCTTGTACCTAATGTTGCATGAGGAACTCCATGGGCTCTCTGTAGGTAAGTACTCGGGCGAATCAGACATTTTGATTGTTAATGTACCACTGTGGCATGCCGCTTGCCTTAGCCCTGTCGATCTGCTTTTAAACCAATTTTTTTGATTTCTTTTTTATGTTGGAGCTCACGTTTGTTTTCTAAATCACGCAGGGAGATATATACACCTACCATTGATGGGCCCTTGACTCATGGCCCCAGTTCATCCCAGCAATATGACCATGCTCCTAAATTACTCTTGTCTGTGCCCAGCTCTGTTATGTTGATAGTTATGTCTATTCCATATGGGCCCTTGCTCCTAGTAGATGCCTGGGTTTTTTCTACTCAGCCCTTTTTTCACTTCTACAATACTCCCTACTGACAATATTAACAGCATAATTTTGATGCACCTGCCCCTCCTTTTAATAGCTTTGCTACTTGCTTGTCGGCAGCTGGGATTATGTGGAGAATGAAAGCTGCCAGGTTAGGGCAACACCAGCAGTCCAAGTCACAGAGCTTTTTTCCACCTATACTTTTGAACTTGAGAAACTGACACACAGTCACACTTACTCCCAGAAAGATGTGTGATGATCATATCTCATGTTATGTTAACAGCCTTGGGCATGTCAAAGTCTTTTAATTAATCTGATTGGAAATCCTGGGATAGAGAAGTACACAGATAGGTCAGAGTGGAGTGTTCCAAGCCAAGAATTGATGAGAAGGAGTGTGCCACCCTGAATCTGGACCCATATCTGATTAGCTATTTGTTTCGCTTGAGTGAGGGCCCAGAGGAAAGTGTTGGAGAGTTTCTTAAAGATATGCCAAGACAAACTCTTGAATGTTTTTGGCCCTTTGGCCAGAATTTTGGATATGGTATTGGAGGCTTATGTTAATGAAGAGCATGTAGATTTGGATTTATTGAGAGGATGGAGCCAAAGGGTGGTGGTCCTTTTGGGAAACGCTAATGTGGGTTTATGGTAAGAAAGAAGGAGAGCTATCCTAATGAAGAATAATCCAAAACTGGGGGACATGGCACAAAAAGAGCCTAGTGAGGATGTGAAGGGGTTATTGTTTGGAGAAGGCCTGGTGAAGGGTTTTGGAAAGTATGTCAATACATTTACATATTTAGACAAAGTGCAAGGCAACATGAGAAAGGTTTGGGGAGTTTTTGGAAGGGCCAGTTGGAGGGGACACTTTACTGGCAGTGGATTGCAGAGGTTCCAATACAGTACTCAGTAAAATTCGCAGTATGGAAGCCAGAGAGGAAGAGGTTACCAATCAAGCTCAGGGATTTACCCCAGTAGAGGAAGAGAAGGGGGACAAAGCAAGAGTTTTTTGAGAGGAATGTGGAAAAGTAAATTTTGCCATGTTCTGTGTCCCTACGTGTTCCCCATCCTATGTTATATGTGCATGATTAATATGCATATGTATTCCCTTATGATTGATTAAAGACGCAATTCCAGTTGTGTCCAACTCTAGTATGCCAGTTTCTAGTTCTCGTGAAAGCTACGAGTATTAGGCCTATGTAAAGCTATGTTGCCACGTTTCACAGTGTGCACGTTAATTCAGAATAAAGTCTCCGTTTCTAGGCCTCAAAAGGGCCCGGACATCAGATTCAGCTCCTGTCTCCTGAACCCTCTCCGAGGAGCGATACAGCCCCCACCTGCATCCCTGACCCTTCACTTACTTCCTGCCTCACAGTGCCCGGCTCGGCCTGGCTCTGCCTGCCAGTCTGCCAAGAGTATGTTATGATTCTAGTTATCAGTCCAGCTCTCCTTCTCTGCATTCCTAAGCTACTGAATCGCATCAATAGTTTCCGTCATGGTCTAGCCTTTATGTCTCCATGTAAGAGAAATACTGTATTAATGGTCATAGAATATTCCTTGCCACACACTACATGTAGAATTATGCATGCACCAGTCTTAGAGTCTGTTAGCCTTTGCCCTGATAACTTTAGGATTCTATCAACATGTTCTCTAAACACTAGATACCAGATATGCTTAGGTACATGTCGCTCTGACACTCCAGACTTTAGTCTCCTCTTCTAGCGCAGAAGTCATAGCCCCCAGTTCTCCCTAGTCACACGTCATTGCCAGCTTGCGCGCACCACTAGGTTAGAGGTTCCGGCTCCTCAGGTAGCCCCCTCCATGTTTCCGCCCCATTTATGACATATTCTGTTACGTTTACATCACATGTCTATGTACACGCCTTTTGTTACACCTACTTTCTGCCTTATCTTTCGCGACTGCTACAAACTCCGCCCACTGCTACGCCTACTGTACTGAATGCAATGTAATTTGTTTAGTATATATATGTTATGCACTGTTATTAAAGTTACCCCCTTAGCGCGCTCATCCCAGATCCTGCCCCGGCAGCTGCCGGGCCCTGCCATCCTATTCCCGTGCAGGTTGTCCTGTTCCTGTCCTTTATGCTGTATTAAAGCCTGCAAACTCAAGATACCTCGAATCCTGACTCTTATTTATTGAGCTATCTGTTTATTAATTATTCCGAAAAATAGAACAGGTATTTAATTATTTATTTACCACATAATGGCGCCCGAACAGGGACTTGCCCTTTCCCCACGCGCCGGAGAAGCCACGCAAGCCCCCTGACCCTCTGCAGCCGTGACGGAACCATACTGTGCACGTGCAGATATTTCTGCTTCAAGTATCCCTCAGGCCCACGGAGGAGACGGAGGTTGCGGTCCAGCATCCAGACGAGGCGGTGGAGGAACGCGGCGAGTCCCGACCAGAGCCCAAGCCGAGAATTCAAGGTCCGAGGTATCCAGAGGCCCACCCGTAACTGAAGTCCGAAGTTCGTAGTCCGTCGTCGTAGCAGTCCAGTCCAGTCCGAGGCCTTCCGTTCTTGCTGCCCGGTGAGTACCGTTGCTGGGGTAGTATCTAGACAGGGTCAATTAATTTGTCTCTGGTCCGTGGGTTTGGGTACGCAAATCCAACACGAAGTGTCCACCTAGGTGGATGCGGGTCCTGACGTGTCTCTTTATGGGACCGGTAAGTTTCGTACTGTTTTAGCAGTACATCTAGTCATTCTAGTAAGTTTCTGTTCCAGTAAGTTCTGTTCTCGAGAAATTCATGTGTTTCTGTTCTCAGTATTCCAGGTAGTATTTTGTCCGAACTGTTATTTTAAATGTCATTTCAATGTGTATTCAATGTCGTGGTATGAATGATTTGTTTTTCAGTCATTATTGTGTTTATCGTGTATTGTATTGTGTCCAGATTCCAGTCTAAGTCATGCCTTTGTTCTCAAAGTTACGTCAGTTAAGAACTAGAAAAGGTCTGCTCGAGGAAGCAGTTCCTGTCCCGCCAAGGGACAGTCCAGGTCATTTTATGTATCATAAGCATGGCATAAGTGCCATATTATATCTAGACTTATGGGTAGAGTACACCAAGGAATTAGAAGAGAAATATAGATGGCCTGTATCAGGCACATGGGATGCCGAGTGCATCATGCGAGTAGAAGAAACATTATGGAAAAAGAAAGCCAGACAGTCACAGAAAGATGCCATCGAGTTATGGCGCAAAGAATCTCATAAAAGAACCGAAAAAGAAATCAGAAAGTCAGAATTAAGTAGAGAATCCTCAGAAAAAGCCCGAGAAAAAGAATTAATCGAAATAGGTGAATGAGTTAAAACTGAACAGTCAGACAGACAGAGGAATGCCCTTATTAAGGGTATGTACCCTCTTCTTGCCGAGGGCTTGCCAAAAGCAACCCCGGAGGCATCCAGTAATTTTCCGCCATCACTAGTTCCGACCAAGCTACGTCATAAACCGACCGCAGCTGATATTTTTCTCTCGTCCTATTTGGACGACACAGTCCCAGAGTATGCAAATCCTGCTCCGCCTGCTCCTGTAAATAATGTAATTCCTGCTCCTCCAGCCACCGGGGCACCTGTTACGGTACCCCCGGTCCAGCCCACAGTGCAAGTACCCGCTACATCGGTCACTCTGCCAGCACGAAGAGTATCAGTCGACGATTCTAGTTTAGGGGCCGGGGGGGGAGGTCCTCCTGGTACCCCGCCGCCACACAAACGTGGAACGTTAGTCGAATTACATGAACGTGCGTTACAGCGTACGCCCAAACAACAGTCCGTTGCAGATATCAGGCGAGCCCTTACCGAATGCCGTTATGATTCAGTCCCAGGCGATGATAATATGGTCATATATTCATTGCGTGTAAGACGGGTGACCGAGTATTTGGACACCCTACCGAACATGAAAGAAGATCTAGACAGAATATATCGTTTCATTCGTACAGGAACAGACCCAGAAAGTATTGGCGAAGCCATGTCTCAAAGGAAAGCTGAGACCCAGCTCATGCTTTTAAAGTTTCTGATTAATTGTTTAATAAGAGAACAAGATTATCCGACTAAAGATCCGACCGAAATGAGAGTTCTGACAAAATGGAGTGATCATATAGCCGAGGGAAGACACAAGACACTCAGTAGTATAGAGAGTATGTACAAGAAAATTCGTAAGGAAATAATAAGGTTACACGAGAAACGCAAAGCAGCACAAGTAAGCGAGAAAGAAGACGCCTCTGATCCTGAAGAGGTAGACGACGAGAATCCTTCCAGAATAGCGTATGTAGGTAGAACTAGACTTTCCGACCGACATTCACGTCTAGAACACAAGAAAGTTTTCTCTCTTACAGCACCAGAACAAGGTTCTCTAGAGCAAGTATTTCAAGCTACCGATCACATTCTGAAATCACGAATCGGTTATAGTGAACTTAGTACTATGCATGAACAAGAACAAGCCCGATCAGCAGTCCGATGGGCTACTGATTCTACCACTTTTCCAGACGAAATAGTGGCACAAATGTTTCTGAAACTGCCCCCAGCCGAGCAGCGACTGGTGGGTATGTATATGATCCAGCACCTCATCACTCTGTATGAGGGACAGCATTCCGATCCAGGTCCACTACATGATGTTCTGAACGAGTTACTACAGTACAGATGGAAAGGTCTAGGTACCGATTTAATTAGTGTCATTCTAGAACAGCGCCACAAATATCGAACGTTTCTGAATCCGCATTTTGTTCACGTCTCACCCCCAGACAGTAAACCATTCTATATAGACAGACAGCATCCGTTACGAGAAGTACATCCAGTTAGGACAGCGGGTGGTGATCTAGAACGAGTATTTGTTTACACCCCGATTACAAAGATGGAACTCTTAGAGATGAAGAAGTTAATTCCCTGTCACGATAAAGATTCAGCAGGGTTCCACCGTGAATTAAAAGACATGCTCCGTATGGGAGAATACACATATCCAGATATCATTAAAATGTTAAAGGTCCTGTTGCCTGCGGGCATATATGAAAAACTCAAGGAAAAGGAATGGGAGGTGGGAGAGAAAAAGATAGATTGGACAGCTCTAGAAGCTGAAGATAATACACGTGTACCAGGTACCGGTCTAGGAGATAAATGTAAAGAATTACCGGAACTGTTAATACAAGTTTTGCCAAGATTACTAGCCACGAAAAAGGAAGACTGGGATGCAATCTCAGCCTGTAAACAGAAACCAGACGAAGACACTAGTGATTTTTATTCTAGATTCGAGAAATGTTTTAATATTAACAGTGGTTTGAAGACAAGTAGCGAGTCATACCCTCATCTTTTTGTTACTAAACTAGTCGAGAATTCAAGCCCACAAGTTAAAAATCGAGTTCTGAAAGTCGAAAGTACCTGGCAAGCTAATACTCCGTCCCAAATGTTACAGATGCTCCAGTATCACCAGAATAGAATCAGAGAAGAGCAAGATCACGAAAGGAAACGTATGAAAGACACGAAAATGAAAGTATTAGTTGCACAATCTGTTCCTCAAGACAGTCAGAAGAGGGGTACGAATCAAGCCAGTCATCCTGCAATTCCTGTTAAAGGGACCAGCAATTATTGTAAACAGCCAGGTCATTTTATAAACGAGTGTGCAGTTCTGAAACACAACATAGCTACCGGTAAGACTAAAGAAAGACCACGTCCGCCTAGACAAGAACAAGTTACACAGACTTCCCGGTTATCACAGAATGCACAACAGACAGTTACAGTACCGCAGCCTATAGCTGCAACACAGCATGTTACACAGCAGATGTACCAGTATGCACAGTCCGAGTATCCAGAGTACCAGCAGTATTCATGAAACAGCCTAGAGAGGGAGGTAGGCTTGCCTCTCATCGAGATACCTGTAGATCAAGAGGGTCCCTATGTTCACAGTCAAGTATTAGGGAAAGACAGAAAGTTTCTGATTGATACAGGGGCAAGTAGGACTACTATCAGTCATGACGAGGTTCCAGGGGCTCCGCTCTCAGGCTCTAGAAATGTTTCCCTTGGATTTTCAGGAAAGCCAATTGTAAACGAGATTTCCAAACCAGTTTCTCTAGAAGTAGGTCCATTGTCCCGAACTACTGATTTGTTACTCACGAAATCATGTCCAGAAAATTTGTTAGGTATTAAGACACTGAAAGAATTAGGTGCAGTTATTTGCTGCTCCCCAGAAGGAATACGTTTGTTTTTGCGTGACTTCAAGGGTCACTATGTATTACGTGATTTTGATCCAAGATTACTGAATGTCCCCCAGCATCTGTGGGCACAAGGTCCAACTGATGTAGGCTGTATGCACATCACACCCCACCGTGTGACTCTGAAACCAGGTATAGTGTTACCACGAATCAGACAGTACAGATTGCCACCTGAGGCTGTAGCAGCTTTATCCAAAATTATTGACGAGCTCATTGTTCAAGGAGTGGTTGTAGAAACTGACTCCAATGTATGTAATTCTCCTATCATTCCAGTCATGAAACGTACTGATCCAAATGCACCTCCAGTATATCGATTAGTGATTGACCTTCGAGAACTTAATAAATGTATTATTCCCCAGTATCCAGTAGTCCCAGATATTTCTTCCCTATTGACAGCCATTGATTCTGAAGCTACGTTCTTTACTGTCATAGACCTCAAGAATGCATTTTTCAGTGTCCCAATTCATCCAGACAGCCAGTTCCTTTTCGGATTCTGTTTAAATGGAAGGAGCTATAAATTCACACGAGCTCCTCAAGGTTTCACAGAAAGTCCTAGCATTTACAGTCAAGCACTTAAAAGACAACTAGACAATATTCACATGCCAACTGACACTGCCCTGCTCCAGTATGTCGATGATCTACTGATCACAGCCCGTTCTGAACGTGACTGCGAGCGAGCGTCACTTACAGTTCTGTATTTCCTAGCCGAGATGGGGCACAAGGTGTCCCCTTTGAAGCTCCAATTCTGTGTCCAGCAAGTGGTCTACTTAGGACACTTACTGTCCAAGAGGGGTAGGCAGTTGACACCAGACCGTATCCAGTTAATAGCGAGTCTTCCTCAGCCCAAGACCCAGAAAGAGGTACGAGCTTTTATCGGCCTCACTTCCTATTGTAGACAATGGATTCCTCAGTATGCATTTCTAGCCAAGCCACTGATACAGTTAACGTCACAGGGGGCAGCCGTATCGACTGTCCTCCCTTGGACCCAGGAACATACACTTGTTTTTAATGAATTAAAGAAAGCCTTATGCCAAGCTCCAGTTCTAGCAACACCGAACTACAGTAAGCCTTTTACACTTTTTGTCACTGAACGTGAAGGTACAGCATTATCTGTTCTCACACAAGATCAAGCAGGACAATACAAGCCTTGTGCTTATTTTTCGAGCACATTAGATCCAGTAGCCCAGGCTCTGCCTGCGTGCCTCAAGTCAGTTGCAGCCACAGCTCTAGCTATCAGACAAAGTGATTCCATAGTGTTAGGACACTCCCTGACAGTACAAGTTCCACACTCCGTGGAAGTTCTTTTAAACCGAACACAGACTCAGCACTTGACAATTGCACGTTTAACAGGTTATGAACTGACACTGTTCCAGCCACACATAGATATCAGACGCTGCAACGTTCTAAATCCCGCCACACTGTTACCGTCAGTTACTTCAAATCCTGCCACACATGACTGTGTGGAAGTAGTTAACACCATGACAAAGCCAAGACAAGACTTGACAGACATTCCATTACCAGATCCCGACCTGACACTTTATGTGGATGGTTCATGTATGAGAACAAGTACAGGAGAACTAGTAGCCGCGTATGCAGTGACTACTGAAACTGAAGTTATAGAGACACACCGTATTGACACTCTGTCCGCTCAAGCAGCAGAGCTAGTCGCTCTGACCCAAGCCTGCATACGTGCCAAGAACCTGAAAGTAAACATATACACAGATTCACGTTACGCATTCGGAGTCGTACACGACTTTGGAGTGCTCTGGCAAGAAAGAGGTTTTATGACTTCTCATGGAACCAAGATTCAGCATGGTCTCCTTATTCAAGCTCTGTTAGATGCAATACATTTACCGACAGCTATCGCTATCATGAAGTGCAAAGCACATACGAAAGTCACTGACATTATTTCCCAAGGTAACGATCTAGCAGATCGAACAGCCAAGCTCACAGCTCAGACTCCAGACATTCCAGTTAACATGATACTGACACACACTCCAGATCCGACTACATGTATGACAGTTAAGGACCCCACTCAAGATGTCATAGATATCCAGTTACATGCTACTTCCGATGAAATCAAGAAATGGTCCGAACAAGGAGGGGTCCAGACAGATCAGGGATGGTTGACGAAGGGAAAAGCCACATGGTTTCTCCCCGACTCAATGGTTCAAGTCATTATTAATACCGCACATAGTCCTGCACATTTAGGAGAAAAAGCTATGTTAGACAGTATCCAGAACATTTGGTTCAACAAGCACTTACGAGCTGCAGCCAAGCAGAAAGTCCGTACTTGTATGATATGTTGCCAGTTCAATCCAGGTAAAAGTGTCCCGGTGGAACAAGGGGGATTCCAGCCTCCTGACCACCCTTTTGAAGTCCTCCAAATGGATTATATTCAGATGGAGCGATGTCGAGGTTTCAAGTATGTCCTTGTAGTTGTATGCGCTTTGTCCAGGTGGACAGAGGCATATCCAGTTCCAGATTACACAGCCGCGACCACTGCCAAGCAGCTGGTTCGTGAATTTTTCCCCCGTTATGGACTCCCTAGGGTCGTGTATTCAGACAACGGCCAGCCATTCTCATCTGAGTTAATGAAACATGTGTCCCTTCTGTTAGGGTATCAGTGGAAGTTCCATTGTGTGCGCCATCCTGAAGCAGCAGGTCTCGTAGAGAGACATAATCAGACCCTAAAAATCCGAATTGCCAAAGTTTGTAAAGAGAAAGGTGTAGACTGGCTCATAGCTCTGCCAGTCGCTCTATTTTATATGCGCATGGTCGCACATTCCAGATCAGGTCTGTCCCCTTATGAGGTCGTATTCGGCCGCCCCCCAAATATGTGGGGTACACCTAGACCCCAAAGTATTACAGATGTTTCCAGTAATATGTTGACAGATTACCTAGCTTCCTTGATGTCTGCCCTACACTCTTGTCGTTCACAGGTTGCCGCCGCATTTCCAGACAATACCGAGGTGAAACCGCATGAAATCGTTCCAGGAGACCTAGTCCTTGTAAGGAACTTTGATCGTTCAAGTCCGCTGGAGCCTCGTTGGAAGCAGCCGCGACTTGTCCTCCTGACCACCCGCACGGCCGTGAAGTTGGAAGGCCGCAAGGGGTGGGTCCACCTGTCTCACGTCAAGAAATTCCATGGAGTTCGAATAAAAACATTGGACTGTTCCATTTCAAAAGACTGCCTGAAACCAGACTCTAAAATTAATTTTGAATCCAAGCCTCCCCTGTTAGAGGAAACTCCGCAGCAGGAGTATAAAAAGAAATTACGGTCTAGTAAAATAAGTCAGCCAGTTTAATTGTCTAAGTCCCCCTTGGGTGAAGCGGTTAGACAGGTTCCTGACATGTATGAGATAGACCCCCATAGTGAGAGAGTTAGTCAAAACTCTATCAGATGTATCGTTATTCTATGTTTTCTTATGTTTTTGAGTTTGATGGTTACCTGCACAAGTTATGCATTACATTTATGTTTTCCAGTTTCTCATGTAAATAAGTATTCTAATGCTACAGTAGAGCACACATTTAGTGATCTGCCTCCTCACGAGCTATCCTATCGTCTTGCTATGCGAAACAATACGTTTATCAGAATGTTACACTATTCACACCAGACCAGCAATGCCACTAATTGTTGGGTGTGTGGTCGACTCCCCCCTTTCCAGACACCGAAGGGAGTTCTGCCACTCTTTCCTTATCCGTTTTCACATAATGGTTCGTGTGGAGCATGGTCCACGTTAACGTCATCCTCAACTGATATGTCCCTTCTGAATAGTACATGTTTTCCAGACAAGCAAGGTCTCTCCCATAGAACCGGGTTAGATCTAGAAAATGAAGTATATGATTTAGGTAATTATTCTTCGAATTTCATGGTCCTGAATGTTCAGTCTGATACTACTCCAGATTTACCTGCTATTTCAGTATTACCAGTCAAAGGCGAATTATGTGTCAGAAAGAATGGTTCCGCACATGTAGGACATAGTGATTGTACTATTATTGTCAAGTATAGTGACAGTGGGAAATCTATTTTCAAAGCCTCACGTCATTCTATTTTGTTTGTGGTCAGACCGCATATGTTCGTCTGCCCCTTGATTGGGATGGAACATGTTACATTGCCTTCCTACTGCCACCAGTTTTTCTAGCCCCATCTGATTATCATAGAAACACACATCTAGTACACATTAGACCTAGAAGGGAGATCGAGTCCCCGATTGTCGATCAAACTGAAACTGCTCTAGAACAGTATACAGACTTCAATAAAGGTTTCTTCTTCTTTATAGGCCCCGTCCAGAATAGTAAGTTAATCCGTAGGTTAACCAGAACCCTTGAAGCAGTAGTGAATGAGACTACTTCTGCTCTAGGTAATTTGACCGAAGAGCAATCTGCTATGAGATTTGTCGTGCTCCAAAATCGTCTCGTTCTTGACGTCATACTGGCCGATAGAGGAGGAGCATGTAGAGTCATCGGATCTAGTTGCTGCATTTTCATTCCTAATAACGCGCCGTCTGTTTATTCAGCTATAACCAGACTTCATAAAATTGCCCATCAGTTACACCAGAATCCAGGCACCTGGACATGGTCCGGTTGGCTCTGGAGTATAATTTCTGCCTGGGGATGGAAAGTATTGTCATTCCTAGGTATAGCAGTAATGATCATTTTCAGTTGCTGCCTCTGTGTACAATGTGGCCCTGCGATTTGCGGCATTTGTGCTACATCCTGTATTCCTAGTCTTAGTCCTAGTCCTAAGTCCCGTTCCAAGCCAATTCGAGACGAGCAAATGATACTGTATGAAATGATAGACGGTATCATGAATATTGATGTTTCCTGATGGAAACGTAGTGACAAGGAGGGAATGTGGAAAAGTAAATTTTGCCATGTTCTGTGTCCCTACGTGTTCCCCATCCTATGTTATATGTGCATGATTAATATGCATATGTATTCCCTTATGATTGATTAAAGACGCAATTCCAGTTGTGTCCAACTCTAGTATGCCAGTTTCTAGTTCTCGTGAAAGCTACGAGTATTAGGCCTATGTAAAGCTATGTTGCCACGTTTCACAGTGTGCACGTTAATTCAGAATAAAGTCTCCGTTTCTAGGCCTCAAAAGGGCCCGGACATCAGATTCAGCTCCTGTCTCCTGAACCCTCTCCGAGGAGCGATACAGCCCCCACCTGCATCCCTGACCCTTCACTTACTTCCTGCCTCACAGTGCCCGGCTCGGCCTGGCTCTGCCTGCCAGTCTGCCAAGAGTATGTTATGATTCTAGTTATCAGTCCAGCTCTCCTTCTCTGCATTCCTAAGCTACTGAATCGCATCAATAGTTTCCGTCATGGTCTAGCCTTTATGTCTCCATGTAAGAGAAATACTGTATTAATGGTCATAGAATATTCCTTGCCACACACTACATGTAGAATTATGCATGCACCAGTCTTAGAGTCTGTTAGCCTTTGCCCTGATAACTTTAGGATTCTATCAACATGTTCTCTAAACACTAGATACCAGATATGCTTAGGTACATGTCGCTCTGACACTCCAGACTTTAGTCTCCTCTTCTAGCGCAGAAGTCATAGCCCCCAGTTCTCCCTAGTCACACGTCATTGCCAGCTTGCGCGCACCACTAGGTTAGAGGTTCCGGCTCCTCAGGTAGCCCCCTCCATGTTTCCGCCCCATTTATGACATATTCTGTTACGTTTACATCACATGTCTATGTACACGCCTTTTGTTACACCTACTTTCTGCCTTATCTTTCGCGACTGCTACAAACTCCGCCCACTGCTACGCCTACTGTACTGAATGCAATGTAATTTGTTTAGTATATATATGTTATGCACTGTTATTAAAGTTACCCCCTTAGCGCGCTCATCCCAGATCCTGCCCCGGCAGCTGCCGGGCCCTGCCATCCTATTCCCGTGCAGGTTGTCCTGTTCCTGTCCTTTATGCTGTATTAAAGCCTGCAAACTCAAGATACCTCGAATCCTGACTCTTATTTATTGAACTATCTGTTTATTAATTATTCCGAAAAATAGAACAGGTATTTAATTATTTATTTACCACAGGACGAGGACTGCTCAATAATGTAGGATGAGGTGAGTACAGGGATTATTTTTTGTTTCTTTTCACAAAGGAGTAGGCGAACATTTAAAATATTTCAAGAAGAATGGGAAAAGTTGACTGAGGACCCTTGGGTGTTAACCCTTTTCATGCTGATGACGGCCGGGAGCCGTCATGGCACACAGTGCTTGTGTGCTGATGACGGCTCCCGGCCCTCATGACCGCACCCGCGATCGGAATGAGCCGCACAGGCGATGAATCGCGGCCGCGCCCAAGGGGTTAAACACTGTTCAAGGGTACACAATATAGTTTGTGAGGTGTCCATATCAGAACGAAGAACGAAGAGAGATACGGATGTCAAAGGATCAGGAGGGAATTGTGGATTTGGAGATAGAATCCGAGTAAAGGATTCTATCTCCAAATCCACAATTCCCTCCTGATCCTTTGACATCCGAATCTCTCTTCGTTCTTCTTTCTGATATGGACAACTCACAAACTATATTGTGTACCCTTGAATAGTGTTTTACACCCAAGAGTCCCGAGTCAACTTTTCTCATTCTTCTTTAAATATTTTAAATGTTCGCCTACTCCTTTGTGGAAAGAACAAAAAATAATCCCTGTACTCACCTCATCCTACATTATTGAGCAGTCCTCGTCCTCTCAAAAATCTCCTGCTTTGTCACTCTTCTCTTCCTCTTGAGGGTGTAATAGAGGAGGTAAGAGAGTCATAGAAATGTTTTGTGAGCAATCTCTTTTTGGTAGAAAAGAAGTACAGGGGATGGCGCCTAGTCATGAATCTCAGAGAATTAAACAGGTTTTTAGTTTACCAACATTTTAAGATGGAAGGGGTTCAATGTCTGAGGGATTAGTTGACAGCAAAGGATTGGTTGGTAAAACTGGATTTGAAGGATGCTTACTTTTCTGTGCCCATGACGCGAAAGAGCCGGAGAAATTTACAGTTCAGATGGAGAAGGAAACTTCATCAATTTCTATCTTTGCCTTTCGGTCTTTCATCAGTACCTTGGTATTTCACGAAGGTAATAAGGGTGGTTGTATCTTTTTTTCATCAGAGCGGGATAAGAATGATTATCTACTTAGACAATATCCTGTTGTTGTCACAGGACCAGGAGGAGCTTACGTTAGAGATGCAGGAAGTAGTGTGCAAATTAGAGGGGTTTGATTTTATCCTGAACAGGTAGAAATCTGTTTTGCAACCCTCCCAGAATTTGTAGTTTTTGGAATTTCAAGTCGAAACAATAGAGTGTCTTTTACGTCTAGCAGAGAAGAAGATAGAAATGATAAGTAAGGAGACTGCTCAGAATTTAAAGAGAGAGTTTGTAACTTTGAGAGAGATGGCAAGGATAATAGGTCTATTATCTTCTTCAATACGGGCTATTTTTCCAGGGCCCCTTCATTATTGTGCGTTGCAGAGACTGAAGGGGGCTGTGCTAATGAAAGGTTTGTTGGATAGGAGACAGAATATCCTGGAGTGCAGAGACAAAAGAAGAGTTGCTCTGGTGGACGAACAGTTTGGAGCCCTGGAATGGGCGTGCAATATTTGGAAGTGCTTTGGATTATGTCTTAGAGACAGAAGCAAATTTGAGTGGCTGGGGAGCATATTTAGGGGAATGGGAAACAGGTGGAGTTTGGACAAAGAAGGAGCAGCCATGACACATAAATTGCTTGGAAATGACAAGAGGTTTGTATGCTCTGAAGAGTTTCAAGCAGAAAGTAAAAGGATAAATAGTGTTGATGCAAATTTAGAATATATTTCTTCAGTGACTTATGTGAATAAGTTGAGCGGGACGAGGTCCTGAGGTTTAGCAGATTTGGCAAAGGAGTTTTGGAATTTGTGGCAGGAACACAGGATGGTGGTGAAGGCAGAATACCTACTGGGAGAACTAAATGTAAGCATAGATTGGAATTCAAGACATTTGAGGGATTTCAGCAATTAGAAGTTGAACCGCAGTTGTTTTTGCAGGATAGACAAAATGTGGGGTCCTCTGGAGGTGGACCTTTTTGCCAGTCGATTAACATACCAGTTGGAACAGTTTGTCAGTTGGAGCGCAGTGTCCCAGGCGTCAACAGTGGATGCATTCTAACAAGTATCGAGAGGAAGGAAAGCTTATGCTTTTGCTCCATTCGCAATGACACAGAAAGTGCTCATGAAGTTGAGACAAGAAGAGTGTCAGATAGTGTTGGTAGTACCTTTTTGGGTGTCGCAGGTTTGGTTTCCATCGGTGATGGAGTTAGCATGTGCAGAACATGTTTTAATTCCTGCCAAGGTAGGTCTTCTGAGGAACGCAGAGGAAGAGGAGCAACCTTTAGTTTAAAGCAGGGTTTTGAACCTTCTTGTCTGGAAAGTGTCAGGAGATCTGTCAGTTTCAAGGGACTTTCGGTTAAAGCTGCAGAATTACTGGAAGAATCCTGGGCTCCAGGAACTAATTATAGGTATAAAGGAATTTAGAGAATATTGTCTAGTTGGTGCTTGGAAAGGAGTTTGGATCCTGTGGAGGCTCCTGTAGTGGAGGTGGTTAATGTTTTGGTTGAAAAGTTTGAGGAAGGTTTAGAAAAATGGAAAATCAATTGTAGCAGGTTGGCGATTTTAGCAGGACATTCTCACGTGGATGACAAATCTATAGGAAGGGATGTCATTGTGTCTAGAGGTATGAAGAGTATGAGGATTAAGAGACCACCTAGAACACATAACAGTGTGCTGTGGGATGTCAATGCTGTACTGTCACCTTTTTTTGCAATGGCCAGTTAACAGGTTTTTAGACTTGAAGAGACTTTCTGAGAAGTTGGCAGGTTTATTATTTTTGGGGTCATGTAAGAGAGCATTGTATGTAAAGGCGCTAGAGGTAAGTAGCAAATTAATGGGACCAGATGGAGTGTATTTTGAGATTAAAAATAGAACAAAAACCATGTCAGACTAAGTTTTTTATCGACTTTTTGCAAAAGAGAGAAAATTGTGTGTAGTGAACTGTATGTTCGAGTATGGGCGCAGAGAATTAGAGCATACGAGTGATGGGGAAATCAACTTTTTATTTCATATGTAAAACCATTTTGTGCAGAGAGCACAGCAATCATTGCTCGGTGGGTAAAAAATGTTATAAAAAAGAGTGGTGACGAAGTGGACAGGTTCAAATCGCATTCTATACGTGGCTCTATGACAAGTAAGATGTATTTGTCTGTGGCCAGCTGGAAGAAATTTTGAGAGCTGCAGATGTGTCACATATAGGTACTTTTGCAAGGAACTACTTTACACCTATTAAACATGTTTCAAATGTGGTGATAAAGGGCTTTCAACATGCATAATGGTAACCTCCGGTCTTGAAATGAAATGGCGATTCTCCAAGCCTGGTGAAATGAGGATCAAGATATCATTATAGACATGGAGGCTAGTATTATCCCGCCCTCCCCTGCCTATGAGGGTAGGTTTTTTAAAATAAATGATTAATATAGAAGAATTGTTTATCTTGACATATGTCACATATGTTAGATTTGTTTCATTGTTAGTGCTGTGATATTGTTGAATAATAAATTATTCGGTTGAGGAAGTTTTTTCTAAAAAATAATAAAAGGAAAAAGGAAAAGAGAAGAAAAGAAAAGGTTTTATGGCACTTTGTCTTTTATTTATTTGGAACATTTATTGAGCGCACGGCAAACTCCAACGGGGGTGTCCCAGCCCTAAGGCTGCAGAGAAAGAGCATTGGCAGAGGAGACGGGCTAGGAGTGGTTAAACAGCCAGGTCTTCAAAGCTTTCCTAAAAGCTGATTCTGGAGCTGTATTACGGATATGTAAGGGCATAGCAATCCAGAGCTTTAAGGTACTGACCATAAAAGCTATGCCGCCTAACCTGGCCTTACAAAAGCAAGGAATAGAGAGCAGATGCAAGTGGTTGGATCTGAGAACTCTGTTGTGTTGGTAGATTTGCAGTCTGCGTCTCAGGTATAACAGGTCTCGACCCATGGTGGCTTTATATGCCACGGTGAGTGCCTTAAATGCAATTCTTCTGCTGACGGGCAGTCAGTGAAGATTTCGCAAGTGAGGAGAGATGGAATGACAAAAAGGAACTTTGCAGATCAATCTAGCTGCTGCATTCTGAACCATTTGTAATATGCGGATCAAATAATGGCTTAATGGGAAGATGGCCGCCGGGTAGGAGCTCCTCGTAAGAGCTCCAAGTGCTTGGGATACCTTTGGTGGTTTTATCCCTGTTAGCACCCAGCAGCATCTCCACCGCTTCGAGCAACGCAACTACCAAGTAACCGGATTTGAGCAAGTAACTGGATTTGTACAAGTAACTGGATTTGAACAGCAATTTGAACAGCAACACTCTTACCTTCTGAGGTTTCCCGACCTGCCCGGAGGCGGTGAGCTGCACAAGAGAAGACCGAGTCACCCCCACCTTCGAGTCGAGCTGTGGCGGTCCATTCTGTCTGAATTCACTGCCGCTAGCGCCGGACTCCGTGAAAGTGGACCCGGACATGGATCCCTGCTGCCGCCACCCGAGAGACCGACAACAAGAGGCACTGAACGGGTGACTGGCACCCACTGAGGAGTTGTCCTGCCCGTTCTGCATCCGCCGCCGGTGTCCCGCTCACATTGAGAGTGCTCTCCCTGTCTTGCCCGGTGAGCTGTGTGCCTGTCGGGTCGCACCGAGGGTGAGTCCCGCGCACCACGGCGACTCCAGAGGAAGTGGGCACCCTGCTGCCAAAGCGCTGTCCTGTGAGTTGTGTGCCTGCCGGTTCGCACCGGGGGTGAGTCCCGTGCACCACGGCGGTGAGTCCCGTACTTCCCGTCTGCAATCACCGCCTGGGTCCCGCTCTCGTTGGAAGTGCTCACACGGTCCTACCCGGTGAGCTGTGGGCACCATGGCGACACCAGAGGAAGTTGGCACCCTGCCACCAAGGCGAGCTCGGCGTCCCCCCCACCCCATCCCTAGCGGGATCGTGGAGCCCGACCGGGAGCCAAGCAGATGTGATTCAGCGCGGACTGTCCCAGCGCAGGCGAGCGAGGACGACCCCACCCCCCTGGAGGCTCTCGGGGGAACGAGGATCACTCTTTTTCGGCTTGTTTCAGTCGGATGCCCCTCCCGCCACCCCCCCCCCAATAAAGGATCCGAGAGATCAGTCTGCCCCCGGTGTGCTCTGCTTGTGTGAGCGGACAACTTCAACTTCAACGCAACACTGCCTTAAAGCGCCTGATTTGAACAATAGCATGGCAGCCTGACAAACATGATGACCACGATGTTCCTGAAGGTATCCGCACGCAAAATTATTATGTTAAACAATGAGGACGGATTCCTATAGTGGTAGCTGCATGCAAAATTATTTTTGCGGACACAGCGGTCCCTGCACTTTCCACTATCTAAAATGGCGGGGGCCATAAACAGGAGCCATAAATCTCCTCCTCTACCCACGTGATGACCATGAGGCTACATACCATTGCGTTCAGGGGTCACCAAAACAGAGATAATTCTCTCTCCTCACCACCAAGCATCACAGAAGCTGTACTCTCTCCTCCCCACCAAGCAACTCTCCTCCCCTCCAAGCAACATAGAAGACGGACTAACTCGACTTGCCCATGAGTAGAAAGGGAAACTAAACTCTCTAATCCACATCTACAACAGACAAAGGACTACTACTCTTGTCTATCCTTATGCTACCCTGGCGGCCATCTTTGACTAGTCCTCCACTTTGGTGGCCATCTTAGACTAGTCATCCTCATCAACTGCCCACTCCTAAGACTATCTTCAACTCTCCTTTTCTTTTTTGGTTTACACCCCTGTAACCTCAACCACTCACACCCCCCCTCCTTTACCTACTCCTCTCCTATCATGGATCGCATGGGCAAGCACACATACAAAATTAACTACCCACCCGAGTTATCCCAAAAAAACGCCAAACGATTCAAGCACAACTTCCTGAAGGCCCACCCTGAAACACCATTTGTGGACACCTATTTCTCACTGATCAATGGTGCCACGAGCACCGATATCATTCTCTACACTCTACGAAGAGCACAGTGGAGGAAAGCGCTACTTTCCACTCTCACTATCGCCACCACCAGAAAATCCGCCCATGGCCTAACACTTACTATCACACCATCCCAAGTTTTTCCAGGCAGTGCCACCATCACCATCTACAACAACGGGACCATCCTATTCCAATCCACTGATAGGAACTTGGACTTGCTTGACAACCTGTTCCCCACCTTCTTAGAACACATCTCCAACCGGCGGACCTCCTTCCCTACCTTTTCAAGCTACACAACCCCCCCCACTTCCACTTCCAATCTTCAACCTATCTTGCCCAACCTATCACAACAGCTGAACGACACACTCCTCTCCCATCCCCCCAACGCCTTAGTCAGTCACCCACCCAATGTAACCTCTTCACACCTCTCACCCACGTGCGAAGACTTCTCCCCTCATACATCCCCAGCGCTGTAGTCAGTCACCCACCCGTTATAACCTCTCCACACCCCTCTTCCAATGCCGGAGATTATTCCCCCTCATACAACCTCCATACCCCCACACTCCCTACCCCCACCTCTCACCTACTATGAATATTGCAGAAGACTCCATCGACCAGAATTTATCTCCCCCGCCCCGCGGCAGGTCCAGCCCCCCTCCCACTCTCACTCCCCACTACCCCACCCCCCCCATCCGGTCTCACAAAACACACCACCTCCCCTACCTCAACACCTCCTCCTCGCTCCCCCCACTCTCACTCCCCACTACCCCACTCCCCAAAGCGGTCTCACAGAACACACCACCTCCCCTATCTCAACGCCTCCACCCCGCTCCCCCCCCACTCTCAGCCCCCACTTCCCTCCTCTCTACAGCCTCCCCCCATCCCTCAACGCACCTGCGCCGCCCCCACCAGCACTCTCACCTGTGCCTCCAACCTCCCCCCTTCCCCATCCACACCCCCACCCACTTTCTCTCTCACCCGTCGAAGGGCACCCCACTCACTGTTACCGCAGAGCCCTGCATCAACGGTAGCACCCCCCCCCCCCCTAACAAGTTGCCTCTCCAGCTCCCCCATCAACCACTCGCCCTCGGCTCCCATCGCCTACACCATCCCCAATCCACCTCTGGACATGATTATATCTACCCTCATACAAGTCAAAGAAGAGCTCCACACCATTAAAGATCTTCTTATCACACACACCAGACAACCCGTACCTACCACTGGCTCCTCACGCAAGAAATACCCCATCCTCCCCACATACCCTCTCAAGCCATACTCCTCGCGTTGGCCCTCTATCCCCGTTCGCAATCACACCCACTGCCCCCGTCGCGCCCTCAACTCCCTTTCGGACCACGACTTATACACCCTCCTTCGCTCATTTGGCCCTGGTCCCTTAAAACACACAACCACTACACACCTCCCCATTCCCACAATTCTCACAAATCCCCTTAGGCCCCCCACTCTAAGCAACAGAAGTTCCATCCCCAATAATGTCAGAATAGTCCCCCTCTCTCTAGAATACTCAACCACCCTTCTCACTCCCAGACTCAAATGCATCCTGCTCAACTGTAGATCGGCCCCGAGACACTCCTCCGATATCGCGGATCTCATCTTAACAATGGATCTCGACCTAGCCATTCTGACTTCAACGTGGCTAACTGAATCTTCTACGCCTATAATGGACATACTAGTCCCCCCCAACTACCACATCATTAGACTCGACAGGACCGGCAAGTTGGGCGGTGGAATCGCATGCATTTTTAGGAGCAACCTCTCTGTCACCAAAGTCACCTCCCCCTCCCTCACTTCCTGTGAACTCTCCTGCCTTGATATCTCCGGCGAGAGCAAACCTGTATGCTCTTTACATGTCATCTACCACCCACCAGGGGACAACCTCACCTTCACCCAACAACTCATGGACACGATCTCTTCCAATGCCGGTCGGCAGATCACCCAAATTTACCTGGGTTACTTCAATCTCCACTGGAACGATCAGAAAGACGCAGTGGTGAATAGTCTCAAATCCTTCCTCAACGCGCTTGACCTCACCCAAATCTGTAACAGCCCGACACATGACAAAGGCTCGATCCTCGACCTTATCATCGCCAAAGAGGACTCTACCCAGTTGGGGTCGATCCAACCCTGTGACTGGTCAGACCACCACATTATCATTTTCTTCATCAACGAAAAAGTTAAACCTAACACGGCTCAACCCACCAAATCCAAGATCTGGAAAAGGGACTTGAGGAATCTCAACCCTAACGCCCTGCCTCCTCACACTTGCAGTCTCCTCCTCCCCCCTGCGGGCGCCCCTGATGTTCAATCACTGACTGACCTTTACCTCGATTCTATGAACTCAATAATCAACGAAGCTGCCCCCCTGCAACTGAAGAGAGTCTCCACCAAGAATTCGAACCCTTGGTATGATGGCAGACTCAATGAAGACAGACGTGCTATGCGAATGGCAGAGCGCACCTGGAGATCTGACCCCTCAGCACTGCACCTTAAAACGCTGAAGAACAAGAGAAATGCCTACTTTAGGAAAATCAAGCGTTCGAAATCTGAATTCTTTAGCCTCCAGCTGGACCAAGCTAAGAACCGACCAAGAAAACTGTTCGAGCTAGTCAAAAATCAAACCAAGATACAACCTCTACAATCAAATAGCACAACAAGCGATATTCCACACTGTGAAGACTTTTCTGTTTTCTTTAAGCTAAAGACAGACAACATAAGAAGTGATCTCCTCATTGATGTAAAACGATACTCCAGCCCCATCAGCATGACTACCACTCACCCTAAAAACAACGCATCATGGTCGTCATTCGACACCTACACTGAAGAGGCAATTCACAAACTGCTCGGCACCTTGAAGCCCTCTCATCACTTCATAGACCCCCTACCGGCTAATGCTGTGAAAGACTTCACCCCCCTGCTCCTCCCACTCTGGACCAAAATAATTAACAGCTCCCTTCAACAAGGTCTCATCCCAGACTCCCTCAAGGTGGGGCAAGTCACACCCATACTCAAGAAACCTACAGCTGACCCGGCTGACCTAAACAATTATCGCCCTATCACCAATATCCCCACCTTGGCCAAACTACTGGAAACATGTGTACAACTCCAATTGACAAAACACATTGATCAGTTTGACCTCCTCAACCCTCATCAATCAGGCTTCAGAGCGAAACACAGCACGGAAACGGCTTTGACGCACATAATTGATGACGCCCTCCAAATACTTGATCGCAATGATTCCTGTCTCCTCATCCTTCTTGACCTCTCCTCAGCTTTTGATACGGTCAAACATGAGAACCTATTGGAGCTGCTAAATACCAGAATGGGTTTATCCGGGGCTGTCCTCAAATGGTTCACCTCCTTCCTACACAACCGGTCTCAGAAGTTCAAGATCAACAACGTGCTGTCCTCACCTCTGCCTGTAACTTTAGGCGTCCCACAAGGATCCTCCCTATCCCCCACATTGTTCAACCTTGTCATGGAACCACTCACCACCTTGCTTCAAGCATCTAATGTACACTTCCATATGTACGCCGATGACACTCAACTCTATCTCAAGCTACAATCCCCGGAAGACATCAAGCTTCTGAACTCCACACTCAGAAACACCCAATCATGGTTGGCCATCAATCACCTCAAGCTAAATGCTCTGAAAACTGAATTCCTTCTGATCTCACCTCCCACGAAACTGGCCATCACCCAAACCTGGCTCAATCACCTAACTGCGCTCAATGTCCAACCCACCATCGTGGAATCTGCGAAATCCCTAGGCATTACACTTGACGACAAGCTCAACATGCAGCAGCACATTAGCAAAGCAACTAAAGGAGCAAACTTCCAAATCAACACTCTGAGGAAACTTAAACCCTTCATCCCAGCTAAGGACTTCCAAAATGCTGTACAAGCCCTAGTCATCCCTCGTATAGACTACGGAATTGTGGCCCTTAGCGGACTCCCCCTTTCAACAACCGCACCCCTAAGAGCCTCTTTGAACGCTGCCGCGAGACTCATCACTGGTTCATGGAAGCATTCGCATATATCCCCTGACTTAAAATCCCTGAACTGGCTGCCTGTTGAAGCCAGAATACAGCTGAAAATAGCCGTTATGACACACTCGGCTGTACACCACAAGTCACCCAGCTACCTCACCCAAAAGCTGACTATATCTGGAGGCTCGAGATCCAATAGAAGTACAAAAAATCTACTCCTGAAACCTCGTAGATTCCGGAAGGAAAAAACATGCAAACGCTCCTTCTCAGGAATGGCTCCCAGGATCTGGAATGCACTCCCTCCTGAAACCAGGTTTATCTCCTCCACAGCACTTTTTAAGAAAGAGGTCAAAGCCATCCTTATGGCCAAGTTTACCTGAACTCTATTGCTGCTGGAACAGAGACTTTTGCACCTTTTACTGTAGTACTGGTTACCTGATTGTCTGTTGGTATTATATTTGTACAGGACTGATATCCGATTATGTCACCTCACTTACTACCGATTACTATATTGTACCCAATAGTTAGTCTAACCACCTTCTGGTGGCCCTTACCCCTTGTTTCCTGCAAGTTTTAAGTAAGAGGTAAAAGCCATCCTTATGGCCTAAGCTCACCTTATCTTTATTGTTGCTGGATCAAAGACTCTGCACCGTTTTGTATTATTAGTCAATTGTTCGTTGACTGATATCATATTTGTACATGATTGCTATCCTATTATGCTACTATATTGTACCCAATAGTGTTTTAATCACCCTCCTGTTGCCCCTACCCCTGTCGCTGTAAAGCGTTCTGATATCTGCAAAGATCTTGTTCGCGCTATATAAAACTTTGAATAAAATAAAATATGAATAAATAAGCTGGGAGACCTAAGTAGAGGCTGTTAGAGTACTCCAGGCTAGATGTGACCAAGGCATGAACCACAGTCCGCCTACGGTCCAGAAGGAGAAAGTGGAGGAATTTCCTCAGGGAGTGCAGTTACCAGAAACATATGGCGGAAACCTGACTGATCTGGGCTTTGCAGGAGAGAGCTTGTCGAAATTCCTTGCTGCCTCCACAGGAACAGGAGGGGGATTCAGTTCTGTCAGCCACCAGAGCATGGAGCGGGGTGGGACCGGTTGATTAAAGAAGAGCACCTCGGTTTTCATAGAGTTCAGCTTTAGGCAGTTTTGAGTCATTAAATCCGTGATGTTGCTCAAGCACCGCCTAAAGCAGCCTCCAAATGTCTTTTAAAAGAGAAGATCAGCGCAGGAAATCACTTTCACTCCAAAAGTCTCCACCAAGAGCGCAAGAGGGGTGAGGCATACGTTGTAAACTAGAGGGCTCAGAGCCAAGCCTTGAGGGTCCCTGCAAACAAGAGGCTTCCGAGTGGAGGCAAATGGGCGCAAATACACCTGTTTGTGCGGTTCTGGAGGAAAGGCTAGAGCCAGGAGAAGACCATACCCCGTACTCCAAAATGCTGAAGTCTCTCCAGGAGATTCGGATTGGCCACAGTATCAAAGGCTGCGGATAGATCGTGCAGCACCACCATAGCTGTGTTGCCCTGATCAATGGTTATGCATACGCTCTCAGCAACTTCCAAGAGTGCAGTCTCCGTGCTATATCCTGCTCTAAAGCCCGAATTGTGAGTCATGAAACAATAGTGAGATTCCAGAAGAATGAAAAAAAAGGCATGTTGGATGAAGTTTGACTTAAGAGGAAAATATTTTAAGAGGAGGATTCAGTTGCTGTGTTAAAGGAGGAGAAATGTTCAGTGGAAGGATTATTTATGGACTTTAGTGTTCTAGTACCAGTGTTTAACCCGTTCGACGCTCATGACGAGCTCAGCTTGTCATGAGGCACAGTGCAGCTGTGCTCATGACGAGCTGAGCTCATCATAACGGCCGCGGAACGCCCACGTGGGGCTAATTCCCCTCCTGTGCGGGGCGTTCCATTGAATGGGTGGAGTCGTGACGAGCTCAGCTCGTCATGAGCTCAGCGCCACTGTGCAGCATGACGAGCTGACCTCATCACGAGCACTGCGGCGCCGCGTGGGGACCCATTCCTCCCCGCACCGCTGGGGAATTAGCCACACGTGGAATGGGTTAATGTATTCTGAGTTTTTTAAAGGTGTTGTAGGGGTGGCATTAAAGGTTAAGTATTGCATAATACCAGCCTCAGTGTCTTTAATGAAATCTTGATTCCCATTACACCAGTCTCGGAGAATCACCATTCTCCACAAGCCAGGTCATGCTGGTATAGTTACTACATCTGGCTCTGTGTGGAATTTCAGGGGTGTTTGCACTGTCCCCACACTAACTGTTGCATAGATCAACAGGGGGTCATCACTATCCAAAGCCTTTTGCCTTTGCGCACACTTCAGTTTTTAGTGCAAAAATATATTTTGTAAGAGCATCAATTACTGATATCCCACATCCAAATTGGCACAAAGCTCCGCTGCGTATTGTCACAAAGCGCTGTGCAGATCGATTTTTAGTAAATCCCGGTCGTAGTGGCCTGTCAGAGTTTGGTATTTGACACGGGTCCTGGCGGGAGCTGGTACACCAATGAGAGCAGTGACCTTTCCCATGTTGGCCGTCAGTGAGAGCAAATGGGTCCAGGCACACACATTGACCAGTCAAACTCTGTAATTAGCGAAGGACAAGTCTACTCTAGGAGGATGTTAATAGTATTTCAATAGCGACACTCAGCGGTCAATCACGGTAGAGAGAGACTAGCATGAAGCACACACGCCTTTATTTTCACAGCGGGGAGAGAGGACACAGGTATAAGAATAACTGAGGCAAAGAGCAGGATGGAGTAAGAGAGAGTTTGTGACGTGGAGAGGGAGAAACGGAATGAAATATTGAGACAGAAAGGGGGCGAGAGAGAAAAAGAGGGAGGCCAACATAAACGCCGAAAGAGATATATTAAAAGAGAGGAAGATAGACAAGAACATGAAGTGAAGAGACTAGTACTAGGGGGCTCAAACAGCGCACCCCACGCAGACATTGAAAAGGACACTCAGGTGAGAAACAGACACTGAGAAAGAGAGGCAGAGAAAAGAGAAAAGGGCAAACAAGCGGAGTGACGGGGCAGAGAGATGTATATGTCCGTGAGAAAGACAGCGAGGGGAAAAGTCACAGAAACTAAGCGGGCGAGAGAGCGAACTTTAGAGCAAGGTTGAGGGAAAGTGCAAAGGATCAGAGAGAAGCTGCGGGACACAAGGGAGGGAGAGAGAGTAAAGAGTAACATGGAGAAGGGGTAAAGTGGGGCAGTGGCGGACAGTGAGATGGCTGGGGCAGAGAAACAAACCGGGAGATGGAGGGAGAGTGAGAAATACAACGTCGAAGACGAACCCCTGAGGTACAAGGGGGCCCACCATTTCAACTATTGATTGGGGCGGGGGAGGTTATTCAGTCCCAGTCAATGGATATCTGTGAGATTGGGAGACTAAGGGGCCCCTCTCCACATTCTGCAGGGGGGTGCATTATTTTTCGTCAAGCAGGTTCTGCTGACGAAACTCTCTGTCGGAGGCTGGCGAGGGGCCCTGAGGGAGCGGGACGACCGAGACTATGTGCACTCTCGGGGCTGCCCCCGCTGTGGCCCCAGTGCTCCAAGAGGGATGGCGCTCCAGCGCAGATCATGCAGGTACATTAGATAGTATGGCCTGGGTGTCCGGTACACGCAGGTACTCTCAATACTCATAGCTCAGCTGGGACCCCCGTCAGTCTCTCTCAGTACTCTGAGGCGGGTCCCACGTCAGCTGCCCGTAATACCCTGACATGGGTGCCGTAGTAGTGCAGTCCGCTAGTTTGTATACCCCTGCAGGTACTCCCAGTACTCTGAGGGGAGTCCCCCGGCAGCGTCTCTCAGTACTCAGACATGGGTGACCCCCTGCAGTTACTCTCAGTATTCAGACATGGGTGACCCCCTGCAGTTACTCTCAGTACTCAGATATGGGTGACGTAGCCTAGCCCGGAGCCCCTCACAGCCTGCTGAACTGCGCACCCCCCCGCAGGTACAGTACTTTAGCTCGGTGGTACCCCTGAGGGCTGTACTCACTGTGGCTGACTGTGCACCAGGGCAGCCAGGCAGAGCTGAAGCAGGAGCTGCAGAAGCGCCTTTACCTCCATGCTGCCGTCTGGAGGGCAGTGTCGGAGGGCCCCTGCCCTCCATCCGCTTTTATATCTCCCGCCCCCTTCTCTTGACCTCTGCAGCCCGAAGCCTGCAAACAGACAGCCATTAATCAGTAACTGGCTGAGCCCATCCTGCCGGGAATTTTCACATTATCTGGGACTGCCGGCCACCCCCGCCTTATATGCAAACAACAGTACACACTTTTCAGTCAACAACAGAATTCTTTGGAAGGCAGGGGGTCATGCGACCCCCCGGCCATATTTAATAAAATATGAAAACAAATCAAAATTAAATCAAAATAGCAATATTTACATAATTATTAAATGCAAAATTCAGACATTAGATTTACAGCGAGTTAGACAGGTATGATGGGCTAACCTTAACAAATGTCTAATACAGCGTGTTTCCTAACCGAATCTAACATCCTACATATCAATTTTGCATTCTAATAATTTCTGGTCCTACGGCAAGGCCGTTAACCGGTGTCAGATCCTTTACCCAGCTACACCCTCACGTCTGAGTGCGCATGCGCGACAAGGGCCCGGTTACCGGGAGAGTTCGTCCCTCTCCTGATTGCCCTCGTACGCTCCGTGAACTCCATTTAACCAAAAAGGAGGGCCCTTAGACTCGCGCCATTTGCTGATGTCATAGTGTATGTGCGGGGTGGCTACCAGCCCGAGGAAAGCGTGACTCCCTCCCCCGTACCCCAAGCAAGCGGATATCCTGCCCCTGAAGTTCTAGGAGAGACCATTGGCCCCTCCCCCTGGGCAGCCCCAATCATTAATGGTGCCGCCCCCTAAGGACCTTAAATTGGTGCTCACCCATTATGACCTTACCGCCACAGGCCAGCATAGTTGACCGACTATCTGGCCCCCCGACTGCCTACACTGAAAGGTCATACCCGCCTAGCAAAACCTTCAACCCATGCCAGTATGTTCCTTATCAATAGGGCATTCCCTGACTCTGTCAAGTGGACCCCATCCCGCAGGTAGAACTGTTCACCCCAAATGCACCCATGAGGTATACTCTGCAGGTGAGGAGTTCGAAAAAGCTTGTCCAATTTATTGTTGACCCTCTTTACCGAGTGATTCAAGGCCCTGACTGATTCACCACCCCTCCATTGAAGCCTCGGTATCAACTGTGACCATGCTATAGTGCAATCCGGTAACAGTCGAGCCAGCCAACCTGCCACTGAGATTATTTCTTCCAAAAGGACCCTTCTGCCCAAGTCTACTAAATCGTTCCCTCCCAGGTGCAGGATGACCACTGAGGGCGGTGAGGTGTGGCTTCTGAGTAACTCTAACCTGTAGCCCCTAAGCTGATTAAGGCGGAGCCCCCCTCTGCCATGGAAGGAAACATTGAGACCGCCTAACTCCGCCCTCCGTCTGCCCTCTCCTGCAAGGAAAATTGATTTAGCACGTTTTACATAAGAATGACCGACTACCCATACTATAGGTGTACTCCTTTTGTCTTCCTGCTGTTGTCGAGATGTTGATGCTTGGCTCCGATGACTCAGACGAAGTTTCCGCCCTGCGTCACAGGCCCGAGAAACTGTAAGATAAACATAGACAAAGCAGGCGTCAGGGGATGTCGACTGACCTTACAACATGTGCAGCAGCACATAACACTTATAGGCATTCGAAGACCATCTCCCAATCCTCTTCACACTATTGCCATTCAAACCCCTCGCAGTGGCTTCAGTGGCTGCCCCTATCCGGAAAGAATGTGTCCCAAACTCCTTGGGGTTTAAACCTGCCTTGGCGATACACATAGCTAAGACTCTTTGGAACTGAAACCTGGTCAGTGGGGTACCATCCGCATGCATTAGCAATGCTCCCCCCGCCTCACCTGCTCGTTACTTCATTAATGCTTCCACATGAGATACCGGGCAGCACGGGTTATACGGTGCCCGGTGCAGTACTAGGCTCGCCCCTCTAGCCTCCTGATCAGTCTTGGATTTCCGGATGGTGGCCCATATTGTGTCACCCCGTATACTGGTATCTCTCAGCTGAATACCTCCCATCGTGTCAAGTTTGTTGTTGGCAACTAGTTCGCCTACTCGGAAAGCACCGTACAAGGCCAGGGAGTAAGCAGCCCTGAATAATATCACCTCTCCCGAAGAACTACATGTGTTGGGCAGGGCGAGGAATAATGCTGTCAATCGTTCTAGACCAATAGGTCTTCTGCTATCGGCGGTGTTTGCCTGTAAGCGCCGCCATCCCTTCAAAGCCTTCTGTACTATGAAGCTGTCCGTAGGATCCCTGGTTCCCCTTGCTTGTGGGAAAAAGGAGACTGCTGCCTTATGTCTGCTGGCTGTTGCCGCCGAGCGCCCTTCCATGTATAATGTGTCCATGTACCCATTAAAACTAGCCTCCTGATCCCATCTGTCCTGTCATGACCCAAAAATGCACAATAGGACCTGAACGCCCATTCTTAAGCTGTCGAGGTCATGTAGTTGGGGGCACCAATCTGCCAAAGTGTCGCTGGGAAGTGAGCTGGGAAGGCTTCTGCAGCCGGTAGGTGTTCCCTGAATACCTGCATCTTAAAGCGAGAAAGGGCGTCAGATGCATTATTCAATACCCCTGGAACATGTTTAGCCCTGAAATGTACATTCAATTTCATGCAACTTAGCACAATCTCCTTTACCAGGCGCAGTATGAACTTACAGCGCGTTGCCTGCTGATTGATGCATTCCACCACGGTCATGTTGTCTGACCAGAAGATGACCGACCGATTAGCCAATCACTCGGGCCACACCTGTAGCGCAATCCAAACGTGGAACAGTTCCAGGAACCCAATGTTTGCTGTCAAACCGTTCTCATCCCACCAGTTGGGCCATCTTTGGGCCACACACTTGTTGACAAGTATGGCCCCAAACCCTACACTGCCAGCAGCGTCAGTCCATAGTCCCAACTCCGCTGAGGTCAGCGTGGGTGCACCCCACAGTACTCTGCCATTGAAACCCTCCAGGAATGCAATCCATATCCGCATGTCCTGGCGAACCTCAACTGACAGTCGTGTGCGATGATGCTTTCCCCGCAAGCCCTTCATGGCTTGCGCAATGGAGCGGGCGAATGGGCGTGCCATAGGTATGACCCTGAAGGCAAAATTCAACCGGCCCACTGCCTGTTGCAACTGGTGGAGAGTGACTTTCTTATTCTGCAAACATAGTTCAAGGGTCGCCCTGAATCGTTCAATCTTTTCTTTGGGTAACCTAAAACAGCCTTCCATGGAGTCCAGTTCAATCCCCAAGAATTCCAGGCATGTCAATGGCCCTACTGTTTTTCCCTGCGCGAGCGGGACCCCAAAAGCACGCATGAGCACGCAAAATTCCTGCAATGCCATCGCGCACTCCTGTGTGCCCGCCACACCCAGGAAAAGAAAATCATCCAGGTAATGCATGACATACCGGTGGCCCATGGCTTGTGTCAGGACCCACTCCAGGAAAGAGCTGAATGTCTCAAAATAAGCACAGGAGATAGAGCAACCCATGGGCATACACCTATCCATGTAGTACTTGCCCTCAAATGAAAAACCTAACAAATGTTGGTCTGATGGATGTACTGGAAGTAGTCTAAATGCTGACTCGATATCTGATTTCGCCATCAGTGCCCCAGGGCCCAGAACTCTCAAAATTTCAAATGCCTGGTCAAAAGACGCATACTTCACACTACAAATGGACTCATCAATCACATCATTCAATGATGATCCCTTCGGTGCTGACAGATTGTGTATGAGCCTAAACTCGCCTTTTTCTTTCTTTGGGACCACGCCTAAAGGTGAACAAACAAAGTCCTCAACCGGGATGTGGGGGAAAGGCCCCGCTATTCTACCTAAGCACAGTTCTTTCTCTATCTTGTTCGCCACCACCCCGGGGTTGTTTTTCACTTACAGTTGGTTCTTACACTGCGGTGTCCCAGTATAACCCCCAGCTGGAATCCGGAAACCATGTGTGAAACCTTCTTGGAGAGTCCTTGCAGCAGTATGATTTGGGTATCTATTGAGCCAGGGGATCATAGCATTCACGATAATGGGTGAATGAGCAATAAGGGGGTAACCTCCGCTATTCTGGTTTTCTCCTCCCTCTGTTACCTGACGCACTACCTTTTGACCGGCATGTTGTTTCTGGGTGGGAAGGATGGCCGCATATGTAACACGTGTGCTTGAACTTACACGTGCCTGGTGCCCTGTTACAGGTTCGCCTATTGAAATCCAGCAAACTCCCTTCCCCCCGTAGTACCTTTGACCTTATTGGCCATTTCCCCGCTTTGCGCTGGCCGAAAGGGCTGTTGAAAGGGCTGTTGAGGCTTGGGGGAGTAGCTTTTGTTCCAGTTTGCGCTAGTGCCTGCAGAGTGCCCCTTCTCAAACTGAGAATGCCAGGAAATAGAATCAACCTTGTCCCAAGCTAACGATCTGTTAAACTCTTTTGATTTCCTGAAAGCTATGTCGTATTCCTTCCAGGCATCCCCCCCATGATTCTCATTAAACAGTGTAATCCTGCTCTGATAGCAAGCCATCTCAGCTTGCATGCCGGGATAACGTTCAGCGGTCACCGCACTGAACACTGAGAAAGCCCTAATCCAATTGATGAGCGTCTCTTCTACCCTAAATTTGTACAGCCGAGATCGCCATTCACTAGGCCACATCATATCTTTTTGTGACTTGGCATATTCCCATTCCCTGTTATCAATCAACAATGAAAAAATATTAATATATTTGTCTGCCCAAATCAATTCCTTCAGACTTTGAGAAACATGCTGGGCCAAACTCTCACTCCTGGAGGGAATTGCGCCTTCGCCCAATACCGGCAGGGCAACCTCCTTACCACTTTCTGAGGATTGCGTTGATCCTGAGGCCTTGACTGCGCCCTCGACGTTCACTGGACCTGTTTGGGGAGAAATCGGTGCCGGTCGTGCCGCTTACATCCCTAGCCAACATGATTTGTGCAACCATTCTCTGTGCCTCTGCGCCCGGGTCGGCCGCTGTAGGTAACATTCCCCCAATGCCCAACCAGGGGAGCACTGCGGCTATCTGTGCCGCTAATTCTGGTGGCACCTGACCCGCTCCAGGTGATGGGCCTGCTGGACAACCCGGCGGGACAGTGACGGGGACTGAGTTACTCGGAGGCGCGACCGGCAGCGGGCCAATGACGGGGACTGGGTTACTCGGTGGCGCGGCCGGCAGTGGTACACTGACAGGGACTGGGTTAATGGGTGGCATGACTGGCGCTATGGGCGCGCTCACTGGGATCTGTGGAGCGAGCGCGGGTAACCCTGGTGCCACAGGCGCTTGATTCGGTACCGGACTGGGGGACCCCCCACCCACAATGGGCTTTGGAGGGCACCCACCACCCTTCCTAGCTCTACTACGTTTCGGTGGCGTCTCGAAATCCCCCCTTGGTTTGGGCGGTACTATGGTCCGTTTAGGCCTTGCCGCCGGGCCGGCCTGTGCTGCAACCCTCGCATCCAACTCAGCAACAGTCCTACCCAGCTTGTCCACCTTCCCCAATCTCTTGTCCATTGCTGTCATTCTGCGCATCATTGTTTTAAACATTAATTCCATGCGTGAATTACCAGTACCCTTTTCGGCAGATATTGCTCTAACACCTACACTACACAGTGCGTTTGTTTGATTCCGGCACACTGTGCCCTGTACCTGCCAAAGTTGGAGGCTCACGAGCTGGCCGTAGGCACCACGCAACTGTGACCGCACACTCCAGCTAGCCCGGAGTGTTTGGGCGAGTAAACTCAAGCCCAGCGCCCCGCCAGAAGCAGTGAAATGCAGGCCTGCCCGCGTCCTCAGAAACCGCCGTCCACCGTGAGCTCCCAGATACCCGGTCCGCAGCGGCCCTTTACCTTGTGGCCTGAAAAGAGAAAATTGTTAACAACCAAATTCCGGGTAATCTCAAATTTCATACAATTGCACAATTTTTCAACCAGAACCAGCTATCAAGCTTTCCCTGGCCCCAATACAGTTCACCTTGATAAGTGATTTGCCCAGAATCACACCTAATCTCGAATTTCTACAAATGCACACATTTTTGACCAGAACCAGCTATAAAGCTTTCTCTTGCCCCAACACAATTCAATCTCAAAATCACGCCCTATAAATAATTGTGTTCCATGCACACTTGACATAAACCATTTAAAAGGAATTCACTGAAAAAGGAACACTGGCCCGATAAGAACACCTTCAGTTTTTAAAGCCTAATGAATTTAAGTGATTTGCCCAGAATCAACTTGTATAATTGTGTTCCATGCACACTTTACCTAAACCATGTAAAAGGTATTCACTGAAAAGGAACACTGGCCCGATAAGAACACCTTCAGTTTTTAAAGCCTAGTGAATTTAAGTGATTTGCCCAGAATCCACTTGTACCAGCCTGCCCTCTCTTTCCTGTATTAATTTAAAGGTTTTCTAAGTCATTTACAGTTTGCAATCGGTCCTTTATCAAAACACACAATTACAAGCACTGGTCTCCCTTCCGGTCGCTGCCCGGGCTGACCCTGCTTCGCACCGCCCTATTTGCCGAGAGACTCGTTAGGAATCAATTTAGCCGATTCCTCTCGCCGAGCCGTTCCTCTCGCGGCGTACCGCGAAGCCTGCCACGTACCGGTAGATGAGATAACTCATCCACCTCCAAACCCCGTTCTTTGTGCCGATCACCAACTGCTCCGGATAGCTCCCCCACCGCACGGTTTAACGAAGCTCCGGCTGCAATCACCCGTTCAGTCTCCGCGATCGCTTGTTCCGAGTCCCGAAGACCTGAAATATGGAAACCTGCAAAACAAAAGGGAAAGAAAATTACAAGCCCCTACTGTGGGGTGAGGAGCGAGCCTGGGAAGTGCGGGGGCACAAAGAGGGCGCTTCCCGCGCTCCTCAGGCTATTAAACACCCCCCCCCCCCCCCCGGCCACGGGTCCCGCCCCCTTGAGCCGGAAGCGTAAGACCGCCTCCGGGTCAACGGCGGGACCAATCAGGACGGCTTAGGGGGGGGCGGGCCCAGCCATTTGTGCGAGGGGGCCGAGCGGCCCCCTCTTTCCTAATCCTGTGTCCCCTCCTAGTATTAACCAGACCTGAAACGCAGAGGCGGCTCCTCCCCTTAAACCCAAATCACACACTGCCTGTTCCGACATAATTTGCGAAATAGAGATCAATGTTATCTTAATGCCTTCCATTTGAGAGCCTGGCAGCGTGCGCAAATGCCCTTAGGGTTAAAAGAGCTTCAGACCCCCCGCCCCTCTCCCCCTCTATCTCAGCCCGGGCTGCTGCAGGCCTGCAGCTCGAGTTGCTGAGGACTTGGCTGGCCAGTGTCTGGAGTCTTATCTCCAGCACGCCTGAGATGTTCACAGGTCTTAAAGACTATTTGCATATTTACATGCCTTTGTAAACTGGTTACAGAGGCTTAGTTTTTTTTCTGGTTCCAGGACTCCCTAGGTCCCCACTCTACCTATTCCTTACATGTGCATTTTACATTTACTGCTGTAGTGTGAGAATGCATTTCATGAAAAGGAATATAACGTAGGGTTGCCAAAAGAAAAAGGCCAGCCATGTATTGCTTAAAGAGCCGGCAAAGACCTTGTCTTGATACTAAATAGGGTAGACTTTTCTGTCTTTGTTCCCGTCAATTATCAGTCATGGATCATTCAGGCAGCCCTAGAACACAATCAAAAGTGCTTTCTATTTATATTTGCTGTTTGAAGTATGCCCAGATCAGTGCTGAAAATACGCTTTAGGTGACTGTTTATTTTTGTACCGTCTGGGACATCAAAATAATGGAAAGCACACAGCTTTTTCTAAATACCCCTCACACACCAAAAGGACCCTTGGTGGCATGCTTCATCATCGGGGTCTTCCCGCACAGGGCGGGATGAGGCGTGCTACGATCTACGACTTCATGGGAGCACTGGTTATGAAAAATAATACTATGGGGCCCATTAGGATGTCGGGCAGATCGCCACAGCCATGTGGGCGATGGCGATCCGCCCGGCATCCTTGCCCGCCCGCCACCCGGCCGCCACCCATTTCCCCCGCCATATTACTATGGCAGGGGGACCGCGACGGAAAGACCGTCCGCCGCTTTTCCGCCCCGGTCGCCTTGCGACTGGGGCGGAAAATGTTTAATATGGTGGCGGTGTCTATCAGACACCGCCATCCATATTAGTATGGGCTTTGGGAGATGCCTTCCCGTGGTGGCAATGCCGCCACGGAAAGGCAGGCGGTCTTTACTTTGGGGGCCCCCTGCGGGCCCCCATGGTGAAGACGAGGTGGGGGTGCACATGGGGGGTAGCTGTGGTACCGCCCTGCATTTGCATACACAATAACGTGTTTTACCGGCGTAATTTTAAATATATCCTGTTTATTCCGTTTTTATTTTATTTTGGTTTCACTGTTTCCCCTGATTTTAATAGCCCTCAGACTTGCACTATAAAACGATTTACTCACCGCTTCTTGGCGGGCCCGGTCCCTTCGTCTTTATTCCGGCGGACATCTTGGGGGAAAGGTAGGACACCTGGCGGCGCCATCTTTGTTGTCGGGCTAGTTGCTCGCAGGAGGCTTGACCTGCACTTAAGGCGGTCATGTTGACGCGCAGCGGGTACGGGCATCGAGGTCGCCGGATTTCCGCCGGAGTTACGCCTGAGTTCAGCCCGTCTGTGCCCGTCAGCGTCCCGGAGGCTGTCGGAGTGGCGGGAGGGGCTGGCTCACGGATTAGGTATTCGGCGGCTGAGCTACTCTCTTATAGGAGAGGTAAGGGCGTGTGCTCTGTTGTCTTTCCTGGGCGTTTTAGAGGTAAAAGACGATGTCAGGGATGTGGTTGGCTACCAGGCAATTGTCCGGTGGGAGTAGCTGCCAGCCCTAGGGCTACTGTCAAGCATCTGTGCCTTTTACTTAACACTCGCTCTTTGAGTAGACATGCTCTGGACATCTATGAGCTTTTATGCACAGAAAAACCGGTGTGCTTAATGCTTACTGAAACCTGGCTGGGAGAGGCTTCTAATCCGGATATTGCGACCGCCATTCCTTCTGACTATGTGATTTTCAGGCAGGATAGATCGATCGGAAGGGGTGGTGGGGTGGCGATTGTGGTCAGGAGATCTGTTTCCTGTTTGGTCGTCCCTATGGAGGCTATTTAAGGTTGTGAATCCCTGGCCTTTTCAATAGCCCTATCTCCCCATCAATCCTTTACTGGCCTGCCGGTTTATAGACCACCTGGACCATTGGGGTCCTTTCATGATGAGTTGCAGACACTTGCTTCGGCACTATGCTTGAAGGCAGAACATTGTATAGTGCTTGGGGATTTTAATATTCATATGGACATGGCGTTGGATGGCGACACGATTAAAATCAATGATGTCACCTCCCCCCTGGGCCTTATCCCCTATCTGGCAGTGCCGACTCATAATACGGGCCACACTCTTGATCAGGTGTTTTCCTCCATTCCACTTGATATGGCCAGTCCCGTCCCTGTCCTTTGGTCGGACCATTTTTTGATCAGGTTCCAGATTTTTGGTACCAATAAATCATCTTGTCTATCGGCTAGCCAGCCTAGGCAGTCCTCTCGAGCATTTCACCGGGTGACTCCGGATTGTCTGGCTCAGGCCTTTTTGGCTCATCCCTGTCCTCTGTCAGGAGATCTTGAAACGGATCTTGATCTGCTGCAAGGCTGGTTAGTGGAGCGATTGGATGAGTTCGCTCCTGTGATCGCTCCCCGGAAAACCTCTAGACGGACCTCGGCCCCTTGGTTTACGGAGGCTTTGGCTCTGTCACGGCGAAACTGTAAAGTAGCAGAACGGCTCTGGCGACAGCAGTATGATGCTGGGGCCAAGGTAGCCTATAGGGCGGCCATTAAGGCCTATCATGTTGATATTCTGTCTGAAAAGAAGAAGTTTTTCTCGGCGAGAATTGAGACTACCTCGAGCTCTTGCAGGGAAATTGTTACGATTGTCAAGGAGTTTTTGGCCCCTAAAGCAACTGCGTCGCATCATGAGTTTTCTGAGTCATGGGTGATCTCGTTAGCTGTTTTTTTTTACCACCAAGATCAAGCTGATCCAGGACTCTTTCTCTTCACTGGCCCGAGTGGTGCTACCAGTCCGGGGGATCAGTTGAATATGTCAGCGAGATCCGGTCCCACCCTCTCGGAGTTTCCATCTCTGTCTAGTTCCGCATCTAAGGAGCTTTTGATCAAGCTTAAATCGGGTTCACCTTTAGACCCGTGCCCTGCCAAATTTCTGGCTGGGGTGGCGGAGGTTATGAACTTGTTGATCAATCCCATTCTCAATCTATCATTGACTGAGGGTGTGGTTCCTGCGGTCTGGAAACAGGCGATGGTTGTTCCATTACTTAAAAAGCCGGGTCTTGATCCCGAGCTACATGCCAATTATAAGACGATTTCCCTCCTGCCTGCTCTGGCAAAGATTGTGGAGAAGCATGTGCACACGGTGCTCTCGACTTTCCTTGAAACTCATAGTCTGCTGCATTCCACCCAGTCGGGCTTTCGGACAAATCTAAGCACCGAGACGGCACTCTTGGAGGTCAATGAGGCTATCAAGGAAGTGCTGGATGCAGGAGGAAGGTCCATGTTGGTAATGTTAGACCTGTCGGCGGCCTTCGACATCGTCCCTCATGAGGGTCTCCTTTGTAGACTCTATGAGATCGGGTTGAGAGGGACGGTGTTGAGCTGGGTTTCGATCTTGCTGGTCGCCGGCAGGTGGTCTGGGCCCCGCCGTACTCGGCCGAAGTGCTGCCTCTGGAGGTCGGAGTCCCGCAGGGCTCGGTATTGAGCCCGACTCTTTTTAATATCTTTATGACCCCTCTGGCAGTGCTGGCTGAGTGAATTTCCTTCCATAGGATATCATTAGTGATTCTATGTGAAAAAATTTCTGTCAACTTTTAAAATACAATAATATTCCTTAAAAATCCCTACTGTAACTAAAACACTTTTACTCAACCGTTTACAGGAGATGTCTGAGGACTGAATCTACGATCCAGTCCTGTGGTTAGAAAAGTAATCCATAAAGTAACTAATTGCATTTAAGTAGAAAAACACATTGAGGCCAATGTTGCTCTGTGTTTGAAATTGTGTTGCCCATTCCAACAACTGTAACTACTGTACTTAAAAGTCTATTGCCTATTTGCAAAGTATTTAAACTAAAGTAATTCATTCGGAGAAAGTATATTTTGTAATGTAATGTATAATGTAATTACAATGAAATTTTAAAAATAAAATATCTAAAAATAAATAGTTTAAAAAATATAGTAAATCAGTATAAAAAAATATAACAATTAATACATTTAAAAATTTTCATTTACAAAACCTTCATAATTCACTGAAAAAAACAAAGGTTTCAGGCCTGATATAGTTAGGAATTAGCATTTAATAAACGTTTGAAATTCACTGAAAAAACCATAGGTTTCAGGCCTGATATAGTTAGGAATTAGCATTTAAAAAACCTTAGAAATTCACTGAAAAAACTGTAGGTTTTAGGGGTGTTATAGTTAGCTGGACATTTCACTTGTACAAAACCATTGAAATTCCTCCGATATAGTTAGTTGTACTAACTATATCTCGCGCGCCCGCAATCTACTGCTGATGATGTCACATATTACATCATTCATGACATGGTCAGTGACATCACTGATGACATCTCAAATGACATCACTGATGACATCATCCACATGGCGCTACACCTCATTATACACTAGTATAACCTTTCATCACTCACTGTAAAATACAGAGTACCATATTTGCATCCATTGACACACCAATACAAGTTTCTAAAAACCCACTCAGTGATTCCTAGATCTATACACATATCTAATCACTTAGCTACAGATTTACTCATACATGCAGTCAATGATCAATAGAACACTATCAAATATACTTATACACCTATATCGACATTACACACCAGCACGCATCCTATTCACTTATAAAGTCATCCTATTCACTTATGCAAACAATGGATCATACTTACATTTACTTAGCTATACACTTACACAAACACCACTTTATCTATTCATATAGATAGTAAATTATACTTAGTGTATTATTAAATCACTATTACAAGTATACAGTTATCCATACAGTCATGCATACAATCACTGAGTCTTATGTATACCTATAAACACCAACTGACACATACATTGCCTTTTATTTTTCTACTTTGTTGGACATGTACCATTAAGAGATATATTTGCTCATCACCACACCCATAAAGATATTCACTCACCCAAACAACTGTTATAACATGTAGTCTTAACGTCATATACCTACTAAATCAACTATTCACACATCTTTGGGCAGTCACACACCTCCCACCGAACCACATACACATTCACTCTCCTATACAAAAACTCAGTTAACTAATCAATAACTAATATAGACTTTCAAATAGCTAGTAACCAACTGGAGAAGTAGTTTTTACAACAACTGCCAAAGTGATACAGATGTTCACACAGTTTAGTCACTATCCAATATATTCAGAGAGACACTTTAAATTAGTCAAGTAAACAGTCAATCACACTGCTACTAAATCCTCCATCCAGATATTTATATTTATATATCCACTCATTCTTCAATGTAAATTGCTATATGTATAATACATACTTAAATAACGAAGCAAACCACATTCACTGGATGATGTCATCTGTGATGTCATTTGAGATGTGATCAGTGATGTCACTGACCATTTCATGAATGATGTAATATGCAACATTTTCAGCAGTAGATTGCGGGCACACGAGATATAGTTAGTACAACTAACTATATCGGAGGAATTTCAATGGTTTTGTACAAGTGAAATGTCCAGCTAACTATAACACCTCTAAAACCTAGTTTTTTCAGTGAATTTCCAAGGTTTTTTAAATGCTAATTCCTAACTATATCAGGCCTGAAACCTATAGTTTTTTCCATGAATATATATATATATTCTTCCGGAAAAAAAAAGACCTATGACCGAGCTTTTTCGGGAGCCGCCCCCAGAATCTGGAATTCACTCCCACCCTATATCAGGAAGATTCAAAATATTGCAGCATTTAAAAGGGAACTGAAAAGCCATATGATGAGTAAATACCCTACATAGAGATGACCACAGACCAGTGGCGCAAACTTTTTATGCCAAAGATGACGGGAGCCATCATAAGCAATTGGAAGACCAATAAGACAAATGTCTAAACACTCTAGTTATGACTATCCACTCAAGCCTCGGCTGTACACCCTATCGCTACCTCATATTCAGGTGTTATCTGCACTATGTCTCACACCAAAGATACTACCCCTACCTTGTCATGTGAATATTTATGATCGTTACAACCAGCCATACCCATTCTACCCTTTGGTAATTACTCTGACATTGCTCTGATAATAATTTACAATCATACCTCATCGAACTTGACTGTACGACTATGGCACAACCTAAACCATATGCACCACTTATCGCTAAGTGATCAGGCGTTAAGAATATATTTATTTAATCACCCTAGATAGCATATTGCCTCCTACCTCCATATTTGTTTTTGCTGCTCTAATTGCTACTATAATGTCAAGTTATTAACCTCATATATCAGTTTGTAACCATCCTAGATAGTATATCGCCTTCTACCTCCATATATGTTTGCTGTTATAATTGCTTATATAATGACAATCTGTAATCTCATATGTAAAGCGCTCTGATACCCACGGGTCTTGTCCGCGCTATATAAAACACTATAAATAAATAAATATAAATATATATATATATATATATATATATATATATATATATATATATATATATATATATATATATATATATATATATATATATATATATATATATATATATATATAACCTACTGGCGGTCGCCAGTAGGTAGTTATAGTTAGGACCTAGCTACCATAGGAAATCCGCAACATTCTATTGGAAATAACTTTGGCGCCGGTTGAGGAATTTGCGTGTCATTTTCCAAACTTTTGGCCAGCTCCGCTCTGCTCCTTCCCTGAAAGTTTCGGGGGGATTCGTGAAGTGGGGGCTGAGAAAAAAGGGGGTCCCAAAACGTGTTTTCCCCATGTTAATTTCCATAGGACGATCTGACAAGTCTACAGCCCGAACCGCTGAATGGAATTACGCCAAACTTGGCAAAATTGTAGGGACTGGTACGCAGATATGCGTTTGCTATATTTGGTGAAAATTGCTCCAGTGTTTTTTTTGAAAATTAACTTCAAAAACACATATATATCTATAGGCGCGCTCCGAGCGCTCACCGGTACGCGTACTGGGGAGCACACCCGGCACGCTACGGGAGTGCGCCAGCGGAAAGCTGATTGGCTGTGGGGTGTCTGTCATCATTCTAAACAGTCCGGAGAGTCCGCCATCTTGTGTCTCGGTAGAATCGAGACACAAGAGGTGAAAAACAAAGGGGGAAATAATTAAAAGGGGGCAGGGTAGACACCCCTTGACCCCCTAGGTTTTTTGAGGGGGCCTAGAAGGACCCTGAAGGGCAATGAAACTAATTTTTGAAAAAATTTTGCGGGGTAAGTGCTGGGTGCGTTCTCATGTGCGCTCTCCGGTACGCGCACCCTGAGTGCACCAGTGTGATCTTAGGCACATGATCAGAATGTTAGATATAATGTACCATGTCTGTTTCTGCCAACAGTATGCGTGTCTCTGCCTAAGATCACACTGATGGGTGAATCAAGCTTCACTTACAGTGTGTTCTTAGGCACATGATCAGAATGTTACATATAATGTACCATGTCTGTCTCTGCAAACAGTATGTGTGTCTCTGCCTAAGATCACACTGATGGGTGAATCAGGCTTCACTCACAGTGTGTTCTTAGGCACATGATCAGAATGTGACATATAATGTACCATGTCTGTCTCTGCCAACAGTATGTGTGTCTCTGCCTAAGATCACACTGATGGGTGAATCAAGCTTCACTCACAGTGTGTTCTTAGGCACATAATCAGAATGTTACATATAATGTACCATGTCTGTCTCTGCCAACAGTATGTGTATCTCTGCCTAAGATCACACAATGAGTGAAGCTTGATTCACCTCCCACACTCACCTTCTTTCAGTCCCCCTACTTCACTTCCTTTCCCCTCACGTCCCTTTCTTTCCTTTCTCACTCATTTTCCTTTCCCCTCTCACTGCACTCCACTTCAGTTACTCCTTTTGAATTTGTTAAGAATACAGCTCTTTTTTGAGAATTGGAGGTAGTTCTAAAAATAACTGTTTTTTTCTTCTTTTTTCGTTTTTTTCTCAACAAAAACAGAAACAGGGAATGCAAAACTGCTCAACAGAAGCAAAAAAAAGGGGAAAAATTAGGGCTGGGGAGGGCAGTGGTGTTCTTGCCTCTTGCGTGTAATGAGCTTGATGCTCTGCTCACCATAGCAAAGCAATTCATCGCATTGCCTGCATTTTATAGTAATGTCATTAAAAACAGGTTGAATGTTCGGAATCCTCTCTAATTCCGCTGCACGTCCTCTCCCTGATGTTGTGGCTCCTCCTGTTGATGTAGAGGCACCATCCCTTGGGGGATTACGTGCCAGGTCTCGGACACTCTCCCGGGCATAGTTCTGAGGATGCCTGCGTTGAACGTGTCGAATCATTGTTAAATTTCCAAAACTGTACTTCCTTCTGGGGTCTCCTCGGGAAAGCACAGTTTGGCAGATTTTACACTCAACTTTGGGAGCATTCACCTTTTTTAATCCTTCAGGAATTGAAAAAAACTTCCAAATAAAATGTTCCTTGACCTTTGGCTGAGAAAGCTCTTCATCAATGAAACCATCTGACTCCTCACTGCTGCTGGGTGCTCTGGCAGCCCTTCTTTGCACAAAATGGTAGGACAGAAAAAAACAAGTCTTGCTGTCTCCAAAGTGAAAGAAGAAGTGAAGGAAAAGGGTGGGGTTTTCATTAGTTGTAAAAAAAACTGTTAACAACCAATGAAAAGAGTTATTTTAAGGTCACATGACTTGGCGCGCTTACGCTGCGCGCACCGGAGCGCTTCCTGGGGCGCTTACGCGGCGCGAACGTAGGCGCTTCCGAGGGCGCTTACGCGGCGCGCCTGAATGACGTTTTGGTAGCTTTACGGAAATGCAAAATCATTTTCCTTCGAAAAATCAAAAATACTACTTTTATAAGTATGGTACTGAATGTCTTGCATTATTATTTAGTTTCCCTACATATTTTTTTTTACGAACGCAGAAATAGCGCTCTCGCTGCGCTCTCGGGAGAGCATACCGGTGCGCGCACCCGGAGCGTTCCAAGTCAAAATGATACGGGTAAGCTTACCGGTGCGCGCACCCTGAGCGCCCAAGGACAAAATGATAAAAAAAACATGAAAAATACATTGAAAAAATAATTTACAAAAACAAATAATAATAATTAATAGTTATAAAAAAACAGCTAATAAAAAAACTGTTTAAAAATCGTAGGTTACAAGCTCGATATATAAAGGAATTAGTTTTTAAAAAAACCTTTGAAATTCACTGAAAAAACCATAGGTTTCACAATCGTTATAGTTAGGAATTAGCATTTAAAAAACCTTTGAAATTCACTAAAAAAAACATAGGTTTCACAATCGTTATAGTTAGGAATTAGCATTTAAAAAACCTTTCAAATTCACTGAAAAAACCATAGGTTTCACACAGTTATAGTTAGCTGAACATTTTACTCATACAAAACCATTGAAATTCCCACGTTATAGTTAGTTGGACTCACTATAACTCGCACGCCCGCAATCTACTGCTGATGATGTCACATATTACATCATTCATGACATGGTCAGTGACATCACTGATGACATCACTGATGACATCTCAAATGACATCACTTATGACATCACTGATGACATCTCAAATGACATCACTGATGACATCACTGATGACATCATGCATGTGATAATACAATACTCTTCCTCACACTCTAATCTAACCTATGATACACCCAGTGTTAAATACAAACTACCATTCCTGAAACCATTGACACAGTAAAACCACTTACCACATACGCACTCACTGATTTCTAGGTCTACACACACATCCACTCATTCACCCATACAATCTTTCATACATACAGTCACTCATCAATACAAGACCAACATATGCACTCATACACCTATACAGAGACTCACACACTGCCACTCATCCATGGAGTTACTCACACACCTAGTCAGTCATGTAAAAAATCAATCACACTCCCATTTCCACAACTATACAGTTATACACACAAAACCTTGCTTATTTAAACATAGACTAACACATACTTACTATCTTTTACAATCACTGATACAAGTACATATTGATAGATACAGTCACTTATGCAATCACAGGCTGTTATATATAGTCATTTATATATGCCAACTCTCACATGCACTGTGTTTTATATATGTACTTACTTGGACATGTAGCACTGAGATATCCATTCAGTCACCAACACACCTATGCACACAGTAAACCGCCTATACAGCTGTTTACTCAAGCACTCTTGAACCCATACACCAAGTGAATCAACTGCTCACACATCTATCCACAGAGTCACACACCTCCCAGCCACCTCCACTCACACTCACCCTCACATACAAATACTTGGGTTATCAATCATTAACCCATATAGCCAGTCATATAGCTACTAATCAATACATACAGCAGGTACAAAACAACGACATAATGATGCACACATTCAGACAGTTTAGTCACTAACCCCTGCATTCAGTAAGACACATTTAATCACTCACTCCTACAGTCAGTCACGCACCTACTGTGGAGAAGTGTGGCTCACTGGTTAGAAGCGGCAGACCCTGAAGCAGTGATCGGCCCGGGACCAGGGTTCAATTCCCGACGCGGCAGGGTCTTAGATCAATGTCCGCGGACTCGATAATTCTCGCCGAGGTGCCTACGCTAACCATGGGTCCCACTCTGAAACTCTGGGCAATAGCTTGCTTAATCTCCACAACGGCCCCATCAGCGCCGGGGATGCCTGGTTTCACCTTGGAGGTGCCCAGGAGGGACCATCTCACAGGGAAAGCCAGGACGGGTTCCCCAGCGGTATACAGCGCCAGGACACCCCGAGATGGGGTAACAGTGCGCTTTACAAGTATACTTACTACTACTAATAAATCCTTCATCCAGACACTTACACATCCACTCATTCTTCAATATGTTAAACATATTTAAACTTTACAGAAACACACAGACACTGGATGATGTCATCAGTGATGTCATTTGAGATGTCATCAGTGATGTCAACAGTGATGTCATTTGAGATGTCATCAGTGATGTCATCAGTGATGTCACTGACCATGTCATGAATGATGTAATATGTGATATCATCAGTAGTGGATTGCGGGCGCGCGAGTTATCGTGAGTCCAACTAACTATAACGTGGGAATTTCAATGGTTTTGTATGAGTAACATGTTCAGCTAACTATAACTGGTGTGAAACCTATGTTTTTTTCAGTGAATTTCAAAGGTTTTTTAAATGCTAATTCCTAACTATAACGATTGTGAAACCTATGGTTTTTTTAGTGAATTTCGAAGGTTTTTTTAAATGCTAATTCCTAACTATAACGATTGTGAAACCTATGGTTTTGTCAGTGAATATATATATTTTTTTTTTTTCACAGAAAAAACCATAGGTTTCACACATGTTATAGTTAGCTGGATATTTCACTCATACAAAACCATTGAGATTACCCCGTTATAGTTGGTTCAGCTAACTATAACTCGCGCGCCCACAATGCACTGCTGATGACGTCACATATTACATCACTCATGACATGGTCAGTGACATCACTCATGACATCACTGATGACATCTCAAATGACATCACGGATGACATCATTCAGTGAATGTGTGTCTTTTTGAAAAATATTTTTTTTTATATGTTTTTCTAAAGGTCGATGGAAGAATAAATGGGTAAATAATTGTGTAAATGGATGTTTCTTTTGTAAAATTGATTGTATAACTGACTTATTAAGTGTATCTTAGTGAATACATGTATTAGCGAGTAATGTTTAAATATGTAAATATCTGTATCGGTGTCTCACTTTGTGTATAAGTGGCTGCATGGGTTGGTGAGTAGCTACATGAGTGTGTATATGGGTTATTAGTTGTTTTTTTGAGTATCAGTGTGTGTGTCTGTATGGTTTGGTGGGGGTATTACTTAGCGCATAGATGCATGAATGAGTGACTCACTGTTTGTATGTGTTTTGAAGACAGAATGTGTGCAGGACTGAATGGGTGAATGAGTATGTGTAGGGGTGTGTTAGTGAGTGAATGACTGTCTCAATAGTATCTTTATGAGTAACTACACATGTTTTAATCTAGTATATGTGAGTATTGATGTATATAAGTGATTATATGTGAGAGTGAGAGATTGGAAGAGTTCTTGTATAAATAAGTATGTGTTTCTATAAGTGATTGTTTAGGAGAGTAAGTATGTGTACATTTCTGTAAAAGTAAGTGTAGTGGTGTGTGTATAGCTGTATATGCAAATAAATGGATGTTTGATAGTTTATTTGCATGTGTGAGTATGTGTGTGAGTAACTCTATGGATGAGTGTTGGTGTGTAACAGGATGTATAGGTGTATGAGTACATATGATGAGTGAGTACATGTATGAGTGATAATATAGAACTATTGGTGTATGAGTGGATGTGTATGTACATGGTGGAATTACTGAATAGGTTGTTGTAACTGGTATTGGCATCTCCATTTTTTGAAAATGTTAGTTTGTATTTTTGAATGTGTGTATCAAAGGTTATATTACACTGAGAGGAGGTCTGCCACTCTTTCACAAGGATGATGTCAAAGGTACAAAGGTACGCTAACTATAATTAAGGTATATTATATATATAATATGGCGACAAATGGAGTATACTAATGTAAGGTACTTTGGGTCTGTGTCCATCTTTTCGGTGTAGATTTTGCCGACGTGGAAAGGAAAGTGATATATATTCACAGAAAAAACCATAGGTTTCATACATGTTATAGTTCGCTGGACATTTCACTCATACAAAACCATTGAGATTCCCCCGTTATAGTTAGTTCAGCTAACTATAACTCACGCGCCCGCAATGCACTGCTGATGACGTCACATATTACATCACTCATAACATGGTCAGTGACATCACTCATGACATCTCAAATGACATCACCGATGACATCACTGATGACATCATCCAGAATGTGTGCTGGACTGTATGGGTGAATGAGTGTGTGTAAGGGTGTGTTAGTGAGTTAATGACTGTCTCAATAGTATCTTTATGAGTAACTACATATGTTTTAATCTAGTATATGTGAGTATTGATGTATATAAGTGATTATATGTGAGAGTGAGAGATTGGAAGAGTTCTTGTATAAATAAGTATGGTTTTCTATAAGTTATTGTTTAAGAGAGTAAGTATGTGTACGTTTCTGTAAAAGTAAGTGTCTAAATAGTGTTTTAATGAGTAACTACATATGTTTTAAACTAGTATATGTGAGTATTGGTGTATATAAGTGAGTATATGTGAGAGTGAGAGATTGGAAGAGTTCCTGTCCAAATAAGTAGGTGTTTCTATAAGTGATTGTTTAAGAGAGTAAGTATGTGTAAGTTTCTGTAGAAATAAGTGTGGGTGTGTGTATAGCTGTGTATGCAAATAAATGGATGTTTGATAGTTTATTTGCATGTGTGAGTATGTGTGTGAGTAACTCTATGGATGAGTGTCGGTGTGTAACAGGATGTATAGGTGTATGAGTACATATGATGAGTGAGTACATTTATGAGTGACTATATAGAACTGTTGCTGAATGAGTGTATGTGTATGTAGAAGGAGTAATTGCTGAATAGGTTGTTTTAACTGGTATTGGTATCTCCATTTTTTGGAAAATGTTAGTTTGTGTTTTTGAATGTGTGTATCAAGGGTTATATTACGCTGAGAGGAGGTCTGCCACTCTTTCACAAGGATGAAGTCATCAGTGATGTCATCAGTGATGTAATGAGTGATGTAATATGTGATGTCATCAGCAGTGCATTGCGGGCGCGTGCGAGTTATAGTTAGCTGAACTAACTATAAAGGTGGAAATTCAATGGTTTTGTATGAGTGAAATGTCCAGCTAACTATAACATGTGTGAAACCTATGGTTTTTTCAGTGAATTTCTAAGGTTTTTTAAATGCTTATTCCTAACTATAACGTGGCTGAAACCCATGTTTTTTTCAGTGAATTTCGAAGGTTTTTTAAATGCTAATTCCTAACTATAACGTGGCTGAAACCTATGGTTTTTTTCAGTGAATTTCAAAGGTTTTGTAAATGATAATTTTTAAATGTATTAATTGTTATATTTTTTATACTGATTTACTACATTGTTTTAAAGTATTTATTTTTAGATATTTTATTTTTTTAATTACATTACATATTTTTAATATAAATTGAAAAAAAATGTTTTTAAAAATATTGAAATTGTAATATATATTTTTTTATTTTATATTTTTTTTATTTAAATATATTTTATATAGCAGGCAATGATATCCTATGGAAGGAAATTCAAGTTACTGGTAAGTGCAGTTAAAATTACTTTTCAGGGACAGTGGTGAGCTGAAAGATGCAGCACTGAGGTCTCTCCTGATAACAGGTGAGTAAATCGGAATTCGTAGTTCGACTGATTTTGAAGGAATTTTTTAATGTTCAAAAACTCCACACTTAGAAGAATTTCCAAGTGAAACTATTCAATGTTAGCCTATGGAAGGAAATTCAAGTTACTGTAAGTATGGTAAGAATTACTTTTCAGGATCAGTAGTGAGGTGAAAGATGGAGCACTGAGGTCTCTCCTGATAACAGGTGAGTAAATCAGAATTTGTAGTTTGGCTGATTTTAGAGGAATTTTTTAAAGTTCCAAAACTCCACACTTAGAAGAATATCCAAGTGAAACCAATCAATGTTAGCCTATGGAATTAAATTCCAGTTACTGTAAGTATGGTTAGAATTACTTTTCAGGATCAGTAGTGGGCTGAAAGAAGCAGCACTGAAGTCTCTGCTGATAACAGGTGAGTAGTTTGGAATTCGTAGTTCGGTTGATTTTAGAGGAATATTTGTACGTTTCAAAAATAGAAACTTAGAAACTTTTCTGGTGTAATCCACACAATAGGTTCCTATGGAAGGAGATACAAGTACGCTTAGATTTACTTTTCAGGGTCCGTACTGGGCTCAAAGATGCAGCACTGACGTCTCTCGTGATAACAGGTGAGCAAATTGGAATTCGTAGTTCCACTGATTTTAGAGGAATATTGTGCTCAATAGTGAAGGAAGGGGGCGGGGCCTGAGGTGACGTGTGCAAACACGCCCAGTGGTGCGTTTCAGGTTGGGGAATTAATTCCTCTTCAATCCTGAGGTCCCCTGTGAGCCAACTAGCCCACCAGGTACCTCCAGTATGCGCCAGAAAGCTGCGTTGCAGAGACGTGTTCAGAGGTCACACCCCCTTTTTTACAACACTCTGCAACGCAGCTCCGTGGCGCTTACTGGAGGTACCTGTTGAACTAATTGGTCCCTAGGAGACCTCTGGATTGAAGAGGAATTAATTCCCCAACTTAAAACGCTTTACAGGGCATGTTTGCACACATATCACCTGAAGCCCTGCCCCCTACCTTCACCACTCTGCAAATGCGCCCCGTAGCGCGTTCTAAGTTGGGGGATTGCATACTGTGGGTCCCTGGGGGCCAACTAGCCCACCAGGAATCTCCAGTATGTGCCAGGGGGCTGCGTTGCCGAGATGTGTAATGAGGCCACGCCCCTTTTTACACCGCTCTGCATCGCAGCCCCCTGGTGTGTTTGCAGAGGGGGAAGTAATTCCCCTTGCATACTGGGGTCCCTGCGGGCCAACTAGCCCACCAGGAACCTCCAGTATGCACCAGGGGCTGCGTTGCAGAGAGGTGTAATGAGGCCACGCCCCTTTTTACACCTCTCTGCAACGCAGCCCCCTGGTGCGTTTGCAGAGGGGAAACTAATTCCCCTTGCATACTAGGGGTCCCTGCAGGCCAACTAGCCCACCAAGAACCTCCAGTATGCGCCAAGGGGCTGCGTTGCAGAGAGGTGTAATGAGGCCATGCCCCTTTTTACACCTCTCTGCAACGCAGCCCCCTGGCACATTTGCAGAGGGGAAACTAATTCCCCTTGCATACTGGGGGTCCTTGGGGACCAAATAGCCCACCAGGAACCGCCAGTATGTGCCAGGGGGCTGCGTTGCAGAGAGGTGTAATGAGGCCACGCCCCTTTTTACACCTCTCTGCAACGCAGTCTCCTGGCACATTTACAGAGGGAGTACTAATTCTCCTTGCATACTGGGGGTCCCTGGGGGCCAACTAGCCCACCAGGAACCTCCAGTATGCACCAGGGGTCTGCGTTGCAGAGAAGTGAGTAAGCATGGGCGTAAAATCCGTTCCGCTCGCGGATTTTCGGCAAATTCGCAATCCGCGAACTCTCGCGAACTTGCCGAAAATTCGTAAATCCGTGCGAAGCGGATTTTTTGCTTGGTCGCACTTGCCAAGTAGGATACTATACAATTTCGCGGGAGTAAACACTTGCGAACACGTAGATGCGGCGGGCAGCGACAATCTCGCAATTGCGAGATTGCAAAATTTGCAATTTCGCACAAGAAATCCACCAGCAGGCAGCATAAACCTTGAGAATTATGATTTTTATCAGAATAACTCCTCAGGTTGACATTTGCCTGCACTTTCTTTTTGCAAGGAGTCCATTTTGGGGGGGGGGGGTGGGAGGAAGGAAGTGCCCCACAGTCTCCAACTTCCTGTTCCTGTCCAGCAGGCTCCTCCCAGTGCTTTCTTCATGTGCTGGTCACTTTGATTTGGATCTTGACCTGGAAGGATTACTTTTTGTGGATGCTGCTGGATATTTGGATGTTTGCAAAACTGAAAGCACTCAGCAGGTGCAAAAGTTCAATCTTATCATTAGTAACCATTCCCTGTAGTGCTTCCTGAGGGGCCCCTTCAGAGTTCAGTTGCCTACTTGCAACTATTCTATGACCCTGCTCTGACCCTCACAGCAGGCTCAGAGAATAGCTATAAGTATACAACAAAGGTCCTGTTAAAAAAATTACACTGCAACAGAAAGCAATTACAGATAAGGAAGCAGGTGCCATCCTGGAAGTTCAAATTCAGTGACCCATTAATCAGCCCCTAATTCATTCATGTCAGTTGAGGCAGGGCAGATGTGCTTTTCCCCCCATAATCTACAGTGATGAACTAGAGGGTGGCATGGGTGAGCCAGAGGGTGGCATGGGTGAGCCAGAGGGTGGCAGTGGTGAAACAGAGGGTGGCAGTGGTGAAACAGAGGGTGCTGTGATGAACCAGACGTAGAAACAACATGGTCGCGACCGTTGCTACCCGACAAGTAAGTTCCCGTTTGCGAACTGGAAAAAAACCCTTGCGAAATGGCAGAAACACTTGCGAACACAAAAAAAAAAGGAATCCGCAAAATTCGCGAGAGTTCGCGGATTTTGCGGATTGCGAATCCGTAAATACGCAATTTCGAGGATTGCCAATTCGCAAAATCCGCCCATGCTTAGTAATGAGGCCATGCCCCTTTTTACACCTCTCTGCAATGCAGACCCCTGGCACGTTTGCAGAGGGGTAACTAATTCCCCTTGCATACTGGGGGTCCCTGCGGGCCAACTAGCCCACCAGGAACCACCAGTATGCGCCAGGGGGCTGCGTTGCAGAGAGGTGTAATGAGGCCACGCCCCTTTTTAACCTCTCTGCATCAAAGCCCCCTGGCGCATACTGGAGGTTCCTGGTGGGCTAGTTGGCCCCCAGGGACCCCCAGTATTCAAGGAGAATTAGTTCCCCCTCTGCAGATGCGCCAGGGGGCGCGTTTGCAGAGTGGTGCAATCCGTTACCTCAAGCCCCGCCCCCTCCCTGCACCACTCTGCAAACGCACCCCCTGGCGCGTTTGCAGAGGGGGAAGTAATTCCCCTTGAATACTGGGGGTCCCTGGGGGCCAACTAGCCCACCAGGTACCTCCAGTAAGCGCCACGGATCTGGGTTGCAGAGAGGTGTAAAAAGGGGCGTGGCCTCATTACACCGTGCACCATGCACCGTGCCTGTCCTTTCCTCCCCCTCCCATCCCCCAGGCCTTCCACACTCCTCCCCTCCCTTCCCCATCACAGTTGAGATCAGAAAGAACAAAACAAGAGGAGACATGGCAAGTGGAGGGGCGGGGAGTCTCGCACCACCCTCACTGACCCCCACGCACAAAATGTAAGCAGGCAGTGCATGCCATGAGGCAGGCGTAAGACTGAGGCAGGCACATTTAACATGGGGCTTCCCCATGTGTAATAACCCATTGCTGGAGTTGCGACACACTCCAGCAGTGGGTCATTTTTATGCCTACAGATACGTCAGAAATACTGATGTATCTGTAACTCCTTATGATATGATGCATCATACTGTAAATTTGACGCATCAATGGTGTCGCAAGGAGGGCGAAATGAAAAGTGACACACCGCTTTTTTCTCGCAGCGATGTGTCACTTTTCATAAATGAGGGCCACAATTATTTAGCTGATGTGTGCTGTCCTGGGTTGGAGATGGTCCTCAATAATGCAGGTCATGCAGAGGCTGAAGTGCATATAACAGCCAGCGATCTGTGATCCTGAGTGTATGGGGCAGACAAAAAAGAAAAAAAAAAACCTACAGCCATTTTGCTGGCCTTTTACCTTCAAGAAACTATATGTAATATACAATGAATACACCATCAAATAAATATAAATGCAAGTTGAAGTAATCCGTGGGAAATGCATTCTTTTATGTTATGAAAACCCAGCTGGTTAATGAGATCACTACAGATGTCTGTGTGCAACCCGACATTCACAGAACTGAATCCTGGTAGGTGCACTGGAGAAGAGTGTAGTGTATTTAGTGCTATGAGGTCCCAGCCATCGACTGAAAGTACTATAAATATGCAAATCATTATTCTAAACTCATAGTACACCTAGTATAAGACAGGCTTCTGCATCCAAAAGCCATTTACAGACAGACGAGGCTTTGCTTGTTATTTAATTTCTCTTTGTGCCTCCTGCTATCACTGTTGAAAGGAAGGGGTCCCAGTAAGAAGGACGTATGAATAGGGAGAATTTGAGACAAAGTAAAAAGAGATAAATGCATCTATAATGTTTTATTCACATTATAGGAAAAAAGTTGACTAAATCAAATATACAATACAAAATCGTATTAGTGCCCCTGGGGGAAAAGGGGGACGTGCAGTCGTGAGGGTAGTGTGAGGGGGGAATTGGTGACAATAAAAGCACGTATTATTCAAACATTATCATAGGTTCAGTGTCAATTGGACAGCATACAGATATTGAATCAGCTTGAAAGTTCATAATACACATGCCCCTAAGTCCGTATTATACAAAATTGGGGTAGGAGGAGGCTGTGTCGGAGCTGAGAAAGTCGACGTTTCGACCCAAGGGAAGCAGGATGCCTTACAATCCTTGCAGGAGGGTCTTCATCAGGACGGGAGGAGGGTGGCGGGGCAGGCAACCTGAATTCAAGTAAATATTTAGGATTTAGTAAATTATTTAAAGAATCGGGTACTCATTGAGTTACATAAAGGTATGCACATAAGGCCAGACTAACCTGTATGAATCAGTGTTGCTGAGTTAAATTAATTTGTTAGGGTCGATATAAGCATTTCATCCTAAGTAAAGAAATTAAAAAGGCCCATTAGTATTAGAAAAAGGGCGTGCTCATGTCAAGAGCTGGTGAAGAGAGAATATCTCGGAACTTACTTGGAAGAGTAAAATACATATCCCACAAGGGTAATGAGGAACGAAACGATCCGGGTGCTGGGTTGGGGACCACTCCAAAACTCTGAATAGAGGAGGACATATTTCAGATTTAAAATGGGACCGTTATAAGAATCATTGAAGGTCAAAAATTACATAATGGCGGTAATCGGTAATGCTTACCGATTAGAGGGAAGTCAATCTCGTGTCCCCGTGGAAAGGATGGATTAATCAGAATCCGTAACCTAATGCACAGAGAACGGGGAGCGCGTTAATTCTACAATTGTTGGAAGGGCAGGCTAGCATAGATCAGGGAAACTGTATCCAGAGCTATGTGGGAGGAAAGGCTTACCGGTCTAGCGCAGTTTAATCGGAGCGCAACCTCTGCCTCGGCTGTCTCGAGGAGAACGCCGGACTTCCTGGTTTCTCCGTTGTCATGGCAACGGGGAGGTCACGTGATAATCGACAGCAAGGAAAGACTAAGGAGTCCGTGGTCGTCTAGGTAACCCGTTGGGGGGGGGGTGGGGGGGAGAGACATTAAATTATTTTAATAAAATTAAATTAAACCATGGTGGATTAAACATGAGCGGTAAGGTTTTCCAGTTAGTAAAGTGGGCCTATACGGTATGGATAGTCAAGGACAAGGTCCGAGAAATCTCACCGTGTCAAAATAATCACGTCCCAGAGGATAATCTCATTTGTAAATAGGACCAGGTATACATTGCGCGTGGTAACATTGCTGACATACAGTTTTATCAGAGCAGTGCTGGAATATTCATGGCAGTTTACAGTAAGACATATTTCAGAAATCAAAGTGTGGTAGCGCGTGGTTATTGGTGCGCTAAGTCAGCATTAAGTACTGCGAACCTATCACATGATGGTTAAGGCAGTTAAGACAGTGAAACAATGGTCAGAATGTGGAGTTGAATTACCAAGCAGCTATTGTGATTCCTTTATATTCATAATACAGTTTAGCCAATCGGAGGGGCAATGCAATGTCTACATCCCGGTATATAGAATAATTTTACATAAACCATATTCATCATGTAATCAAAGTATGGTAGCGCGTAGGTATTGGTAGGCTAAGCTGTAGTCAGCATTAAGTACTGCGAACCTATCACATGATGGTTAAGGCAGTTTAGACAGTGCAAAAAATGGTCAGAATGTGGAGTTGAATTACCAAACAGCGACCGGTATATAGAACAATTTTACATAGACCATACTCATCTTGATGCAGTGCCATATATATTTGCAGAGATGCATATCCATCACATGGTAGAATAGCAGTCTAAGTACGCAAACGATTGTACACTACCATAAGAACCCTAGACAGATCAGGTTAGAGGTTCAAAGATTAGGGTAAGGTAGCAAGTTGGGAGAAAGAGCTATCATGTTCGTTTAAACCACATTGGATAGAGTTGAAAAAGAACATCCATTTAAGTTCTCTGATGTTCAGTATAGTTGTGATGTCACCTCCCCTGGGGCCCAAGGAGGCTTTTTCAATCACAATCCATCTCAGGCTCTCCGGAGGGTGTGAGGCTGATCTGAAGTGGTCAACAAGGGGAGCCCCTAACACTTCACACCTTATTCTGCTCATGTGTTGTAGGATGCGCTGTTTTATTTTCTGTTGGGTTTGACCGATGTAAATGAGGTCACACGGACAAATAATGGCATATATCACTGTAGAAGTATTGCAATTGGTTAGAGATTTCAGTTGGATCTTGTTCTGGTTATGATGGAATTCTTTGGTTTGTAGTGTACTGCTGCAGGCCTTGCACTGCCCGCATTTGAAGTGGCCTACTGTAGGTTGCAGGTTCCAAAGTGTTCTTATAGTAGGTTCCTCCTTGGTGGGAAGGAGTGAACGTACAACATAGTCTCTGATACTTCTCGATTTCTTGAAAGCGTGGAGAGGTTTTTCAGGATGTTCAATGTCATCTGCAACCAGTTGCCAATGGTTGTTGACAATTTTCTTGATTTGGTTACTCTTCGTGGAGAAGGTGGTGACGCATACAATGCGGTCCAATGAGCTGGTGGTGGAATCCTTTGCTCTCAGGAGTTCTTCGCGAGGGTAGAACCAGGCTCTCTTATGGGCCTTAGTGATCAGTCTTTTGGGATAGCCCCGTGATCTCAGGCGATCAGTTAGATCTTCTGATTGGTCAAAATAATGCTCCTTCGTGGAGCAATTCCTGCGAATTTGCAAGAACTGCCCAAAGGGCAAGTTGTCTCTCAGTGCCCGGGGGTGGTGGCTGCTATATTGAAGTAAGGAGTTCCTTTCAGAGGGTTTCCTATAGAGGGTAGTTAGTAGTCGACCTTCATGGTGATAGATGGTGATGTCAAGGAAGTCGATGTTGTTGTGATCAGATTGGATAGTGAATTGTAGATGTGGAGACTGCTGGTTAAGCCAGTTATGAAATTCATTAAACGCGGTCACATCGCCATTCCAGATTATGAGGATGTCATCTATATATCGAACCCATATATTTAGATGATGTTGAAAAGGGTTCAGAGTGTTCAATACATTATTGTCCTCAAAGGCTGCCATATACAAAATGGCTACATCCGGGGCGAAGGGAGCCCCCATAGCCACCCCTTTGGTTTGTAAGAAGAATTCATTCTTGAATGTGAAGAAATTTTTCGTCATGGCGATGCGGAGAAGAGCTATAATAAATTCCGTTGGAACCCACATGGGTGACGGTCTTGAGTCTAAGTACCGAGTTGTGACTGCTAATGCCTCTTCCTGCGGAATGCAGGTATAAAGGGATACCACGTCACAGGTTGCCAGCAGTTGTGTCAATGGATTGAATGGTAAGTTCTCAACCAGATTGATGGTTTGTAGAGTGTCCCGCAAATACGTTTGTGTCGATTCTGCCAGAGGTTTTAGGAAGAAATCAATATATTGTCCAAGTGGTTCTAGTATAGAGCCACACCCCGAAACAATCGGGCGACCTGGCGGATTGGTCATGTCCTTATGTATCTTGGGCAATGTATAGATCGTTGCCAGGCGAGGGTGTCGTTGGTTGAGGAAATCAAACTCAGTTTTGGAAAGAAAACCTAGGTCTAGGCCTAGTTGGGTAATCTCCAGGATCTCGCGTGCTATTGCCTGTGACGGGTCAGACCGCAGTTTCTGGTAACTGATTCCATCCAATAATTGTCTCTGAATTTCAGACTCATATTTTTGGACGTCTTGAATTACAATCGCTCCCCCCTTGTCGGCGGGTTTGATCACAACACCTCTGTTGTTTGCCAATGATTGGAGGGCGGTTTTCTCAATTTTACTGGTATTGTACTTGGTATATGTTTGATTGAGAAGAGTGGAGTTCACATCTCTCCATACAACGGCCTCATATGCTAAGATTTTATTGGTCATGGTACACGATGGGGGCACAAAGGTGGATGGAATCCTTAAGCCGGTGTGTGAAGGGTTCCTGTATGGGCCAGCATTTCTGAAAAAGTATTTAAGTCTCAGTTTTCTGAAGAATTTGAACAATTCTGTGCGAACTGTAAAGGGGTCGGGTCTGCTGGTAGGGACATAGGATAGCCCTTTGCTCAAAGCCCGCATCTCATGTTCATTCAGTGTGTAATGTGAGATATTGACGACAGGATTATTGGCAGGTGTATCTGTTACCAACGGTAGGTCTTGTTCTGTGTTGTTCGTTCTCCATGTTGTTCTTGTTGGAAATGGACCTGTTTGGGGGCTTGGCCGCGGCCGTTGTCCCAATTGGTGTTGTTCTGGTTCTGTCCCCGAGACTGGCCTCTGTTCGAATAATTCCCTCTGCCTCTTGGGGGGCGCCATGGTCTTGATCCTAAAAAAGGAGCGTATTGTGGTGATTGATAGCTGTAGTCCGGATAGTTATATTGGCGGCTTTGGGCGGCAAAGTCCTGCTCACCTTCGGAGCTGTACGAGGAATCAGAGAAGGTAGTGTAATTTCTTCTACCACGAAAACCTCCCCTGCCCCTGTTGGTGAATCTACCTTGTTGATCTTGTTTATAGTAGTCTTCTTGGAGGTACGGATAGGTCTTCTTCTTGTCATACAATCTAATATCTCTGGCAAGTTTCTCCAACTTTCGGTTTTGAGTAGTGAGATCGAAGTCTTTCAGAGTAGCTTCCAAGTTGTTCAGGGTATCCTTGGCACCTGCTAGGTTGGCATCCGCAGCAATCTCCGATCTAAGTGATTGGATTTCACCAGTCAACAATTGGATTTGTTGTGCAGCCGTCTCTATCCCAAGCACCATCCAATGGCGAGAGCAGTTATTGGATATATGGCTGAAACCTTCCCTGAATTTGGGGACCTCCACAAAGATAGCTGGTTCAATCTTTATCTGTAGGCCTATGGGAATTATGTTCTCTTTCAGATATTTTGTGAGTAGGTGTCCGTGCCAGCGGGTGCGGATCAGTTTCTTTTCCAGCCGTTCAAGACGTTGGATTTTGTCCTTCAGACTGAAGTCTATGGTGGGTGGGTCGCTTGTTAGAAAATTATTGACCGGGTCCTCAAGGAGCTTGTCAATGTAATCCTCAGAGTAGGATAATAATTCACGTTCGACCATGGTGTGTGCAAACCTTGGGTATAGAAATCAATTCTATGAGAGAAACACCTCGCAGACAGCGTCTGCACGAAGTATGGTATGAGAGAAAGGGTTAACCCAAAGGAGTCACTGGGACCTGGGTATTTAGCGTTGAAAGGAAGGGGTCCCAGTAAGAAGGACGTATGAATAGGGAGAATTTGAGACAAAGTAAAAAGAGATAAATGCATCTATAATGTTTTATTCACATTATAGGAAAAAAGTTGACTAAATCAAATATACAATACAAAATCGTATTAGTGCCCCTGGGGGAAAAGGGGGACGTGCAGTCGTGAGGGTAGTGTGAGGGGGGAATTGGTGACAATAAAAGCACGTATTATTCAAACATTATCATAGGTTCAGTGTCAATTGGACAGCATACAGATATTGAATCAGCTTGAAAGTTCATAATACACATGCCCCTAAGTCCGTATTATACAAAATTGGGGTAGGAGGAGGCTGTGTCGGAGCTGAGAAAGTCGACGTTTCGACCCAAGGGAAGCAGGATGCCTTACAATCCTTGCAGGAGGGTCTTCATCAGGACGGGAGGAGGGTGGCGGGGCAGGCAACCTGAATTCAAGTAAATATTTAGGATTTAGTAAATTATTTAAAGAATCGGGTACTCATTGAGTTACATAAAGGTATGCACATAAGGCCAGACTAACCTGTATGAATCAGTGTTGCTGAGTTAAATTAATTTGTTAGGGTCGATATAAGCATTTCATCCTAAGTAAAGAAATTAAAAAGGCCCATTAGTATTAGAAAAAGGGCGTGCTCATGTCAAGAGCTGGTGAAGAGAGAATATCTCGGAACTTACTTGGAAGAGTAAAATACATATCCCACAAGGGTAATGAGGAACGAAACGATCTGGGTGCTGGGTTGGGGACCACTCCAAAACTCTGAATAGAGGAGGACATATTTCAGATTTAAAATGGGACCGTTATAAGAATCATTGAAGGTCAAAAATTACATAATGGCGGTAATCGGTAATGCTTACCGATTAGAGGGAAGTCAATCTCGTGTCCCCGTGGAAAGGATGGATTAATCAGAATCCGTAACCTAGAGCGATTGTGATCAAACCCGCCGACAAGGGGGGAGCGATTGTAATTCAAGACGTCCAAAAATATGAGTCTGAAATTCAGAGACAATTATTGGATGGAATCAGTTACCAGAAACTGGGCCTTTTTAATTTCTTTACTTAGGATGAAATGCTTATATCGACCCTAACAAATTAATTTAACTCAGCAACACTGATTCATACAGGTTAGTCTGGCCTTATGTGCATACCTTTATGTAACTCAATGAGTACCCGATTCTTTAAATAATTTACTAAATCCTAAATATTTACTTGAATTCAGGTTGCCTGCCCCGCCACCCTCCTCCCGTCCTGATGAAGACCCTCCTGCAAGGATTGTAAGGCATCCTGCTTCCCTTGGGTCGAAACGTCGACTTTCTCAGCTCCGACACAGCCTCCTCCTACCCCAATTTTGTATAATACGGACTTAGGGGCATGTGTATTATGAACTTTCAAGCTGATTCAATATCTGTATGCTGTCCAATTGACACTGAACCTATGATAATGTTTGAATAATACGTGCTTTTATTGTCACCAATTCCCCCCTCACACTACCCTCACGACTGCACGTCCCCCTTTTCCCCCAGGGGCACTAATACGATTTTGTATTGTATATTTGATTTAGTCAACTTTTTTCCTATAATGTGAATAAAACATTATAGATGCATTTATCTCTTTTTACTTTGTCTCAAATTCTCCCTATTCATACGTCCTTCTTACTGGGACCCCTTCCTTTCAACGCTAAATACCCAGGTCCCAGTGACTCCTTTGGGTTAACCCTTTCTCTCATACCATCCTGCTATCACTGCTCATAAAAGACACTGGTACCAATTTGGAACTGCAGAGCGGAATTCCTGTGTGAATGTCAGTTTTGTGCAATAATGAAAAGTGTGTCTACAGCTGGATTTATTTGGTACAGCAACAACAAACCCAATTTTACCAGCTGCAAAATCCAGCAGGTAAAATCAGCAAACCTGCCAGGAGGGATACGCCCATGACCTTCGTCACTCGGGCTGAGGACTATCCATCCTCTTCAGAGAGGTTCAAATGCCTGATTGTGATTTCTGTGCTGTGAGGGCAGTCACTGCAGCAGCACCCGCTTTCAGACCACTACAGACTTGCAGTGCAGGCACAATTTTTAAAGCACCCACTCTGCAAACTTGGGTAATGTATTGAGAAAATAAACTCTCAAGGTGGGAGTTTGTGTTCTCAATACAAAACACAGATGTCCTGACGTGCAGGGAGCTTTCTCCATGCATGTGGGAGTCATTCTACATGTCCCTCCCAGTGCCCAGCATGCCTTGAGCAGAGAAAATGAGTGATTTATTTTTATTTATTTATTTATTTATTATTTAGTGTTTTATAGAGCGAACCAGACCCATGAGGGTATCAGAGCGCTTTACAGTAGTATCAGGTGGGATACTGAACAAAGGGGGTAGGAGAGCCCAGGGATAGGAAAACAAATATATACAGTATATGGCAAAAACAAACAGTTATAATATCTGACTACTATAAGGGATAGGAACAAAAACGATGCAATAAACTAGAAAACCGGTCTCATCACCCTGAAGGATTGATCAGGAGTGCAGGGTGGGTAACATAAGGGGAGGCAGCCAAGGAATAGTGCAGTGACAATAGGTAAAGTCAGGTTGAGGGGGTGATTCTAGTGTGAATTTTAGTAAAGGAATTTGCCCATCAGGAAAGTTTTGGTCTTCTTTTTGAAGTGAGCTAGAGACGGTAATCTTCTAATGGTGGGTTTGAGTGAGTTCCATATTCTTGGGGCGGCCCCAGGGAAAGCCCGATTGTATGTTCTTTTTTTCTTGAAGCGTGCAGGTAGGAGCAAAAGGGCTCTGTTGGACCGGGAGTTTCTGATTCCTCTGAATGACACAAGTTTCTGTGCGAGAAAAGCAGGGGACTTGGAATAGAGAGCCTTTTGGATGATGCAAGCCAGCTTGAATTGGATTCTGGCCTCAAGAGGAAACCAGTTCAAAGCTTTAAGGTGGGGCGAGATGTGGTCAAACTTCTTAGAGCCAGTTAGAAGTCTGGCGGCGGCTTTGAGGCAGGCTTTCAAGGGTGCCAGAGAGATCTTGGGTAGGCCTGCGAGGGTGAAGCAACCATATTCTAGTCAAGAGATAACTAAGGCCTGGATTGCCGATTTTAGATTAGGGGGGTTGAGGAAAGGTTTCAAGCTTCGTAGGTAGTTCAGGTGAAATCTGGTGATTTTGGCCATCGCGTTGATATGGCACCGCATGTTCAGGTTGACGTCTAAGGTAATTCCCAGGGATTTAGCAGAGTCAACAATGGTAGGAGAGCAGTTTAGCGCTGTGATAGCCTTGGTCCAAACTTGAATATCTGTATTGGTGTTTGCTGGAGAGATTAAGAGGAACTCTGTTTTTTTGGCAATGAGTTTAGGCTGGTTAGATGTGAGCCAGTGAACAGTTAGTTTCAAGGCCTTATTCAGGGAACGGATATCCTCTGGAGAAGAGATATTGATGTAGAGCTGTGTGTCATCGGCATACATGTGGTAGGAGATATTGGCAGTGCGCAGCACCTCGGAGAGCGGTTTGAGGTACAGATTGAAGAGGGTAGGGGTTAAGGTTGATTCTTGGGGGACTCCAACTGTGATTGGAGAGGAAGCGGATAGGTTGCCGTTGATCAGGACTCTCTGAGAGCGGTCCTGGAGGAAGGATCGGAACCAAGCCAGAATGGTGCCATCCAGGCCCATCCTAAGTTTGAGGCGATTCAGGAGAATTTCATGCTTAACCTTGTCAAAAGGTGAGGATAAGTCAAGGAGGATCAAGAGACATGTTTTGCTTTGGTCAAGGGCTTGAAGGGCATCATCCACAATGTGGAGGAGTGTCGTTTCCATGCTGTGCCCAGGTCTGAACCCAGATTGCAAGTCATCTAGAAGGTGGAAGCTGGAGATGTGTTGGCTTTGCTATTGCTGTACATATTTTTCCAGCACTTTATCTAGGAGAAAAATGTTAGAGATAGGCCTGTAATTGTCAGGAGAGGCAGGATCTAAAGTGTTTTTTTTTTAGAATGGGGACCACCTGACCACCTTTGAGAGAGTCGGGAATCGATCCCTGAAGGAGAGAGGAGTTGATTATAGTCGTCCAAGAAGAGATGATAGCCTGAGAAGCAGAGGCAATGCAGTTTAGCCCAACCCTCAATAGGATGGGTTGACTATCATTGTGATTTGTCAACCCCCTGGTAGAGGGGCTGCCAGGTCAGAAGTTTACACCAGCAGAGTCAGCGGAGGATCAACTGGTGCATATGGTTGGATAGAAGCATCGTTGAGCTTTGGTGATGCTCCAGCTCTGCAAATCTCAAAAGGAGGCCCTTCATTTCACCTCTGTTTTTGCTCCTGGTTCCTTGAATCTTGCAGCAAGTGTTAGAAAATGCTAAAGAAAACACACAAAAAATTCGATAAACAGCAAAGCATCATTCTTTAGAGAGTAGCATAGGCTGGAGATACCATTGGCACATTCAGCTGAGATCAGAGAAGAGATATTGAGTTGCAAACCCTCCACTTCTTACCAAAAATATATATATATACACACACACACACACTCAAGTACATCAGACTTTATTGTACCATGTAAATGTCAAACGCTCATGCATTAAACATTGTTTCTTATTGCTACTAAGACCTTTTTTATTTCTCAAGGCTCCAAATCCTCCACAGCTCTTTTCAAGGAAGTCTCTGATATCACCAATCTGCTCTATGTCAAAGTGACTGCCCCCCCACCTAAGCAGTTCACAATATTATGGCCTCTTTTTTTCTATGAGAAGTTCAAGATCATTCATTATTGTATTGGCCAGGTTCTGGATACCTCCGGTATCATGCAGGATGATTACAAGACTTCACTCTTTTTCGTCACTCCTGTGAAAGCTCTGCGAAGAGGAGGAGGTTTCCTTCTTGCATCCTTCCCTAAAGCCGGGCTCCCCAGATGACGTTTGTCCAGTCAGAACTCCAAAATCCTTATCTGTGTTTGTTACACATGCTTTAAGCTTCATCCTTAACACCTGTTTTCATCTGGCACCAAACATAGTGGTTGGAAGAAAAGGGTTGTTCAAAAGAGTCAAACTTGGACCCCAGAACATCAGACACGCTTACAAAGATGGAATTTCCCCCTGCCTCACCCTGCTGTTGCAGTTGTGTAGTCCCCTGGCCTCCAAATGAGGTTCTTGAAGAAGAAACACATTTTTATTCTGTGCCACTTGAAAGCTTCTGTTTTTAATGCTATCATAATTTCTAGATTGAAGTACACCAATTCTTGCTTCATCAGCCTTCCTAAGGTAGCTATTTACAAGCTTCTAGGCATCTGGACTGTAGCATGTCATGAATTTCAGGAAATGCTATAGGTTCTCTGAGGCTTGCTATAAGCTCTCACTGATTGCCAGTTTTTAGAAGAATCGATTATAAGGCACACTGCTTAGCCCTGACAGCCTATTGTGAAACGGACCCCGATTTTGAAAGACTTGGTGGATGGTGTTGTAGAGGCAGATGTTTATTCCCTTTTGCTACTTCCTGTATTTGGAATGCACTCTGACCTGGCCTGCCCAAAATGGAGGATGATTCTAAATTTAGAGGAGCGCTTAACATTAGTCTATTTTGTTGATTATCTTCATACTTCTGATGTTAGTCAGTTTTGCGTTAGGGCATTCATTGCACTTTAATAAATAACAACTCAACTCATATATTGAATGTGTAGGTTTTCAATATACTTAATGTGCACCCTCAAGCACTTAACACAAGGCCAGTGGCAATTATTGAAGAAATCCAGCGTAAATGATGGTAATGGAGCATGTTCACCTGAGGAATAGGCCGAGTGTCTGACACCTAACGTATTGGTGGACTTAGAACTAACTCAGCTATGTTAAGCCTGAGCATATCATTTATGTCTAACCAGCTGCCTACCTCTTCTGCCTAAAATAAATGCCTCCATAATCAGATTCTCATGGCAGACATTTTATAACGTATGCCTTGTGTTTTTTTCTCCAGGATTGTGTCTGTGCAAAGGCAGCATGCCAGCCTTGTGCATTGCATCCCTGTCTGTGTCCTGCCTCTTCTGTGAGGTATAGTTTGGCAAAACAAATTATTGGGAAACCTTATTCTGCTGTCAAACTAAGCATGGGCCTGTTAAAAGTAGCATACTTCTAACCTTATGCATAATAGGTTACCGATGCAAAAGCAATGCAGAATGAAAACAGTACTTCATGCTCCAGTTGTTCCATTGTTACAATGGCAAACTGGTAACCATGTTGTCAGCCCAGTGTCTCTTGTTTTCCATTCAAGTTTGTCCCTTTCTCTACCCAGGCCAGGCTAATTTCATTTCTATAATTAGCATAGACATTTATGAGAATATGGTAATTCCGCTTAGTAAAATTCGTAACAAATGTTGCACTTTATAATGCAAATTATCCCTGCAGGATTGAAAACAACATTGATAATTTAGTAGATTTGACCATTTATGTGCTGCAGGCTTCAGAACAGAATTGATGCATCGTTGGTGTTAGAACGTATGTTATTAAGATGCATTGTTTCTGTTTCTTTTAGACCAACCTCTTTGCAGGCCATTGCCCATCAGTCACACATTATATGTGTTCTGAATCTTGAAGGAATGCTTGCATTCTTGGCATGCTAAAACACCCTTCGTTGCAAAATTATTTCTAGGCAAATACCCTTTTTGACACATCTTTATGCCTGGCAGATGTAGCTCCACCATTAAATATAAGAACAACAACTATTTTATTTTGATCTAGAATAGCACAGATTCCTGTTTGAATAATAACAAGAGGAATTATCAACGCATATTAAAAACTACAGATCTCAACTGGAAATAGCCTTGAGAAATTCGTGGGTTACATTGCCAATACGACGAAACACGTGTCAGCTGTGAAATTCCAGGAATAAACTGCAAAAGAATTTAACTGGACATCACGATCAAGAATTATTTCTTACTGCATGTGTAAGGAATTGTGGAAACACTTGTTCATTGAAACAGTATTTAATCATTACGTGTGCTAGGGAGTATTTTTCTTGTTAAGGCATCTGCCAGACTTAAAGAGGGATTGTGGTTCTCTTTACCTTTTAGCACCGTCTACGAAAGTTTATATTCCAAATACAGTGTGAATTTCTAAGTGGCGCCGTTTGGCCTATAGAGAATACCACTAACGAGCAGTTCTAATAACAAGAGGAAATATTGCAAAATGATTGGCCAGTGGCATAGCGGGGCCGGTCTGACCGTTACAGTGCTGCCGCCACTTGAAACGCCAGCCACCCATCGCCTTTACATATGCCCTCTTTGGGTTGGCCGCCTCAGGCAGCAAAATGTCAAGCTACGCCATTGTGATTGGCACTCACTTATTCATTTTCAGGAGGAATGAATGATGCATAAGGAATCAAACTTCAGACTTGCCTGTCACACATTCCAAAGTCAGGTGTGTTAACCCACTAAGCTAAAAAGAAATCTAAGCCTTGCACATGTGTACAGCCTCTATCAAGCATAGGTTGTATGTCTTCATAAGCAGAATGAAAACTTATCTTTGGTGAACAGTCTGACATGAGTGTCTTTCTGAGATGGAATTCAAGATATTTCATGAGCTCACTGTCATATAACAGAAGAAATTTTTGGAGAATTGGCAAAAGGGACCATTGTCATGTGATAAATTGGTGAAAACTGATTCTGTAATGCTTTGTTTTGAAAAATGTACGAGCTGCTCTTTAGTTGTTAAACAACTCATTCCCCTTTTTTAAAGCTCTCTGACAGTAGCCTGTAAGTATTGTCAAAGCCACAAAAACATGACTATAGTAATCATGAAATTGGAACAATATGCTTAAAATGCACAAGATATCAAACTATTTTCTGGTGTTCTAAGGATTGCGATACAAAAGGGGATGATGGACGGAGCGTTTGAACAAATCAAACACTCACCCCCAGTCAATTGATCTGGGTTTCATCCATCACCATTCTTTAGTTCACTCAGCCACCCCAGTTCAGACATGGGTATCTGCAAATCAGTCTGACCCTGTGCCTCGTGGGAACAGTCCAGCCCGAACTGCCAAGCCATGTCTTCCCTGGACCGGAAACAAGCATCCTGGGACCGGTTTTGGATTCATAATCCTCATCAGCCAGGCTATCTTGAAGCCAGTGGCCAAGTGAACAAGGGATTCACGTCTGAGCATACCCTGCTACACTTAGGGCGAACAAAGCGATACAAAAGGGGATGATGGACGGAGCGTTTGAACAAATCAAACAAACGATGGATTTAGGCCCAGATCCTTGTACTGGGGTGAATGTATGACATTGCTCTACATTCTGTCCATCAACTGTGTTTTTGCAATTTTCACCCCGAGTGGGCTGGGGATGCTCAGACGTGAGTCCCAGGCTCTCCACACCACTGGAGTCAAGCTGTCCAGGCTGAATGAAGGCTGATAGCCAGAAACCGGTCCTTGGATGCTTGATTCCGGTCTGGGAAAGACATGGCTTGGTAGTTCGGACTGGACTGTTCCCATGAGGCACAGGGTCAGAGCTGATTTGCATATAGCCAGTGTCTAACCCAGGGTGGTGTGGAGTGCAAAAAAACGATGGATTTAGGCCCAGATCCTTGTACTGGGGTGAATGTATGACATTGTTCTACATTCTGTCCATCAACTGTGTGTTTTGCAATTTTCACTCCGGTGGGCTGGGGATGCTCAGACGTGAGTCCCAGGCTCTCCACACCACTGGAGTCAAGCTATCCAGGCTGAATGAAGGCTGATAGCCAGAAACCAGTCCTTGGATGCTTGATTCCGGTCTGGGAAAGACATGGCTTGGTAGTTCGGACTGGACTGTTCCCATGAGGCACAGGGTCAGAGCGGATTTGCATATAGCCAGTGTCTAACCCAGGGTGGTGTGGAGCGCAAAAAACGATGGATTTAGGCCCAGATCCTTGTACTGGGGTGAATGTACGACATTGTTCTACATTCTGTCCATCAACTGTGTTTTTTGCAATTTTCACCCCGAGTGGGCTGGGGATGCTCAGACGTGAGTCCCAGGCTCTCCACACCACTGGAGTCAAGCTATCCAGGCTGAATGAAGGCTGATAGCCAGAAACCGGTCCTTGGATGCTTGATTCCGGTCTGGGAAAGACATGGCTTGGTAGTTCGGACTGGACTGTTCCCATGAGGTACAGGATCAGAGCTGATTTGCATATAGCCAGTGTCTAACCCAGGGTGGTGTGGAGTGCAACAAAAAGATGGATTTAGGCCCAGATCCTTGTACTGGGGTGAATGTATGACATTGTTCTACATTCTGTCCATCAACTGTGTTTTTTGCAATTTTCACCCCGAGTGGGCTGGGGATGCTCAGACGTGAGTCCTAGGCTCTCCACACCACTGGAGTCAAACTATCCAGGCTGAATGAAGGCTGATAGCCAGAAACCGGTCCTTGGATGCTTGATTCCGGTCTGGGAAAGACATGGCTTGGTAGTTCGGACTGGACTGTTCCCATGAGGCACAGGGTCAGAGCTGATTTGAATATAGCCAGTTTCTAACCCAGGGTGGTGTGGAGTGCAAAAAACGATGGATTTAGGCCCAGATCCTTGTACTGGGGTGAATGTATGACATTGTTCTACATTCTGTCCATCAACTGTGTTTTTTGCAATTTTCACCCCGAGTGGGCTGGGGATGCTCAGACGTGAGTCCTAGGCTCTCCACACCACTGGAGTCAAACTATCCAGGCTGAATGAAGGCTGATAGCCAGAAACCGGTCCTTGGATGCTTGATTCCGGTCTGGGAAAGACATGGCTTGGTAGTTCGGACTGGACTGTTCCCATGAGGCACAGGGTCAGAGCTGATTTGAATATAGCCAGTTTCTAACCCAGGGTGGTGTGGAGTGCAAAAAACGATGGATTTAGGCCCAGATCCTTGTACTGGGGTGAATGTATGACATTGTTCTACATTCTGTCCATCAACTGTGTTTTTTGCAATTTTCACCCCGAGTGGGCTGGGGATGCTCAGACGTGAATCCCAGGCTCTCCACACCACTGGAGTCAAGCTATCCAGGCTGAATGAAGGCTGATAGCCAGAAACCAGTCCTTGGATGCTTGATTCCGGTCTGGGAAAGACATGGCTTGGTAGTTCGGACTGGACTGTTCCCATGAGGCACAGGGTCAGAGCTGATTTGCATATAGCCAGTGTCTAACCCAGGGTGGTGTGGAGTGCAAAAAAACGATGGATTTAGGCCCAGATCCTTGTACTGGGGTGAATGTATGACATTGTTCTACATTCTGTCCATCAACTGTAATTTTTGCAATTTTCACTCCGAGTGGGCTGGCGATGCTCAGACGTGAGTCCCAGGCTCTCCACACCACTGGAGTCAAGCTATCCAGGCTGAATGAAGGCTGATAGCCAGAAACCAGTCCTTGGATGCTTGATTCCGGTCTGGAATAGACATGGCTTGGTAGTTTGGACTGGACTGTTCCCATGAGGCACAGGGTCAGAGCTGATTTGCATATAGCCAGTGTCTAACCCAGGGTGGTGTGGAGTGCAAAAAAACGATGGATTTAGGCCCAGATCCTTGTACTGGGGTGAATGTATGACATTGTTCTACATTCTGTCCATCAACTGTGTTTTTTGCAATTTTCACCCCGAGTGGGCTGGGGATGCACAGACGTGAGTCCCAGGCTCTCCACACCACTGGAGTCAAGCTATCCAGGCTGAATGAAGGCTGATAGCCAGAAACCGGTCCTTGGATGCTTGATTCCGGTCTGGGAAAGACATGGCTTGGTAGTTCGGACTGGACTGTTCCCATGAGGCACAGGGTCAGAGCTGATTTGCATATAGCCAGTGTCTAACCCAGGGTGGTGTGGAGTGCAAAAAACGATGTATTTAGGCCCAGATCCTTGTACTGGGGTGAATGTATGACATTGTTCTACATTCTGTCCATCAACTGTGTTTTTTGCAATTTTCACCCCGAGTGGGCTGGGGATGCTCAGACGTGAGTCCCAGGCTCTCCACACCACTGGAGTCAAGCTATCCAGGCTGAATGAAGGCTGATAGCCAGAAACTGGTCCTTGGATGCTTGATTCCGGTCTGGGAAAGACATGGCTTGGTAGATCGGACTGGACTGTTCCCATGAGGCACAGGGTCAGAGCTGATTTGCATATAGCCAGGGTCTAACCCAGGGTGGTGTGGAGTTCAAAGAAACGATGGATTTAGGCCCAGATCCTTGTACTGGGGTGAATGTATGACATTTTTCTACATTCTATCCATCAACTGTGTTTTTTGCAATTTTCACCCCGAGTGGGCTGGGGATGCTCAGACGTGAGTCCCAGGCTCTCCACACCACTGGAGTCAAGCTATCCAGGCTGAATGAAGGCTGATAGCCAGAAACCGGTCCTTGGATGCTTGATTCCGGTCTGGGAACGACATGGCTAGGTAGTTCCGCCTGGAATGTTCCCATGAGGCACAGGGTCAGAGCTGATTTGCATATAGCCAGTGTCTAACCCAGGGTGGTGTGGAGTGCAAAACAACGATGGATTTAGACCCAGATCCTTGTACTGGGGTGAATGTATGACATTGTTCTACATTCTGTCCATCAACTGTGTTTTTTGCAATTTTCAACCCGAGTGGGCTGGGGATGCTCAGACGTGAGTCCCAGGCTCTCCACACCACTGGAGTCAAGCTATCCAGGCTGAATGAAGGCTGATAGCCAGAAACCGGTCCTTGGATGCTTGATTCCGGTCTGGGAAAGATATGGCTTGGTAGTTCGGACTGGACTGTTCCCATGAGGCACAGGGTCAGAGCTGATTTGCATATAGCCAGTGTCTAACCCAGGGTGGTGTGGAGTGCAAAAAAACGATGGATTTAGGCCCAGTTCCTTGTACTGGGGTGAATGTATGACATTGTTCTACATTCTGTCCATCAACTGTGTTTTTTGCAATTTTCACTCCGGTGGGCTGGGGATGCTCAGACGTGAGTCCCAGGCTCTCCACACCACTGGAGTCAAGCTATCCAGGCTGAATGAAGGCTGATAGCCAGAAACCAGTCCTTGGATGCTTGATTCCGGTCTGGGAAAGACATGGCTTGGTAGTTCGGACTAGACTGTTCCCATGAGGTACAGGATCAGAGCTGATTTGCATATAGCCAGTGTCTAACCCAGGGTGGTGTGGAGTGCAACAAAAAGATGGATTTAGGCCCAGATCCTTGTACTGGGGTGAATGTATGACATTGTTCTACATTCTGTCCATCAACTGTGTTTTTTGCAATTTTCACCCCGAGTGGGCTGGGGATGCTCAGACGTGAGTCCTAGGCTCTCCACACCACTGGAGTCAAACTATCCAGGCTGAATGAAGGCTGATAGCCAGAAACCGGTCCTTGGATGCTTGATTCCGGTCTGGGAAAGACATGGCTTGGTAGTTCGGACTGGACTGTTCCCATGAGGCACAGGGTCAGAGCTGATTTGAATATAGCCAGTTTCTAACCCAGGGTGGTGTGGAGTGCAAATAACGATGGATTTAGGCCCAGATCCTTGTACTGGGGTGAATGTATGACATTGTTCTACATTCTGTCCATCAACTGTGTTTTTTGCAATTTTCACCCCGAGTGGGCTGGGGATGCTCAGACGTGAATCCCAGGCTCTCCACACCACTGGAGTCAAGCTATCCAGGCTGAATGAAGGCTGATAGCCAGAAACCGGTCCTTGGATGCTTGATTCCGGTCTGGGAAAGACATGGCTTGGTAGTTCGGACTGGACTGTTCCCATGAGGCACAGGGTCAGAGCTGATTTGCATATAGCCAGTGTCTAACCCAGGGTGGTGTGGAGTGCAAAAAAACGATGGATTTAGGCCCAGATCCTTGTACTGGGGTGAATGTATGACATTGTTCTACATTCTGTCCATCAACTGTAATTTTTGCAATTTTCACTCCGAGTGGGCTGGCGATGCTCAGACGTGAGTCCCAGGATCTCCACACCACTGGAGTCAAGCTATCCAGGCTGAATGAAGGCTGATAGCCAGAAACCAGTCCTTGGATGCTTGATTCCGGTCTGGGAAAGACATGGCTTGGTAGTTCGGACTGGACTGTTCCCATGAGGCACAGGGTCAGAGCTGATTTGCATATAGCCAGTGTCTAACCCAGGGTGGTGTGGAGTGCAAAAAAACGATGGATTTAGGCCCAGATCCTTGTACTGGGGTGAATGTATGACATTGTTCTACATTTTGTCCATCAACTGTGTTTTTTGCAATTTTCACCCCGAGTGGGCTGGGGATGCACAGACGTGAGTCCCAGGCTCTCCACACCACTGGAGTCAAGCTATCCAGGCTGAATGAAGGCTGATAGCCAGAAACCGGTCCTTGGATGCTTGATTCCGGTCTGGGAAAGACATGGCTTGGTAGTTCGGACTGGACTGTTCCCATGAGGCACAGGGTCAGAGCTGATTTGCATATAGCCAGTGTCTAACCCAGGGTGGTGTGGAGTGCAAAAAACGATGTATTTAGGCCCAGATCCTTGTACTGGGGTGAATGTATGACATTGTTCTACATTCTGTCCATCAACTGTGTTTTTTGCAATTTTCACCCCGAGTGGGCTGGGGATGCTCAGACGTGAGTCCCAGGCTCTCCACACCACTGGAGTCAAGCTATCCAGGCTGAATGAAGGCTGATAGCCAGAAACCGGTCCTTGGATGCTTGATTCCGGTCTGGGAAAGACATGGCTTGGTAGATCGGACTGGACTGTTCCCATGAGGCACAGGGTCAGAGCTGATTTGCATATAGCCAGTGTCTAACCCAGGGTGGTGTGGAGTGCAAAGAAACTATGGATTTAGGCCCAGATCCTTGTACTGGGGTGAATGTATGACATTTTTCTACATTCTATCCATCAACTGTGTTTTTTGCAATTTTCACCCCGAGTGGGCTGGGGATGCTCAGACGTGAGTCCCAGGCTCTCCACACCACTGGAGTCAAGCTATCCAGGCTGAATGAAGGCTGATAGCCAGAAACCGGTCCTTGGATGCTTGATTCCGGTCTGGGAACGACATGGCTAGGTAGTTCCGCCTGGACTGTTCCCATGAGGCACAGGGTCAGAGCTGATTTGCATATAGCCAGTGTCTAACCCAGGGTGGAGTGGAGTGCAAAAAAACGATGGATTTAGGCCCAGATCCTTGTACTGGGGTGAATGTATGACATTGTTCTACATTCTGTCCATCAACTGTGTTTTTTGAAATTTTCACCCCGAGTGGGCGGGGGATGCTGAGACGTGAGTCCCAGGCTCTCCACACCACTGGAGTCAAGCTATCCAGGCTGAATGAAGGCTGATAGCCAGAAACCGGTCCTTGGATGCTTGATCCCGGTCTGGGAAAGACATGGCTTGGTAGTTCGGACTGGACTGTTCCCATGAGGCACAGGGTCAGAGCAGATTTGCATATAGCCAGTGTCTAACCCAGGGTGGTGTGGAGTGCAAAAAAACGATGGATTTAGGCCCAGATCCTTGTACTGGGGTGAATGTATGACATTGTTCTACATTCTGTCCATCAACTGTGTTTTTTGCAATTTTCACCACGAGTGGGCTGGGGAAGCTCAGACGTGAGTCCCAGGCTCTCCACACCACTGGAGTCAAGCTATCCAGGCTGAATGAAGGCTGATAGCCAGAAACCGGTCCTTGGATGCTTGATTCCGGTCTGGGAAAGACATGGCTTGGTAGTTCGGACTGGACTGTTCCCATGAGGCACAGGGTCAGAGCTAATTTGAATATAGCCAGTGTCTAACCCAGGGTGGTGTGGAGTGCAAAAAAACGATGGATTTAGGCCCAGATCTTTGTACTGGGGTGAATGTATGACATTGTTCTACATTCTGTCTATCAACTGTGTTTTTTGCAATTTTCACCCCAAGTGGGCTGGGGATGCTCAGACGTGAGTCCCAGGCTCTCAACACCAGTGGAGTCAAGCTATCCAGGCTGAATGGAGGCTGATAGTCAGAAACCGGTCCTTGGATGCTTGATTCCGGTCTGGGAAAGACATGGCTTGGTAGTTCGGACTGGACTGTTCCCATGAGGCACCGGGTCAGAGCTAATTTGAATATAGCCAGTGTCTAACCCAGGGTGGTGTGGAGTGCAAAAAAACGATGGATTTAGGCCCAGATCTTTGTACTGGGGTGAATGTATGACATTGTTCTACATTCTGTCCATCAACTGTGTTTTTTGCAATTTTCACCCCAAGTGGGCTGGGGATGCTCAGACGTGAGTCCCAGGCTCTCAACACCAGTGGAGTCAAGCTATCCAGGCTGAATGAAGGCTGATAGCCAGAAACCAGTCCTTGGATGCTTGATTCCGGTCTGGGAAAGACATGGCTTGGTAGTTCGGACTGGACTGTTTCCAGGAGGTACAGGATCAGAGCTGATTTGCATATAGCCAGTGTCTAACCCAGGGTGGTGTGGAGTGCAACAAAAAGATGGATTTAGGCCCAGATCCTTGTACTGGGGTGAATGTATGACATTGTTCTACATTCTGTCCATCAACTGTGTTTTTTGCAATTTTCACCCCGAGTGGGCTGGGGATGCTCAGACGTGAGTCCTAGGCTCTCCACACCACTGGAGTCAAACTATCCAGGCTGAATGAAGGCTGATAGCCAGAAACCGGTCCTTGGATGCTTGATTCCGGTCTGGGAAAGACATGGCTTGGTAGTTCGGACTGGACTGTTCCCATGAGGCACAGGGTCAGAGCTGATTTGAATATAGCCAGTTTCTAACCCAGGTTGGTGTGGAGTGCAAAAAACGATGGATTTAGGCCCAGATCCTTGTACTGGGGTGAATGTATGACATTGTTCTACATTCTGTCCATCAACTGTGTTTTTTGCAATTTTCACCCCGAGTGGGCTGGGGATGCTCAGACGTGAATCCCAGGCTCTCCACACCACTGGAGTCAAGCTATCCAGGCTGAATGAAGGCTGATAGCCAGAAACCGGTCCTTGGATGCTTGATTCCGGTCTGGGAAAGACATGGCTTGGTAGTTCGGACTGGACTGTTCCCATGAGGCACAGGGTCAGAGCTGATTTGCATATAGCCAGTGTCTAACCCAGGGTGGTGTGGAGTGCAAAAAAAAACCGATGGATTTAGGCCCAGATCCTTGTACTGGGGTGAATGTATGACATTGTTCTACATTCTGTCCATCAACTGTGTTTTTTGCAATTTTCACCCCGAGTGGGCTGGGGATGCTCAGACGTGAATCCCAGGCTCTCCACACCACTGGAGTCAAGCTATCCAGGCTGAATGAAGGCTGATAGCCAGAAACCGGTCCTTGGATGCTTGATTCCGGTCTGGGAAAGACATGGCTTGGTAGTTCGGACTGGACTGTTCCCATGAGGCACAGGGTCAGAGCTGATTTGCATATAGCCAGTGTCTAACCCAGGGTGGTGTGGAGTGCAAAAAAACGATGGATTTAGGCCCAGATCCTTGTACTGGGGTGAATGTATGACATTGTTCTACATTCTGTCCATCAACTGTAATTTTTGCAATTTTCACTCCGAGTGGGCTGGCGATGCTCAGACGTGAGTCCCAGGCTCTCCACACCACTGGAATCAAGCTATCCAGGCTGAATGAAGGCTGATAGCCAGAAACCAGTCCTTGGATGCTTGATTCCGGTCTGGGAAAGACATGGCTTGGTAGTTCGGACTGGACTGTTCCCATGAGGCACAGGGTCAGAGCTAATTTGAATATAGCCAGTGTCTAACCCAGGGTGGTGTGGAGTGCAAAAAAACGATGGATTTAGGCCCAGATCTTTGTACTGGGGTGAATGTATGACATTGTTCTACATTCTGTCTATCAACTGTGTTTTTTGCAATTTTCACTCCGAGTGGGCTGGGGAAGCTCAGACGTGAGTCCCAGGCTCTCCACACCACTGGAATCAAGCTATCCAGGCTGAATGAAGGCTGATAGCCAGAAACCGGTCCTTGGATGCTTGATTCCGGTCTGGGAAAGACATGGCTTGGTAGTTCGGACTGGACTGTTCCCATGAGGCACAGGGTCAGAGCTAATTTGAATATAGCCAGTGTCTAACCCAGGGTGGTGTGGAGTGCAAAAAAACGATGGATTTAGGCCCAGATCTTTGTACTGGGGTGAATGTATGACATTGTTCTACATTCTGTCTATCAACTGTGTTTTTTGCAATTTTCACCCCAAGTGGGCTGGGGATGCTCAGACGTGAGTCCCAGGCTCTCAACACCAGTGGAGTCAAGCTATCCAGGCTGAATGGAGGCTGATAGTCAGAAACCGGTCCTTGGATGCTTGATTCCGGTCTGGGAAAGACATGGCTTGGTAGTTCGGACTGGACTGTTCCCATGAGGCACCGGGTCAGAGCTAATTTGAATATAGCCAGTGTCTAACCCAGGGTGGTGTGGAGTGCAAAAAAACGATGGATTTAGGCCCAGATCTTTGTACTGGGGTGAATGTATGACATTGTTCTACATTCTGTCCATCAACTGTGTTTTTTTTACAATTTTCACCCCAAGTGGGCTGGGGATGCTCAGACGTGAGTCCCAGGCTCTCAACACCAGTGGAGTCAAGCTATCCAGGCTGAATGAAGGCTGATAGCCAGAAACCAGTCCTTGGATGCTTGATTCCGGTCTGGGAAAGACATGGCTTGGTAGTTCGGACTGGACTGTTTCCAGGAGGTACAGGATCAGAGCTGATTTGCATATAGCCAGTGTCTAACCCAGGGTGGTGTGGAGTGCAACAAAAAGATGGATTTAGGCCCAGATCCTTGTACTGGGGTGAATGTATGACATTGTTCTACATTCTGTCCATCAACTTTGTTTTTTGCAATTTTCACCCCGAGTGGGCTGGGGATGCTCAGACGTGAGTCCTAGGCTCTCCACACCACTGGAGTCAAACTATCCAGGCTGAATGAAGGCTGATAGCCAGAAACCGGTCCTTGGATGCTTGATTCCGGTCTGGGAAAGACATGGCTTGGTAGTTCGGACTGGACTGTTCCCATGAGGCACAGGGTCAGAGCTGATTTGAATATAGCCAGTTTCTAACCCAGGTTGGTGTGGAGTGCAAAAAACGATGGATTTAGGCCCAGATCCTTGTACTGGGGTGAATGTATGACATTGTTCTACATTCTGTCCATCAACTGTGTTTTTTGCAATTTTCACCCCGAGTGGGCTGGGGATGCTCAGACGTGAATCCCAGGCTCTCCACACCACTGGAGTCAAGCTATCCAGGCTGAATGAAGGCTGATAGCCAGAAACCGGTCCTTGGATGCTTGATTCCGGTCTGGGAAAGACATGGCTTGGTAGTTCGGACTGGACTGTTCCCATGAGGCACAGGGTCAGAGCTGATTTGCATATAGCCAGTGTCTAACCCAGGGTGGTGTGGAGTGCAAAAAAAAACCGATGGATTTAGGCCCAGATCCTTGTACTGGGGTGAATGTATGACATTGTTCTACATTCTGTCCATCAACTGTGTTTTTTGCAATTTTCACCCCGAGTGGGCTGGGGATGCTCAGACGTGAATCCCAGGCTCTCCACACCACTGGAGTCAAGCTATCCAGGCTGAATGAAGGCTGATAGCCAGAAACCGGTCCTTGGATGCTTGATTCCGGTCTGGGAAAGACATGGCTTGGTAGTTCGGACTGGACTGTTCCCATGAGGCACAGGGTCAGAGCTGATTTGCATATAGCCAGTGTCTAACCCAGGGTGGTGTGGAGTGCAAAAAAACGATGGATTTAGGCCCAGATCCTTGTACTGGGGTGAATGTATGACATTGTTCTACATTCTGTCCATCAACTGTAATTTTTGCAATTTTCACTCCGAGTGGGCTGGCGATGCTCAGACGTGAGTCCCAGGCTCTCCACACCACTGGAATCAAGCTATCCAGGCTGAATGAAGGCTGATAGCCAGAAACCAGTCCTTGGATGCTTGATTCCGGTCTGGGAAAGACATGGCTTGGTAGTTCGGACTGGACTGTTCCCATGAGGCACAGGGTCAGAGCTGATTTGCATATAGCCAGTGTCTAACCCAGGGTGGTGTGGAGTGCAAAAAAACAATGGATTTAGGCCCAGATCCTTGTACTGGGGTGAATGTATGACATTGTTCTACATTCTGTCCATCAACTGTAATTTTTGCAATTTTCACTCCGAGTGGGCTGGCGATGCTCAGACGTGAGTCCCAGGCTCTCCACACCACTGGAGTCAAGCTATCCAGGCTGAATGAAGGCTGATAGCCAGAAACCAGTCCTTGGATGCTTGATTCCGGTCTGGGAAAGACATGGCTTGGTAGTTCGGACTGGACTGTTCCCATGAGGCACAGGGTCAGAGCTGATTTGCATATAGCCAGTGTCTAACCCAGGGTGGCGTGGAGTGCAAAAAACGATGTATTTAGGCCCAGATCCTTGTACTGGGGTGAATTTATGACATTGTTCTACATTCTGTCCATCAACTGTGTTTTTTGCAATTTTCACCCCGAGTGGGCTGGGGATGCTCAGACGTGAGTCCCAGGCTCTCCACGCCACTGGAGTCAAGCTATCCAGGCTGAATGAAGGCTGATAGCCAGAAACCGGTCCTTGGATGCTTGATTCCGGTCTGGGAAAGACATGGCTTGGTAGATCGGACTGGACTGTTCCCATGAGGCACAGGGTCAGAGCTGATTTGCATATAGCCAGTGTCTAACCCAGGGTGGTGTGGAGTGCAAAGAAACGATGGATTTAGGCCCAGATCCTTGTACTGGGGTGAATGTATGACATTTTTCTACATTCTATCCATCAACTGTGTTTTTTGCAATTTTCACCCCGAGTGGGCTGGGGATGCTCAGACGTGAGTCCCAGGCTCTCCACACCACTGGAGTCAAGCTATCCAGGCTGAATGAAGGCTGATAGCCAGAAACCGGTCCTTGGATGCTTGATTCCGGTCTGGGAACGACATGGCTTGGTGGTTCCGCCTGGACTGTTCCCATGAGGCACAGGGTCAGAGCTGATTTGCATATAGCCAGTGTCTAACCCAGGGTGGTGTGGAGTGCAAAACAACGATGGATTTAGACCCAGATCCTTGTACTGGGGTGAATGTATGACATTGTTCTACATTCTGTCCATCAACTGTGTTTTTTGCAATTTTCAACCCGAGTGGGCTGGGGATGCTCAGACGTGAGTCCCAGGCTCTCCACACCACTGGAGTCAAGCTATCCAGGCTGAATGAAGGCTGATAGCCAGAAACCGGTCCTTGGATGCTTGATTCCGGTCTGGGAAAGATATGGCTTGGTAGTTCGGACTGGACTGTTCCCATGAGGCACAGGGTCAGAGCTGATTTGCATATAGCCAATGTCTAACCCAGGGTGGTGTGGAGTGCAAAAAAACGATGGATTTAGGCCCAGATCCTTGTACTGGGGTGAATGTATGACATTGTTCTACATTCTGTCCATCAACTGTGTTTTTTGCAATTTTCACTCCGGTGGGCTGGGGATGCTCAGACGTGAGTCCCAGGCTCTCCACACCACTGGAGTCAAGCTATCCAGGCTGAATGAAGGCTGATAGCCAGAAACCAGTCCTTGGATGCTTGATTCCGGTCTGGGAAAGACATGGCTTGGTAGTTCGGACTGGACTGTCCCCATGAGGCACAGGGTCAGAGCGGATTTGCATATAGCCAGTGTCTAACCCAGGGTGGTGTGGAGCGCAAAAAAACGATGGATTTAGGCCCAGATCCTTGTACTGGGGTGAATGTATGACATTGTTCTACATTCTGTCCATCAACTGTGTTTTTTGCAATTTTCACCCCGAGTGGGCTGGGGATGCTCAGACGTGAGTCCCAGGCTCTCCACACCACTGGAGTCAAGCTATCCAGGCTGAATGAAGGCTGATAGCCAGAAACCGGTCCTTGGATGCTTGATTCCGGTCTGGGAAAGACATGGCTTGGTAGTTCGGACTGGACTGTTCCCATGAGGTACAGGATCAGAGCTGATTTGCATATAGCCAGTGTCTAACCCAGGGTGGTGTGGAGTGCAACAAAAAGATGGATTTAGGCCCAGATCCTTGTACTGGGGTGAATGTATGACATTGTTCTACATTCTGTCCATCAACTGTGTTTTTTGCAATTTTCACCCCGAGTGGGCTGGGGATGCTCAGACGTGAGTCCTAGGCTCTCCACACCACTGGAGTCAAACTATCCAGGCTGAATGAAGGCTGATAGCCAGAAACCGGTCCTTGGATGCTTGATTCCGGTCTGGGAAAGACATGGCTTGGTAGTTCGGACTGGACTGTTCCCATGAGGCACAGGGTCAGAGCTGATTTGAATATAGCCAGTTTCTAACCCAGGGTGGTGTGGAGTGCAAAAAACGAAGGATTTAGGCCCAGATCCTTGTACTGGGGTGAATGTATGACATTGTTCTACATTCTGTCCATCAACTGTGTTTTTTGCAATTTTCACCCCGAGTGGGCTGGGGATGCTCAGACGTGAATCCCAGGCTCTCCACACCACTGGAGTCAAGCTATCCAGGCTGAATGAAGGCTGATAGCCAGAAACTGGTCCTTGGATGCTTGATTCCGGTTTGGGAAAGACATGGCTTGGTAGTTCGGACTGGACTGTTCCCATGAGGCACAGGGTCAGAGCTGATTTGCATATAGCCAGTGTCTAACCCAGGGTGGTGTGGAGTGCAAAAAAACGATGGATTTAGGCCCAGATCCTTGTACTGGGGTGAATGTATGACATTGTTCTACATTCTGTCCATCAACTGTGTTTTTTGCAATTTTCACCCCGAGTGGGCTGGGGATGCACAGACGTGAGTCCCAGGCTCTCCACACCACTGGAGTCAAGCTATCCAGGCTGAATGAAGGCTGATAGCCAGAAACCGGTCCTTGGATGCTTGATTCCGGTCTGGGAAAGACATGGCTTGGTAGTTCGGACTGGACTGTTCCCATGAGGCACAGGGTCAGAGCTGATTTGCATATAGCCAGTGTCTAACCCAGGGTGGTGTGGAGTGCAAAAAACGATGTATTTAGGCCCAGATCCTTGTACTGGGGTGAATGTATGACATTGTTCTACATTCTGTCCATCAACTGTGTTTTTTGCAATTTTCACCCCGAGTGGGCTGGGGATGCTCAGACGTGAGTCCCAGGCTCTCCACACCACTGGAGTCAAGCTATCCAGGCTGAATGAAGGCTGATAGCCAGAAACCGGTCCTTGGATGCTTGATTCCGGTCTGGGAAAGACATGGCTTGGTAGATCGGACTGGACTGTTCCCATGAGGCACAGGGTCAGAGCTGATTTGCATATAGCCAGTGTCTAACCCAGGGTGGTGTGGAGTGCAAAGAAACGATGGATTTAGGCCCGGATCCTTGTACTGGGGTGAATGTATGACATTTTTCTACATTCTATCCATCAACTGTGTTTTTTGCAATTTTCACCCCGAGTGGGCTGGGGATGCTCAGACGTGAGTCCCAGGCTCTCCACACCACTGGAGTCAAGCTATCCAGGCTGAATGAAGGCTGATAGCCAGAAACCGGTCCTTGGATGCTTGATTCCGGTCTGGGAATCACATGGCTTGGTAGTTCTGCCTGGACTGTTCCCATGAGGCACAGGGTCAGAGCTGATTTGCATATAGCCAGTGTCTAACCCAGGGTGGTGTGGAGTGCAAAACAACGATGGATTTAGACCCAGATCCTAGTACTGGGGTGAATGTATGACATTGTTCTACATTCTGTCCATCAACTGTGTTTTTTGCAATTTTCAACCCGAGTGGGCTGGGAATGCTCAGACGTGAGTCCCAGGCTCTCCACACCACTGGAGTCAAGCTATCCAGGCTGAATGAAGGCTGATAGCCAGAAACCGGTCCTTGGATGCTTGATTCCGGTCTGGGAAAGATATGGCTTGGTAGTTCGGACTGGACTGTTCCCATGAGGCACAGGGTCAGAGCTGATTTGCATATAGCCAGTGTCTAACCCAGGGTGGAGTGGAGTGCAAAAAAGCGATGGATTTAGGCCCAGATCCTTGTACTGGGGTGAATGTATGACATTGTTCTACATTCTGTCCATCAACTGTGTTTTTTGCAATTTTCACCCCGAGTGGGCGGGGGATGCTGAGACGTGAGTCCCAGGCTCTCCACACCACTGGAGTCAAGCTATCCAGGCTGAATGAAGGCTGATAGCCAGAAACCGGTCCTTGGATGCTTGATTCCGGTCTGGGAAAGACATGGCTTGGTAGTTCGGACTGGACTGTTCCCATGAGGCACAGGGTCAGAGCAGATTTGCATATAGCCAGTGTCTAACCCAGGGTGGTGTGGAGTGCAAAAAAACGATGGATTTAGGCCCAGATCCTTGTACTGGGGTGAATGTATGACATTGTTCTACATTCTGTCCATCAACTGTGTTTTTTGCAATTTTCACCACGAGTGGGCTGGGGAAGCTCAGACGTGAGTCCCAGGCCCTCCACACCACTGGAGTCAAGCTATCCAGGCTGAATGAAGGCTGATAGCCAGAAACCGGTCCTTGGATGCTTGATTCCGGTCTGGGAAAGACATGGCTTGGTAGTTCGGACTGGACTGTTCCCATGAGGTACAGGATCAGAGCTGATTTGCATATAGCCAGTGTCTAACCCAGGGTGGTGTGGAGTGCAACAAAAAGATGGATTTAGGCCCAGATCCTTGTACTGGGGTGAATGTATGACATTGTTCTACATTCTGTCCATCAACTGTGTTTTTTGCAATTTTCACCCCGAGTGGGCTGGGGATGCTCAGACGTGAGTCCTAGGCTCTCCACACCACTGGAGTCAAACTATCCAGGCTGAATGAAGGCTGATAGCCAGAAACCGGTCCTTGGATGCTTGATTCCGGTCTGGGAAAGACATGGCTTGGTAGTTCGGACTGGACTGTTCCCATGAGGCACAGGGTCAGAGCTGATTTGCATTTAGCCAGTGTCTAACCCAGGGTGGTGTGGAGTGCAAAAAAACGATGGATTTAGGCCCAGATCCTTGTACTGGTGTGAATGTATGACATTGTTCTACATTCTGTCCATCAACTGTGTTTTTTGCAATGTTCTAAGGATTGCTCCACCTCATTGGTTGCACTGCTATCCCTCTCCTGAAGTTCGGGTCTAGTTGTGCTCCTGTTGTGTATCAGAATTTCTGAACTCGAGGGGAGAAGGTACTAGAACATTTAGCACACACTAAAAACAGAATGTGTACTATAAAAAGACATATATCATAACATTTTTGATCAAATGTGCCAATGTTGAATGTCCGCTGTAAGAAAATGCACTTTTTGTGTGTTCACCCCCACATTTTGTGCAGGGGTTTATTGCTGGTGTATGGACTCTGAACACAAGGGCACTGCCACACAGTGCCCGGTGTGTGTGCTCTGACACCTAAAACATGTAGAATTGGTTAATCCCTGACTGGTATGTTAAACTTACATATTAGTCCCTAGTATATGGTACTCTGTGAAGCCAATCCTGTAAGTGAAATGTTACTAGGGGGGCTGCAGCATCTATTGTACCACCACTAAAGTGACAATAGAAGCATGTCTTTGGGCTTGTTCAGTGTGCAGTGTTTAAAACTGCATATTTGTACTCAGCAAAATAAACATTTTGCCTGGCCTAAACCTTCCTTTTTAATAAGTACAAGTCACCCCTAAGGTAATCCATAAATGCCTGTAAGGCAGGGTGCATGGTATAGAAAAAGCAAGAGTTTTACATGTCTTGGCAGTAAAAAAATCTACAAAGTCATTTTTTGCTTTGGCAAGACTGGCTCTCCCATAGATCAAAAACTGGGTTACATTATAATACCTACATTGCACAACTCCAGCTTGGGAATAGCTGGAGCCATGACTCTAGGACTTAAATTCATAGTAATAAAAAAAATCCTATCTAATGGTCAAGTCGGATTTTAAATTACTCTTTTGAGAATGCCTCTTTTGGACAGTTATATTTTTCCTGCCTAAAGCCTTTAGTAACTTTTTCAAGGTAAATCCCCAACTGTCACCTTGGAGCCTGTTGGAAGGTGTCAATGGCTCCTAGGAAAGGAAACAAAAGGTCACTAGCTGGGAGGAGGAGTGACTTCCTCCTGACAGGATGGCCTGGTGAATGTGCCCACCATCTGTACAAGCTTTAAAGGGGCATCATATATCACAGGCAAAATTAACTCACACCTTTTCCTGCCTCTGCCATTGTCCAAGTAGTAAAAGTGGACCAATCCCAGTGGGTGAAAACCTTGTCTATAACTGGGTTGCAGGGGGAGTTCATCATTTCCATAAACACACCTTACGGGTAAGGCCAGAAATTTGACCAAGGGAAAAAGAGGTTCTGTCATGTTGGATTGTGGCAGAGAAGGGTACTGTGGGATTATTTAGAGCCAGGCCTCAGGAAATTATTTCAAAGTGAGTAGTGTTGCCCCTGGGAATGTTTTCTCTGTTTGGACAGGGAGTGTCCTTCACCCACAAGCTAGGGCCAGGCATAAAAGTGGCACCCATGTGTACATATTTAGAACACCCCTGGGCCTGTGGAAGACAAACCAAGGACTACACCTGCTGTTGAACCTGCAGCAAGAAACCCCAAGGACTGGACTAGCTCCCCCAAGGATAATCATCCCCAATAATATCATTACAAATGTTGCAGTTAGCAATATTTACAGATGGCAGTGGTGGCCTAGTTGGTAGCACATCTATTCTCTTTGTGCATTAGATATAAGCATCACAAAAACTGGTGCCCCTCGAGGTTAAGAAGACTGCGCCCCACTACCGAAGGTGCCAAATCATCGAGGCCCGACTGGACCCAGTGAAAACGTTAGATAGATATGTAAATCTCGGCACTCTTAAACGTTAGATAGATATGTAAACCTCGGCACTCTTATTAAGTTTTATGTTAATTCATACAATTGTTCAAACAGATCAATTGAAAGTACCAGGAGGACATAAATTTAGTTCTTGCCATATCAATTTAATATGAATAAATAACCGAATCATAAATCACAAATTTAAAAAGCAATAACATTATAATCCTGGAGCGAACAGCTTGGTATCACAATCCCCTTTTGCGTAATACATTTGGAATGACTGCACCGCGAGGGAGACATAAATACTACGGGTGCATATCATAGCTCTAGATTTTGTGACTGCTAAAACTATAAAACAACCAGTGGATTCTTATAATAAATTTGTGACACGGTCTTCTGTTCTGACAAAGGGCTAAAATATATTTAGGGACAGACGATTCCCAATTACAAGACTTCGACATTTCTATAGAACTTTTTGGTTGCCTACTTAATCAGTGATCAAAGCCTTGAAAAGTTTCTATAAATCGAAACACGTGTCGGCTGCTGGTTCAACGCTTAAAAGGAGGATAAAACCTTCTATAACATGATGAAAAAAACTCCTCAGATTGACATTTGGCTGTCCTTTTTTGTCAAATTCTTTTTGCGGGAGAGGGAGGAAGTGCCACAGAGTCTCCTACTTCCTGTTCCTGTCCAGCAGGCTCCTCCCAGTGCTTTGTCCATCTCCTGTTAATTTTTCATTTGGATTTGAGATAGAAGGATCACTCTTTCCATCATTATCATTGGATTTGAGGACTTTAGGATTTGAGATATTACAAGTAATTTGGTGTTGTTTTTTGTTTGGGGCATTGCGGTTGCTGCAACTACAATTTTGGTACTTTTTATCATTTAAAAAAATAAATAGTTGTTGGTAGCCAGTAGGCCTAGAGCTAGTCATGGGTGGGTGCATGATGAAACAACTAATCCTTTGCTCTGTGATGTATTTATTTATTTCAAACATCATTTAGGGCATGGATGGCATTCAATTGAATTGCTAAATGTGTATTTTTGGGTGTATTTCAGTTTTTGGGTGTGTGTTAAATTAATGCCTTAGTTGTGTGTGGTGTGTTGCAGACTTTGTTTAGCCCTGTGGATTTTCATTTTTGCATTTTACTGCTTTACAGGCAAAGCAGTGTGGTTTAGCATGCAGCCTTTGCCTGGCTATTATAGACCATTTTTCAGTACATTTTTTTCCAGGCCTCCTGCTTGCTGCTTGTGATTTGTGAGTGTCCATGTGGCTGGTGGCCATTTCTGGTGGGAGCTGTTTTTGCCAATTAGGCCTGCATGTGTTTCCTTTGTGGCCTAGGCTTCATGTTGTTGTGGGCCTGGCCATGAGGCTGGCAGCCATTCTGAAGCCAGGCAGTGTGCTTTTTGCCATAGGCCTGCATTGTCTGTCTTCAGTTTCTTGTTGTTGTGGGCCTTGTCATTAAGCTGGAGGCCATTTTGTAGCCAGGCAGTGTGCTTTTTGCCGTAGGACTGCATTGTCTGTCTTCAGTTTCTTGTGGTGTGGGCCTGGCCATGAGGCTGGAGGCCATTTTGACGTTAGGCAGAGTGCTTTTTGCCATAGGCCTGCATTGTCTGTATTCAATTTCCTGTTGTTGTGGGCCTGTCCATGTGGCTGGTGGCCAGTTGGAAGCCCGGTAGTGTGCTTTTATCCATAGGCCTGCAAGCATGTGGCCTTGTCTGCCAACAGGCCTTTCATCCAGTAGGCTCAGAGGTAGACAAGGGTGCATGAAACCACTGTTTCTGTGTGTTCTGTTGAATTTAAACATCATTTAGGGCATGGATGGCATTGGATTGAATTACAAAATGTGTATTTTTGGGTGTATTTCAGTTTTTGGGTGTGTGTTAAATAAATGCCTTTGTTGTGTTTGCGGTGTGTTGTGTACCTTGCAGACCTTGTTGAGGCCTATGGATTTTCATTGTTGTTTTTATTGCATTACAGGCAAAGCAGTATGGTTTAGCATGCCGCCTTGCCTGGCTATTATAGGCCTGTTTTCAGTACATTGTTTTCCAGGCCTCCTGCTTGTTGCTTGCGATTTGTGAGTGTTCATGTGGCTGGAGGCCATTTTTTGGTGGGAGTTATAAGTGTTCTACTTTTACCATTTAGGCGTGCATGGTTTTCCTCTTGGCTCATCCCCTTTGCCAGCTGCAGCTCCATGAATGATGTTATGATCAAATAAATGAATGCCAAACAGGGTCCACTTCCATTACATTTGTATTTTTGTTGTTGTTCCTCTTCTTTCCTATCCTTCCTGAGAGCGTACACAGTATACCATGAAAGCCCTTGTTGAGAAGATCTCACAAATGGCTACACTAAGTTACATTTTATTTGTTTGTTTGTACAAGTAGTAATTGAACCACAACATCAAATGCAACATTTCACTGATGTTCTTCTCCTGGCTTCTTTGCTTTAGGTGCACAAAAAGAAAGACGAGGAGGGGTCATCATTACCCATTGTACTGGCAGACAGAAGTCCTACTGCACACCATGTCATGCCCACGTGTGACCACAGACATCTCTGAAACTTGTGCACCTGCGTAATGCTGACATCTGAAGAAGATGGCCCCAAAGAAAGGTACCAGGTCCTCCAGTACCAAGAAAGTTGCCAGTGAGATGAAGAAGGAACAGAAGAAGGAAGTGGCACTTGCCAAGACTGGTGTGCCGCACTCTGTGTTTTTTGGGGAAAAAAACTTACATCTGCAGCAGCAGTGTCTGGCGGGGACCCAGCTGGGAGCAGCATCTCCGCATCAGCGGGCCCACCCCACCAACCTGTGCCCAAGCCCCTGAGTGTGGCAGAGGTAGCCAGTCTACTAACAAGCAGAGATGTTGAAATTTCATTGTCACAAAGTAGTCCCCAATCAACACACTCACAGGCAGAAACTCAGCAGATAAGTGGGCATCAACAGCCGCAACCTCAGCCGCAACCTCAGCCGCAACCACAGCCGCAACCACAGCCGTAACCACATCCCACAATAGTAGCTGTTCCACCTGAAGTAGGGACAGTTCAGGAAATCGAGCTTTTTGCAGACAAAGAGGAGCAAGCCACTGTTTCAGAAGATCCATTGTCTTCCAGACCCCCAGCAAGGAAAAGGAGGGTTAGTCCATCAACTTCTTCTTCAAGCCCCGCTTCTGATGATCTAGATGCCACTTGGAAGCCACCAACTGAGTCTGAGAGTGATGCACGCCACAAGACAAGGCTAGTGAAAAGGAAGGTTCCAGAGAGCCTTAGAGTTATGGAGGTAGATGTAGAAGAGGGGGGTAATTATGACAAGCCAGTCATCATGAACATCGCTCCCGGTCCAGAGGAGATGGAGACCTACATCATTAGACTATCCAAAATCACTGCGAGGGATGTAGCACGGATACTAACAACACAACAAGCATCCGAACACCACCTCAACACTTACGACCACCTTTACAGTTCCCTAACAGACGTTATATCTAAACCTGCCCCTAAACCCTCTCCCCCAATCGTCGGTCACCCATACTTCCATCCCACCAGCACAGAGCCCACTCCCCATAGACTCCCTAATTGAGCATCTTAACACCCAAAACTATTCCCCTTAACAACAGATCCTCTAGGCCGCATCGTGCTAGAGACTGTCTCTCCCCCTCGGCCACTACGGACCTATGCAACTCTTACCTGCCCAAACCCCTGATCTCCGAATGCACTCAACATTTCTCCAGCATTCTAGTGATCCTGGGAATGAGCAGAACCCCTCCTCACCCATCTCGCCCAGACCCCCAACCCAAATTACCACCATAACCAACACCAAGCCCCTATCCTGCATGCTGGTTAACTGCCGCTCGGCTGTCTGACATGCAACTGAAATATCTGAAACCCTCCTTAGTGAATCCATCATCTTTGCCTTCCTTACTGAAACCTGGCAATGACCACTCTACTGCCATCCTTGACCTACTCACTCTCCGTGCTACTCCATCATTAGGAAAGACAGAACAGACAGAATTGGAGGTGGCCTAGCTATCATTTACAAAATCAAATTGCAACTCTTCGGTGTAAAACATTTAACTTAACCTTTGAGTACCTTGGCGGCAAACTCACTATTCAGGGTTTCCCCCAATTCGCCTACATAAACTCTACCACCCTCTAGGTGACCCACTTCTCTTCACAGAGGAACTATCCGACCTTCTCTCTCAATCCTCTCTCTCCAAATCGAAAAACTTCTTCCTTGGTGACTTTAACATCCACTGGAACAATACGGATGACCCCACAGTCACCCATTTCCTCAATCTTCTAGAAATCAATGACCTTGTTCAACTTTGTCACTCGCCCACCCACACCAAAGGTGCCACTCTCGATGCCATCATATCCAATAATGAACTAGCTTCCATCTCCAGCATCCTCCCCATTGACTGGTCTGACCATCACCTCATACTGTTCAAGATTGAATCCGCCCCCCCTTCCTCCCCCTATTAAAAGTCACCTACCCTTGAAATGGACCAGAAACCTCAACCAAATCCCTCCTGGCGAATCAAGTCTGAACTACAAGCTCAACTTCTTCTCAATCCTCCCTCCTGTGATGAAAATGAGCTCACTGAACTCTTCAACAAGACGCCAGCTAGGTCATTGACCTCCTAGGCTCTCCCAAACTAAAAAAGCAACCTGGTTTAACTTTGATCTCAATGACTAAAGGCGATCACTTAGACTGAAGGAAAGGTCATGGAGACAACACCCCTCCACCGCCCACCTTGCCTATCTCAGGACCGCTAGATCATCCTATAAAAAAAACATCTTCCAGGAAAAGGCCTCCTTTTTCCGAATTCAACTCATTTGGGCAAAAAGCAGACCCAGATAACCATTTAACATTGTTCGCAACCAAATATCAACAGCTCCCCCCAAACTTACTGCCTTAACAAACTGATGTGAGGAAATTGGGAACTTCTTCTCCGAAAAGATTGCCAAAATCGATCACTCCTTCCATCTAACGGAGAGCTCACCAAATGACCCTCTCATTGCTGACAATATACTTAACGATCCTCCCGTCTTGCCTCTGTATCCTTTCCCTTTCACTCCCCTCTCGCTATTACCCCTCCAGAACCCAGCCTTCCCCCCTGAAAATAAAAAAACATGCATCATGGTCTAATTTCCACCCCGTGACTGATCTTGAAGTCTCTAACATCGTAACCAAATTTAAACCGTCCTCACACACCAAAGACCCTATCCCTTCCAGTCTTATCCAGAACCTCAAACACATCAGTGCCCCTTACTGGACCAGCATCATCAACACTTCCTTCTCCACAGGTTGTGTCCCGGACTCACTTCAACTTTGTCAAATCACGCCTATCCCTAAAAATTCTATCTCAGACCCTAATGACCTGAACAACCTCCGCCCTATCTCTAACTTACTTCTTCTTTCCAAAGCCCTTGAAAAATGTGCTCTGCTTCAACTAGATAAACACATTAACAACTTCAACCTTCTAGACCCCTTGCAATCCGGTTTCAGAAAAGGCTGCAGGACGGAAACCGCCATGCTTAATATAATAGATGACATCCACTCTTCCCTTGACAATGGTGAATCCTGCCTCCTCATTCTCTTGGACCTCTCGGCTGCCTTTGATACAGTCAACCACAACTCCCTTCTCAACTCACTCAAGTACTGCCTTGGCCTTAACGGTCAGGTAAATAAATGGTTCCCCTCATTTCTCCAACAGAGAACTCAACAAGTCAAAATAAACTACTGTCTATCCAACCCCTCTCCCGTGTTCCTAGGCATCCCTCAAGGCTCCATTCTGTCCTCCTCACTCTTTAACCTCTTTATGGAACCTCTTACCCTCATCCTGAAACAAGCAGGAATCAACTACCACCTCTATGCTGACGACACACAACTGTAATATAAGATCAGGTCTCACGCTGATGTACTCCATTTTTAACCATACCTTAAACAAGATCCAACACTGGTTCGACTCCTACCATCTCAAACTCAACCCCAAGAAAACTGAAATCATCCTCTTCTCCCCTAAAAACAACAGACTCCCCATCCAAACCATGATCTCTGACCTCAATGCTCTCAACTGCTCTCTCTCTTTGTCAAACTCAGTGAAATCCCTCGGTTTGACTGCTGACACAAATCTAACCCTCATCGATCACATAAAAAACCCTGCTAAAGAAGCTCTCTTCACACTCTGTCACCTAAAGAAAATTAAACCCTTCATTCCACCTAAAGAATTCAGATGGGTCGTCCAATCTCTACTACTCTCTAAAATTGACTATGGGAATGCTATCCTCACAGGAACCCCCAAAGTCCACCTAACCCCACTCAGATCTGTGCTCCACCTAGCAGCCAGGCTCATCACTGGCTATAAACATTTTGACCACATCTCCCCAGCCCTGAAGGCTCTCAACTGGCTTCCCGCTGAAGGTAGATCCTCCTACAAGACAGCATGCATCACACATAAAGCCCTACACCAGAATGCCACCATGTGCCTCACAAACAAACTTAAAAAAGCAGGCAGCTCCCGAACGATGAGGAGCACAAACACATCTCCTCCTCATCCCTCCCTTATTCAAAAAGAAAACCACTCAATTTCGTTCCATCTCTGGAAACGCGCTGACCATCTGGAATGCCATCCCAAAGGATCTGCGTGGCAACCCCTCCTACAATACCTTCAGAAAAGACCTTAAACTGCACCTCCTCAGAAAATACTGGGGTCCTTAATCAGACCTGTTCTTCTCTGACCCTACCCTCCTCTACTTCCCATTCACCTCTCCCCTCTTTTCACTTCTCCCCTGCCCGTCCTTCTCCTCCATCCTACTCCCACCTCCCTTCCCTCCTCCCTCTTAGAAGCCCCTCCCGATTGCCCATTCCCCATCCCAATCTGTAGTCCTCCGCCTTTACCTCTTTCAAAATTTCCACCTCACCCACAGCTCAGCCCTTAATCTCGCCCCCCAGCCACTATATATGTAAATGTATCTGTTCTTGCTTTGTTGTCTGTTTATTAGACATCAACGAAACGTTTGTTGTTATTTATTGTTTATATTGTGTTTTGTTTGAGCAACTTTTGTAATTTTATTTTTCACACATGTAAAGTGCTCTGATAACTCCAGGTCTAGCCAGCGCTATATAAAACCTTTCAAATAAATAAATAAACAGGTAACACCAACACGACCTCCGGCTTCCATATTTGCCTTTGCAAAGGCCCGGCAGGGACCTACATCCAGCTCAACCACCACCTCAGTAGGTAGTGGTAATGTAACTGCACAGAATCAAATTCCAGGCACACCCTCCAGTTCATCTGGTATTGAAAGTGGCACCTCTAGCTGTGCCAGAAAGTTCTCCTCCCCAGTTTGGGACTTCTTTTCGGTTAGCATTAAGGAGGAGAACATTGTTATACGCTAAATTTGTCGGCAAGCTGTTTTGCGGGGTAGGCTTTGCACAAACTATGGTACCGGACGCCTAACAAGTCAAAAATGGCACAGGGTTGCTATTTCCAGCAAGGACTTGCTAGGTCTAGTGCTGATGCAAAGACAAAAGAGGCCGAACAAAGTGTAGCACCCCTGAACATTGAGCGGATGATCCAGGCCTATCTGCATGACCCAACAGAGGTCTACATTGATCAAAACCTATTGTGGTATTGGTATGGTAAAAGGGGTCAATGGCCAGTGCTTAGCAGGCTGGCGAAAAACTATCTGGCTTGCCCTGTCACAAGTGTCTCTTCTGAACGTGTTTTCTGTGCTGCTGGTTCCATTGTAACAGTGGAAAGGACCAGTATCTCACCCAAAAACGTGGAGAAGTTAACCATGATCAAAATGAATCAGCAATATATACACCGAATTATACAATACATGAATCAACGCAGGAAGATGAGACAGCTGCTCAGGTGACGGAAGTAGCATGTTAGATGATGATTACCTATTTACGGTTGAACCCCAGGAGTTTGAGGATGAGCTATACTTCCCTGACAACTAGACTTCCACTTCTTACTGTCTTTCTCCCTTATTTACTTTTATTTGTGTGTTTGTCTTTCTGGTTGGAAACTTCGAATCACAACAAATCCGTCACCACCATCTTCTAGCCTTTCATTGCCATATATGAGTTTCAGCTTTCTGCATTTCAGTCCACTCCTCCGAGTCCTGTTCCTCCATTCTCCTGAATCGCCCTCCTAAATTTATTGCCCCCAAGCCAGATGATTAGCATAATAGAAGAAAAAAGAATATCTTGCCTTGTTGAGTCCCTCCAAAAGAATTTGAACATGATAATGACTACTATAGCTATCCTCCTTTCCGAGCCAAGAGAGACTGCCCATTAACTGAAGATGAGAAGGAACAGGTAATGAATGATGCCATGCATTGGAAGCTGATTGAGTGATTTGTGTTGTTGTTGTCTGTTGTGCATGAAGTTAATTCATTGTGTACTATTATCTAAATCCATACACTAAAAGTAACTCTAGGCAATGTTTGTTTCCCTTCTTGTTTTTTATTAAAAAAAATTGAACTTCTACTTTAGGCGGATCCATTGCATTTTGAATAAGGAAAGGGGACCCAATCTGTACACTGAGTTGGACAACAACATGATGTTGCCCACAGTGACATAACTTCTTCGCAGTCACTCAGTAGGATCCGAGATGATTGATGGAATAAGTCAGGGCGTTTCATGAGTGGCATAAAAGGTAACAAGTCAACAACAACCACTGCAGACCTACATGTCTGTTTAGTGGTGGAGTCGAGTGTGGTGGTATGACTGACAGTGATGCATTGATCAAGTCACTTAATTTGTAAAATGCTAAATTGCTGTATATGTGCTTTGTCTGCCTCTGTCAAAAAATGTAGCGCTAAATGGAGGATGGGTCACGGGTGACGTGGGCCTTCTCTGTCCTGTTGTTGTTGGAGGTTAATGCTGGACAAAGACTAGAGTAGACATGATGTATCCAAGTCGCCTCTAAAAATGTTCTTGTTGCACTCCACCATAATTTATGCTTTTTTTTCTACAGTTACAGGCCGGTCCTTACCCTGTGCTATGCTGAGAAAAATAACTCACACTTACCTTACCGATGAATCTACATCTGCCAGTCAGGCAGTGGCGTCACCCAAGATTTATGGCCAAAGCGTCCATGGAAGGGAGGACCAAGAGGGAATGCCGAGCTGCAACTCCCCATTTTGCCCAGGATAACATACAGTAACAGTATCAACTTTCATCATCTTTTAAATAATTTGATTCATTTTTTGTCTTCTATCATTACTACAGTGTGTTGTTGTTATTATTATGTTTGCTCACTGCTTATAATTGAAATTCATCCCTACAGCTATTTTTGAATTTTCTTTGCTATCTTTAAAAGTAAGCCCGGTACAACAGAACATAAACTGTATGTAATTCGGATCTCTCTGAGGGCAACAGGCAAGTCAAATTGCATAATATACTGTGGCCCTGTACTGTCTAATTGTCTAGTAGTAGTTAGTAAGTACTACTTCATCATTAACCATTAAGCTAGCATGCATTTCCTTTTTCTCCCTTAACAGATTTATGGATATGGTCGTCTGCCAAGATTCTGTTTTGTTGTTGTCCATGAGTACTGTTTTTCTTTGTCAAACCTTTCCCCAAACCCCCCTTCCCATCCATTCATCAAACCCTAACCCTCTTTCTCCGGGCTGTGTGACTTATTGAGGTGTGACTAAATTAAACGTACACCAACAATTTATCACACGCTTTCTGGGGCAGATGTGGCAAAAGCAACACTAATTCAATTTCAAGGCAGGGCGACGATATTTTTCTGATTGCCCACTCATGAGCAGTATATTTGCGAGGTCATTTTTTTACCAAAGGAACCTAATCCATCAGCATTATTTGCTGGCATCGATTGGATTTGTTGTCATCCTCCTACATAGCACTAACGGTTACGCTTAAGTCGAGTGTACTGTAGGCCTAGTCGAGTGACTCAACACAACTAGAGTTTGTAACTCATTGTACTAGGCTATCCCCGCCAACATTATGTTTTATTTTATTTTGGCATAATATTGTTTGTCAGTAAGTCATGTACTGTGCTTCGTTATACTGCTCCTCCCACAGTCTCCTTCAAGAGACTGACTGTCTCATTTTCTTTTTTTTCAAATGCTATTGCCAGTGTATACAACTACTACCACCACAACCATGGCATGTTGGGAAACAAAACCATCATCACCATGCAGCCATCGCTGGGCCTAAGTTAAACATCAAGCACAGGTAAGAGAAGAAGTTTTGAGGAGGCATAATTAATAATGGAATTTTTTTCATTATTTCAATTACACACACCGCTTGAGTCCAGTTGCAGAATACATAGACTAAGAGGAGAGACTGACAGTACTAGTAGGACAAGTCACTCAATGAGGGGTACGGCATCTGTCTGTTTGTCTCTTACAAAGTCAGGCAATTATTTAAATCAAACACTGGCTGTGGCCCTGCAGCTGCAAGGAAACAGTGTGACCTAAAACAGTAACCAAACCCACAAAACATTAATAACATTGTATGTAAAATATAAATAAATAATTTAATCCCCTTACAAAAATAAACTATGTAAAAAATCCCACGACAACACCTTACCAACCCATCTCCCTAACCACAACCAATGTCCGAAACGAAAAAGTCCAACATACTAAATGTTCAATTATCCATGTCTGTCCATAAATAAAGTGAAAACCCCAACGCCTGATTCCCACCCACCAAAAGAAGCAATAAAAAAGGGGCAATCAACAGGGCCTGTTCATCGGCTGGCTCGCCTCTCCAGGACACAAATACGCTCCTCTAGGTGGGCCACGCTGCGCTTCAATGTCGGGCAATTGCATCCATAGGGGGGCAGCAGTGCTACTAAATGAAGTGCGGCGGCAGGCGGCTGCCAGACGGTGGCGCCGTGACACTGGAGGGGGCTGGTTGGGGCCCGGGGCATTGTAGGAGGTTGAAGCTGCTGCCGCCTCTTCCTCCTCCTCCGCCAGAACCACCAGCCGCCGGAATTCAGTTTGTATGGCTTCCAGCTTCCGGCACCGGGCCATGGCTACCAACTCCTTCATGTCTGGTTGCCCCTTGGATGGAGTAGTTATATCAAGAAGAAAAAACAAGACTATTGTAAAATATACTCTTAGCAAAGCCGTAAGACACATTAATTCTACATATAGTGGCACAGTAGCACTAGCAAGCACAGTACATACCATTTGTGGTATGTATCTAATCTCCCACTTCCTCAGCCTCTAACATTTGTGGGAGTTTCAGGCATTCAACCACCCATCCCACGTATTCTTCCTCCAGTCATAAATATTTAATCTTGCCCATCCTTCCTCCTTCCACCCTTCTTTCCCTTTTCGTTCAACCCATTCATTTAGGTCATCTGATCTGACTTTTAGTCTTCTCCATAAATCTTTCACAGCTGAGTTGAAGTCAGATAGAAGAGGCCTTTGCTTACTCAACACTCCTGCCGCTAATGCTATTGCTAATGCTAAGTAAAGGGTGTCTTCTTCAACCGTTCACAACAACTTCTTACTTAAGTCTCAACAGTACAGTATTCAGTACACCCTTGTAGTAAGTGTAATGTCAAAAAGTAGGGATTGGGAAAAAAACTTACCATCGCCTGTCACTGCTGCTGGCTCACCCCCTGCAGCTCCTCCAGCTGCTGCATCTCCTCCTCCTGCACCCTCACCGTCCGTGTTGCCATCACTGCAGGCCCGGCACTGGTTGTCAGTAGTACGCCTTGAAAATACATTACATATTTTTTTTAGATTCCATATAAACCTCCCTCTATTTATTCGTTTTCACTAGCAAGATTGAAAAAAGTAAACACATACATATACAACATACATCACTAGTACAAATCAGGTAGTAGAGTAAACACTAGTAATGTTATATGGTCCCTAGGGTCATTCTAGTCTTTGCTAAGTTAGCCTGAGCCATGCAACCATTTTAGCTTTTATTTTTGCGCACGTTACATCGCAGCTTGTTGTGTAAGACGCCTTTGAGCCCACATGAGCTCATACTGCTACTGTCTGAGCGCTGCATACAAGGGCAAAAAACAAGCCACTTTGTTATGGAGTTCTGGTATCAGTCCATATTGCTTATCCATAAAAATGCTACCATTTTTGACACAACTGAAAAATGCTTGCAATATACTAACGCACACCATTTTTCTCATAACAGACGGAAGATTCCCTTCTACAAACCAGAGCTTTGCAGAGCTTATGATGTAACCAGTACTCGGTTCTTAAAAAGGTGAGGGGTCCCCAGAAATCGCTTAGAGATCTTCATTTATAATTTTATATAAACTATATTCCTACCAAGGGGAGGGTGGTTCTTCCACCACTGTTCAGTTATCGTAATGTCGCCTTTTGCCTTCTATGGACTTGTAGTTGTAAGTGTAACTAAGTGTAACAATGTTTATTGTTTTAATCTTATGGATTTTGCTGTTGGTGCTGCATTGTAGAACAACGCACAGAGCTTGTCAGTTGAAAATAACCCTTTTGAACTTACATAGACTCAGTGGTATTTGGTGTGGACGAAGTGAGCGAAAGGGTGTGCATTGCTTCAGCGACTGAGAAGTCGGGAGTGTTATGTTCTGGATTGTCTACTCATTGGGTATCTTGGGGGGTTCGGAGAGCTAATGAGATACTATACCTAGTCGGTGAGGGGATTGTGGTGGGTTCTGATGAGGTGTGAGGAAGGTCCAACCGCCCATCACCAACGTCCTATTTTCTTGTGCAAAGTTCTATATGTGCAGAATCCCTAAACAGTAGTAGTATGTCCTATCCTATCAAAAATAGTAAAATCTGGTTGGGCATTTTATTGGTGGGAATTGTTGAAATGCCTCAAGATTAAGAAGACTAAAAGTGGTAGAAGAGGACAACCCAAGGACTGGACTCAATGGCTAGAGCTATTAGTGAATCTGAGTTTTATTTAAAAACTTTTAAATAAAGAGTGGCCAACTGGGAAAGCTTAGCTACAGACAGACTAACAGTAGTATTATAAAGAGTCATAGCAGAGGCAGTTAGAGGCAGAAATGACAAGAATTTAGAAACCGATATTCTAGTTTGAAGAAGAATTTGTAAAAAATAGAATTAGTAAACCAAAATAATAGTTCGGAAAAAATAAAATACAGTAAAAATTAGGAAAATATAATTATTAATATTAACCACAGGAGGCCTTATTGGGGCCAGCAGCAGAACCCTCAGTAGAAGAGTGGTCTGGTCCTGTGACTGTCCCTGGGAGGCAAGTTGTTGTCCCACCGACTCCGACCCCGCCTTCTGCCCCTGGGTGCTGATCATGTAAGATTTAATAAAGAAAGATACAAACAATAATGATTGGTATGAAACAAATAAAATATTTAAAAATACGCTCCCCAAAATTTTTGGGGAACAACAATTGCAATAAAATTGAGCTATCTAATCTGATCGACTAGTAGTATTGCGAGATTCATGGACCGTCTAGTAAGCCTAAGTACCACCTGACCTAGCCCACCTATTCCAGACGGGCCAATTGTTCACTAAGTCTGAATTTTCATTTATTTTAGTCCTCAAAAATGCATAGATGGAGGACACATGCATACATTTTTGCATACACCAAATTGTTGGTTGGTTGCTGCTGATATTCTGCTAGTGATGACAAGCCTATTAACACTCACTAAACAAACTACAAAAGGTTCTCCTAGGGACTGGGGTAAGCAGCACTTAGCAGTACGTGACGTGACCGAGGATGCGTCATGTAGATCACTTAAAAATTACCAACTAATACTTATAAGTAACTAAACCTATCAATCCACCATTATCTCTTCTTAGTGACAGGAGGACAAAGGAAGGACTAGCGTCTCCTTAGCATTACCTAACTTAAGTTCTCTAAAGTAAACTCTTACATAATCAGGTCAAGTGAGCGCAAAGTTGAAAACAAGTAAGATTTGTAGCGCCGAGCACCTATGTCATAACAATCACAGAAGATTTTTAAATGTAATTTACCTGCAATGTAAGCAGCAGCATTCTTGCTGGTCGGAAAAAAATATATTCGTAATATATAACAGAGCAGAAGATCACAAAGTAGTAATATTAAACAGCTACTCACCAAGCCCCGGGACCTTCACTCCCAGTGGGTCCAGCAGGTCCTGCTCCTGGTGCTTATTGGTGCGCCGGACACCAGAGCAGCGAAAAACTGCCCGATGCACCTTATTTCACCACTGCTGATGCTCTTGAAGCCCGTACCTGGACCCAGGCCTGCCGCCTGGTGCCAGGGTTAAGGGGAGGTGGCTCTGGACAGTAAAAACAAGTACAGCCACCTCCGCCTCACAAAATAAGGCCCATGCCTGCACCACTTTTTGGCGCCGCCTTCCCCAAGGAAAGTGGCCGCGACCCTGACTGCGGCTACGCGCCTTGCCCTTTGCCAAGGTTCTAGTTAGGCCAGCGGGGCAGAAATGAAAAGGTAGGAATTAAAAAAGTAAGTAAAAGAAATGAAAAAGCAAGTTATAGAAAAAGAGTTAAAAAGTAGTGAAAAACACACAAAAAGTAGGAAGAAACCTGACAATATAGAATCCGGAAAATAGAGAAATAGATAATAAATGAAATGATTAAAAAAAATCCAGAAACAAAGGATTGAAAAGATAGAGGGAGGATAGAAAAGCAGGCCCAGAACCATAGCAATAGAGTGAAAAACAAGATGGCCGCACCCATTGGGACCGCATGGGCAAGTTTGCACGATATTTCCCCCCTGTGCATGCAAAAAGCATCATGAACAGAAAATACTCATCGGGAACAGGCGGGAGCATGCAATATGCGACTTGGAACAGGAAATAAGCATCGCGAGCGGGCAGGAGCATGCAATACGCGATCCGAACCAGGAAATAACCATCGCGAGTGGGCAAGACAAGTGAAAAACAAAATGGACGCACCCTTTAGCAACCGCATGGGCAAGTTAGCTATATATTTTCTCGCGAGCACGCAAAAATACATCGCGAATGGGCGGGACAAGCAACTCCGCGTCTTCGCGGAGTTTCAGCGTGCTCGCTGAGATTTTTTACAATTTCACGGAGATTTGTGTAACGCGACTACGCAAATTCCGCCTACCCCTAGTAAATAATTAGCTGTGCCTGGCGAGAACGTAAGTTATAATTACCTTAGGGCACAAGTTATGGTTAGTTGAGATAACTATATCTGGTGAATTTCTGTATTTTTTAGAGTTTAACCTAACTATAATGCTACTTTAGCCTTTTGTCAGTGAATTTCCTAGCTTTTTCTTAAAGTAAAGCAATACTTAAATACCATATGTAAAGCCAACCTCCCGCTGTGCATGGCCTTCAGCAGGGCCACGCGCAGCCTTTGGCAACTCCGCGTAAGGTTGGCCTTCAGACCCAGGGGACACATGTATTTGGAGAAGGTGGGCATGAATCCCCCTCCCAAGCCTTAATAGGACCCAATTTCCTGTTGCAAATTATAAGGGGAGGAAGCATGTGGCCCCCTCCACAAGCCTTATCAGGCCCAGGGTACCCCATCCTTCAAGGCGATCCTTCACCCCGCGCTGACCCAGGGACCGTCACAGCTTTAGTCTTATAGGGTGGGGGGGCCTCATTTTTTTCATCTATTTTTTTTAAAAAGGGTCGGGCCCTGAGGGACAGGGTCCCCAGGGCCACACAAATACTATAAGAAGGGGGGCCACACAGCCCCCTTCTAAAAATATATTTCGAAAAAAGATGGCATTTCTCCGGAGGCTCCACCCCCTCCCTGCACCACTCTCCAAATGCAACTTTTGGCATGTTCTAAGTTGGGGGATTATGTCCCCTTGAATCCCACACAGCTGGATTGCTGAGAGGTAGTCTCTGCGAACGCGCCGCTTGGTGGGGTTGGTGGGGCAATGAGGTCCTCTTGTGTCCTGAGGACCTCAGGACTAAAGTGGACTTCATCCCCCAAGTAGCAGTGCCCCAGGAGTCGCGTTTGCAGAGTGGTGTAAAAAAGGGGCGTGGCCTCTGACTACTCTCAGCAATCCAGCTGTGTGGGGCTTACAGGAGGTTACAGGTGGGCTAGTTGCCCCCCAGGGACTCTCAGTATTCAAGGGGACTTAATCCCCCAACTCAGAACGCACCAGGTGGTGCATTTGCAGAGTGGTGGAGAAAGGAGGCATAGCCTACTACCACCTCTCAGCAATCCCACTGTGTGGGGCCTACTGGAGGTAACAGGTAGGCTAGTTGGCCCCTAAGGAACTTCATTCCCAATCCAAGAGCGCGCCAGGGAGTGCGTTTGCAGATTGGTGGGGAAAGGGGGCATGGCATGCTATGAGAAGTTAGCAATCCTGCTGTGTGGGACTTACTGAAGGTAATAGGAGGTATAGTTGGCCCCCAAGAATGTCCTTGGGGGCCAACTACCCCTCCTGTTACCTCCAGTAAGTCACACACAGTGGGATTGCTAAGAGGTCTTTGGAGGCCATGCCCCCCTTTCACCACAATTCTGCAAACGTGCCCCTAGCACACTACTGGTTGGGGGATGAAGTCCACTTTACTCCTGAGAGAATTTGGGGGCCAAGAAGCCCTCCTGTTACCTCCTATAAGTCCTATGCAGCGGAATTCTTAATCACTTGTCGGAGACCCAGCCCCCTCTCTCCAGCACTCTGCAAACATGACTAGCAGTTAAAGAAGCATTTGCAATGCAATAGGTCTCGCATTTTCAAGAGTAGGAGCTATTGGCGTAAATGTAAAAGTTTTTACGAATGTTTTTTGGAGTGGAGTGGATGTACGTTGTGTGTAGTGAAATTATATGGTTTGTTCTGCAGTGAAATTATGTGGATAGAAAGTATGTGGTATTTAGTGTGTAGGTATTATGTAGAGTGGGATTATGTTTTATGGAGAGTAATTATGTGGTATGGTAGTCTGCGTTGTGGAGGTGGAACCTCAGGTTTAGTCTTCCTTGTTTCCATAGAAGCTAAATTATGAACTCAATGAGACGAAAAAATGAAGAAACCACTGAGGAGCACTTCCGGACCTATTCAGAGATAAGAGAAGGTCCACTGGAAATATACAACTGTTTGGCTGCACTGACTTTTGTACAATTACACATTTTCTGCATTTGCCACATAATCCATCATCGGCTGCATAATCTGCAGATTTGAACAAAAAACCTTCTTTCTAGCTCAAATGGCTCAAACATTACCAAAAATACAGCGACAAGTGTTTCAGCGTGGTGGAAGGCCCTTTGAAAACATAGAATGCCTCTTTCTCAAATTCTGTTGTCTCTTTCTGCACCTCTCTTGCTTCTTTCTGCACTTATTTTGCCTGTTTCTGCAACCCTCTTGCTGCACGTCTGTTGCTTCTTTCCGTACTTCTCTTGCCTCTTTCTGCACCTCTCTTGCCTCTTTCTGCACACACAGGGCTACAAATGAATGAATAGTTTATTGTGTCAATTAACAAAAATTGTTACAAAAAAATCAAATCAAATCTCCCCAGGACTTACTTACTTTGTTACAATTGGTGCGTGCCTAGCGAATTTTGATGTATTGTATATACTAAAACAAAAGAAAATGATTTTTACAAACGGTGCATAAAAACAGAAAAAATCAATGAAGAACTGGTATTAAACCAATAAAGCAATTCAATACTTAAGGATCCATCCCCTTGTGAGCAAACTTTGCAAGTCTTGCAGAGAGGGTGTGAGACTCCAAGTAATAAAGTGCATTCATAACAATCTCAAAAATGTTCAAACCATTTTAAGTAAAGGATTCAATGGTATTGTAAAGTGCATGAGTCCGACAATGGCATGTATAAACCAAGTACTAAATACACTTAGGCAATTCCATTTCAATAAAGTGCAAGATGTACAACCCTAAATGAAGCATGGATTCTTCGTACCAAGTCATTTCATTTCAAAAAGAGTTGTTTAGCCTTATATCCAAACTTTGCAAACCTTGCCAATTCCATAGGAGTCTCCAGATTAAAAAGAAGTTTCATAGTTTCATAGTTTCAGTACAGGTCCGCACCCCAATGTTTTGAGAACAAAGGTCTCAATAAAGTGCATTGTACATACAATGACATATACAAACCAGATGGACCAAGGATTCCTCGTGTTGGTGGAAAAGTCTACAAGTTGTTATTGCCGCTAAGGCTTTCCAGCGCCTATTAAAATATTTTTAATCGGCAAAACCATAAGTTTCACCATAAAAATTTGCTTTAAACTCGACATATTTAACGTAGTGCCAAGATATGTCTGTCGTAGGTTGTCTTCATAGGAACTTGCAAGTATCCCAATATTGCTACTGGAAGATTTCAGTTCCTTCATGTCCTCTTCCTTTGATATTGATCTAGCTGCAGGTTAGTCTTGTCGTGGTGCAATTCAGTACAGGCAGTGTGCAGGCCTTCACTCCACGGATTATTTCCTTTCATAAAAATTATCTAAAATATTGACTTCATTGTGTGTGAGGGGGCTGTGCAAACCCCTTGATGGAACCGCAACATTGAGGCCCAATGCTCATAGCTCTGTTTATTCAGCCCAAATTCCAATCGCACCAGAGCATTTCTGGCATAAGCGGGAATTTGAAAGATTTTCTTGAATCCTCAACATTTGACATGTTCCATAATATTAATGAAAGCTGCTGGGAATGCTATCTGACCATAAGTGATTGACTGAAGCAGTTTGGCATTTATAACCTTTCTGTTTGGTTTGGTTGATGGGCTGCTTAACTTGGAGTACAGTTTGCACAGATCAAATGTCACTGCTTTGGCTTTTGTTAAAACGGAAGCAATATGTGCTGTGGGCTTCCTGTTGCTCATCAGCCACATCCCCAGGTAGTTGTATTTGGTCGCTGTTACTATTTTTAAATTACCCAGTCTCCATTGTTGCCTGAGTTTGTTGGTATATTTTCCAAATATCACTACCTTTGTCTTTTCTGCATTCACTCGTAATTCGTTATTGTTGTTGTGACTGTTTAGTGCATCCAGTAATCATTGCATGACTATTTTTGTATGGTCCAGTAACACCATATTGTCTGCCTACTGCATTAAAGATAAACTATTTGGTCCGATTTTAGGGGGTAAAAGTTTAATATTAGATAATAATATTACCGAGGTCTGCCGTATATAAATTAAAAAGCAGAGGAACCAATATGCAACCTTGCTTTAACCCTCTGTCTGTTGGTATCTTTTTAGTGGCTGAGTTCATTGCAGTTTTTACCCGTACCCAAGTTCCTATGTAGAGACTGCTTATGGCTTTCAACAGGCTTGCTGGTATCTCCAAGTCTTGCAGTTTCCACCTCAACAGACTCCGATTGACTCCATCAAAGGCCGCAGAGTAATCCACGAAACATGCAAAGAGACGAGGCGAGTTTTTCTGCATGGACTGTTCTATTAAGTAGGCGATAACTAAAATATTGCCCGTTGTAGATGCTCCTGGACATTTCCAGTTTGGTACGCAGGTAGAATTGCATTTTCATTAGCCCAATCCTGCCGGTCTTGCAGGAGAAGGCTGGCGTATCATTTCACCTCAAAGTCCAAAAGAGCAATAAGCCTCCAATTAGAAGGGCCCCCAGTGTCTACCTTTTTGTGGATAGGTTGCAGCAAGGAATTTTTCCAAGTCTGCGGGACTGTTGAGTTTGTCAGACAATACTGATAAAGTGGCATGAGTACGGTCCCCCAGAAGTCTCAGTCTTCTTTAAAAAGATGCCCTGGTAGGCCATAAGGGCCGGAGTGCCCCATCTTTTCTGATATTTGTTAAGATTGCCATTGCACAATTCCCTGGAGCCAATGCTTCAGATGTTTCCTCAATGGTTGGAAATTTCCCTGCCACTGAAAGTCCAGGTGTGCCTGCAGGAGAAGTGTCAGGCCAACCCATGGTAGTGGGGGGCCTTTGCGTGCCCAATGATGGTGTGGTGGTGAGCCTCAGCAAGGCCTACCAGTGCAAGGGATTCACCCTTCTCTGCACAGAGTCCTCAGACCAATAGGAAGAAGTTGGCACAGAAACTGGAATAGAAAATACAAGATTTATTAAACCTCATGAGGTGGAACTACATTCACACAACACCCTTCGGTAATGTATGAAGTAGCACACTGAATGGAAGGAGCTTGGTCCTTTTATACCCACACAGGGGCTCAAAAGAAGGCAGTACAAGTACAAAACACAGGCTTTAGGTACATATATGGTCATATAGAAAACCTACAGTCAACAAGTGGGTGGAGCTAACAGTCGCTGATTCTAGTAAACACATCCTGACAGTTACAAACTATGAACAGCTGCAAAGACAGTTGCAAGCTCAACTGAGCATGTGCGAGATAGGGAAAGGCTAAATATACCTTGTTACTAGGCAGAATACAAAAGCAGGGGACAGAAAGGTAGGACAGAGCACATGGCGAGCACGTGGTAGCACATGGCATACAAAATGGCGGATAGACATACAAAATGGATTCCACAAAATGGACAAGATAGCTTCTAAATACAAGATTGCTTGTGCTAATGCTAACCTAATCGCTGCCCAATTACAATAATGTTGGGTTAGGGGCTCTGAGTAAAATTATATTTTGCCCTGTCATGTGTCCCTACGTGTTCCCCATCATATGTTATATGTGCATGATCGCTATGCATATTTCCCCCTTTGACCGAATAAAGACGCATTTACAGTTGTGTCCAACGCTAGTATGCCAGTTACCCAGTCCCCCGTGAAAGCAACGTGAATTAGGCTTCTAGGCCTATGTTGCCAACGTCTTTACATGGTTCACGTTTAGTTATCGAGTTGCACCCGTTTCTAGGCCTCACAGGGCCCGGACACCAGATTTGAGTCTCAAGTCTCCTGAAGCACTGCTCCGAGAGAAGCAGCCCCCACCTGCATCCCTGACCCTTCACTTACTTCCTGCCAAGCAGCGCGGTGCCCGGCCTGGCCTGCCTGCCTGCCTGCCAAGAATATGTTATGCCTACAGTTATCTGTTCAGCTCCCCGTCTTCACATTCCTAGCTAACGAACCGCATAAACATCTTCATCTATAGTCTAGTCTTCCTGTCTCCATGCAAGTGGATTACTGTATTATTATCCATAGAAGATCCATAGCACACGCAATACATGAAGAAATATATGCATGCACTAGCCTTAGTGACAAGTAGCCTTTGCCCTGATGACTTTTAGATTCAAGCAACATGTACTCCAAACACAAGATATCAGATATGCTATAGGTACAGGTCGTTCTGACATCCCAGACTTTAGTCTCCTCTTCTAGTGCTAGAAGTCAGAGCCCCCAGCTCTCCCCAGTTACACGTCATGACTCGTTTGCGCGCACCAGTAGGTTAAAGGTTCCAGCTACCCATGAAGCCCCTCCATGTGTCCACCCACTTATGACACTTCTGTGACGTTTACATCACACACACCTCCGTGCACGCCCTGTGCACGCCTTCTTTTTACGCCCATATGTTCTTATCTTCCGTTTGTCACTTGTTACACCTACTGTATTCAATGCAATTGTACTGTTTTACTATATATACTGTATGATGTTAATGTGATATTGGCTGTCCCCTCTTTTTCCTGTGTCTGTTCCTTCCTGAACCTTCGCAGGTGATGGAACCCGATGGTCCATTGGCTCGAGCCATCTAATTAAAGCCCTTATGACTCAGATACCCCGGATTCTGCCTCTTATTTGTTGAGCTATCCTTTTCAGTTAATGCATAGAAAAATAGTACCGGTAATTTATTTATTTACCACATAATGGTGCCCGAATAGGGACGAGCCCCTTCCCCACGCGCCGGCGATGTAACGCAGGCCCCCTGACCCTTCTACAGCCGTGACGGACCCCTACCGTGCACGTGCAGATATTTCTGCTTCAAGTCTCCCTCAGGCCCACGGAGGAGACGGAGACTGCGGTCCGGCATCCAGACGAGGCGGTGAGGAAGGCGGGTCGTCCCGACCAGAGCCCAAGCCGAGAGAGCAAGGTCCGAGGTATCCGGAGGCCCACCTGTTTCCGAAGCCCGAGGCGCATGCGTAGTGCGTAGTAACCAGACGTCGTAGCAGTCCAGTCCAGTCCGAGGCCTTCAGTTTTGCTTCCTGGTGAGTACCGTTGCTGGGGAAGTATCTAGACGGGTTCATTAATTTGTCCTCGGTCCGACGGGTTTGGGTACACAGATCCGGTCCGACGTGTTCACCTAGGTGAATACGGTATGACGTGTCTCTTTATGAGACCGGTATGTTCTGTACTGTTTTAGCAGTGCATCCAGTAATTCTAGTAAGTCTGTTCTCTGGTATAGCTTCTCGAGAAGTTCCAGTATTATGTTTTCGATGTGTTATGTTTTCAATGTACTAGGAAGTATCTGTTCGAACTGTTTTTAATGTGTTTTTGATGTCGTGGTATGAATGATTTGTTTTGCTATTCATTACTGTGTTCATCGTGTATTGTATTGTGTTCAAGTTCAAGTCAAAGATGCCTCTGTTTTCAAAGTTACGTCAGATAGGAACCAGAAAAGCGTTACTCGAAGAATCAGTTCCTGTCCCTCCCAGGGACAGTCCTGGACATTTCATGTATCATAAGCATGGCTTAGATGCCATATTGTATCTAGACTTATGGGTTGACTATACCAAGAATCTGGAAGAGAAATATAGATGGCCTGTTTCAGGAACATGGGATGCCGAGTGCATCATGAGAGTAGAGGAAGCATTATGGAAAAAGAAAGCCAGACAATCCCAGAAAGATGCCATAGAATTATGGCGTAAAGAATCGCATAAAAGATCAGAAAAAGAATTCAGAAAAGCAGAATTGAGTAGGGAATCCTCAGAAAAAGCCCAAGAAAGGGAACTACTAGAAGAAGGTGAACGAGTTAGAGCAGAGCAGTCAGACAGACAAAGAAATGCCCTTATTAAAGGCATGTATCCCCTTCTCGCCGAGGGCTTGCCGAAGGCAACCCCGGAAACACCCTGTAATTTACCGCCACCATTGGTCCCGACTAAGCTACGTCATAAACCGACCGCAGCTGAAATCTTCCTTTCTTCCTATTTAGACGATACTGTCCCAGAATATGCTAATCCGAATCCTACTCCGCCTGTTCAACCTCACACCCTGTTAATAACGTAATTCCTGTCCCTCCTGTCATTGGTCCCGGGAATCCTGTTAATGTGCCAGTACCCCAGGACCAACCCACATCACGGATGCCTACTTTACCAATCACTTTACCAGTACATTCAGTATTAATTGACGATTCCAGTTCAGGAGGAGCAGGGGGAGGTATTCCTATCACCCCGCCTCAAACAAAACGATTGACGCTGAGAGACGCAGCGTTACAGCGTACGCCAAAAGTGGCTACATACGCAGCCCTCAAGCAATACCTTACAGATTGTAGATATGATCCAGTGCCAGGCGAAGATCACATGATATTATATTCCGTACGTTTACGACGAGTTGCAAACTTTTTGACTACCATACCGGATATGAAGGAACATTTAGACAGAATATATCATTTCATCCGAACAGGGGAGAAACCAGAAAGTATTCACGAAGCTATGGCACACAGGAAAGTCGAGATTCAAGGCATGATACTGCAGTTTTTGATAAATTGTTTAATAAGAGAACAAGACCATCCTGATAAAGACAAAGACGAGATGAAGGTCCTGACAAGATGGAGTGACAATATAGCAGAAGGAAAACACAGTAAACAAGCTTGTATAGAAACCATGTACAGAAAGATTCGTAAAGAAATCTTAAGCATACACGAAAGGGAGAAAGCAATGAGAGTAACCGAGAAAGCAAATGAAACTTCAGACGAAGAAGTAGACACCGAAAATCCAAACAGAATAGCGTACGTAGGTAGGACGAGACCTTTTGACAGACACACACGCTCAGACTACAAGAAAACTTTTTCTCCTCCCGTACCAGAACAGTGTTCTCTTGAACATTTATTCCAGGCTACCGATAAAGTACTGAAACTACGGATAGGTTATAGTGAGCTTAGTACCATGCATGAACAAGAACTAGCCCGATCAGCGGTCCGATGGACTAGTGATTCTACCACGTTTTCAGACGAAATGGTGGCCCAAATGTTTCTGAAGCTTCCCCCAGACGAGCAGCGACTGGCGGGTATGTACATGATCCAGTATCTCATTACACTGTACGAAAATCAGCATTCTGATCCAGGTCCTTTATATAATGTATTGAACGAGTTACTCCTAAACCGATGGAAAGGTCTAGGTACCGATTTGATTAATGTCATTTTAGAACAACGTCACAAATACAGAACGTTCCTTACTCCGCATTTTGTTCCCATTCCACCCCCGGTAAGAAAGACATTCTACATAGACAGACAGAATCCGTTGCGAGAAGTGCATCCTGTTAAGGGAAAGGGGGGTGACCTCGAACGAGTATTTGTTTACACCCCTATAACGAAAATAGAATTACTAGAAATGAAAAAGTTAGTGCCCTGTCACGATAAAGATCCAGCAGGGTTCCACCGTGAATTAAAAGACATGCTCCGTATGGGAGAATACACGTATCCTGATATCATTAAAATGTTAAAGGTCCTGTTGCCTGCGGGCATATATGAAAAACTCAAAGAAAAAGAATGGGAGGTGGGAGAGAAAAAGATTGACTGGACCGCATTAGAGAATGAAGATAACACACGAGTTCCAGGTACCGGTCTCGGGGAAAAAGCTAAAGCATTGCCCGAGTTGTTAATACAAGTTTTGCCAAGATTATTAACCACGAAAAAGGAAGACTGGGATGCCATCTCAGCCTGTAAACAGAAACAAGACGAAGACACTAGTGATTTTTATTCCAGATTTGAGAAATGTTTCATTATTAATAGCGGCTTGAAAACAAGTAGTGAATCGTATCCACATCTTTTTGTTACCAAACTAGTTGAAAATTCTTTACCACAAGTTAAGAATAGAGTACTGAAAGTCGAGAGTACCTGGCAAGCTAATACTCCATCCCAAATGCTACAGATGTTACAGTATCACCAGAATCGAATCAGAGAAGAACAAGAACACGAAAGGAGACGTATGAAAGACACGAAAATGAAAGTACTAGTTGCACAGTCAGTTCCAATAGATAGTCAGAAGAGGGGTACGAATCAGACCAGTCATTCTGCAGCTTCCGTTAAAGGGACATGCAATTACTGTAAACAGCCAGGTCACTATATAAACGAATGTGCAGTACTGAAACACAACATAGCTACTGGTAAAACGAAAGAGAGACCACGTCCTCCTAGACAAGAACATGTTCCGCAGAATACGCAACCACCGCAGAACGCACAACAGACAGTCACAGTACCGCAGCCTATAGCTGCCACACAACACGTTACACAGCAGATGTATCAGTATGCACAGTCAGATTATCCAGAATATCAGCAGTATTCATGAAACAGTCTAGAGAGGGAGGTTGGCTTGCCTCTCATCGAGGTTCCTGTAGATCAAGAGGGTCCCTATGTACACAGTCAAGTATTAGGGAAAGACAGAAAGTTTCTGATTGATACAGGGGCAAGTAGGACTACCATCAGTCATGACGAGGTTCCAGGGGCTCCGCTCTCAGGCTCAAGAAATGTTTCCCTGGGATTTTCAGGAAAGCCTATTGTTAATGAAATATCGAAACCAGTTTCCCTAGAAGTTGGTCCACTGTCCCGAACTACAGACTTGTTACTTACGAAATCATGTCCAGAAAACTTACTTGGTATTAAAACATTGAAAGAATTAGGGGCTGTGATATGCTGTTCTCCGGAAGGAGTGAGATTGTTTTTACGTGATTTTAAAGGACATTATGTATTAAGAGATTTTGATCCAAGATTATTGAATGTACCACAGCATTTATGGGCGCAAGGTCCAACTGATGTAGGTTGTATGCACATTACACCATACCGTGTCACCCTGAAACAAGGAGTTGTACTACCCCGAATCCGACAATACGAGTTACCATCTGAGGCTGTAACAGCCTTATCTAAAATTATTGACGAGCTCATTGCTCAAGGAGTGGTTGTAGAAACTGACTCCAATGTATGTAATTCTCCTATCATTCCGATTCTTAAACGTACTGACCCAAATGCACCTCCAGTTTATCGACTAGTAATTGACCTTCGAGAACTTAATAAATGTATCATACCCCAGTACCCAGTGGTTCCAGATATTTCTTCCCTATTGACTGCCATTGATTCCGAAGCAGCGTTGTTTACTGTTATCGATCTTAAGAACGCTTTCTTTAGTGTACCCATTCATCCAGACAGCCAGTTTCTTTTCGGATTCTGTTTAAATGGAAGAAGTTATAAATTTACACGTGCACCTCAAGGTTTCACAGAAAGTCCTAGTATTTACAGTCAAGCACTTAAAAGACAACTAGACAATATTCGCATGCCAACTGACACTGCCCTGCTCCAGTATGTTGATGATCTGTTAATTACAGCCCGCACAGAACGTGACTGCGAACGTGCGTCACTGACAGTCTTATATTTTCTGGCAGAGATGGGGCACAAGGTGTCCCCTTCGAAACTGCAATTCTGTGTCCAGCAAGTGGTATATCTTGGACACTTGCTGTCCAAGAGGGGTAGACAGTTGACACCTGACCGTATCCAGTTAATAGCACATCTTCCACAGCCCAAGACACAGAAGGAGGTACGAGCTTTTATCGGCCTCACTTCTTACTGCAGACAATGGATCCCTCAGTACGCATATCTAGCCAAGCCACTGATACAGTTGACAACACAGGAGGCAGCCACATCGACTGTCCTCCCTTGGACCCAGGAACATACACTTGTTTTTAATGAATTAAAGAAAGCTTTATGTAACGCACCTGTCTTAGCGACACCAAACTACAGTAAGCCTTTTACACTTTTTGTCACTGAACGTGATGGTACAGCATTATCCGTTCTCACACAAGATCAAGCAGGACAACACAAGCCTTGTGCTTATTTTTCTAGCACATTAGATCCGGTGGCCCAGGCCTTGCCTGCGTGCCTCAAATCTGTTGCAGCCACAGCATTAGCTATCAGACAAAGTGATTCCATAGTGTTAGGACACTCCCTGACAGTACAAGTTCCACACTCAGTGGAAGTTCTTTTAAACCGAACACAGACTCAGCACTTGACTATAGCACGATTGACAGGATATGAACTGACACTGTTTCAGCCACACATAGAGATCAGACGCTGTAATATATTAAATCCTGCTACACTGTTACCCTCAGTTACTTCAAACCCTGCAGCACATGACTGTGTGGAAGTTATTAACACCATGACAAAGCCAAGACAAGACTTGACGGACATTGCATTACCTGACCCAGACCTGACACTTTATGTGGATGGTTCATGCATGAGAACAAATACAGGAGAGTTAGTAGCCGCATATGCAGTGACTACTGAAACTGAAGTTGTAGAAACACATCGTATTGATACCCTGTCTGCTCAAGCAGCAGAGCTCATCGCTCTGACTCAAGCCTGCATACGAGCCAAGAACCTGAAAGTAAACATATATACAGATTCACGTTATGCATTCGGAGTCGTACACGACTTTGGAGTCCTCTGGCAGGAAAGAGGTTTCATGACCTCTCATGGAACCAAGATTCAGCATGGCCCCCTCATTCAAGCTCTGTTAGAAGCAATACATTTACTGACAGCTATTGCCATTATGAAGTGCAAGGCACATACGAAAGTCACTGACACCATTTCCCAGGGTAACGACCTGGCAGATCGAACAGCCAAGCTTACAGCTCAGACTCCAGGCATTCCAGCTGACACGACAAAGACAGACGTTCCAGTTCAGACAACTTGTATGACAGTTAAGGACCCTACACAAGACGTACTAGACATACAGACACATGCTACCCCAGATGAAATCAAGAAATGGTCTGAACAAGGAGGGGTCCAGACAGATCAGGGATGGTTGACGAAGGGAAAAGCCACATGGTTTCTCCCCGACTCTATGGTTCAAGCCATCATTAATACAGCACATAGTCCAGCACATTTGGGAGAAAAAGCCATGTTAGACAGTATCCAGAACCTCTGGTTTAACAAGCATTTACGAGCAGCAGCGAAGCAGAAAGTGCGTACCTGCATGATCTGTTGTCAGTTCAATCCAGGTAAAGGTGTTCCGGTGGAACAAGGTGGATTCCATCCTCCTGACCACCCTTTTGAAGTCCTCCAGATGGATTATATTCAGATGGATCGATGTCGAGGTTTCAAGTATGTCCTCGTAGTTGTATGCGCTTTGTCCAGATGGACAGAAGCATATCCAGTCCCAGATTACACTGCCGCGACCACTGCCAGGCAGTTGGTTCATTAGTTCTTCCCACGCTATGGTTTGCCCAGGGTCGTGTATTCAGACAACGGCCAACCATTCTCATCCGAACTCATGAAACAAGTATCACTTCTGTTAGGGTACCAGTGGAAGTTCCACTGCGTACGACACCCCGAGGCAGCTGGCCTCGTCGAGAGACACAATCAAACTCTGAAAATACGTATAGCGAAGGTCTGCGCAGAGAAAGGCGTAGATTGGATGGTAGCCCTGCCGGTTGCCCTTTTCTACATGAGAATGGTCGCCCACTCCCGATCTGGTTTGTCACCTTTTGAAGTTGTATTTGGTTGCCCCCCAAACATGTGGGGTACACCTATGCCACGTAAAATTACGGATGTTGACAGTAATATGCTGACAGATTACCTAGCTTCCTTGATGTCTGCACTACTCTCTTGTCGTTCACAGGTCGCGGCTGCCTTCCCAGACAACACCCAGGTGAAACCGCACGAGGTCATTCCAGGAGACCTCGTCCTCGTTAGGAATTTTGATCGTTCAAGCCCTCTGGAGCCCCGCTGGAAGGAGCCGAAACTTGTTCTGATGACCACAAGGACCGCCGTGAAGCTGGAAGGCAGGAAGGGCTGGCTACACTCCAGCCACATCAAACGTTTCCATGGACTGCGTCCAAAGACTTTTCTCAAGGACTGCCCCGATACTGACTCTAAACTTCCCCTGTTAGAGAACACTCCGCAGCAGGATAAAATAAAATTACGGTCTAGCAAGTCAGACAGCGTTTAATTGTTTAAGTCCCTCTCGGGTGAAGCGGTTAGACAGGTTCCTGACATGTATAAGATAGACCCCCATAGTGAGAGAGTTAGAGGAAACTCCAAGAAAATGAAATATTGCAAGAGTCTGCGCAGCAGATGTATTGTCACTTTATTGTTTATGTTATTTCTGAGTCTTATGATCACATGTATAAGTTATATGTTACATGTATTTTTTCCTCCTCTTGGTTCGCATGTACATCTTTCCTCTAATGATACAGTAGCGCACACTTTTAGTGAACTACCTCCTCACGAGTTATCCTACCGATTTGCAATGCCCAACAATACTTTTATACGTATGTTACACTATTCGCACCAGACCAGCAATGCCACTAATTGCTGGGTATGTGGTCGACTTCCCCCTTACCAGACACCGAAGGGAGCTCTGCCACTTTTTCCCTATCCGTTTTCACACAATGGTTCGTGTGGAGCATGGTTTACATTAACGTCATCCTTAGACGACAAGTCCCTTCTGAATAGAACATGTTTCCCAGACAAGAAAGGTCTTTCCCATAGGACAGGGTTAGATCTAGAAAATGAAGTATATAATCTAGGTAACTTTTCCTCCAACCTTATGGTTTTGAATGTTCAGTCCGAGACCACTCCAGACTCGCCTTCTATAACAGTTCTACCAGTAAAAGGCGACTTATGTGTCAGAAAGAATGGTTCAGTACACCTAGGACACAGTGATTGTACTACTGTGGTCGAGTATAGTGACAGTGGGAAATCTATTTTCAAAGCCTCACGTCATTCTTATTTTATATGTGGTCAGACCGCATATGTACGTTTGCCCCTAGATTGGGATGGAACATGTTACATTGCCTTCCTACTGCCACCAGTTTTCCTGGCCCCATCCGATTATCACCGAAATACACATCTAGTACACGTTAGACATAGAAGGGAGATCGAGTCCCCAATTGTCGATCAGACTGAAACTGCATTAGAACAATATACAGATTTCAATAAAGGTTTCTTCTTCTTCATAGGTCCTGTCCAGAATAGTAAATTAATACGCAGGTTAACTAGAACCCTTGAAGCAGTAGTGAATGAGACTACTTCTGCCCTAGGTAACTTAACAGAAGAGCAATCTGCTATGAGATTTGTTGTTCTTCAGAACCGCCTTGTTCTTGACGTCATACTGGCCGATAGGGGCGGAGCTTGTAGAGTCATCGGATCTAGTTGTTGCATTTTTATTCCTAATAACGCACCGTCTGTATATTCAGCGATAACTAGACTTCATAAAATAGCCCATCAGCTACACCAGAATCCAGGCACCTGGACATGGTCCGGTTGGCTCTGGAGTATAATATCTGCCTGGGGATGGAAAGTACTGTCATTCCTAGGAGTGGTAGTAATGATCATATTCAGTTGTTGTCTCAATGTGGCCCTGCGATTTGCGGCTTGTGCGCTACATCTTGTATTCCACGTCCAAAGTCCTATTCCCAAAAGATAAAAGACGAGCAAATGATACTGTACGAACAGATAGATGGTCTCATGAATATTGATGTTTCCTGAAGGGAACGTAGGGAATGAGGAAAATTATATTTTGCCCTGTCATGTGTCCCTACGTGTTCCCCATCATATGTTATATGTGCATGATCGCTATGCATATTTCCCCCTTTGACCGAATAAAGACGCATTTACAGTTGTGTCCAACGTTAGTATGCCAGTTACCCAGTCCCCCGTGAAAGCAACGTGAATTAGGCTTCTAGGCCTATGTTGCCAACGTCTTTACATGGTGCACGTTTAGTTATCGAGTTGCACCTGTTTCTAGGCCTCACAGGGCCCGGACACCAGATTCGAGTCTCAAGTCTCCTGAAGCACTGCTCCGAGAGAAGCAGCCCCCACCTGCATCCCTGACCCTTCACTTACTTCCTGCCAAGCAGCGCGGTGCCCGGCCTGGCCTGCCTGCCTGCCTGCCAAGAATATGTTATGCCTACAGTTATCTGTTCAGCTCCCCGTCTTCACATTCCTAGCTAACGAACCGCATAAACATCTTCATCTATAGTCTAGTCTTCCTGTCTCCATGCAAGTGGATTACTGTATTAATATCCATAGAAGATCCATAGCACACGCAATACATGAAGAAATATATGCATGCACTAGCCTTAGTGACAAGTAGCCTTTGCCCTGATGACTTTTAGATTCAAGCAACATGTACTCCAAACACAAGATATCAGATATGCTATAGGTACAGGTCGTTCTGACATCCCAGACTTTAGTCTCCTCTTCTAGTGCTAGAAGTCAGAGCCCCCAGCTCTCCCCAGTTACACGTCATGACTCGTTTGCGCGCACCAGTAGGTTAAAGGTTCCAGCTACCCATGAAGCCCCTCCATGTGTCCACCCACTTATGACACTTCTGTGACGTTTACATCACACACACCTCCGTGCACGCCCTGTGCACGCCTTCTTTTTACGCCCATATGTTCTTATCTTCCATTTGTCACTTGTTACGCCTACTGTATTCAATGCAATTGTACTGTTTTACTATATATACTGTATGATGTTAATGTGATATTGGCTGTCCCCTCTTTTTCCTGTGTCTGTCCCTTCCTGAACCTTCGCAGGTGATGGAACCCGATGGTCCATTGGCTCGAGCCATCTAATTAAAGCCCTTATGACTCAGATACCCCGGATTCTGCCTCTTATTTGTTGAGCTATCCTTTTCAGTTAATGCATAGAAAAATAGTACCGGTAATTTATTTATTTACCACAGCTCCACAGTATAGTGTGGTTACATGGTTTATCCATGTGTCACTAGAGGCCACATTGCTTCGATCATGGCCATGCCCTGAGAGCCTGTTAATATACGATAAGAATTCCCCTGTTTGCTTGGAGTCAGCAAAGTGAAGACATGCAGCCATTCAGAGTCTTGTTGTTTCGTTTTATGATCCCATAGATTTTTTCTGTGTGTTTTCCTTACTAAAAGTAGATTTTAATGTGTTTCGTTTTTTTCCCTCTCGCTTGTGGTTGCATAAGCCTGTCTAAGTAGCCTCTTGCTTTACTTCACTTTTTTGCATCGAGATTGGAGTTGGCAGCAAGGCCTTTCTCTAGATGTTGGGGAATGCTTCTTTGTTTACCTATTAAGAGATGATATACCTCAGTCAACAGTATAATCCAATTTTCAGGGATATTGCCGCTTGTAAATTCTTCGGCTATTTTCGACCAGTAGCTTTTCCACCTACTTAGGACTGATGTATCTCTTTTATTCCACTTTAGTCTCCTTGGTAAAGAATGGATTTCTTACCCATTTGTGTGGCCCACAGGGACAGTGTGCGGGTGCCAAATCGCTTGTAGGGTGATAGCTATGGCCAGTGGGAGATAAACGCTGCTCTGGATGAAAGACTTTTGAAATTTCGACACCTGTCCATACAAAAGATTGCACACAAAGATATAATCAATCGTTATTTTGATCTTCCCCTGTGGATCCTCAATCATGGCTGCTGCTGGCCGGTGACTTCTTTGTATTGATTTGAATCTAATATATATGTGTTTAAAAATGAGTTCATTACCATTCTGCCCTGTCCGTCGGCAGTGCTTCATCTGGTGCCATTCCAAGATTTTGAGTGTTAAAATCCCCAGCCATTATGATCCCACAGTTTGGCTGGCTATTTAGTAGTTCTTCAAGCGTATCCACTAATGCCCTCATATGGCTGTGTCTGGGAGACTTTTTGCTGTTAAAATAAAGTACAATCTTTATTGGACACCAATTCAATTTCATTAAAGCCGCTTGAGCCATATCTGTTTTGAGTAGGGGTTTTATTTATATGTTACTACTGATACATGTGTATATCGATAAACCCCCCAAAGGTCTTCCAAATATATTGTATTTTATTGCTGGTTGTTGAAATTCCGTGAACCCAGGTATCACCTCTGGGGCAAGCAGCCAGGTTTCTAGAAGGCATAACAGGTCCCCAGACTGTAGAAATTAAAATGCTTCCTTGTTATTTAGTGTGGTTTTTAACCCATAAACGTTCCAGGAGATTACTTTCAGGGGTCTGTTCAATTCGTTGTTAGGGTGGCCATTTCCTTGTGTGCTAGGACAGATTCGCCTTCTTTGACTGGAATTAGGCGAGAAGTGTATTCTTAAGTTGGAAAATGTTTTGGTATGAGCAACGTAGTTTGTCCCTTTTAAGATAGACTTCTGTGGGCTCTGAACTGATTTAGGGTGACATCCACTTTTTAGCATGAATGGGTATTTCTCCTCTTTAGGCATGTGAACATTAATACCCCAGTTTGCAAATCGGTCTCTCTCTTTCATGATTCTTTGTGGAATGGAACCATTATTCCATTTTAGTGTGGTTGATTCTTTTGATGTTTTATTGCCCAGTGTTTTAAATTGAACTTGGATAAGATATTGTATCACGATAGAGGAGAGTTTTAGGATTTGTAAGATGTTGGACCTATTTAAAATGTCTGAAGTTCCCTCTGAGGTATATTCTGGTGTAAATATTGCAATGGTATTCTCCGCTTTCCAATGCTCTTGGTACATTTGACTGGTTGCAGAGGAATGTGGTGCCTGGCTTTGTGCAGATATTGCCGTTGAGCCTGAGTCATTGTTAACGTCATGAGTACCCCAAGGCTCATTATTGTTCAATAATGTGGTTGCTATCGTTCCTCCCTCTGGAGCCTAGTACCAAGTTTCCTGATGACTTTCCTGGTACTGCTCCTGCTTACTTTCCTGGTCCTGCTCCTCAGGGTGGCTACCTGTGGTAATTATTTGCAAAGTCATTTTTAATTCTTGCTTTGGTTGTTCGGCTGGTATTTTAGACGGTCTTTCCTCGGTGGTCGGGGTTATGATTAATTTGGCCGTGATTTTAGCCGGTCTTTCCTCGATGGTCGGGCTACTTTTAAACTGACCTCAGGCTCAGCAGTGCACACATGCAAGTGCAGAAAAGGGCTGCTGGTCTCTAAACTGCCATGCCCAATTATATGCTAGGGGCTTATAGGTAGTGTTAATCCCCCTGCCCTATTATGTACTAGCGCCTTACAGGGGAGGTCATGCCAGTCACAGGGGTACCCCAACTCAGGGTGTTCCCTAGTGTATGGTGTTTTCACTGTATTCTAAGTGTCTTTCAGCATAGCGCTTGTTTCGGGCCTCGTTAGGCAGAGCCCAGGGTCAGTCAGAGTTAGTTACCACCACCAGTACCAGTCAGAAAAAAGTATGGGGGTGCCCAGGACACAGGATGACTTTACAAAAAGGAACTCTTTCTGCATCTCTGTAAGTTCTTTCTGCATTTCTTTTGCTTCTTTCTGCGCCTTTCTTCCTCTTTCTGCAAATATTCTATCTCTGTAGGCATAGTTAGAAATTAGCATTTAAAAAACCTTTGAAATTCACAGAAAAAATGTAGGTTTCAGGGATATTATGGGTAGAAATTGGCATTTAAAAAAACATAGAAATTCACTGAAAAAACACAGGTTTCAGGGTCGTTATAGTTATTTGGACATTTCACTTGTACAAAACCAGTGTAATTTGGCCGTTCTATTTAGTTCAACTAACTATAACTCATGTGCCCGCAATGCACTGCTGATGACTTCACATATTACATCATTCATGACATGGTCAGTGACATCACTGATGACATAAATGACGACATCTCAAATGGCGTCACTGATGACATGATCCAGTGACTGTGAGTTTCTGTAAAGTTTAAATATGTTTTATATATATATATAAGCAAAGTTGTATTGAAGCATGAATGGGTGTTTGAGTGTCTGATTGGATGGTTTAGTAGGTGCGTGACTGTCTGTATAAGTGAGTGATTATATGTGACTTACTGAATGTATGGGTAAGTGACTAAACTGTGTAAATGTCTGTATCAGTCTGTCAGTTGGTGTGTAAGTGTTTGCATGGGTTGGTGAGTAGCTAAATTAGTGTCTATATGGGTTATTGATTGGTTGTCTGAGCATCTGTATGGGTGCCTGAGTGTCTGTGTAGGTGGGTGGGGTTGTGTGACTCTGTGCATAGATATGCGAGTGGGTGATTCACTGGGTGTATGGTTTCAAGAGCGCATCTGTGATGGACTGTATGGGTGGGTGAGTGTGTGTTAGTGAGTGAATGGATGTCTCATTGTTACAGTTGTGAGTAACTACATATGTGTAAGGCAGTATATGTGAGTGTTGGCGTATATAAATGACTATATGTGAGAGTGAGTGATGTGAGAGTGTCTGTATGGATGAGTGTTTGCTTGTATCAGTGATTGTATACACGTGTAAGTATGTGTTAGTATATGTTTGAATACGTGAGGTGGTGTGTGTGCAACTCTAGAGGTGATTAAATGGGAGTGTTATTGAATCTTTGCCTGACAGACTAGGTGTGTGAGCATCTCTATGGATGAGTGGCGGTGTCTGAGTGTCTGTATAGAAATGTGAGTACATATGATAGGGCCGTATTCATGGTTGACTGCATGTATGAGTGACTGTATGGGTGAATGAGTGGATGTGTGTGTAGACCTAGGAATTAGTGAGTGGGTATTTACTAACTGGTATTGGTGTGTCTATGGTTTCTAAAATGGTAGTCTGTATTTTAGAGTGGGTGTATCAAATGTTATATTAGGGTATGAGGAGGTGCATCAGATTATCACGTGGATGATGTCATCAGTGATGTCATTTGAGATGTCATCACTATATATAGTAAGCAATTGGGTTACTGGTAGAGGAGAGAGACACCATACGTCAGGATGAAGTCACAGGCAAACTCCAAATTAACCTCTGCTTAACTCTTTGGTGGCATGCCACAAAAGCAGTCAGGCTTAACCTAGAGGCAATGTGAAAAGTATTTATGAAGCATTTCAAACAATAATAGAGTGAAACACAACATAAGAAAAATCCCACGCCAAATTGAAAACATGGAGTAAATTTAATGAATAATTTCAGACCAAAAGGACATAAATCGAGCCAGTAGAGCAAGAGATATGCTATTTTAAAGATTTAAGTGACAATAGTGCCAAAAAGAACAAAGTGCCAACTGTGCTTATCTGGTCACACTGCACTGGGACAAAGTCACAAGTTCTGGCTGACCACAGTGGAGCAAAGACCAGCTACAGGAACCCAGTTAGCCCAGCTGAGCAAGAGTACCTTAAATCATGGTTATGGAGCATTGCATACTCCCACGCTGAGGATGCGTCACACAACGGCGATTGCTAGGTGTTGGGAAGCCACTCAAGTCAAGTCAAAGAAGGCTTCATTTAATTGATTAGACAAACAATCATAAAATCACATAATTACAAAAGACATTCAGACATTTTGTACATTAAAAAGTTCATTTAAATTTTACATAAACACCAGTGCAGAAAATAAAAACAGTATTACATTTACGAAAGCCCTCCTCTCATTAAAAACAATTAAATACGCATGTGTTTCCTTTGGCTCAGAACTTTTTTCAAGAAAATTGTTATCCTAAAAACTCTATTATCTAAATATTTTAATGCCAAAAAAGCAGGACGGCATTGGTGGAGCCCAAACTGTTTTAAGATAGGTACTAAGAACGGGCTCCTTGCAGCAGAATAAAACCTTCAAAAATGAATAATATGAATCGTGGGTTGTGGGGAGATATTATCACAGGGGCATAGCTGGAGGTCTTGATACCAGTCATTCATTATGGAAAAAGTAACTAATCTATGCAAGACCCCCAGCCTAAATAGAGTTAATAAAAACCTATCATAAGCACGAGGTACAAAAGTTAAATAGGGTTGAATGTTAAAAGTAGTTAAAACCAATTGATTGTCAGGACTGGGTTTTCGAATCTCAGATGACATTCTAACGGTGTTCCGGAGCAAAATATCCTCTTTTCTTAATTCCTTCCGTGTTATTGCTCTAATGGTGTTAGGATTAGTCAAATACTCTAAATGGCCAAGATCTTTAAAAAAATTACAAACATATCTTAGCCATGGTATCCTCATTACACCTTCCAGTTTTGAAATATCTGAAAGGATATCTCTGTTCAGTTTGGCCTCTTCTTTGGTACAGAGTATAATAGTAAAGGCTCAAGCCTAATTAAATCAGAGATAAAGGGAAGTCCTAGCTCTGCATGACAAATGCATGCTGAGATACCACTCAGGAGAGATAAAATGTATCTTAGGAAGGAATTTTCTACTCTCTGAACTGGGAGCAGATCAACAAACCCCCAGACCCTATTTCCATAAACTGCTGCTGAAACACACTTTGCCTTTATACATTTTGATGAGCTCCTCGGGGGGTCTTTTGCCCAGTTTTCTGGCAAAGGCAGTAAGAGCAGAAGTAGTGCGCAAGAGTACCAATTTTTTTGCTGCAACTGCTTGTACCCAAGTGTCATTGTGGGAAAAAAGAATACCCAAATATGAGAATTTCTTTTAACCCCAATCTTTTGTCCTGTTACATACATATCCTTATGTTTTTTATTGTCATTACCACAGCGCATGAATACAGTTTTGGAAGAGTTTACCCTTATACCTAGGTCTCTCATGAAGAGGGAAAAACTGTCCAAAACGCGCTAAAGGCCTACTTGTGTGCGAGACATCAACACCGTGTCATCTGCATACAAGAGAGCTGGGATTGGGCGACCGGCTACTAGGGGGAAGTCTTGGTTGTCTTTAAGGAGAGCCTCCCCCAGTCCATTTATATACAAGTTAAAAAGGAACAGTGCCAAGACACAGCCCAGCCTAACTCTGCTCCTAATCGGAAAAGGAGCCGAACGCTCACCCTTCAGACCACAGCGCACACGTGCCTTAGCATCTCTATAAAAACGTTTAAGAAATAAACAATATTTGCATCAACCCCCATAACTTCTAAAATTGTCCATAGTTTAATGTTGATCACACAGTCAAATGCGGCTGTGAGATCCAAAAATGCTAAAAAGAATTTCCTTTTCTTAGCCCTTGTGTATTTCCCCACTAGGAGGGACAGATTTAGGCCCTGCTCTACAGTCCCCACAGCAGTCCGGAAGCCATATTGTAGGTCGGACAGAACAGAATTCCTATCAGCCCAATCCTGAAGGCATTCCAATACCATTCTACCCGCTACCTTCTTTATGGAATCCAGCAGGGAAATTGGCCTATAGCATCCTGGGTCTTGTCTGACCCCCTTTTTAAAAAGGGGCACAATAGTAGACTCTGCCCATGTATATAGGGGCCCCATACAGAAATGTTTGATTTGAACATATATACGGGGAAACCGTCCGGTCCAGGAGCCTTGCCGCCCTCACTTGCGCGGAGAGCCCACTCCACTTCCTCTAAAGTGAACATTAATTCCTTTTAATTTAAAAGATAATTTGAGCCATGAACCTCCTGGGCTTGGTTATCCATCATATCAGAATTTCCCTCGCCATTATATACTTGAGCAAAATACTTGATCAACTGTTCCTCAGTTATGGCTATCACGATTGACGGGCCGGCCTCTCTGGTTAGAAATGGTGCCCTGATAGCCTTCCAGAATGAAACACTGTCTTTAGCTACTGAGGCCAAGTGTAGTACCTCCCATTCCTCCTTCTTCAGTGTAACTTTTCTGTCCCTTAATGCTTGTTTTTATGACCCTCTAGCCGACCTTAGATCAAGCGTATTTCTCAGAGTTTTATGCTGCTCCTTTTTTAGCTGAGAATATGCTTGATTGCACCTCGAATCAAACCTCCCATTCTGGGATCCATTGCTCTTTTTACACCTAATAAGAGACTTTCTTATTACATTAGTTGTTACCAAAAAGGAAGCTAAGATTTTATCAGAGGCAGCATTTTCACTCAGGCATGTCTCTATGTCTAGTATACATTTGCCCACCACTGTTTTGATCAATGCTTCCTGGTCTACCATTGCCCAACGAAGGGAGTACCCATTAATACTCCCAATGGCTATATTTTCTAGCAACTGAGTGTTGTTATTATTGAGTCTAAAGGTTTTGCTAGAGGGTAATGTAATACCCAGACAAAGAGGGAAATGGTCACTAAGTAAGTTATCTGGGACATAGGAGCAGTGCAAACTATGTGCATGATTGCTTGATATTAAGACATAGTCGATAGTGGAACAAAGTCCCCTACCGTTAAATGTCCAAGGCTAAGGGGCAGGTATTGGGCATAATTCATTTACAAAGCCCAAATCAAAACTAAGAGTAAGGTCATTTAGCTGCTCCCCCAAAACAGTATGCCTGAAATGAGATGAGCATGCTCCTTCTTCTCTTAGAGCTCCACATAGATTGTCCCCAGCATTCTCACATAGCGTGCAGTTGAAATTCCCTCCCAGTAATAACATTATGTCTTTTGTCTTGCTTTTACCTGCTGATTTCAATGATTTTGACATGTTTTTTATAACAGTTCCCACTTTTCCAGGGGGAATATTGTTGTAAAAATTAACTAAGACTATCAAAAACGTTGTATCTAAAACCAATCTGACTAGTTGATAATAATCATCACTGGCAAGCATCGTTATTTTCTTTGTGTTCATGCTACTCGATATATACATGCACAAACCACCCTTAGCCCTACCACTACGACCATCAACTGCTGGGGTGTGATAGGTCTTATACCAATTCAAATGGATCGCTTCTTTGGACCATGTCTCCTGTCCTGAAAACAAAGGACCTCAAATTGTAAAATAAATTCCCACCACAATTGGGTGTTTAACTTAGAGCGGGTCCCAGCAATGTTCCAAGAAACAATATTGCAAAAAGTGGATTTAACATCAACAGAGCAGTTGTGAGGGTGGGTTTCTATCCCTGGTAAGTCCTCATTTGGATGTCTAAATGGAGCAGAGACATTTAGAGTATCCTGGGTGTCGGGCTGAGCCTTGTTCTTCAAACCCATAGGCCCTTGCACCTCATCTCTGTCTCTATCAGCAAGATCCTTATTTAAGTGTCTAGATGGGGAATAGACATTTAGAGTACCCTGGGGGTCAGACTATATCTCTGTCTTCTAATCTGTAGGCCCTCGAACCTTGTCTCTTTCACTTCCAACATGATGTTTGGGACAACAACATCATCACCCATTAGAGTCAACCCGGAGTTGCCCCCGTAATCATGCCTACTGATTGCGCGATTATGGTATGCAAGTTCCTCAAGGTCCAGTCAATCAATGTCTTCCAAAGAGTTCAGGGCATCAAAACAATTGTATACTGGGATGGGATATCTAGGCTGCATAATTCTCATGTGATTGTCTCCCTCGAACATAAAACCTTGGCGTTTTGAAGAATTAGATGGTCGATAGAAGTATACCAATGGTATTATGTTTATGTCATTGGGATTAACAGGCCCACTGTTGCACCTTTCTAGGATTGAGTGCACCAAATAAGGTGACTTAAAAGTTAATACAACACAATCACCGCATAGAGATTTGGTAGACCGACGACCCACACGATCCATTGTACCATTTTAAAATCTGAGAAAAGGGGCTTAAGCAAGTCCTTGTCGTTAAAAAGTGAAGGGACTTGTTCCTTAAAGTTGACCAATGTTCAAAGATGTTGTGAGGTAAGGGGGGAACATTTGCCAGAACTACCATGTACAGGGTTGCTTCTGGGGCCAGATTTAGGTTTTGTATGATGGGCTATTGGGCTTATCTTGTTGTTCCTGTAAATGTATGCCTCTCTCTGCTTCTTTATTTCCACCATTCGCCCTGAGAATCTGTGCTCCTCTTTCTGTGCCAACAGGGTTGTTAGAAACTGCTATAATGGGACCATCCTTGTGAGGATATTGCCCAGTGTAAACATGTGCATTATCTGTATTAGGTGTAGTAGTGTTAATATTATTACTACTGTTTTGTGTTTGATTTTTTCTTTTTTTCTTTTGTGAAAATCTTTTTATTAAGACATCAACAATAAGTAAACATCAGGTGACAGTTTAAACTTTTGCAGGTTTCATCATTACTTTCCATACATCAAAAAATACGACCCAGAATAGTGTAAAGGGATCAAGGGGACTCGTGCACCTATTCATCATCTTGGCATATCGGTGCACACAAATGTTCCACGGTAGTGATTCCAAGCCTCCCAAACTTTCCCCCACTTTGCAGGACACCCCCTAGCTGCATATACTGAGCGTTCTCTAAAGATGCACCAATCCATATCCTCCACCCATTTCTCTACCCGAGGCGACTGGCTTGCTCCCCAAAACTGAGCAATATTACGCTTCGCTATCATGCATGCCAATGTCGCCCACTGCTTTCTGTGCATATTCAGATTTGTGGGCTCCCAAACATTCAGAATACACCTGCGGGCCTCCGGCCTTATCTTTACCCCCAGGACCTCCCGCATCTTATCGTGGATCTTCTCCCAGTACGTCTGCACCCATGTACAGTGCCACAAAGTATGTATAAACGTTCCAAGTTCCCCGCATCCACTCCTGCACTCCCCACCCTCCGAACGACCCATCCGGATCAGACTCGGCCCGTAACATATGACCAGTGCAAAATCTTTAATTGCACCAGCCTGAGCCGCATCTGTATCGCCACCACCCGTGGAGAGGAAACCTCCTCCCGCCAGTCCTCATCATCAAACTCCAGCCCATCCTCATTCCAGCGCTCTTTAATAAGTGCCAGCGGGTCCACCATATTATTTATGAGTTACCTGTATATTAAAGAGATGGTCTTCTCAGGGAGTTGACCGTCCAACACCCGGTCTTCAAGGGGGAGGCGTCTGGAAGCAAGTTATCTTTGGGAATATGTGTGAGCAGTGCAGATCTGAAGGTAGCGGTAGTGTTCCCGGTCGTGAAGGTGGTATTGTTGCTTAAGAGACTGAAACGTGTGGATCGTGCCCCCTCCCCAGACGTCTTTGATCTATGTGATCCCAATGAAGTCCCATTTATCCTTTAGACTTCCATAGACTGCCCAGTTTCTCAGAACTCCACAACGGGGTGGCGAGTGTAATACTCCCCTCCCATTTCAGATATCTGTTAGTCGCATGCCACATCTGAACAACATCAGCCGTGGGTCCCGCTAGGGGGAATCGACAAGACTTGGCATAGAGCGCTCCCGTAAAGTCGCCCCCTGGCACTTGCCAGAGGTCCATGGCATATCTCGGGTCTCCTGGGGGACCGTAAACAGCGTGATTTACCGCGGCCAGTTGCAAGACCCAATAATATTTTAATAGGTCCGGTAGTCCTATCCCTCCTTCGTACCAAGGAAGATATGGGGCATACCGTCCCACAGAGGCTGCCTCTGTAGGGTCTCTATGTCCTTAAAGTAGGAGGCCGGAACCTGGTCCATCGAATTTTGAAGTGTGTACAAAAACCGGGGAAGGGCCAATATTTTAAAAAGCACTGATCTACCCAGAAGGGAGAGCGGCAGAGCCTTCAAGCGCACCACATCTCCCCTAAGCCGAGTCTGTGGGGGCCCCAGATTGTTAGCAAATCGTAGTTTCGGGTCAAGCGTCCCCATGAGAACAAAAAGAACCGATTTTGACCAATTAATTGCCAATAGCTCCCAAAAATCGCAAGCACATCTAGGAAACATATCAGTGATCCCCTCGGATTAGTAAGCTAAAGGAAGATATTGGCCGCATATAGTGAGATTTTGATCTCCCAGTCCAGTGTCCAGGGCTGGCCACGAATCGACCGGTCCCACCAAACCCAAACTGCAAGCAGCTCCAGGGCCAAGGCAAAAAGGAGCGGGGACAGGGGACAACCCTGCCTCATACCCCTGCCGACGGGAAAGGCAGAGTATTTTTGATTGTTCACGACAACTCTGGCCAGAGGGGCCACATATAGAAGACGCACCCAGGTAGTAAACTCAGATCCAAAACGCATCTTCCCCAACACCACAAATAAGTATTGCCATTCAACCCTATCAAAAGACATAGTGGTGTCCAAGGACACCAATACCTCCGGCTCCTGAATCGAGAGGGACCTGCCTAGCGCCCCATGCAGTCGGCGCAAATTGAGGGCTGTATTTCGACGTGGCATAAAACCGGACTGATCCGCATGTATCAGGGAGGTGATAACTTTGACCAGCCTTGTTGCCAAGAACTTAGTCAAAACCTTAGGCTCGGCATTCAGTATAGAGATGGGCCTATAATACGAACAACTAGTTTTGGGTTTGCCCGCCTTATGAATGACTCCAATATTGGCCACCCACTGATCGTACTGAAGCTGTCCCTTCTCCCTGCTCTCCTCATACATAGAGCAGAGGAACGGAGTGAGACGGTTGGCGCTCAACTTATACAGTTCTATAGGAATTCCGTTCGGACCCGTGGCCTTCCCTGATTGTACACCCCTTATGGCCTGTTCGTACGCGGTGAGTCCAGATATTTCCGTTTTTCTTCCGAGAGCTTGGGCAGTTGGATGTCTCTGATCATTGTACTATTCTCAGCCTCCGTATACATCTCTGCAGAGGTGTATATCCCACTATAGTACTCCGCGAAACTATCTGCCACCACCTGTGGGTCTGTAATATTACTGGCGTCCTCCCTCAGCAACTCCGGTACCAGCCGCGATGGCCACTCTCCCTTTTCAAGCCAGGCTATCAGCTTCCCCGCCTTATCTCCGAGTCTATACACTCTACTCTGTGTCTCCTCATTCTGCACTTTGGCCTTGTCCCTGGCGAGGCCTCTGAACTCCTCCTGCGTCAGTTTTAATTGGAGCAGTCCCTCCGATGTGGCTGCCTGGACTACCTCCCTTTCCAATATCAACACTTCCTCTTACGCCTTTTCCAAGTCTGCCACTCATTCCCTCTTCTTCACGACTATCAGGGACAAGGACTCCCCCCGGACCACTGTTTTATATGCTTCCCACAGAGTCTGAGCCGAATCTACTGTTTCCTTGTTTTCCTTAAAATACCTGTCTGTGACCGTAATAAATTCCTTCTTAGTGGCGGGGTCTTTCAGATGCCAAGCACTAATGGGGGCAACTCTGCCTACATTAAAATAATCAATCTCCAACTGGAGCCAAACCGGCGCGTGGTCCGAGATGCCTCTCCCTAGGTGCCGAGCATCCCAGACAGTGTAAGCCTGAGCCGCTGTCACTAGCACGTAATCTATCCTAGACAGGCTATGGTGTGCAGCTGAGACATGTGTGTAGTGTATCCCATTCGGATTGTGTACCCTCCAACCATCTAAGAAATTCGGGGAGCCACCGCTGTGCCGGCCGCATTGCCCGAGTGGGCTGTCAATCTACCTCACCGTCAATTATTGCATTAAGGTTACCTCCTATCACTAGGAGGCCCATGGGCAGAGTCAAGAAGATAGAGCCCAAATCCCAAAATGTGTCGGATTGCAGACCTGGCGGAACATAAATGGAAACAAAGGTAACCGTCCTCCCCTCCCACTGCCCTGATATTCCAATGTACCTGCCGCGCTTGTCAACCCAAGTAGCCTGGACAGTCAGGAGAAAGGAATTTTTAACCAAGATACCGACCCCCCTAGACCCTGAAGTGAACCCCGCATGTGCAGCTAACTTATAGCCTCCTTTGTGCAAGGCCATGCAACGGTTCCCTATAAGATATGTCTCTTGTAGCAGCATAACATCCGGGGAGTGCCTTCGAATAAGTTGGCTAACCATCCATCTCTTAATCTTGTCCCCTAGGCCATTTACATTCCAGCTAAGTACAGTTATCCCCGATCCCTGTCTAACTTTCGACATTGTGTTGGTATGGAAACAGTACACTCACATCCTTGTCACCTGACGCTAACAAACCCAAACAAAACACAAACAACCCCTTGGACATAGAATTCAAAAGGACTCCCACCCCCACCCCCCTCCCTGCACCCCTGCTCATGGCTTACACCCAACCCCAACTGGCAGTGTGCCTGTCGCCCCATAACCGTAACTACTGACTAACTAAAAGTAGAAAAGAGGAGGAAGTCAGGACCCCATCACCCCCCACCCCTTTGAGAAACCACCCCATTCTGGGTCCGTGTCTGCACGTAGTCCCAGGACCAAAATCAACAGAGTACATGTGGGTTGGACCCACTACCTGACTTTTTCAAAAGTCCTCCTTGGTGGACCCCGGGACACTCCACTCCGCACAGACGCAACAATGGCTCACTAGTCACCCAGCCAGAGGGGGCGGGCAACCAAATAGTGTCCCCAGACGGTCCGGGCACCAGTACAGGTGGGCAGGCAGGCTCAGTCGCAAAGCTGCAGTCCCCAAAAGCAAGTCAGACCTCCAAAGTGCAGATCCTCGGTCTCGGGGAAAGCACAGGGCCAGAGAGGCGCCGTGCCGCCTATTTTGAATTGCTGCGTCCAGGACCACCCCGGGCGAGCCGGCCCCCGCAGCCACCAAAGGATGCTCAGGGGTCTCCGAAATGCCTCACTCGCTATCGGGGACAGTTCCGCTCCCCAGATGAATATTCGTTTTTTAAAGGGATAATTCAGAGATTGTTGTGGCTGGCTTTGGCGACATGTTCGAAGTGTTCAGGAGAAATGGTCCAGTAAGGGGGGGGGGGCTCCCCCACTCCATCAGCAACCCAGCTGCATCCATTGGGCCACCTCCACTGCTCACCCTGATCTTTGTCCACTGAGAACACAATGACATCGGTGCCCAGCCTGTTCAGCGACAAAAACGAATGCGGGTCTCACTCCCGGGGGCTCCGGCCGCCAACCGTCTTCACTCAGTCAGGGTGGGACCCGTAGGCCACAGTTCTTTCTCCGGGGCCCTGCGTCTCCCTGCACCATCTCCTCTAGCACTGCAAAACGGAGGACACCCCCATTAGGTCGAGAGGGGGGTCTCATCCCCGGCCAGGACTACAAAAACAGACGCCTGTAATTATACTTGGGCACTGGGGTCTTCTTGCGTGCTGCTCTTGGCCGGCAGTAACGCTCTTTGGGCCACCACTTCTCCTCCTCGCTCGAGCCCCGGGACAGGAGGACCCACAGCAGCCCCCTCCGCAGCCTCCACTCCGCTCACACGTATCCAGGCGGGGGGGCCCACACCGCAGCTCACCGCGCCACCGCTACTCTCCACCAGGCACTGGCAGCAGTAGGTCCGTACCGGGGCCCGACTGACGACTTCCGGTCTGCGGCCCCGGTGTTGATTAACTTGCAGCCGGCTCCCTCGTCAAATATAGCCCTCGGCTCCAGCCAGCATACGGGCCTCACAGGACGAGAGGTGTATCTCCGGCCGCCGATGTCACAGCGGAGTTGGAGTAGCTGCAATGGGTACCGCTCACCATCATCCGACTAGCGGTGGAGGCAGCGATCAGGAGATGCTGCAGGATATTAGGGATGGGGGACAGGTCCGGAGTAGCTGAGCCTTCACGCGGCCATCTTTGACCGGCGCGTAGCTCCTCCGTTTTGTGTTTGATTAATAACATTGGGGCTACAGGATGTTCCGGCTCCTGTGCTTGCCCCCCTACTAGACGAAATATGTTCATTTTGGTTGTTGCTATCTGCAAATATAGCTAGATATTTATTACTAGCCAACTCCTTCACCTTAGAAAGCCTAGCTTTTACGTTAGATACCTTTAACATGATGTGTTCCAAGAGGGTTAACATCATTGTCTTGAGTCTACCCCAAAAGTTCCCATCTTGTGTGTTGTCAGCAGGCTTGTCAATCTCATTCTGTTTTGCAATATTCGGTGGTCCCTCATTGAGTTCACCCATACCAATAACCATTTTTGCCTTCTTCCCATTTACTTTCTGGACAGATTTACTCTGTTATTGTATGTTTTTACCTTTCCTTTTTTTCGAGGGAGGTTCTGCAATATAATCTAGCCTATGCATATGTGAGAAAGTGAGTTTCTGTTGCAGTGCCCCCCCCCACTTTTTGCCTGATACCTGATACACTTTTCCTGGGTGTGCCCTGGGCCCCGTCAATCAGGTACCCCGGGCCTGTGTCCCTTCCTTAAAAACTGTACTAAAGTCTAAACCCAATTGGTATCTCTGGCCAAATATCAGCCCCTAGTGAATGGTACCCTAGGTACCCAGGGCATTGTGACCAGAGAAGACACTTAAGGGCTGCAGCACTTATTGTGCCACCCATAGGGGCCCTGTACCCTGACACACACACACTGCCTTTGCCGGCTGAGTGTCCTGGTGCAGAACTAAACCAAGAGTCAGCATGGCACACATCCATGTGTGCCTTGCCCACAAACCCACTGCCCTGGCATACATCAGCCACTGCTCTAACTGGGTGCCCTATGCCAGTGGTGTGGGCACAGGTGCATGAGCCCTGTGCCCCTGCAGCACCCAGGGCCATTCCTGGGCACGGTAAGTGCAGTGATGCCATTAAGAGTTTATGGTGCTGGGACCAGTGAGCAGCAACCTCGAAAACCCCAAAGGACCTGACTGCCTTGTGACTCTGACGACCTGGGTCTCCTATTAATAGTGGTACTGCTCAAAGCAAGTAACAAGCCCTGGCATCAGCCCAAAGCCACGAACCGTGCACACTCGGCAACCGCCAAGCCTGGCCTGTGCTGGAGTTCATCAAGACCCTGAGGACCTCCCCCCGTCGATTCTGACCTGGAATCCAGTGTCCAAGGACCCTCCTTGATGACCCTGATGACCCCTGCAACCTCAGGACAAGGGACCCCTCCAACCACGAACAGCAGGGGGTAAGATTTCCCGACCTCAAAAGACACCCCTGCACCCGGTGCCCCACGGCCCCCTGTGCCCAATTCCTGGGTGCATACCTAACCTCCAAGATCCTAACTTACCCCTCGAAGTGTTGGTTACACCAGAAGATCCTCCGTCCCCGAGCCTGCAGCCTTTGTTCTCTTTTCAAGATCTCCATTGAATAACATTGAGCGCCCGACGGCTCAAAAGCACCTTGCACCCAGACGCCCGAGTTCCCCTGGCAGTGTAACCTTTGTCCTTATCTACTTCCCCATTTGCCCTGAGCAAGTGACTAGGAGCCCAGCTGAAGGCCCCACTGCCTCGCATTGGATAAGAATGGGCCTAACTACCTCTGCACCTGGCCGCCCCTGTGCCGCTGAGGGTGTACCAACTGTACCTACCTGACGCTGGGGGACCCCTGAGTCTATGACTAGAACCTTAACTTCACCAGTCGAGTACTCATCTGAAAACCAATAACTCACTTTCCTTCCATAGGATAACATTGACTGGTTTGAACTTTTGAAACTTTAAAATATTAATCTAAAATCAGACGAATACCAAATTCCAAAGTACTCACCTGTGATCAGGAGTGAAGCCAGTACTGTACCTTGTAACCCAGTACTGAACCGCAAAAGTAATCCTAACCCTGTTTACTAGCAACCTGAGTTTTCTCCATAGGAATCCATTGGCTGCTTTTCTATGAAATTTCTTCAAAGTGTCTACTTTTGAAATCTTGAAATATTCCTTACAAATCGTACCTACTACTGAAACGTAATTACTTACCTGCCTTCAGTAGAGATCCCAGTGCTTGATCTAGGAGCCCAGTACTGGATTACAAAAGTAACAAGAACGTACTTTACCTGTAACCTGAATTTTCTCCCATTGGATAACATTGCTAGATTTTCACTATAAAGTTTCTAAGTGTGAACTTTTAAAATACTTTTATATTGTTTAAAAATCATTGCAATAACTAAAACGTTTTTACTAAACTGTTTTCAGCTTACACCCCAGGACTGAATCTAGGGCCCAGTCCTCGAATTACAAATGTAATCTATAAAGTAATCAGCTGCATTTATTTAGAAAAATCAATTGAGCTCAATGTTACATTGTGTTTAGAATTGTGTTGCCTTCTGCAACCATGGTACCTATTGTGTTTACAAAATGTATTGCCTCTTTGCAAAGTAATTACCTGAGAGTACTTATATCGAGAAAAGTATATTTTGATACCTGTTGGTTCAAAAAATAAAACAACAATATATTTTGATATAAAAACAATTGGCCTAGAGTTCAGTTTTCGAGTGTGTCAAACCTTTTGCTGACTGAGTGTGTACAACAAATGCTTTACACTGTCCTCTGGTATTGCCTTGCTGCTCGACCAAGCTACCACTTGGGAGAGTACGGTCAGAGCTGACTTTAACCTCGGTTATACCTCTGGGGATTGTGGACCCTATACACACTGTACCTTACTTTGGTCCAGTATATATTGAGCCACTTTCTCACAGTGTAGCATTTTGCCCTCTGGTGATGACTTTAGACCTAACAGGACTGAGTTAGGAGTCAGAGGGTGAGGAGGAAACAATATCTATTGCTTGTTCTGTTACAGCTTGAGCTGAAGTACTGGCCAGTGAGGGGGATGGCTTGTTGTTAAATGCTGCACCTGATTTGAGCCCGCAAATACCTGACACTTATCTGTTTGCTGCATTGTTTGTTGCCCCCTGGGGACCCGCTTGAACTGCTGGCCATCGGACACTGCTGGGAGCCGGATGCTAACATCGGGAGCCGCCATTGTCCCGTTGACTTTGGGGACTACACCTCCCAGCAACCTTTGCGGTGGTGACGCCGGGAGCACGCTGTTGGTGCGAGGAGCCGCATAAGAGGGGGCACGGGCTACCGCTGCCCGGGACGCGCACGGGTGTGCTCAGGCAAAGCCCGGGCCAAGGGCGGGTCCATCCGTGCCCGTCAGCGGCCGGAAGAGGCTGGGCTGGGCCACCCCCTTTTCATTTACATTTTCGTGTCTCCAAAGGACCTGGGTTAGTGACTTTGAACTTTAAGTGGCGTTGCACCTTTTGTTAACACTTGTGTACAGTAGTAATTGTCAATTATGAGTAAGGGCAGTTGCAAGGGGTTAGGGGGATCAGGGGTGGTGGGAACTCTTGATGCCTTCCTCATAAGGGAAGAATCGGTACTTGATCATGACATAGAGCTGACCCAAAAGAGACTTTCGCTAGGTCTTTTTCGGGCTTCCGTTGGAGCTCCCCTAACTGGCCCCTTGCTGACATCAGAAACAGTAGAAATAATAGAAACACTAGATGTCCATGAGGATCTGATGCAGCAGCAACCGGTAACTTTATCACCGGCTGCAGCTTTAGATGATCCATCCTATATAGCTGGGGTTTCCACCCTTACCCGCCCCTCTCCCTCCAAAATGTTAACCCGCCAGCAACGATTAATTCATGCAAAAAAAGGGGAGGGTACTGTCACTGTTATAGCTAAAAAAAGGAAAGTGGGTGGTATGCCAGCTACCTCACATCAGGTCAGCAAAGTGCCAAAAACTAGAGGGAGCGCCCGTGGTAAGAAAGGTTGTGTGCATGAGGTTGTCACCCCAAGTACACCCAGCCCAATAAGTACTAACTCACAGGCCTGTCTTAGGCAGGCGCCATGCGATCTGAAACTATTGATTAAATTTTTATCAGTGCAGCGCTAATCACTAGGGTCTACGTTTAATGACCATAATCCAGTCATTCTGACTTTGGTGGATGATTTTAGGAAACCAGAGAAAACCAATAGAACAGTGGGTACATTAGATATACGGCCTACAGACCAAGCCCGCAGAATTAAATGGTGCTGGGTGGTTCCACAGGATTTCCATGCCAATCTACTGATTAAGGAAGGCTGTGAGATGTCTATTTGTATGAATGAAAGTGCAGGGGATGAGGATGTTCTTGTGGCTTACAGTAAAATCTGTGCCGAGATCGCCTCAGATCTCAAACGGCCATGTAGAGGGCAGGATACAATAGGGGAGAGATGCTCAGTAGCCCAATGGAAGCTGCTGACTGCTTTAAAATAAATCCACCGGATAAGTCCATTATAGCAATTCAATTTGATAACTTTATTTCGGCCGGAGGCCATAAAAGCACAAATAAAATATATACATCCAAGATAAAATACATAAATAGTTAGGAACCTTAGTTAAAAAATGTATTAAACAATAAGTTATCAAATGAAAGATAACAATCATTACAATTGATCACAATTTAACACGATTAATCAAGGTAGACCTTCTACGCCACATACCATATAAAAAGCGGGAGACCGAGAACACAATAGGAGGTGAAGTATCATATCTTAAAATTCTACAAGCTTGAGCACATTGTTTTAAGCCCAAATTTCTGCACAACGGTGCCAGCCAGGATCTCCGTATTACACTATAGGCAGGGCAGAAGAACAAGACATGGACCATGTCTTCTTTACTGTTGTTACAAGCTGGGCAAATTCCCTCTTCTCGTCCCGCCCATTTGCAAGTCAATGCCCCAATCGGCAAACAGCCATCTCTTAATTGTGTATATAGTTTTCTTGCAGTGGGAGGTTGTATTAAATCCATAAATTCCTCCCTCCTGGGCACAAGTTTTACCTGCAGGAATTCTGTAGACAACCTGCCCATAGTTGACGAACAATGCAGCAAACTTAGATTATACTGTCTCAGGGAAGCCAGCAGCTCCGTTCTCCGCACCGCTGGACAACTCTCCTCTGGGGTCTCCCATAATTGGGGCAAACCTATTTGGTATACAACAGCTTTAATGTGGGATAACCAAGGTATATTTTTGCTCTTCAACCGCCCCCAAACTGCAGAGAACTCAGCTCTATAATCATCAAGTTCAGGTACTGTCCAGAGCCTTCTCCAATACAAGAGAGGTCGAGCCGCTAGCAGTTCTGAAATGGACTCTAAACCTAAGTCTAGTCTCAAGGGTGTACTCTGGGGGAGGCCTATCAAATTTCTGATGAAGGCCTGCTCAACCCTGAGAAGGGTTGTTGTGCGCGTATGGCCCCAGAGTTCTGCACCATACATTACAGCAGGTCTGGCTTGGGCACTGTAGATTTCAAGCGCTGGGGAGACTGGCTTGAATTGGGTTGTATTCTGGAACTTGCCAATACCCCCTACGATCTGTGAAAGCCTCAGGGCAGACTTGGCTACCTGTGGGCCCCAGCAAAAATCTTCAGTCAAGGTGACACCCAGGTATACAAAGGTTCTCACCCTTTCAAGCGGGGTGCCATTTAGTACAGGGCTGGGGCGGGTGCGTTTCGGGGGACCAAAGATCATAAACTTCGTCTTCTCTAAATTAATCTCGAGTCCCCGCGAGGCGCAGAATGATACAAAACCATCCAGGGCCCGCTGGATGCCTGTTGATGTTCGAGACATCAATAAAGTGTCGTCACATCAGAGCAGGCACCCGACCTGACGCCAACCAAGGGGCATCACTATCCCTGATGCTATCTAGTTCACCCACCAGGCCATTTATATAGAGACTAGAGAGTGTAAGTGCCAGGGCACAGCTCTGGCGTACGCCTCTGGTTACTGGGAAGCGGGCTGATAATTCCCCGTTCTTCCCGCACCTGACCTGGGCATAGTTCCCTGCATGAAAACGCTTCAGGACGTCTAATAGATAGGGCGGGAGGTCTAGTTCTTTCAAGACCCTCCATAAACTCTCCCTGGGCACAAGATCGAAAGCGGCCCACAGGTCTACGAAGACAAGGTAGAGGCTGCCACCCTCAACACTAACTGTCTTCCAAAAAAGGACCTGCAGCCTAAAAAGTTGGTCCAGGGTCGAGATCCCGGATCTGAAGCCGGCCTGGAGGGTAGTCATTACTTCATGCTCCTCCGCCCACCCCAGTATTCTATCCAGAAGAATCCGGCCCATAAGTTTCTGGGTGGTATCCAAGAGACTAATCGGCCTATAATTTGAAGGCACTAAAGGACAGCCCTTCTTAAAAATGGGGACGATCTCAGCCCCCGCCCAGGTGTCCGGTAACTTGGCTCCCAAAAGGACTGCATTAAACAGTACGGCCAGATACGGTGCCCAGATTTTTGGGTGGGAACGAAAGAGATCACCCGGTACCCTATCAAGGCCTGGTGCTTTATTAGGGATCTGCCTGCTAATCGCAGATTCTACCTCCTTGAGTGAGATACTACTCTCAACACTTCCAGAGGCCACCCTCACCCCGATATCCCACTGGTCTATCTGTTGTCCCAAGCCCGAGTCCCCCCGCAGTGGACAATTGTGCGGGAGGTCTAGGACTGGGGAAGTCCAAGGAGGACCATCGGGCTCTAATATCCCTGTCCTATCTGAGTATTCAGGGGTGTCAGTCAAAGGACTAGTGTAGAGTGCAGCAAAATGCACCTCCCACACTGAGGTAGCAATATTTGGTAAAAGAGTCTCCCCTCCCTCTCTCGCGCCAGAATTAACTAATGCCCAGGATAGTTTGGCATCCTTTGTCGCGAGGGCGCCCCTCAGTTTTTCCCACCTGGCTTCTTCCCACTCTATCTTGCCCCTAGACAGCTCCTTTTTATACATCAGTCTAGTTGCCCTAATGTTCGCTTTATCTTTCGATTTGATAGCCGCAAGAAGCTCCTTTTTTAATTTCTTGCAGGCGTCATCAAACCAGGGGTGCGTTTTCGGCACACGCCTATTAGTTCTACTTGCAGGGTAGAACACATCCCCTAATACCGCAACTAACTGCTTATGTGTATCTAGTGCCTGTTGTAGGTCAGTCGAATCGCCCATCTGAGCTATAAGGGGGATTGCAAGTTGGTAAATTTTTGCAAGTTGTGAGGGTGAGTCTGCAAGATGAGGCCATTTAACCCTCCTTCTATTATTAGTCAGCATAAGGGGGGGATCATCATAGCGGATTTAGGGTCAGGATTAGTTAGTCCAAAGGACCCTGGCTTAAAAGTTAGGACCAGGGCCTTATGGTCGCTATCCTGTCTTTGTTCAACCCTAAATTCCTTCAACTTATCCCAATTTTTAGCATCCACCATTAAATAATTAATGATGGATGTTTGGTTTGCCCGGTTAAATGTTGCTATTGCAGGGCGATCAGGGTCCAATCTCCCATTGCACGCCCGCAAGGATGTTGCGAGGGAGAGAAATTTTATTTGGAGCACCAAAGGTGTCCATGCACTGACCGGGGCAATATTAGGCTCAGGGATATGCCATAGTGTGTCTACTTCGCCTTGTTCACCCAGTTCGAGGCTACCCAGCGGTTCAAATTGGCAGTTGAAGTCCACACCAAGAATTATTGCAATAGAAGAATCTAGCCCCTGAATGAAAGAACTCAGGGCTTTAATTGTATCCGATTCTTGCCCATTCCTGGATGGCCTCGAATAAATATTTATTATCGCTACTGGGGGTTTACTTGGAGGTTTTAATAAGACACACTGGATATCCAGGGAATTTGTTTGGATTTGGGTTGCCTAGATTCCCAGGTGAGTGCCTATCCAGATTAAGGGGACACTTTGTTTACAGAAAAGCGCTCCGCTGGTTTGGCGCTCACCTTTAGAGCCAGCACTTCCGAATCTCGCCGCACCCGCTCCGCGGGTGCCGCTTCGACGAGGGACCTGCTCCATCCTTGCCTGCTTCTTGTGGGGGAACCCCTGTGCGGATTTCAGGGTCAGCAACGCTGCAGGGCTGCGAGCGTGCAGGGACTACCTGACCCAGGTGTCCCTGCGAGACCGCGTCCAGCTTCCGGTCCGCTCTCCCTGCAGCTCCACCCCCCGCCCATCAGAGGATCATTTAAAGCACCTGGCCAGCCCTTGCCATTGGGACACTTTGTTTACAGAAAAGCGCTCCGCTGGTTTGGCGTTCACCTTTAGAGCCAGCACTTCCGAATCTCGCCGCACCCGCTCCGCGGGTGCCGCTTCGACGAGGGACCTGCTCCATCCTTGCCTGCTTCTTGTGGGGGAACCCCTGTGCGGATTTCAGGGTCAGCAACGCTGCAGGGCTGCGAGCGTGCAGGGACTACCTGACCCAGGTGTCCCTGCGAGACCGCGTCCAGCTTCCGGTCCGCTCTCCCTGCAGCTCCACCCCCCGCCCATCAGAGGATCATTTAAAGCACCTGGCCAGCCCTTGCCATTGGGACACTTTGTTTACAGAAAAGCGCTCCGCTGGTTTGGCGTTCACCTTTAGAGCCAGCACTTCCGAATCTCGCCGCACCCGCTCCGCGGGTGCCGCTTCGACGAGGGACCTGCTCCATCCTTGCCTGCTTCTTGTGGGGGAACCCCTGTGCGGATTTCAGGGTCAGCAACGCTGCAGGGCTGCGAGCGTGCAGGGACTACCTGACCCAGGTGTCCCTGCGAGACCGCGTCCAGCTTCCGGTCCGCTCTCCCTGCAGCTCCACCCCCCGCCCATCAGAGGATCATTTAAAGCACCTGGCCAGCCCTTGCCATTGGGACACTTTGTTTACAGAAAAGCGCTCCGCTGGTTTGGCGCTCACCTTTAGAGCCAGCACTTCCGAATCTCGCCGCACCCGCTCCGCGGGTGCCGCTTCGACGAGGGACCTGCTCCATCCTTGCCTGCTTCTTGTGGGGGAACCCCTGTGCGGATTTCAGGGTCAGCAACGCTGCAGGGCTGCGAGCGTGCAGGGACTACCTGACCCAGGTGTCCCTGCGAGACCGCGTCCAGCTTCCGGTCCGCTCTCCCTGCAGCTCCACCCCCCCGCCCTTTCCAACCGCTATAAACAGTACTTGTTCTCCCGCAGCGCGGGACGCAGCCCGGGGCAAAGACCGGGCTAAGAGCGGACCGTTTGAGGCCGTTCGAGGACGGCCCTGGCCCATAACCCCTGCATTAACTTACATTTTTTGCAAGGTAGGCGGACTTGTGAATCTCAACTTACTCCACAGCTTAAGTGTGGCCGGTCACAAGAATTATTATATATTTTATGTGAGGGCCATTCTGCCGTACTTGGCTTCACATAGCAGATGTCGACCATGCGCAATAGAACCAGAAGTAACACCAAAAAAGCTACGGCCGTGGCACAAGTGACTGGGCCAATAGACCACTTCATTTCACGGGTCAATGAAACCATCGACCAAAGCATCATCCTGTTGGAAAAAAGAGTTTCCTTGGATCTCATGAACGCCAAACGCTCGTCTTTGGGCTCTCTTGCAACCGCAAGCTCACCTGCCCAGCAACTTTCAACTAATTGTTCCCTACCTCTACCCCTAACTGCTGCTGGTACGTTCACAGTCCCGAACGCTGTCGATTTATCAGTGACTCAATCAGATTTCGGTCCATCATATGTTGATCTTGAGGCCACTCCAGACTTAGAAGCCTGCCAACCATCTGATAAGCTAGAGTTGAGTGTAGACAGTCATCCCTACGTACCAGATACAGGTGCGGTCCCTGTATTGTCTGACCCAGGGAATAGGGCTACTATTACTACTAAGGATGTGCCTAAGATTAAAGAAAAACCCAAAGTCAAAGTTAGGAATCATAACCTGGTCTCACCCACCCCTAACTCTGCTTCAGGCATACCCTGTTGGGTCGAAAACATGGTAATAGACCTAAAATCAGATCTTGAAGCTACAATAGCGGCTCAAATCAAGCCCTTAATATCTAAACTTGATAGACTGACGTCGCTAATTAACTCGAAATGGGCCAATAAGGCAAGTGGGAATGGGTCTATACAGACGCATGGGGCACCACAAGAAGTACCTCCCAAAAATGCACCCTGTACCAAGCCCTCAAAATACCCTCCTATCAAGGCCAATACTCCATTAGTTAGTAAGACATCAGCAATACAGCATTCGATCCAAACAGGGAGTAAATCTGTTGCACCCTCACCTACCCCTAGCGCGGTAGGTTCCGCTTCAGCTATACAAACATCCGCTGGCCTAACTAAAGCGGGCAATCAACAAGCTAAGGGTCTCAACGGGTTGGCTACTAATGCGACACTATCTCCTTCTTTAAATAAGCCTCAAGAATCTAAGACAAAGCAGGCTCGCTTTAAGACAATTAGCCTGCCACCGGAAGTTTCTCCCTTTGTGGTTGTCCTGACGGGTGTTCCGCCACTGAAGGAGGGAGCAAGAGAAACCTTTGTTGAATTAAGAAACAAATGTGCCCAGTGGCTCCAGCTGCACAAACCCCTACCCAGCCATATGAGCGGCGAAATTCTTTCTGTACGTAGAGGTGATTGGGTGGGTAGGAATACCAAGACTATAGCAGGAGATGTCATTACTGTTAACTTTAGGGACATAGGGGCAGTGAATTATATATGTAACACGCCTAGTAGCGGACCTGTCTCACAAATCAATCCACTTCCCTTGTCCTATTTCTTACCCATGCCCCCAAGACAAAATCTCCCTAGGTCTACCTTCCCAATTAACAGAGGGTATACACACGCTCCACAATATACTTCTTATCAGTGGCAGCAACCTCCACAACCTCCACAACCCCCACAACATATTACTTACCAGTGGCAACAGCCTCTACAACCTCCACAACCCCCACAACATATTACCCATCAGTGGCAGCAACCTCCACAACCCCCACAACATATCACTCATCAGTGGCAGCAACCTTGGCAAGGACTGCCCCCTCCTTTTGACCCCTTTGTCTCACAGTTTGCCCATCTAAATAGATTTTGTGCGTTAGATGAGGTTGACTGACTTAATTCCAGGGAAGCTTCCGCCTCAAACCTTGATACCAATAGGGGTGAGGAGGAGGCTCCCTCAGCCATCTCTCATCTTCCCTGTCCCAACCTTTCAATTGTGGCAGCTATCAAACCAATACCCCATGCCCCAGACAGGGACTGTGTAGGTTCGATCACCCCCAAAATTACTATTAAAACTAGAGGTGAACCAACTAGGGGTGAAATAAAAATTCTTAGTTGGAACCTTGCGGGGATCACTAGGAAACTAGGTTTGCCCGAGTGGAACGATCTGGTCGAAGCTCATAAGATCTGTGTATTCCAGGAGACCTGGAGCATTGAGCCACTGCACCGGGTTGGGTTTGTCACTTTTTTTGTCCCAGCTGAAAAACCCAAGCAAGGGAAGGGGCGTCCCTCAGGGGGGCTCATCATTTGGGCAAGTATCTCACTTAACTGCCGAATAGCCCTTAAGCGGATAGATAACCCAGATATCCTTGGTATCTCTCTTTCTAGTCATCGTGGTGGTCTGACCTTAGATCTCTACGATGTCTATGCTAGAGGCACCAAAAATGGGTGTAACTCACCTGTAATATCCGATCTTGAGGCCCATCTTAGGGACTATAAAGAACCTGATCATATCCTAATAGCAGGAGATTTTAACTGCACATACGAGCCACTTCCCCTGGACGGAATCCCTGATCTAGGAGAAGAAGATAGTAGATGGGGTATCCCCACACTCTCTATCCCTCCTATTAAGCGCTGGACTCGTAGTGCAATACAGTTAAATGCATTGACTCTGGAGTTTGGACTAAGAGCCACTAATGGCCGCACATCTTCTGACCGGATGGGTGCCCCAACGTTCAATAGGGTTGGTCATACCTCGAGGATCGACTACATTCTGTTGGACCGGGGGCTCTGGAGTTCGGTCATCGATATGGTTATTATACCGACCATAGAGAGTGACCACAACTCACTTTCTTTATCTATTATGAATCCTTGGTCTACTGGAGTGCCACCAGTACCATCTAACTGCCCACATGGGGTCACTGTTTCCTCCTGTGGAAGACGCCTTAAGTGGAATAAAATCTCGAGCAATGCTGATAAACTCTCCACTATTGAAGAGGGCCTCAAAGCCTCACAAGTGGAGATTAGTTCTATAGACCCACCCATGGCTGTAGATAGGGTTACATCTATATATGAAGCAGCCATAAAAGCTATAGGGGAAGTTTTTTGGGTAAAGGGGACTGCAGGGAAAATCATGCCTCAGAATAACATTAAAGGGAAACATGACTGGTACTCTGCATCATGCAGGAAAGCCAAAACAAGGCTAATTGAGGCTGTCAAGGGCAAGCCCAACCCCTAATCCAGATAGCCAGGCAAGAACATAAGAGATCATTGGGGCTAGCAAAAAGGGAGTGGGAAGATGCTTATTGGTTAACTCTTAAAGAAGCTAGCTCTAAAAAAGACTCGAAATGGTTTTGGGATACCATAAGAGCTCGCAACAGGCCAGATAGCGACCTGATAACCTGCAATATCCCAAGTCAGGCGTGGGTCAAATATTTCTCCAAACTTTACACTCGCCATGGTGATTCTGATGGGGGAGGGGTGGTCTCACCATTCCTCCCTCAAATTTATGATATCCGGCCTACTGACTTTGATTTCACGATCAAGGAAGTGGAATATGCAATAAGCACTATTATTCCACAAAAAGCGGCCGGCCCGGATGGCATTCCTGGCGACCTTTTAAAGTCTGACAGCGTAAAATGGGGGAAACTGATTCATTCTCTGCTTGCTGCCATCTGCAAAGGTGCCCCTATTCCCTCATCGTGGAAAGGGGCTGAGGTGGTCCCTATCCATAAAAAAGGCTCCAGGGACGATCCATCAAACTATAGGCCGATCAGCTTGTTAGACATTAGCCAAAAAGTAGTCGGCAAGGTCCTGCTGGTCAGAATTTTAAGCTGGGTAGAAGAAAACAAAATTCTTTCTGACTATCAGGCAGGTTTTAGAGTGGGCACTGGAACGATTGAGCAAGCTTTCAGACTCATGATGGTGTACTGGAAGGTCGTGGTCATAGGCAAGGGCAGTCTTTATCTCGCGTTCATCGATTTAAAGACTGCCTTTGACCTTGTACCTAGGGAATCTTTATGGAGTGTACTGGCCGATATGGGGTTGCCCCACTATCTGCTATCCCTACTTGTCAGGCTGCACCATAATAGTTTTGCCCAGGTTAGATGGGGCCCTGGGGGGGAGAAAACGGGTAGTATCCCGGTTGAGAGAGGTGTCCGCCAGGGATGTGTCCTAGCCCCCACCCTTTTCTCTCTTTACATCAATGGGGTGGTTGAGCACCTTCGGAAACATCCTTCAGATGAACCATCCCTGGCTGGCGAACGTATACCAACCCTCCTCTTCGCGGATGATACGCTTTTAATTTCTAAATCCCCGATGGGCCTCCAGAGACTTTTGGACAATTTTCAATCCTTTTGCACCAAACGAGGTCTGTTAATAAATACAAGCAAAACTAAGTACCTTGTGCTGAATCCTCCTAAACAACAAGTTCGCTCTCCCACTCTGGATGCTGTGCTCCTGGAAAGGGTAGAGGTTTTCGACTATCTTGGGATACGCCTCTCGCACAAAATGGAATGGACCCCACACTTGGACAAAATGTTGCTAACTCACAAGAGGATTACAGGAGCCCTTTTGAAAGAGCAACGATCCTGCACAATAAGACCAATAGCTACACTCCTCGAGATTTACTCAGCTAAAGGTGTTAGCTCTGCCCTTTATGGGGCCGAACTTTGGGGCTCATCCATTACTGACGCTTTGCCGAGATCAGAAAATAAATTTTGTAGAGCAATTATGTCCCTTCCGCAGGGTACCCCGACACTCCCCCTAATGCTGGACCTAGGCTGCCGCCAAATTGATGATGTTGCAAAATGTCATCCATTATTGTTATGGGCACGTATTTGGCGTGTGGAAGAACTTAGCGGATACGCCCAAGGACTAGCTGAAATTATGTCATCACCAAGTTGGCACAAAATTAAATGGCTGAGAGACATGAAGATCTTGCTAACAAAACTGGGCCTAAATGAAGCATGGTCGAATAGAACTTCACCCTCGAAGCTAGTCCTTAAAAAGCTCTATTGGGACTGGATCCTTTCTCAGAGGAACACTAGCACCACCTTGGGTAGGCTCACGGAGGACTTTCTGAGGTTCAAAGATCGACCCAAACGGGAATTGTATCTCGATATTATTGGAAAGCCTTTTGATAGGGCCCTGTACTTTAGATTCAGAATAGGAACCCTTCCTCTTAATTCTTTCACCTCACGATGGAAATCTCGTATGGAAATGTCAGAGCTCTGCCCAGCATGCCTCGCCAAACCAGAGACATTGGCACATTTTATGTTTGAGTGCAGCGAGTATGCAACACCAAGGAGGGTCTGGCTTAAAAACGTATGTCGACAGTTGGGTACTAGGAGTCATGAGGCAGCAATTAGGATACTCATATCTGAAAGCTGTGTGCCCTATGCTTGTGCTTTAGCCAAATTTTTATCATGGGCTTGGTCCATTCGAGCCAAAAGGCTAATATTGACTGTTTAATCCCATTTTAAAATGTATCAATCCAATGAACTGCCTTGTGACCTGATTTGCTAATCTGTAAAAACTTAATGAACTAATAGGCTAGTATCATTTGTGTAAATCCTTTTAAAATATTTATTGCAAAATCTACTGTTCTTTTTTTTTCTTTGATAAGCAATCCTTTTGAAATAGGTCGAATTTTTTGTTTCAAGTTTATGCCTGTTTTTTAAAACTGTACCATTGTGATTTCTGTGCTACTTTTATGATCATTTTTTTAATCGAAATAAAGCCTTTGACTTGGCCTATCCAGATTGATAGCCCCCCGATGGGCGACCTCTACCTGTAGACACTGCCAAGATGCCAAATGTTGCAAAGGTCGAACTGGAACTCTCTTCCAGTGCCCAGGTCTCTTGCATCAGACAAATATCATGTGTTGCCATAAAAGCGGCCGACTCAGGAGTAAGCAGCTTATTCTTTTGCCCTGCTATATTCCATGAAACCAATTTTAAGCATCCTTCTACTAGATTTTCAGAGGTCTCAGCTTCCCTCTTCCCCCTATTGCTAGTCCTTTCCCCTGGTGTTGGGTCCCCCCTAGAGATTGATGGTAGGACATTTTCCTTTATTACCCCTACCCTTCTAGGAGCTTTGTTAGTGACTTGTGGGGGAGAATTTCCTCCTAGTCTAAGTCAATCCACCTCTTCCAACACGCTAAACCTATTCCAATGCGGCTGTAACGGGAATAGGGGACCATAGGAAGGCATGCCCTCCCTAAATACCCCCTCATTTAGAGTACTATGTGGTGGAAAATGGCATCCCCTATTGTCATGTGTGAATCAGGGGCGACATGGTTCCAGACTGGGAGTGGGATAAAAATACGAGAGGTGTAATGGGCATATTTGCGTATTTAATCTGTAGAGTGGAGCATTGCAAATATACTCTACAGCAGAGGTATCCCTGAAATTCAGAATTATTACATCGCCTGCTACTGTCTTTGGGCCCCTCCCGATCCAACCCACTCTTCTAGCCGACAGGATTTCACCTGAGACATTCGCTGGCAGGGGTCTATTTACCCCAAGCCACTGAATGCACTTGTTTTTTAGCTCAGTCTCCCTTTCTCTTTTCCCCTCACTTAGGGGTGGTACTCCTGTAAGTGCTACCACATATGGTTGGGTTTCAGGGGGTAGGTTAATTGTTGGTAACTGATAAGAAACGGTTCTTGGTGTTGCGTTTCTTTTCGATGGTGGGCTAGTTTTATCCCCCTTTTCACCCTCTTTAGTCTTCGCTATGACTTTATCTCCAGCATTTGCCGTGTTTCCCGCTAGTTGGTGAGTCTGCTTCTGAATATTAGTACTGGGCGGAGCCTGCGATGGAACATGTGTAGACTTTTGGGTGCTTAGTGTAGCTCCTGCATTGATAGTCTGTACTAAAGGGTTTTTATTTTCAGCTACTCTGGAACTAGGGTCATTTTGGGGTGGAATTTCAGTAACAGGGTGTGCAGGGTTTCTCAATAGTTTAACTGGCTCGATTTTCCCTCCCCCCTTAATATTCATGGCAGAAAAAAGTTTGTCAAGTTTTGACACCAGAGGTTTCAGTTGGATAACAATAGTCCGCTCCAGGGATGCTGGTAAATCGGCAACCATATTAGCGACCCAGCATGGTATTCCTAGTGTTGAACCAGTCGGATTAGAAATCGGGGTCACCAAATTATGGTTTGCCAGATTATTATTACTTGATTTGTTTGGAATATTTTCTTTCTTTTTCCTTGAGCGTAGTTTACGTGCTTCCAACCTTTTCTCAGGAGAGGGGGAGGTCAAAATGATTGATCGATCCTGGACGTCTATAGTGGTTTCCGCAGGCATCTGGCTGCAGGGCAAATCTGCATATGACGATATCAAATAAGAACTAGCCTCCGGAGCATTGGTCATGGTAATTGAGATGTCTCTTCCCTGGTTTTGCATACATAATGTTGGTGTAATCGATAGCCTTCTCTCCGTATTCTTGATGGCTTTAGCCACAACACCAATAGTCTGTTGCCGTATTTTGTCAATAGCAGTCAAAGTAGGTAGGGGTTGTGGTTCTGCTGCCAGCAGCTTAGTATGTGATCGTGTAGCTGGAATATTAGTTTTTTTTTCCCCCGATTGTTCATTTTACAGATAAGATATTTAGTGTGCCGGTATAATTAAAATGCGACAGGGGCCCACTCACTATCGATCAGTAGTCCCACCTCAAGTTCGCACACTAATTTATTACAACACTTTTTGAATCAAGGGGCTCGTATCCAGGTAGCAACAATACCTTTCTGTAGGCAGCCTTGTCGATATCAGTTCCTCAAGAGATATAAAGGGGGTGGCCCGTCCCATCCTCCTCCATCCCCGGACGGCCACAGACGGCCCGCCCTTTGCCCGGGCTTCGCCCGGCATCCCGCGACGCGGACAGTGAGTCCAATTTAAATCGCCTCCAGGCGCGGAAAATTGCGTGCGCGGCTACAGCCGCTAAGCCCCCTGGAAATTGCAGTCCCCCTCACGGCGGCCACAATGTTGGTAGATGCAGCGGCGGGAAGACCGCAGGGCAGGGGCTTACAAGGGTGAGCAGAGTCCAAAGGTTCTCAGTAGTGGCAGTGATATCCCGTAAGTGTGAGCGTAGCACCCGCTCCACCGACAGTGAGTCCAATTTAAATCGCCTCCAGGCGCAGGAAATTGCGTGCGCGGCTACAGCCGCTAAGCCCCTTGGAAATTGCAGTCCCCCTCACGTCGGCCACGATGTTGGTAGATGCGGCGGCAGGAGGACTGCAGGGCAGGGGCTTACAAGGGTGAGCAGAGTCCAAAGGATCTCAGTAGTGGCAGTGATATCCCGTAAGTGTGAGCGTAGCAGCATTAAGGAAAACTCACAAAGTGGCTCTAACAATCCGGAAAAAGGAGATCAGAAATGAGGCTTGGAATGAGCTATTATCCATTGATGTTATCAAAAACAGCGCCAAATTCTGGGAAGTGGTCAATAAGCCCTTTTTCCAAGACTCTTTTAATAACCAGCTTGATTGTGGTATCCAGGAGAAGGCCTGGTGTAATAATTTCAAATCAGTGTATGAAGGTTAAGATTTCCATTGCCACGCTAATTCAACGTTCAAGATTGAGGCGTATATTTGATCCTTTTCAGATCTAGACGTATCAGAGGCCATAAACCAGATGACTAGCAATACGGCCCCTGGACCGGACGGCGTGCCAGCCGATCTCTTTAAATCTGATGTTAAGACATGGTCTAAAATTTTGTATAATGTTTTTAATAAGGCCTGTAAATCGGGATTATCTAATACGTGGTCTGAGTCAGTAATAGTACCTATTTTCAAAAAGGGAAACAGAGGGGATCCCAGTTGTTATCGATCCATTTCCCTTATTGATTCTGCAGTTAAGGTGCTTGGAAGGGTGGTACTTAGTGAACTCACGGGATGGCTAGCTGAAACGAAAACCCTCTCAGACCTGCAATATGGATTCAGGAAAGGCAGGGGCACAACTGATCAATGCCTTAATTTACACATTTTAATTGGGAAGTATACAGTCGCCAAGAAGGGTGCACTCTTTTTGGCATTTATGGACCTTTCCTCGGCCTTTGACCGAGTGAATAGGTCCAAATTATGGGTTAGCCTTCTGAAATTAGGATTTAATAAAACTATAGTGCACTTCCTTGCTGATCTGCATAGTGATTTATCTGCCACCGTGAGATATGACCAGATGGGCAATAGTACTGGAGGAATACGTATTGCCAATCGTGTTAGGCAGGGGTGCATTTTGGCCCCTTTACTTTTCACCCTTTATATTAATAATCTGGACTCAGTTTTATGTGAAGCGTGTAAAGATATTCCGCGTGTAGGGAAACGCCTGATTCCGGCACTTCTCTATACAGATGATGCCGCTCTTTTAGTATGAACTGCGGTAGGGTTACAACTTCTTCTAAACTCCTTTGCAGCCTTTATGAAATCTTTAGACCTCAGTGTCAATTTTCCTAAATCCCATATAATGATAACTGGCTGTAAAGTTAAAAGTGTTAAAACCTTTCACTGTGAGTGGAATGTGTTGTCTAGGGTCTCTACCTTCCCGTATTTAAGTATTATATTTGATGATTAAGGAACATGGACACCACAAATAATAGCGAAAAGAAATGGCCTGGCCAGATCGACATCAGCTGTCTTGGGCTTTGCACGCAAATTGTGGGCTAGACCAATGCAAGCCCTTTTGAAAATATACGGAGCAAAATGCATCTCCCTCGCAATGTATAGTGCAGACATTTGGGGTATTAGGAACGTGAAGGCAATTCAGTTTGTTGAAAATAAGTTTTTTAGAAAAATTTTATCTGTCCCACAATCCACAGCTGGCTATATTGTCCATCAGGAGTGTGGATCTGGTTTTGTGGAGGACTTAATAGCCATTGCACCTCTTTTAAAATGGATGAACCCTGAATTAGAGCTGAACCAGGAAATCCTAAACGATTGTTTAGCTCTTGATTATGGGAATCGTATCCCCAGGGGACATAAAATGGGTAAAGGATTCATACTTGTCAATAGTTGCTAAGGCTAGAGAAGAAAGGGAGTTGGCTAAGCCGACCGTAAGACCTCACCAATTGTTAAAAACTACCTGTGCAATTGAACCATACCTGAACATCGTCACAAACCCTAATCACCATTTTCTATTGGTTCTATTCAGGCTGAATCAATTTCATTTCCTCATTGCGGAATCTCCGTGCTGGAAAAGGGTGGAAGATTTGGGGGTATGTTCCTGTGACGATTTTTCTGTACAGGATACAACGCACTTTATTTTCTTCTGTGAGCACTTTCTTCAAATCCGGAAGCGTTTTATTCTCCCAATTTAAAAAAACAAAGGCTTCTTGCAAGTTAAGCCAGCCCACCTTTATCTGCAGTTACTATCAAATGTGTGGGAAATTTTTAATGAAACTAGTTTCTTTACCGCAGCTGTCAGATTAAAGAGAAAAAACAAGTTATGTATAACTCATTCTAATGCTCTAGTCTGAATTAATTAAATGTATGGACGCCTCAACCTTGAAATGTGGCTTTTAAGAAATTACCCAAAATTAATTGATCATTTGTATTGAATGCACCTAATTTTTGTATATTTTTATTGTAATTTATGGTTTTTATAACTTACTTGTATGAAATGTTTAGTATGCTTTTATGGTTTTAATATTAACCAAATAAAGTACTTTTGACTGACTGGCAGTATATATTGAGCCACTTTCTCACAGTGTAGCATTTTGCCCTCTGGTGATGACTTTAGACCTAAGAGGACTGAGTTCAGAGTCAGAGGGTGAGGAGGAAACAATATCTATTGCTTGTTCTGTTACAGCTTGTGCTGAAGTACTGGCCAGTGAGGGGGATGGCTTGTTGTTAACTGCTGCACCTGATTCGATAAATGCGGGCGTCATGGAAAGTCTACTCTGAGAAGGTAGAGGTTCTAGGGACAACCTTCATTCAGTATGTTGTATTTCATTTAAGAGGCATGATTCCACCCTCTGTCGAAAAGCATCTAGAGTCCCTACAACATTCTGACCTTTACTATGTTTTTGCTTTCTCATGTTTGACAATGGCTAGCCACAAGCTATAGTATGTAAGCAACAGTACAAAAATGAAAAAATATACGTTATCAGTCCCAAAGCCAGACTTTTAGGGGGATGGCCCAGCCCAGCCTCTTACTATCTCTAATGGGCTCAGACTGGGGTTGATTTTATCCTGCAGGGATTCTTGCCTTAACACCTCTATATAAGCTAGGTACACTTAGGTACATCTAGCTAGGATCGCATAGTAGGAGTATGCATTTATTACTGTTATGTATTTCATATACCTACCTGTATTCATTGTTTTACCACAATGAATACAGGTAGGTATATAAGGGTATGCCCAGACGTGGGTCCCATGCTCACTACGCCACTGGAGTCAAGCTATCCCGGCTGATGACGGCTGATAGCCAGAAACCGGTCCTAGGATGCTTGATTATTGTCCAGGGAAGACATGACCTGGCAGTCTGGTCTGAACTGTTCCCATGAGGCACAGGGTCAAGACTGATTTGCATATAGCCATGTCTGAACTGGGGTGGGGTGGTGAGCAAAATAACGATGGAGTAAACCCAGATCTGTGACTGGGGGTGAATGTTTTGCCAATGTGCAACATTCTGTCCATCATCTTGTGTGTTTTGCTGTTCACCCTATGTGGGAAGGGTATGCCCAGACTTGGGTCCTGTGCTCACTACGCCACTGTTGTCAAGCCATCCTGGCTGATGATGGCTGATAGCCAGAAGCCGGTCCTAGGATGCTTGATTCTGGTCCAGGGAAGACATGGCCTGGCAGTTCGGTCTGGACTGTTCCCATGAGGCACAGGGTCAAGAATGATTTGCATATGGCCATGTCTGAACTGAGGTGGCGTGGTGAGCAAAATAACCATGGATTAAACTCTGATCTGTGACTGGGGGTGAATGTTTTGCCAATGTGCAACATTCCGTCCATCATCATTTGTGTTTTGCTGTTCGCCCTATGTGGGAAGGGTATGCCCAGACGTGGGTCCCGTTCTCACTATGCCACTGGAGTCCAGCTATCCTGGCTGATGACGGCTGATAGCCAGAAACCGGTACTAGGTTGATTGATTCTGGTCCAGGGAAGACATGGCCTGGCAGTTCGGTCTGGACTGTTCCCATGAGGCACAGGGTCAAGACTGATTTGCAAATGGCCATGTGTGAACTGGGGTGGCGTGGTGAGCAAAATAACGATGGATTAAACCCAGATCTGTGACTGGGGATTAATGTTTTGCCAATGTGCAACATTCCGTCCATCATCTTGTGTGTTTTGTAGATCAAAAAATAACCAAGCTTGAATCTGTATTTCCAAATGCCAGCCCCTTTGAAAAACACAGAATGCTAACAATCTGCTTGCCCAAATGGATAACACACCAGATAGAGGATTGTAACTCTCGGGGTACAGACTTCGCTGCAATATGTACCAGAACTCATGGTATTCCATCATTGGCAGTAATACCAGATGTATTAAGACAAATACAGAATGAGGACGGAGCAGAACCTGCTCTGAACTTAGGGAAGAAATTACTTGGTAATTACGCCCCGATATCAGCTATAATATTAGCAAATATTAAAGGGGAAGCAGTATCAATGGCGATACGCCAATGCCTTATGGAGTTCAGTCCTTTACAACAGGAACACAAATTGCCCAAAATAATTGAAACTGCCTATGCAGACTTAGGCAGAGACAGTTTGGAGGGAAGAGCACTAAAGTGTTAGGATTCGAGTGTAGTCCTATGTTTGTGTTTATGGATTGGCATCAGGTGACCGGCCAGGATAGGGATATAGGACAGTCCTACCTTCATGTCTGTGCTTGATATCGATAGTGGGTGGGTTCCTGTTTCCTGGTGTTGGTTCCTGTGATTGCTGGTTTTTCCTTGCTTTTTGGTTGCTCACGGGCTCGTGAGTAACTCCAGTCCCCTTTTAGGAATTATTCCTTCCCTGTATGCTGTGTTTTCCTGTCACCAGTCTCCCGTTCTTTCCCAAGAGTCCTTTGGTCCTTTTTTCTGCCCCTTCCCTCCCAGTTTCTTTATACGGAATTCTGTTCCCCCCTCTTCCGTTTTGAAAACCTTTAGCTTAGCTCACTTCGAGGACACTTCAGAGCTTGTAAAGACGCTAAGGAAACGAACGTTCATATCATTTCCTTTCGCGTCTTTCTTATTTACCTTTTCCTGTCGTTTGGTGCGGAAATGACGTTTTGGGTCATTCCACGAGTCCGCTTTTGAGCACACGAGCATTGGGGATACGAGTTTTCCTTGTCCCTTCTGTTTTGCCCTGCCCTTCTAATAACACGAGCAATAACAGGGTTTTTTTTGCATTTGCCTGACACAAAGGCATTCTTTTTTCCCCTGATCACGAAAGAGACACCTTTGGGACAATTTATTAAGCTTTGTGATTCTCCTAACACAAGAGGATTTATCTTGCATTGGAACATTGTCTTTGGTTGTATGCTGCCCGAAGATTTCCCGAAGCAAACCCTCCATAGTTGAATGGTAGGAGTGATTGTTATCACAGTTTTACGATACTTTCTTTGCTTTGGCTCTGTTGGATGTATTTATGAAGTGTGCTTTTGTTTATGTAGGTGCAGAAGCGTGGAAGAGGGAGCTGTGACCTTATTTAACTAAACTGGGTGGAAGCTGACTTGGTGTCTCCTAATAATCTTCCACCCCCTTTTCTGGCTCATGTGCATACTCATAGTTACATCTTGTGAGTGGTACAGGAGTTGGGGATGTGGATTGGTTCGCGCTTTGCGACACGACAGTGCGGCTCACGGAGCGAGGAGCGGGGCCGGAAGGCATAGGAACGGCTGCCGCACAGTGGTACGGAGCACACGAGTGGGGCGCCAAAGGGATTCAGCTCGGGGGGCTCATGCTCGTGCCCCCGGCGAGAGACTACCCAGGATCTGCGCACAGATGCCCCTCCACGCGCAGCCTAGATCAAGCGGCCTGTGCCCCGAGGCGATCCAGGGATACGGAGCCACGGCATCGTGGGACTGACATCGGGACATCAGGTCATCGGGAGGGCCCACGCAGCAGACAACGACTGGGGCCTAGTGTGGAGGGGGAACGCCAGAGGGGCAGCATTCGAACCTACGGCGGCCTACTGCAGGCCCACGCGCAGAGAAGCGGCAGCCCAGCTACCGGGACACGCTTGCAGGCCCGACGGGAAAGTGGCTGGCCCGGGACCACAAATTCAACATACCGCCTCATTCACAGACCCACCATAACTCCACGGAATCACTTGGGGACTCTACAGACATGGGAGGGGCTATCGGACTGGAAAGGAGTGAAACATGTCCTCCACGAATCGCAGAGGGGGGCGCACCATCCCCGAGATGTTAGCCAAAGGAACATCTAAGGGGGAAAAGAGCCCCGACAAACCGGGGCCACCGAGCCAGCCGAAAGACAAGGATAGGGACGAGGGGGAAGCTCCAGTGACGAAATCATTAATGGAGGCCCTGTTCACGTCTCTCAGGGAGGACATTCAAACCCTCAGGCAAGATATGGCGGGAGGTTATAAAGAGCTGCACCGCAACATAGACGACATAGGGGAACGAGTGGCGGCGGTCGAGAACGCTGGGCAAGCTAGGAGTGAAGAGGTGGAACTCCTGCAACAGGAAATCATCAGGCTCAATGAACAGCAAAAGGACCTACAGGCTCACGTGGAAGATCTTGAGAATTGCTCAAGACGCAATAACATACGGGTCCGCAATGTGCAATCCAAAGCAGAGGGGGGGGCCGTCACGGCATACCTGCAGGATCTGTTCCGTGAAGTACTGGGGGAGAGCGAGAACTTTGGGATCAGAATCGACAGGGCCCACAGGGTAGGCCTAGCATGCCGGGCACCCAGCCCACCCCCCGGATATCCTGGCCTTCTTGCCTGACTATCCCCTCAAAGAGCGCATCTTGAAGGAGGCACGCCAAAAACAACCCCTTAGCTTTCGAGGTCATACAGAGAGCTATTTCAGGATTTGTCTGTGATCACTCTACAGAAGAGACGAGCATTCAAAGTGGCAACCTCCTTCTTGCGCGACAATGGGATCCCGTATTCCTGGGGACACCCCTTCAGACTTATTTTCAAATGGAATGGGGCCCTCCATCAGCTTTGATCCCTGCGAGACACGTGCGCCTTACTAGGTATTCCGCATGAGGGGGACACACCGGACGACGACTCCGGAATGCGGCCCTCCCAGTCAAAGTCTCCGCAGTCGACAAAAGATGGCTAGCAGAAGGTGAGAAGCAGACGCTCACCAAAGAAAGGGCTCAAACCAGATCCTGAGACCGTGGCGCACGAACACGCAGCGGCGATACAAGAGGTCTCCAAGGACACGAATGCCGGAACATGAGAGGACATAAGCGGGGGTGTTTGTTCGCATTGCCACAGCACTGCCGTGGAGGGGCGGGACGGGGGGCTTCGGGTCCGCCGTTGCCACACCTTCTCTTCACCAGACACTATACCACAGGCCTGGATTGTCATTGGATAGGCCTTGGACAATGTTCGCCAGTTGGGGCTTCACAGTTGGGGTTCGGTAGGGAGGAGGGGCGGGAGGGCACAGGAAGGGGGATTCGGTGGGTTCAGTTCGATCAGGCAGAGGTGGCACCAGACCAGGGCATAGGAAGGCAGGACACACATTACCTTATGGCTGACAAGCCCATCCAGGTTCTCACCCTTAACGTAAAAGGGCTCAACAACCCAGTCAAGAGGAGGGCGGTGCTCTCCTTCCTGGAACATTCCGGGGCAGCTATATGTCTGCTCCAAGAGACACACTCACTAGCTAAAGACTGACACTGCATGAAATCTAGGGCCTTCCCGCATCAATTTTACTCCTCCACCACCGAGAAGAAAGCAGGGGTGGCCCTTTTAATCGACAGACACGTCGAAGGGCGGTTAGGAGGCAAGGTGGCAGAAATCAAAGGCAGAATCCTGGCCCACACTATTTTTATTGGTAATCTGACGCTCACTGTGGGGTCTCTTTATGCACCCAACACCAAACAAGAGGCCTTTCTCAAAGAGCCCTATCAGATGTAATGGCCAACGACACAAGACACATCTTGATAGTGGGGGACATCAATCTGGTCATGGATAATGAGATAGATAGATCGGGGCGGAGATTTGGCGACTCTGGAGCTCTCTCCACAGCAGGGAAGCAATGGCTGACCGATAGGGGGCTTGTAGACGAATGTCGAGAGATACACCACAACACCCCAGGGTATACTTTCTATTCCCAAGTGCATCGCACTTATGCCAGGATAGATCACTTTCTTGGCGCCGCGGAACTGACCCCTATGGTCCGTGATGTGGAAGTCGCCACGGCGGCACTGTCGGACCATGACGCGGTGGTCCTTCAATTGATGGTCCCACGTACACAATCACATAGGGGTAGATAGCGACTCAGAGAAAACCTGCTTTCCTGAAAGTGGGTAACACAGCAACTATCCCAAAGCATCACTGATTACTTAAGCCGAAACGACACAGGGGAGGTGGCCCAGTCGACAGTTTGGGGGGGCGCTAAAGGCGGTTATCCGAGGAGAAATAATGACGATCGCAGCAGCAGACAACAGAGAGCGGAAAGAAAGACGCCAGGAGTTGGCAGAGCAGGTGCTAGAACTGGAGAGGGTTCACTGTCGGACAGGGGCCCCCAGAATATGGCGCAAGTTGAAGGCAGCCAGGGCGCAGCTCGGGAGCATAGATTTGGATCGGGCAGAATACGCGGCACTTCACCTTCGCCACACATATTATGTGGGGGGGGTACAAGACTGGCCGCCTCCTGGCCAGGAAGCTCAAAGCAGTAACTGTCCGTTCCAAGATCCCCGTCATTTGCGCAGAGGGAGGAGAAGACATTCGGGAGGACGACCGCATTGCGGAGGCATTTAGAGCATTCTATGCCAAGCTATATGCGGCAGACCCAGCTTTAGATGACGTGGCGGGGACAACGTACCTGGAGGCTGTGGACGTCACGGCTGTCAATGAAGCGAACGCCCTAGCCTTAGATGCCCCCATACGCCTGGAAGAGGTGATTTCGGCGATTGCCAGACTCAAACCAGTGCCGGGCCCGGACTGATTCTCCGGAGGCTTCTATAAAACGTTCTGCCCCCTCCTAGCGCCTATACTAACAAAATGATTCAACTCCTTCCAGGGCCCAGGCTCGATCCCACAGGAGATGCTGGAGGCAGACGTCATAGTCATAACGAAGCCAGGCAAGGACCCAACCCTATGTGCGGCATACATGCCGATATCGCTCCTCAACCTAGACTTACAGTTATTCACGGGGATCCTGGCTGCGAGGCTGGGCTAATGTCTTCCAGGCATAATAGAACCAGACCAGGTGGGCTTTGTACCCTCCCGGCAGAGTGCAGACAACACTAAACGCCTGATGCACGTAATCAACAAAGCGCACTTCAATGTCTCAGATGCGGCCCTGCTATCGGTCTACGCCGAAAAAGCGGTCAACAGGGTTGACTGGAAACATCTGGATAAAACGCTAGCGAGATTTGGCATGGGGGACAGGTTCCGAGCCTGGGTGGCCAGCTGTTATGCGTCACCCCAGGTGACGATCAAAGTAAATGGGATAAGCTCCAAGCCATTCGACATTCGACGTGGCACGCGGCAGTGCTGCCCGCTCTCGCCACTGCTGTTTGCCCTTTATATCGAACCCTTCTCCCAGCACATTCGAGACAACCGAGACATCACGGGCATCAAATTCGGGGGGGAGGAGCAGACCATCAGCCTGTACGCGGACAACATCCTTGTCGCTGTGGACAATCCCAGGGTGTCGATACCGGCATTCCTGAAGGAGATGGAGAGGTTCGGGAAGGTATCGGGCTTCAAAATGAATGTAGGGAAGTCCGTTATTCTTCCCCTGGGAAGTAACACCCGTCAAGCCAACAGGGGAACGTTACATATAGGGTGGCTGGCCGTACAAACAGCACTACCATACCTGGGGATTGACCTGACTCCCACGACAGCCCAGACAGTTGAACTAAATTACACCAAACTCCTGACGCGCATCCAAACGGATATTATGAGATGGCGACAACAACCGCTCTCGTGGTTGGGCCGGGTGGCTGCTGTCAAGATGTCCCTCTTGCCGAAAGTGCTTTACCTTTTCCAGACCATCCCAGTCACCCCTCCAATAGGCATGCTCAAGAAGCTGCAAGAAACCATGCTACAATACGTCTGGGCCGGTAAACGCCCTCGACTACGGTGTGATTTGGTCACCCGTGTGACGGCTGAGGGGGGCTAGGGGTGCCAGACTTATGGCGCTATTTCCAGGCAGCACAGATGCGATATCTCCTGGAATGGTCCCGGCCTCTTTCCGAAAAGCACTGGCTATTTCAAGACAGAGCTATGGCAGGCATGCCACTCTGCAGAGTCCCATTGCTGGCATGGCCGGACAGGCCGGCCTACCTCAGGAAGTCACCCATCACCAAGACGCTTCTCCAGGTGTGGGACACAGTGGCGGTCCCAAGAGGTCTAACGTCCTTTCCATCACCGATGACGCCCCTACTGGATAACCCGGCGTTCCCACCTGGGGTGCTCCCGGGCTCCTTCCCCCAATGGCGGCAGACTGAATGCCGCTCCGCGGGACATTTATTCGACCTGCAGGGCTTCCTGACTTTGGATACGGTAAGGGATGCGTATGCGATTGACAAACCGCAGCGCTTCCAATACTTTCAGCTCCGGCACTGGCTTACACACAAGGATGTTGTACCCCACGTCAGCCGTCCCCTCACTCCGTATGAGAGATGGATTGTCACTAAGTCCACAGATTCGCGGACAATCACAGAATTATACAAACTGCTGACTCCCCCCCACCCACGACAAGATCAGCAGGTCAGAGACGATGGGAGAGAGATTTGGGACGCATGCTCTCGGACAAAGAATGGCGAGACATCTTTTATCGGGCGCACCACACTGCTAGAAACACAGCCAACAGAGAATCGGCGGTGAAAGTGGCCTACTACTGGCACCTGACACCGGAACGCTTGCACCAGGGTAACCCACGTAGATTCCCCACCTGCTGGAGGGGATGCGGGCACACAGGGACCATGCTACATATACTTTGGGAAGGCGCGGAGGTGCAGGAATACTGGGAGGTGGTACTCCGAGACATAGACACGTACTTTGAGACAGAGGTGCCCCGCTTCCAAGCATACGCGATCCTCGGTCTCCCTAGCAGACTCATGTTCCCGCTCAAATCACTACGAGGGAAACAGATGGGATTGGCGTTAGGGGCTGCAACACAACACATCCTCTCACTTTGGGGCACGTCGCGAAAACCTACGCACACTGGGTGGTTACACCGGCTATGGTACATAATGGGGATGGAGAGGATACAGGCCTTGCACACACAAACATCCGACACTTTCAAAGAAATATGGCTGCCATTAGTTTCCCTGCTGACCCAAGAATTTAACGAGCTTACATGCCCTAAATACCTGAGGGTCCTCAGATTAGCGGATGAATTCCACAACACGACGACTGATGCGAGACGCACTGTCTAGATCTGGTCCCTTTAGTCACCAACCGACGACTCAACGGAATACACCGAGGGGAGGGGGGATGAGGGAGGGTGGGAACCAGGGAAGGGAGGCAGTTGGGATTAGGGAGGGCCACAGGGGAGGTATAAGTACAGGGTTCTAGTTTGCATTGTCTTGTCAGATTTCTATCTCACAAGCTCACATGGACACATGACATCCATCCCCAAAGCTCAGATATCTGTAGCACATGTAGCAACTGGGACTGGAAGTCCCCGGCAACGTTATGTCTGTCCGAATGCGGTTTTGTATTGCATTGCTGAACTCAATAAAAATACATTTGAACAAAAAAAAGGTCTCTTTTGGGAGAACATGACATTTGGCTATGACATCCTAATAGCTGAATAATATTGACCACCAGCATTTGTTATGGATTCCCAGAAGGGGCGGAAACAGTAATTTTATAGCCTTCTCCGACCCTGTTCCAGAATATTTGAAATACAAATACGCACAGGAGTGGACAGTAGCCCTTGCTCTGGAATCATATTGCAACCATGTTGGATGGGATGAGGATTCAACCCACCACGTGATACCATTAAAATCTACTTCGACTCTACAAAGGCACTATCCAGTAAAGCAAAACGCTAAAAAACAAGTCAGGGAAATCTTAGATGAATTTGAATATCGGGGTGATTGAAACTTGCACCTCTTCAATGAATAAAAGGGTGATTGAAACTTGCACCTCTTCAATGAATAATCCGTTGTTTCTCGTAATGAAACATAATAACTTATATCGTCTGGTTTTGGATTACAGACATCCTAACTCACGTCCAAAAACATTTGCAGTACAAAACGCACACAGTGCTGCAGTAATGAACAACATCATGTGGAAGAAATACAAAACAACACTAGATATATCAAATGGATTTTTCTGCCAAAATACAGTGCCTAAAAGCAGGTATTTAACCGCATTCTCCGCAGTAGGCTCACAGGGTCAATTCTGTTGACTCCCCCAAGGGTATAAGAACAGCCAGGGATTGTTTTTGGTGAGAGTAACTGAGTTACTTCAGAATTTGGATGAAGAGGCATTGTCTTATGTGGGTGATATTTATCTAACGGATGATGACCTAGAGGAACACTTGACCAGAGTGAACACCATAATTATGGGATTCACCACTGAGGGCTACAAATTTAACTTTAAAAAATCAAACATAGCCCACCTCAATGTCCTGTTCTAGGGATATGAGCTATCAAGTGAAGGAAAAAGCCTGGCTGCTAACTTTTTAGAAAAGTGCTCGATGCTCCAACCTCCAAAATCATTGAAAATGTACAGTCCAAACACCAACAGACACGCGTCCATTTCCACAACCTAGTGATCTGTATAGTTGCGGGTCAATCAGGGTATACCTACCTGACATATAATGAAGGTGAGGCAGTACCAATAGCATACAAATCACATTTGTACACAAATGCTGAGATGCTTTTTGCATCAACAGAAAAAATACTGCCAGCAGTACAGACTGCTGTATTGAGAGAAAGAGCACTGGCTCAGGGGAAACAAATAATTGTTGTGACTCCAGTACCGGCCTTAGAGGCTGCGACAAAGGCAAACATTCCTAACGCTAAAGCTTTACGTCCGATATGGATAAAATGGGCTAATTCTCTCACTGCATCAGAATGTGACGCTGAATACAGATATGACCCAAATCTAAAAACACAAGCATTTCTACAATACGAACAAGAATATCCTCTTCCAAATTAAATCATGGCTCTAGAGCAGTATGAATATATAATTTACACTGACGGATCTGCACAACCAGCCATAGGAAGTAAACAACAATACCGCATGTGCGATTGTAAAAGGTTGTATGCGAGATGGTAAATTCCGTCCTAGCTGTACAAAAACACAGTCTCTAGGAGACTGCACCATGCAGTTAGCAGAACTAAAAGCTCTGATACTAGCACTGGTGAATACGGATCGAGAATTCCCCACACTAATAGTGTGCGATTCCTTTTACTGTGTACAGTCATTCAGTGAAAATTTAGATCATTGGAGACAAAATGGGTTCAAAGATGCAAAAGGTGGCACAATTAAACATAGAATGCTATAGGAACAGGTAGTGGAGTTGAAAAACGAACTACCAAAAACTCACGTGATACGCACCCTGAGTCATCAACGTGATGGCGTTTACGTGACAGGAATTCATTGGCTGATGAAGCCACAAAGGGAGCTGTATGCACGGCATCCATAGCTGCAATCACTCATTCAAAAATGAGAATAGACGGAAGCACAATGGTGGCTGTCTGTTGGTTCCTGCCCAACTATGCCCGTGCAATGCAGGAGCGACGATAACCCCGTTCCTCTGAACCTGCCCCTCTATGACCCACACTGTAGATATTACAATGGGTCAACAGAGTGGCAAGGGACAGGGGGCAGGAAAGAAGGGATAGACAGACAAGGGATCCTAGATCTTCGTTCCAGGGACCTTCTGCCAGGACCAATATTCTCCACTTGCTTTACCCACAGGGAACAGGATAAATCACCGTCTGCCACACAAAACAAAAAGATAAACAATACAGCACCTCTTTCTCTTCTCACGCCCCCACACACCAACCCCTCCACACGCCTCCTTACCCACGAATGCTGTGGTGGATGCCTGGTGGAGAGCTCCGTCCAGGAGGAATTGCGTCTGGTCCGGCAGGCAGAAAGGGAGCAGGGGAGGGAAGGGCTCGGCACCAGGGATTACGCGTCTGAATAATTGGAGGCAAAGGGGGTATGGAGGAAAAAGTTGTGAAAACGACTGAAAAAACCTCCGTTATGGAAGAACCATAGCAATGCTCCAAGCGTACAGGAGTTGGGGGCCAAGACAGGGGAAAATACGCTGCACAACACTGGCTTCGTTGTGCGCTTCGTCGGGAACCCGGAAACGCCCAAAACAGCACTCCGCCTCCACTTAACGATGTGGATTGAAAGTACAATAAGGCGGAAGTGCTGGGTAGCGCTTACACGCAAACAACAGGGAATCACTAGGGTAATCCAGCCGGACCACCGATCCCCACAAGAAGCGCCGGAGCCCCAGCCACTCCTTGTTCCCAGCCGGGATAAAATTGGCTCCAACACACCAAACAGAAAAAATACACAACAAACAGACGAACAACAAGACACAAAGACACCAGGACAGGTAGGGTCACAATCATCAATCCTAGGAGTGTTACAAACAACACAACTAAAGAACCAATGGAGGGAAGGGAAGGGAATACCTAAGAGCCAAGAAAACTAGGAAGGGAAAATCACGAGCCCGTGAAAAACAGCAATCCCCAAAGTACAAGAACAGCCCCTAGCCAAAGACCAGGAACCACACAACTAGATAACAAGCACCGAGGGCAGGGGGAAATGGACTTATATCTCCACCCAGCAGGTCACATGGGTTCCCTGAACATGGCAAGAGAAAGAGGACTGCGCGGGAATCCTAACACTGTCGTTGCTTCATGCAAAAACAGTACAGCAGTACTGAAAGGTTTTATCTCAAGTACTCCTACAAGTTAAATGCCAACAATGTTCCATTTGCTCAAATTCATGGAGTGGGGGATAGAGTAATACCAAACATGGATCGCAGGTTAGGCTTAATATTAGCTGCACACAAGGGTTTGGGTTCTGCACATGCAGGTGTTATGGTGATTGTTTCTTTACTGAAACAACACTACTAGTGGCCAGGGCTAACCAAGCAAACCAAAGATTAGGTCTTGAAATGTGACATCTGTCAGCAGATGATAGGGTCCACCGTTACACGTCCAGCGCAGACACTTTACTAATATCAGACAAACCACTAGCATGTGTTTATTTGGAGCACTGTGGCCCCTTACAAACAGATGGGGCTTAAAGGTATATCATGGTTGCAATGGATTCCTACTTTAGATTCCTGTGGACATGGCCTCAGTGCTCAGCTGACGCTCAAACCTGAATCAATGCCATCCCCAATGACTCATCACCAGCAAATTAAAAACGTTTACATCTTTCTTAAAAAGACATACCTGGTGTCACCTTAGTTAGAACTTTGGGTAATAACCGGGAGACTTTTCTTTCTTTTCTGGATAGGCTTAGTGACTGTTTTTAGCTTGCTTATTAATGGAACTTATCTCCGACAAAGCTCTGCAGCATCAAAAATGAATCTGATTCTGAACCCTCATCTTTCATCACATCGTGAACAAAGAAACTTGTCTTCTGTGAACATCACAGCAGTTCCTATACCTGATGTTATAGTGTAGGACAAGGTTGATTACAATACATTTGGTCCGACCGAACTTTTAAAAGTTCCACATTTATTTCAAATTTCCTTAAATGATATCATTACTTCAAGTACATTTTCCGATGATTGGGATTATGAAACTGTAAATAATATGATGTCTGATTTAGAACAATCTGCTGCATTTTCTAGAAATGAAATGTTGGAAGATACATCAGATTTTAGCACCATGTATTGCTATCAACATTATGGTCATCATTTTCTACACAAATCTAGTAACCCTAGAAATATTTTCACATATCACCAGTGGAAGCATTGCCCAACACTATTGTAAAGTAGTTAAAAAACATTTGCACAAAAATTTTCATATTTTTCAGGGTTCAACACGTCTGACCCAGCCTCATACTACTATAAGGTTGCACCTACTTCTGCACAGAAAAATATGCTGACAAACACCAAACAGATTTCTTCTGCTATGTTTATTACCCAACTGTCTGAACAGGGTTTCAACTTATGAAAGGATACTATAGACTTAAAATTACTGTGGGGTTCTAAAGACTAGCAAGTCTAGGGAACAGAAACGCTATTTAGAGCATGCCTCATTCCATAGCAGATGATATATTTTGAATGAAACTGTGCACCAGACTTCCTGCCTTGGAATGGCCAAGAAAAAGGATTTGAACACACCGCAGATTCAAGCACCACCACAAACAGAGGGCAACATTACATCAAAAGAGGCGTTTACATTAGATGACATCATGCAATACAGTAGATCAGACCCCAATTGGAAGGGATGTTTGGTTTGGCCCACAGACACCAACAGGTATCAAGAATGATTATGGGGTACCACTGAAGGGTTCAGACCCACGCACAACATAGATGGCAGATTCCCAAGCGGTGTACTATAAGACCATGCCAGGGTGCCAATACTGCTGTTAAATGCTGACACGTGCATGGGGAGGTCCTGAGATGTGTGTTCGTGTGAACACCCATGTGAAGGTGTAAGGACAGCTTCTTGATGGATTTACTCTTAAATAGACACTGAAAACGTAAGGGGAGACAGCAACCTTTGCTTAACGAACTGATTTCGGCTAACGATATGATGCGGTGCAGAGGAGCGGATCTAACCATATACAGATTATGACACACATATCTGGAGGAAAGGGGTCATATGTACACGATGAGCGATGTGATGATACTGGGGTCACGGCACGTTTTCCACATAAAATACGCAGGAAATTGTATTGTAATTGCATTTGTATAATGCTTACTACCCCTGATGAGGCATTGAAGCGCTTTTTTCAGCGAATAGCATGCTACTCCGGGACCCATAGAGGATTAGTGTTGAATTAGTATAGTGAAACATGCAAGTACATTTTAAGTGGTGGTTAGGTTAGTCAGTTATTTGGATTCAGAAGGATAGAAGAGTAAAAAACATTTCTATTTATATAGCGCTTGTTACCCCTGATGGGGTGTTGATGCGCGCTACTCTGAAAACGCATAAAAGATTAGTGGTGAATTAGTATGGTGAAATATGAAAGCAATTTGAGTGGTGGATATGAGTCAGTTATTTAGAGTGAGAAGGATAGCGGAGGGATAGAAGGGAAAGAAAGGTTTGCATTCATATAGCACCTGTTACCCCTGATGGGTGTTGAAGCGCTTTTCTGGCGAGTAGCATGCTACTCCAGAACCCATAATGGATTCATGTTGAAAATTAGTATAGTGAAAAATGAAGTAATTTGAGTGGTGGATATGTTATTCAGTTATTTGGATAGAAAAGGGTAGGTGGTGGAATAGAAGAGGGAAAGAGGTTTGTATTTATATAGCACTTGCTACCACTGATGGGGTTTTTAAGCACTTTTTTGGCGAGTAGCATGGTACTCTGGAACCCCTAAGGATTAGTGTTGAATTTTTATGGTGAAGCATGAAATGCATTTGAGTGGTGGATGTTAGTCAGTTATTTAGATTGAGAAGGGTTGGGGAAGGGTAGAAAAGGGAACAAAGGTTTGCATTTATATAGCGCTTGTAACCCTGATGGGATGTTGAAACGATTTATTGGCGAGTAGCACGCTACTCTGGAACCCATAAAGGATTAGTGATGAGTTAGTATAGTGGAATATGAAACTTGAGAAGTGAATATGTAAGTCTGTTATTTTGATTGAAAAGTATAGTGGAGGGATAGAAGAGTGAAGGATTTATTTCTTTATTTTTTTATTTCTTTTTTTAGGTCACAGCAGTAGGAGGAGGCTTTTGGATGAGTAAAGAGGGTTTTTGCAGGGAAAGAGTCAGATGGAAGAGTTTAGAAGGGTTTGTTTTTGGGGAGCGGTATAGTTAAAGAGGTGTCAGATGATGCAAGGAGGGGTAGAGGGTGTCTAGAAAGGGTTATTTTGGGGATCATAGTAGTGGTATGGGGGTTGAGATAAATGAGAAAGTGGATGCAGAGGATATATAGATAGATGTATAGGGTGAAAGATAGGGTAGTGCATTGCAAAGAGTAGTAGAAAGTAGTTGGAGGTGAGTCAGAATGTTGGGCTAGAAGACATATTGAGAGACATATAGGCTGAGAAATAGGGTAGTGCATTGGAAATGCCAAATTAGAAGAAAGTGATAAATGTGTAGATCCATAACTACATTGAAAGTATATTGATGTATAAATGAGGTAAGTATATGTAGATTAAATATATTGCTAGAGGTACAGGATGAGAAATAGGGTAGTGCATTGGATATGCTTTTTCAGGAGAAAAATAGACACACAGATTCAAGTACATGGAGGTACATTGATGCACAATGGAAGCAAGTACATGTAGACCAAAGATGTTTTTTAACAATATAATTATTCTACATGTTTACAAAAAGCAATACACAAAGATAGATAAATATCTAAAGTGAAAATAAATTGTGGGCTGGTATTACAGAATGGGAACATGGGCAGCATTTCAGGCCCTGGTCCCGACCAGTCTCGAACAGGCTCAAACAGGCAACTGCCCTTGTCCTGTTCACCCTTAACAAGCTCAAACATGCAACTGCCCTTGTCCTCTCCGTCCTCAGCCTCGATGCCTTGGCTGAGACGCCCTAACCCTGGCCTTTTATAGCCCTTGTAATCAGGTCACCCCTTCAGCCAATGAAAAACGCTAGCCCTAACACTATCCAATCACAACACTACCCCTAAAATCTGGAACCAGTAGAAGACCAGGACCTTACAGCCAATTTTAGCCCTAGTCCAAGCAACCAATCAGTTAAACAAACTCTGATATTTACGTCCAATAGAGGCCCTAGCCCTAGCAGAAGTCCCAACCCGAATCCAAGCAACCAATGGCACAGGAAGCCCTAGTCCCTACTTTCAATAGAAAGCCTAACCCTACTCTTAGTCCCACACCTAGTCCAGCAACCAATCACACCAATTAAAGGCCTAACCCTAGCCCTAGTCCCAAAAATCAATAACACAGGAAGCCCTAGTCCCTACTTCCAATAGAAATCCTAACCCTAGCCCTGGTCCAAACCCCACATTGATTGAATATAAGACCCAGAAACCAATCAGAACCCTCAAAAACCCAACCAATGAGCACACTAACGCTAATCCAATAGAAACACCAGATACAACCACCAATCAGTGTACACATGTGCCACACAATAGCAGACTATATAAGGTCCCAGCTACATCAGGAAAGGTTTGCTGGCCAGAGTTGGAACCTGCTGCTCTATTCATATGGCCGGGATGCCGCCACCCCCTCCCAACACATATCCCCAAGGATGGGAAGTCGGACAATAGTTGAACTTTTGGAAGACGGGAGGGAGTCACCCTCCCGGCCGTATTTATTAAAATATGAAACAAAATTTAAAACATTAAATAAAAGTTTCATCATTATGCATTATGTACAATTTGTCATTTATTACATTTCGATGCAGTCATGTACTTTTGGCTAACATCCTGAAAATGCATACACTCTAATTCAAATTGTACATCCTAGCATTAAGGGCCAACGGCAAGGTCTTAACCGGTGTCAGATCCCTACTCCCAAACTCCCGCCCTCACTGTGTGAGCGGCGCATGCGCAGAGGGCTCTACCCTCATTGCCAACTGTAACTTCCCTTGTCGTGGTGGGGGCCCCCTTTCTACTCGACGCCATCTTAAGGGTCGTCCGAGTTCCCGTATGAGGTCTCTGTAGGAAGGACAGCGTGGACTCTCCCCCCCAACCCCACACTCTCTATCCGCCGTCGCGGATATCCGGCCCCCGGGAAATTAGTAAGGAGGGGCATATAACCGCCTCCCCCCCTGGGAGGGGCCCATGGCCATCTCCCCCTAGGCGCCCCATCCTTAGTGGGTGCCGCCTCCCCGTGGAAGGGGCCAATGGCCGTCTTCCCCCGGGCGCTCCCATCCATTGTGGGTGGCGCCCCACTCTAGGGACCTTTAAATTACTGCTCACCGATCATGACCTTACCGCCACAGACCGGATAGTTGACCGACTATCCGGTCCCCCCAACTGCTCCTATAGGTCATGCTTCCTCAAACCTCTTAGCCATGCAACAAAGTCTCCTATGAGTAGATCATTCCCCTCCCTGGACAGGTGAACCCCATCGTTCAGATACATCTGTTCACCCCGGATACACCCATGTGGAATGACATGCAACTGTGCAGAACGGAACAATCTACCAAACTTATTATTGACCCGTTTAACTGAATGGTTCAGAGCTGACACCGAAAGGCCCCCCTGCCACCTCCTTCTAGGAATCATGTGGGACCAGGCAATCGTGCACCCCGGGACTCTTTTAGCCAACCAGCTAACAGCCAACAAGATTCGTTCAAGTAACACTCGTCTACCCAGTGTCACCAAATCGTTGCCTCCCAGGTGTACTATGACTACAGATGGCGGTGACCTATGCCGCCCTAAAAGTCCCTCGAAAAATGACTCAAATTTGTCAAAAACGAGCCCACCTTTCCCATGGAAAGCCACTCTGAACCCGTATTCCCCAGGTGCGTGAATCGCGTCACCTTCCTTGAATACGTCACCGGCGCGCCTCACGTATGAGTGGCCCACGACCCATGCCATCCTCTCTCCAGTCGGTGATCTCTGACCGCTGGTCCCTTGATGCAGGCTCGCGAAACTGCAAAGTAAACAAAAGACAGAAAACGTGAGTGCATGTCAATTGATCACTTACAACATGTGCAAGCGCACATACCTCTTGAAGCAATTCGATGACCAACGGCCCAATTGTTTCACTTCCTCGGCACACTGACCCCTTGCTGTAGCTTCCGTAGCAGCCCCTATCCTAAAGGAGTGGGTCCCAAAATCGCACGGGTCCATGCCCGCGTCAGCGATTGCCAGTGCCAACACCCTCCGAAACTGAAATCTCGTCAGTGGGGTGCCATCCTTGTGTCGGAGCAAGCTCCCCCCGCAAGCGGCCGCTCTTAGCGCCAAATAGTCTTCCACACATTTCAACGGGCAGACGGGGGACCCATGCTTGCGCTGTACGACCACACTATCTCCCATAGCCCCCTGGTCAGTCTTGGACCTGGCTATCATGATTACCATCGAATCACCCCTTATCTGGATGTGATCCCTGCACAAACCCCCCTCCATATCTCTCTTGTTCCTTGCGACAAGCTCGCTCTCCCTCATGGCCCCATGAAATGCCAATGTGAACGCTGCCCGGAACAGAACTGTTTCGTAATGGGAGGAACACGTCTCATCCAGCTTTGCTAAAAGCAGAGACAGTCTGTCTAAGCCAATCGGGTGCCTCGTATCTTTCTTGCAACCCTCAAGGCGCTGCCAGCCGCGAAGGGCTTTTTTCACCAAAAAAGAACCTGTAGGGTCTTTTATACCGTGTACCTGGGCCATGAAGGAAATTGCCGCCCTATGCCTACCGGCCGTTGCCACTGATCGGCCCTCCCTGCGTAGTGCAACCAGGTACCCCAGGAAGGATTCCTCCTGACCCCAATTCTGACTCCCTGTGGGACCTAAATATGTGCAATAGGAACGAAACGCTCCTTCGTATGCTTTCCTTGTCCTGGGGGCTAGACTCGCTGCCACGAGGTCTTGTAATCCGAGGCACCGATTAGCCACATTGCTTCTGGGAATGGTGCTGCCTCTAGGTCTGCTGTGGGCAGATAACCCCTGAATGCCTGTATATGTGAACGAGAGAGTGCATCAGCCGCATGATTCAGTACACCTGGCACATGTTTTGCCCTGAACAGTACATTTAATCTCATGCAAAGCAGCACAATCTCTTTTAACAATCTCAAGATCATTTTGCAGCGTGCTGCCTGTTGGTTAATGCAATCAACAACAGTCATATTGTCGGACCAAAACACCACTGAGCGGCCCCTGAAGTCGTCGGCCATGTCATCAGAGCAACCCAGATGGGGAATAACTCCAGGAACCCAATGTTACCTGTGAGACCGTTGGAGTGCCACCATGTTGGCCATGTTTGTGCCGACCATCGATCACCTAAGATGGCGCCAAAACCCACGCTCCCTGCCGAGTCGGTCCATAGACCTAATTCCTCCAAAGACTCTGGCGGGGAGCTCCAGACGACTTGACAGTTGAAGTCCGCCAGAAATGCCAACCAAATACGCATATCCTGGCGAACCTCCCCAGACAGTCTCGTACGGTGGTGAGCCTCTTTGAGACCCCCCCATAGCTTGCGCGATAGAGCGCGAAAACGGGCGGGCCATAGGAATGACCCTCAAGGCAAAATAAAGCTGACCCACTGTTTGTTGTAACTGGTGCAGGGTCACTTTCTCCCCACCCAGGCATTGCATCAAGGAAGCCTGGAACTTGATCACTTTGTCTACTGGTAGTCGGAAACACCCCTCCACAGAATCGAGCTCAATTCCCAGAAACTCCAGTGAAGTAGATGGTCCGACCGTCTTACCTGGTGCCAATGGGACACCAAAATCATTCATGAGGATGCAGAAATCATACAGCGCCTGTGCGCAGTTCGTATCACCAGCTGCCCCCAAGAAAAGGAAGTCATCCAGATAATGCATAACATGTCTATGCCCTGTAGCCGCGGTGAAGGCCCATTCCAAAAAACAGCTAAACATTTCAAAATAAGCACAAGAAATGGAGCAACCCATGGGCATGCATTTATCCATGTAATAACTTCCCTGAAATGCAAAACCTAACAGGCGCTGATCCTGCGGGTGCACCGGAAGCAACCGGAACGCTGATTCGATATCACATTTTGCCATCAGCGCCCCAGGGCCTAGGTGGTTCAACATGGCCACGGCATCGTCGAACGATGCATATCGTACTGAACAAACTTCTGGGTCAATGGCATCATTCACCGAGGAACCCCTAGGAGCAGAAAGGTTATGTATGAGTCTAAATTCCCCGGGATCTTTCTTCGGGACAACCCCTAACGGGGAACAGATGAACTCGGCCACCGGCGGGCAATGAAAGGGCCCAGCCACTCTCCCTAAACTGACTTCTTCTGCTATTTTCTTTTCTGCCACGCCTGGGTTGTGCTGTATCGATAACTGGTTTCTACAAAAGGAGTTCCCCCGAAAATCCCCCACTGGGATGTGGAAGCCATGTAAGAATCCCTTCCTCAACACCCCAGCGGATACATGATCAGGGTATTTGTTTAACCACGGAATCATAACCATGAGATCAACGGGTGTGGGCAATCGGTCACAAAGGTCTACCTCACTCCTGCTTAGACCCACCTTTTCCCCCGTCCCGCCATTTTTTGATCTACATGCACTTTCCGGGTGTGAGGAATTCCCACAGCCGGTACACACATGCTTAAACTTGCATGTCCCTTGTGGTCTGTTACAATTGCCTCGATTGAAGCCCCAACAGACCCCTCCTTTTCCGCCATTCCCGCCAACTCTAGGCTGATAGCCCCCACCTGTGCCTGCTCGAAAGGGCACCCCGGGCTTTTGGCGGACCACTCCGGACCCGCTCCCGCCTGGCGAGGACGTACCTGTCGCCCCTGGCAGGAGTTGCTTGTGCCATGACACCGAATCCAAACAATCCCAAGACAAAGAAGCGTCAAATTATTTTGCTTTACGGAACTTCATGTCATAGCCTTTCCATTCTTCCCCCTCATACATTGAATACAAATCCATAATGTGATTCTGATAGCAAACCAACTCAGTCATAACCTCAGGTTTACGTTCCCCCATAACCGCGGTAAATATAGAAAAGGCCTTAACCCAGTTCGTCACAGTCTCTTCCACCCTGAACTCGGCCATCTTGGCGCGCCAGACACTAGGGTGCCACAAATCTTTCTGCGTTTTAGCATACTCCATTTCACGATGGTCAGTTAACAATGAAAACATGTTGACATACTTGTCTCCCCATATTAACTCTTTCGTGGCCAAGGGAATGTGCTGTGCAACCTTTTCCCGCCTTGAGGGTATCGAGCCCTCCCCCACAATCGGCAATGCGAGCTTACCCGGATCGGCTGTTGTTGCCGCCGTCTTTCCTTGACCAGCTGCTGGTACTCCCGGCGCCACCTGTGGGGGAACAAGAGGAACACTCGCCTTCGCGGCATCTCTCGATTGCCGCAACTGCTTCATTAACACTCTGGCTTCTTCAGCCGGATCTCCCGGGGCCGCTGTGCCCCCCACCTTTGTTTTGAGCCATGCCGTCAACTGTGCGGCCAATTCTGGGGGTATTTCATCGTCCTCGATCGAGGTGATTACCACCGGGATAGGCTGGCCTACATCAGGGGTCTGAACCGGGTTATCGACCGGTACGAGGGGGACGATGAGAGGTACCTCTGAAACTGGGACCCCCCCCGAAACCGCCCTTTCCTTGACCCGCTTCCCTCTTCCCCCAGGGACTATTCCCGGCAAAGCCGGGCCTATAACCTTTTTTGGCTGACCTGGATCGTTCAATGCGGCCAATTGCTTCTTTACCTCCGCTAAACCTCTCCCGAGCGATTGGACTTGTCCGAGCTTTCGGTCCATACAAGCCATCCGATTCGACAACAGGCGTAACATCCTCTCTGTCTCGGAACCCTTTCCTGCTGTCTTGCTAGGCATGGTTTCGAGCCTTCCGCCCTTGGTCGATCCACGAGGTCCTGAAATCTGTGGGCCCTCGAAACTGAAAGAGAAAAACAAGATTACCACATTCAAAATTGCTGCTTGTTCCGTCGGGGGCTCACGAGCAACGAGTGGGTGCAGCCTTCCGATCCGAGGAACAAGAGGACGATCTTCTGGATTCCCGCTCTTTTATCCTTCTGCGGGAGGGCGTGTACCCGTCCCCGATACGCCTACTGGGCGTGGTCTTCCATCGAGGTGTCTAGGACAACCCCTCTCGGGCGGGGGAAGGCGCGCCCCGGCTACGCCGCTCTGGGCATACCAGCCGGGCTACGCCCACCCCGCCCAAAATGGTTTCCCGGGAGGTTCGGGCACCCATCCATACGTTCGGGGGGACCGAGTGGTCGCCCCTTTCCAGAAATCTCCTAGGGACAGACAGGCTCAATCCACACTTTGGACTTCTGCAGGTAAGGGCCTAAAAATCTTTTCCTTTAACAATACTGTTTGAATACAATGTTACTCCCTCTCCTGGCCAAAAAACAGAGTGCACAGTCCCTATTAAATACAGTTTAAACGGCATACATCAGATTACTGCTGTTTCAGAGCACCCTCTGATGTAGAATATCCCTTTTGCTGGGGGGGAGGGGGGCTGGTTTCACTGAATTTTTTGACACATAATTAAGCATGAGCGTAAAATCCGTTCCGCTCGCGGATTTCGCGGATTTTCGGTAAATTCGCAATCCGCGAACTCTCGCGAATTTACCGACAATCCGCAAATTCGCACGCAGCGTATTTTTTTGCTTGGTGATACAATATTGCGGCGTGCGGCGTTCACTTACCGTCATTCAGCGTTTGCCGAGTTGTTTTTCTCGATATTTTGCGAGTGCTGCGCCATTTTGGATCTTGCTGCGGGATCCCGCAGGAGTTTGGCGACGCATCGCGAGAGTTCGCAATTGCGAACATGTAGATGCGGTGGGCAGCAACAATCTCGCACTCGCGAAATTACAAAATTTGCAATTCTGCACAAGAAATCCACCAGCAAGCAGCATAAACCTTCTGAAAATGATGATTTTTATCAGAATAACTCCTCAGGTTGACATTTGCCTGCACTTTTTGGGATTTGAGGCCTTTTTGACTTTCTTTGGATCACTTTTGGATTAGAAATCAACTTTCACAAGTAAGTTTGTTTGGGGCATTACAGTTGCTGTTCTGCAGAAAAACGAGTTTTGCTAAACTGAAATCACTCAGCAGGTGCAAAAGTTCAAACTCATCATTAGTAACCATTCCCTGTAGTGCTTCCTGAGGGGCCCCTCCAGAGTTCAGTTGCCTACTTGCAACTATTCTATGACCCTGCTCTGACCCTCACAGCAGGCTCAGAGAATAGCTACAAGTATACAACAAAGGTCCTGTTAAAAAAATTACACTGCAACAGAAAGCAATTACAGATAAGGAAGCAGGTGCCAGGGATCTTGACCTGGAAGGATTACTTTTTGTGGATGCTGTGTGGCTCACTGGTTAGAGGCGGCAGACCCGGGAGCAGAAGTCGGCCGGGACCAGGGCTCAATTCCCGACGCGGCAGGATCGTGGACTTGGGCCAGCGGACTCGATAATTCTCGCTTCGATGCTTACTCTAATCAGGGGTTCCACTCGGCAACTCTGGGCATTAGCTTGCCTAATCTCCACAATGGCCCCATCAATTCCGGGGATGCCTGGCTCCACCTTGGGGACTCCCAGAAGGGACCATCCCACAGGGAAATCCAGGACGAGTTCCCCAGAGTTATACAGCGCCAGGAAACCTACGGACGGGTAGCAGTGCGCTTTACAAGCTCAAATACATTTACATGCTGCTGGATATTTGGATTTTTGCAAAACTGAAAGCACTCAGCAGGTGCAAAAGTTCAATCTTATCATTAGTAACCATTCCCTGTAGTGATCCTGAGGGGCCCCTCCAGAGTTCAGTTGCCTACTTGGAACTATTCTATGACCCTGCTCTGACCCTCACAGCAGGCTCATAGAATAGCTACAAGTAGGCCACAAAGGTCCTGGGAAACAAAATTGCACTGCAACAGAAAGCAAATTACAGATAAGGAAGCAGGTGCCAGACAGGAAGTTTAAATTCAGTGACACATTAATCAACCCCAAATTAATTCATGTCAGTTGAAGCGGGGCAGGTGTGCTTGCTTTCCCCCCCCATAATCTACAGCGATGAACCAGAAATTAATTCATGTCAGTTGAAGCAGGGCCGGTGTGCTTGCTGTTCCCCCCCATAATCTACAGTGATGAATCAGAGGGTGGCAGTGATGTACCAGAGGGTGGCATGGGTGAATCAGAGGGTGGCAGTGGTGAAACAGAGGGTGCTGTGAACATGTGATGATGAACCAGACGTAGAAACGACAAAGTCGCGACCGTTGCGAGCCGACAAGTAAGTTCGCAATTGCGAACTGGTACAAAACCCTCGCGAACTGGCAGAAACTCTTGCGAACACAAAAAAAAAGAAAATTTGCGAGAGTTTGCGGATTTTGCGGATTGCGAGTTCGCAAATACGCAAATTCGCGAACGCCAGACTGTGAATGTTTGTGGCTGCATGCTGCAGAGCCACGAACAGGGCATGATAAAGTGGCTACACTGCAAATATAATCAACAAACACATAAAACCTAAATCCACACTTAAGGGCTTATACTTGTGGAAGTAGCAGTAGAAAACAAACTGAATCGCTGTTGTGTGGGAATGGAATGTGGTCCACGGTCAATTAATGCGCACTTTAGAGGTGGAACCTACAGCCCTCAGAGAATGCTGGCCAGTTGTGAGGTAAGTGAGTGACAAAGTTGTGTGCACTAAACAATCCACAATATATGCACTTATCTGATTATTGTCCTTTAATAGCAAACACGGTGCAGCATATCAGAACAACAGATGCATTCGACAGTCCCTTACTGGGGACTGGAGGGAGCTGAAGTCAGACAGCCAAGTGCGCTCAAAGGATCGCTATCAAGTTTACAGCGAGTTACTGGATCTACTAAATAAAACATAGTGCCAACACTCCACAGTAGCCCTGCCTTTCCATTTGTAAAGGTGCACTAGTGCACAACAAAGTCTACCACACATACTCAAGTGCACACCAGTCACACTAGGCACTTGGGCCACACAGAGTTGCATGGTGTGATGGTGTGTCACAGAACAAGGGAAGGTGGGTGAATAACACGCGGCCCCAAATTGCGAAATACAATCGCAGGCCTGGTTGAACTTGTAGCTCATAAACTGGAGAGCATGGGCAAAACTGACAAACAACAAGCAGAACTATCCTTCAAAACTCGCAGGACCCCCAGATCCACTGGAGCGAATGCTGACACCGAACCAGAGATGGAGCAAGCTAGTGAAGCAAACGGAAAAATGTATACACTAACGATCCGAATCTTTGTGTCCTAAAAGTAGGGCCAGGGGAGGGAGGGCTGGACTAGGGTGGTAGCCAGAGGACAGAGTAGGGGGATTAGGGATATACCTTATAATACCTACATGTCTAGCCAGCTCTTGAATTACAATCGGTATGGCTGTTTGGATTCGTTCGACTGACTACAGCATAAGTAGGTCGACCCAAGGGAACTGATGGTCCTTCCAAAAATCCATAGGGTGACCATTGAACGCACTAAAGCAGATAGGACTCATGGAGCCAACCAGGTTGAGACCAACAATTTAAGGTTATTGATACGCTCACCCTCTGGCCCCACTGACTGTGGTAACCTGGCAGAAGGCCCAAATACCCTACACATTCTTCTGGCCACCCCGGAGAAATTAGGATTTGGGTCCCCAACTCGGGGAACTAAGATCAATGCTGATCCAGGCTCATTGTCAATACTGTCCTGGAATCTGGCAGGCCTGTGTAATAAAATGGCCTGCCCCGAGTGGGGTTCATTCATAGACAAGAACGACGTGTGTCTCTTCCAGGAAACCTGGGCTAGAGAGGACCAATTACGGAGTGGATTTGCCTCATTCTCCGTCCCGGCATAGTGGGGGGGGGGAGGGCCGCCCATCCGGGGGCCTAACTATTTGGGTGTGCTCCCACCTGGGATGCAAGGCTAGGACCATGAACACTCCTTCTGAGGATGTCCAATGCGTGGTCTTAGAGTGACCGAACGCCTCAAGGCTCACATTGGTCAATGTGTATTCCAGACCCGTGAATATAACAAGCGAGTCTAGAACCATTGAGGAGCTCTCCTTATTTCTGAGCACCATTCCTCAAGGTATCTCGCTTGTGGTAGGGGGTGACCTCAACTGCCATTTCGAGCCATTACTAGGCCTGATGGATGGCGCATCATTGGAAGAGGACGATCATTGGACAAAACCCCCAATAGTGGGTCCATCACCCAGGTCTTGGACGCCGTTAGCCGTCCAAATCATGGCTCTAACACTCAACCATTCAATTAGGGCCTGTAATGGGCGCGTACAATCTGATATCCCTCCAAAATGCACTTTCAACAAATATGGACAGGAGTCATGCCTGGATTACATATTTGTTGAAACATGCGCCTGGGCTAAGGTCATTGACTTTAGGGTCATTACAAGACATGAGAGCGACCATAATGCGCTGATCTTGGAATTCTCCTCTCCTGGCACTTCTAATGATAACCACAAGGCAAATGATGCTCCTGACTCGAGGGCGATTCTGTCTAGTAACAGACGCAGGGTCAGATGGGACAAACTGGTAGTATATCCCGAGGAAGTTGCTGCGCTCTACGCTCGGTTCGTCCCTGTATTTGAAGGTGTTGTTACTCTAACCTCGCAACATCCTCCTGCTGATACGCACCAAAAACTCTGGGCCCTCCATCGGGAGTTAATTAGTACCCTAGCAGAGGTGTTTAATCCCCCTTTGTCAAAACGGACGTCTAGGGGCAATAGAGCCACTAGGGAATATTGCTGCCTGTAAAAAGGCGAAGTCAGACCTATTATCGTCCATGAAGCAAAATGACAATAAGGTGCTAATAAAAGCCATGAGAACTGAATATAAGCGTTTATATAAGGTTGAATGGGACCATGATAATTGGGTCAACCTGGCGGCTGCCCTCAAAACCAGAGATGCCCGCAAATTTTGGTTTATTGTGAATACGGGGTCAGGCGATCCAATAACGGCAGTCAAAGCAAACATTGCCGCCAATGTGTGGGAGGATCACTTCCGTACCCTGTATGGCGGGGTTAATGACGATCAAGTAGGGGACCCTGGGGGGTTGTTGCTTAATCCTGTTGCCCAAATTGATGGGGATGACTTCACTGAGGAGGACGTCTGCGCTGCAATATCTAAACTTGCAGTCGGAAAAGCCCCGGGGTTGGACAAACTCCCGGGCGACCTCTTTAAGCAGGAACCCAAGGTTTGGGCCCCATATTTGATGGTTATATTCAATGCAGTCCTGAGGGGGATGGCGGTCCCTAGTACTTGGCTGGGAGCCGAGATTGTCCCTATCTTCAAGAAGGGCTCCCCTCTGCTCCCAGCCAACTACAGGCCATTCAGCCTCATCGATGTGCCGCAAAAGATCTTTGCGAGGCTGATCCTAGACCGCCTCCCAGGACTGGATAGAGGAGTATTCAATCCTGAGCCCATACCAGGCAGAGTTCAGGAAAAACATATCCACCACGGATCACATTTTTCGTTTGACCCTATTATTTTGGAAAACCGTGAGGATTGAGGGCGGTAGCCTTTACACCGTATTTGTGGACCTGCGTGCGGCCTTTGATTTGGTCCCCCGGGGGAAAATATGGTCTGTACTCCAAGAGCTAAGCATCCCACTCTACTACTTCTGAATATAATAATGTGGCTCCATAAGGAGAATTTTGCTCAGGTCCGATGTGGCAACAATGGCGTGTTGTCACCTAGATTCCCCGTTGACAGAGGGGTGAGACAGGGCTGTGTCTTGGCACCGACCCTGTTTTGCCTCTATGTTAACGGGGTAATCGCTCACCTGAACGCGGTACCGAGCAGTGATGCTCCCTAGCTCACCAGGAGCAGGGTGCCTGCGATCATGTTCGCAGATGATACGCTGCTATTGTCTAAATCCCCCATGGGGATCCAACGTGTCCTTGATGGTTTTGAGGCATTTTGTGTCAAACGGGGCCTAGAGATAAATGCCCTCAAAACTGAATTCATGATTTTTAATCCCCCAGCAACGACACGTTCAAACCCGAGCATAGGCACAACTAGGCTGGAAAGGGTTCAGATTTTTTAATACTTGGGGGTGACCATAAATGAAAGCATGACTTGGGCCCCACACCAAATCAAATCCCAACTAAAATTGGCCCAACTAGCGGGGGGCATTCTCAAGCTTTCAAACAAGTCTACTATCAAACCGATTGGCCCACCCCTAGAGATATATAAACTGCAGGCGAGGGGGGCAGTAACATACGGTGGCGAACTCTGGGGTTATTCGTGTAGATCTGAGATTGTTGTGACTGAAAACAAATTCCTTAGACAGCTCTTAGCTTTGCCCCCTAGCACGCCACTCTTGCCGCTCAGGCATGATTTGGGTCTCAGACCAATAGACGAGGACTTGGGTCTTAACCACTTGGATGCTAAGCATGATCTCGCACTTCAATGTAATTTCCATTGAAACCAATGGAAACTCCATGACGAGCTGGGCTCGTCATGAGCGTCGAAGGGGTTAAACCGTTAACATTTTGGCGGAGGCTCTGGACCATGCCAGAGCTCCTGAATTACAGGCAGGAGCTTCTGGAGATCCTAAGCCTCCCAAACGCGGGAAAAATCCCATGGTTCAGGTATGTGAAAAATGAATTTGGGAAGTTGGGAATACCTTCACTGTGGTCTGACAGCTTGCATTAGGGTGCCACGTAAGCATCTGACGAAACTAACTGTATTTACACAGAATACACAAATCGGCACCTTATCGGGAACATTCCTAATGACTAAAGATTTTTATCACTTTGAGCATGTTTTAGATGATATTTATACCATTTTAATGAGAAAATTATATTTACAATGGAGTTAAGGCACCTTGCCAATTAGAGCTCTTACGAGCAAATGGTGCCCGTCTTCCCCAAAAAACTGTCCCGGTTGTAACTGCGAGCAGGAAAAGGATTTGCATATATTGTTTTTCTGTCCAGCATACCGTAAACCAAGAAGGTATTGGATTATACCCCTTTGTAAAAACTTTGGTTTCACACACTGTATGCAAGCCTACAGAATCCTTAAAACAGATTTATCCGATGCGACTGTCTTTGCTGTAGCAACGTTTTTGGCAGCTATGTGGCACAAGCGAAGGTTTTTAACAAATATCAGCTAAATCTAAACTTATTTTGCATAAGCTTTTTATACCTGTTTGCCATAGATGATTAGACAGCTGGATTTTAACTGTAAGGCATGTTAAGGATTAATTAATGGATGTATTTTAACTGTAGGCATGATAAGTATCAGCTGGACTCTTTGTTATCTCCTTTTTGTATGCTTTTACTGCCCTCATTCATGTACACTGTATTATTCCTTTTATATGTAATATGTTGTGAAATCTTTTATGGCAAAAATGTGCCGAAATAAAGAAACAATGAATGAAAAAAAAGTAAGCAAGAGTTAGAATTTAATTTACATAATGTCTGTGCAAATTATGCAGTTTATGGACTACTTGGGCCACAATAAAACTTGTACATTACAATATGTCTGGGGTCAGATCATTTTTATGCTCTAATGTGAAATATAGATGATTTGGGGATTATTTATGAAGAGCTTGCACTGCCAATGTGAAAAAAATTGACGCATTTGCTGCACAACAATTGCTGCATATTTACAAGCTGACATATCCATGAGGATGTGCCACTTAGTCCGTGTGTCAAAAATAAACGGTGTTGTAATTTCATGAACCACATAAGTATTAAAATATGCAAGGTAGACGTTCCATCTTAAACTCCTGGGCAAAATTGATGCTTGGATATTTATGATTTTTTTTTTTCAATGATGCATCTGCTGCCGAAGTGGTGCGGTGTTGTGGTAATGTCAAAATTGCTGCACCTGTAAAACACACACGTTGTAAATGACTCATCTACTTTGCTATAGGAAGAGAAGATGGACAGGACAGGTCAACAACTAGAACTACAGCATGAAGGTAATTATTTTGCAGCTGGGAGTCACACTGAGATGACCACCACCATCCACCTCACCATAACCACCCCCCTCACCCCCACGAAGGCAACGCAGGAGAAGGGAGCGCATATTTCGCCAAGGACCAGCCTGATAGAACTCTGGGAGGAGGAGGTCATCACTCTTTTTTGGCAAAAGAAGCAGTCCATTGTAGACCAGCTACACCTGATTGCCCCAAGGATACAGCCAACGGCTAACAGGCCTATCAACATGCCTTCACATTCAAAGCTAATGGCACTACTACATAAGCTAGCTTCAGGCTCTTTCCAGGCAACTGCTACCAGAGTGCCAGGAATATCCCAGCCATCTTTCTTCTCATTCCTTCCCACTGTCCTGGATGCCCTCATCTAGCTGACACCCTGCTACCTTCTCCTTCCCAACACCCAGGAACTGCAGATGGAGATAAAGCGAGGTTTTTATGACATCTTGGGTTCCCACACGTGCTGGGTGCCATGGACTATACACATGTGCAAGTTGTACCTCCTGCAGTGACATCACATATTTATAGGAACTGGTTTTATGAACCCCAATGTACCCCAATATAGGCCTAGGTAGATACATAACATTTTACCTACATTTGCCCAACCTTGCTCCACATAACGGTTCTGGCACTGACCTTTTACTTAGTTATGTGCTGCATAAATGTTGATCCGTTTTCTCCAAAACTGCCCTAATTTATTAAGCATGAGGATTCCTAGTATCATATCTTAATCCCCTGCCCAGGGCTTACACAGCAGGATTACCATCTTCTGTGTAATATCTCTGTACAAAAGTCACAGCCAATGTCATTCTTGAATGTCAAGCCCACTATACATAATGGTAAGCCATTTCATATCTAAGTAGAATCCATGAGGGTATTTTGTGGGTATAAAAGAACCACATCTTCATTGGAGAACCAGAGGAAAAGCTTCCAGGCAAACACTAGACACTGAGGTCCCAGCCTGCAGTCTCTCCAGCGTGCAATTGTCTGACAACTCTAGCGGGGTGTCCAACTCAAGACCAAGACGGGGTACTTTGTTCTCTCCCAGCAGGTAATGGGGTTGGCTCCTTCCTAGGAGATTCTTGGCTTTACACCCGCATGCATGCTAGGTAAACGTAGGTACACTTAGATAGGATTGCATCATAGGATTACTGACATGTATTAATATGCCTGCATATATTTATGTTTTTGCGCCATGGTAGAATTCTACCTTTTATTTACTCTGTTGGTGCTTGTAATCCTTTATATCTGTTTCTGTCTAATGATTGTCGCAGCAAACATGTTTTATACTAGAATGACACTGGATCAATAAATGCTTATTGAAAACATCCCCACCATTTATTCTGTGTATCTCTCTGAGACTGAGTGAGCACGATTGACTGAGCGATAAGTACTGCACTGTTTCCATGAGCCCCGAAGGATCAAGTATTGGCATGTTCGATAGTTGCCCGAAACTATTCGCTCCTTGGTAAGGTTAGGCGGCTTATGGTGGCACTGTGGGCTAGCTGGTCCAGAGCTGACATATCTTTTGGGGGTGTCTGGAATCAGTCTGGACACCAATCCCTCAGTTTATGTTGACTAAATGCGCAGATACTATGTATTATTAGGAACTACACGACACCGAAAGCACATCCACTACATCAATGTACATGCCATTGTAGACCATCTGGCCTCTTCAACAACATGCTGGCCAAATATCCTGCAGTGCACATGATGCATATACATTCCGACACTGCTTCATTAATAACCACTTCAAGAATACCTAATATGGGAATGGCCTACCTGTAGGTAAGCTAAACAGTAATACCTAACAAAAGCCATAACAGGTAGGAATGGATCACATAATACCCATGATAGTGTTTGTTGAGGCAGATAGGCACTGAAGTAAGAGAGGTGTAGTTTATGCACACACCATGTATTATGGTACATACATTGACAGAGCTAGCCCTGGACAAACTTACTCAGTCTTAGTCAAGATTTTCCTTTACCAGCAGTCTCAAACTCTACTTCTGGGCACATCTCTTCAAATTGTCTAATTGTCCTTAATGTTGACTTCTGAAGCAGAAATCATTTAAGTTGCAGGCAGACAGTATAGGCTAGCATTGATTGAGGGTGGCAGGACAGGGAGGGGGAAGGCGGTAAATACAAAATGAAATTTCACTTTTCTCTTCTTGGCGTCCTCCTTGCAGCATCCTCCTTGTTGCATCTCTCCACCCCGTCCCTCTGGCCAGAACATGAAGCACCCAGGAAGCCCCCAGGCTCCCCTGAGCCAATTACAACACTGCAATGCAGAGTTGTGAGTGGTCTGAGAGCTGTGGTTCAGCGCTCAGCCAGGGAATGGGAGCATGGGCATGTCTGCCACCTAGATGGCCGGACAAACATTCATGCGCACTTAGGAAGTGAAAACTCAGCAGAGCAGCCCCGCCCGCAAAGCTGCTGGAGCATAAAAAATGAAATGATAAAAACTTTGAGTTATAATCATTTTACTTTTCCTTACTCTGCTGAAAAGCAGTGGGGATTCGCTTCTCAGCTTTAGGGCAGGAGCCACCTCTGCAGGTAGAGCATTACAATGAAAATTCTCAGTGATATTTGGTTCAACAGAAGACAACGCTGCTGCTAACTAAACTGCCTCTTGGCTCACACATGGTACACACACTTATTTGTTTATTAATTCATATAAAATTTAAAGGCCTTTTCTGAAATCTTTATACATTTCATATTCAATCACATCTTCCTAAATCGACCAAGCTGTGTGGTCCTGGGCTGGCGGTGGGTGAGCCAACAAATTAACAGGTAGAGAAGAGCCAAGGACCTGGCTTGTTTTAAGAACCTGTTCACGAGCCAGGCCATAAAAATGTTTGCCATGTAATGAGTTCCATAAACATCATGTAAATATATGATAAATGTCTTCAAATTTAAGAAAAAACTATATTTCACTTATACTTAAACACTGGGAGCTTGTTGTTAGCTCTGTGTGATTCCCTCTTATGCAGGAGTCAGACTGCGAGCAGCAGAATCCACTGAAGCATCTGCAGGAACACTGCGAAGGCCTCAATGTGCATGCACTAAATAGCAGAGCAGTGCACATGCTCACTTTTGTAAATGCAGGATGCACCATTTAGCCCTGGTTGCCTTCCACCAGCACTGGTTAATGGAGAAGGTATTCCCATGTTACTGTGCGGCTTCTGGAGACAAGACAGTCACAGAAATCACTGCGTTCAGCCTGACAGGTGGGGGCAGATGACAGCGGTTAGTAAAAAAATACTTAATTTTACTTAGGTCTGCGTGCTGAAACTGGTAAAATGAATTATTTAAGTTTTGTTTGTTTAGTTTTGATCTAACAAATGCACAGGTAAATTTAAAATAACTTCTTGGGGTCGCTAATGCACAGTTCTTCCTTATTAGAACTAGAAATAGGTAGAGTTATCCTGCTGAGACTGATGAAACTGCCCAGATTCTCAAAAACAAGATGTTTCTTCCCAGAGCGTGATATTGAGAGCGGAGGAACTTGAGTAACTATTATACATGGTACTACGACAGAGGTGGTTGAATCATTAATTTAATAGGGAGAGCTGAGCTATGAATTTGTTTTGGCTGTAAGATCCCAGGCAGAAGGTGAGCCATTTGGCATGAAAATCATGAAACAAATATTATGCAACGTATGATAAGGTCTATTCAAAATTTGAAAAAGTATATTTATTCAAGACGTGTTTCACCTTTGTCCAACAAATTATATCACTGCAATAAGAGGAATTTTTAAAGGTGATAGTTTTTAAATATGAACTTAGAAACTAAGAACTTTGAAACATTCAACCCAACTCCACTAACAATACCATTAGTGAACTAAGAGGCAAGTCATTTGTCATATGCACCCTATGTGTGGGTTATATTCTTATTTTGCACAGTGCCACATAATAGTCCATTAAGTCAAGCACAAGAGAGATTTTTGAACAGCACATATCCGCATGTATTTCCAGGGTTCTCAGATGCCATAATGAAAAAAGTAGGAGGCACAATAAATTAAAATATTTTCCAAAGATTACACAATTTGGTTAAGTGATCAAATCTTGATTCCTGGTTTTGTGGTTTCACATTTTCACATTGTGTAGTTAAGATACTAGCTTGGTATCCCTTTCTTTCCCCTGTTTGGCATCAAAGTTTAAGTCTTTGTCTTTCATTGTTGGTGCATGACGTTAGAGCGTGGATGGCAGGCAACAGTCACATGAAAGTTCAGCTCATTATGTGCTGCTGCCAGATTGATACCTGTTTTGTATGCGAAGACATCGCATTGCAACTGGCCATCCTGTACCTGTGCTGTGCGTGAGGAGATCTTAAATTGATGCGACATGCTAAACATTGTGTGTTTGTTTTCACCAGCCTTGTGATTTCACAAACAAAATACATAAAGGTATATAGAGAAAATAGGCTTTGTGTAATCCCACTTCAGTTATTCGTCAGACAGAGTGTCATTCAGATATTGGTTAAGCCTATCAGAACCGCATAGATATAATTGGGCAGTGGATCAGCCCTCTTCAGCCATTGGCTTTGTTGCCAATATTTGGCTCTGCCTAGTAGACAAACGCTGGTCTTTAGGATGTCAGGTAGTCTGAGTAACCGTATTTTGCCTTTTTGCTTTTAATTACTTTGCATCCACAGGATCGGACCTCAGGAGATATTTCCTTTATTTTATCTCTTATCACTTTGCCTGTAACTTTAGAGTATCTGTAATTGAGCAATGAGAGTACAAGTAGCTCTACTACTATTGCTACTAAACCACAACTTTCCTTTGCAAAGTGCCAGGCATCTCTGCTGCAAGCTTCGAAACCATGTCACCATCTTGATATGGTATTGGGCATACTGTATCATTTTTACTGTTCGAAGTAAGTAGAATAGTGCAAAGCTTTACTTTTCATGTTTTTCTTGAAACACTTGGCCTCCATATTTAGGGGCTCATTAGGATTGCGGTTTTTCCGCATCCTCTGGGCCGGCGGAATCCACCGCCGGCCCGGAGGATGCGGAAAAACCGCAGCGGACCGACCAAAGACCCACCGCCACATTAGGATGGCTGGTGGGTCCTGGTTTCTGTCCGCAGCTTTTCTGCCGCGGTTGGCTTACAACCGCGGCGGAAAAGCTGTAATATGGTGACGGTGTCTCTCAGACACCGTCCACCATATTAGGATGCACAGAAAGAAATGCTTTTACACGGCGGATATTCCGCCGTGTAAAAGCATACGGTGCTTCACTGCGGGGGCCCGTTGCGGGCCCCCTGGGTGAAGGGGGTGTGGGGGATGCACATGGGGGGTACCTATGGTACCCCCCTGCATATGTATGCAGCAAGCGGCAGGCACTGCGCGGTGCCTGCTGCTTGCTGCATACATATGCAATGTATGCTTTGTTAACATTGCGGCGGGTGCAGCTTGAAGCTGCACCCGCCGCAATGTTAAATATCCAGGATGTGACCGCCAGGGTGGCGGTCACATCCTAATTTGCACGGAGGGACCGCCGCAGCCCATGCGGACGGTCCCTCCTACTCTAGGGTGGCGGACGGACGCAAGTCCGTCCGCCATCCTAATGAGCCCCTTAGTTGGCATGTGTTTTCTTTTGTTTTTTTAGCATACACTAAAAAAACACTGCCTTGTTTTTTATGAGGCAGGTGGGGCATTACTTTCTGCCAAGACTCCTCCCCGCATAAGTCCACAAAAATATAATCTTCACTGCTTGTCCAAGTGCAGCTGATGAGACATTAGCCTCAGTAAACATTCAGACATCATTGTAGCTTACCTCAAAGCTTTGAATCGCACTAGTGGACCGATGCACCAAGTAGTTGACTATGCCTCCTATGCAGGGCTACTGGTATTATGCGATTGTGCGGTCGCTGCATATTTGGCAGAATTATAGATTTGCTGCATTTGCCACATAATCAATCAACTGCTCCATAATATGCAGATAATAACAACAAATGTTGTTTCTGGCTCAAATGGATCAAATGTTACTCAAAATGAAGCAACATGTATTGCCGCATAATGGAAGGCCCTTTGTACAGGTTGACTGGACAACCGTTCTGTTGCCTATTGCAATATTTAGGTGTTAAACTAGTACTAATGAGGTGCAACTAATGGGCAGACTGTGTTTCCTACCGCACAATTTACTCAACCCTGCCACATAATCAGGCCCTCTCCTGTCGCATAATTCCAGTGCAATAAAGAACAATAGATGGACAGAATGCAGAACATTCACCCCAGTAGAGAGATCTGGGCCTAAATCCATGTTTTTGTTCCCCATGCCATTCAAGTTTGAACCCAGCCATATGCAAATCAATCTTGGCCCTGCGCCTAATGGGAACAGTCCAGCCCAAACTGCCAGGCCAGGTGCACCCTAGACTGAAAACAAGCATTCTAGGACCAGTTTCGGGGTTTTTATCCCTCATCAGCCAGGATAGCTTGACTCCAGTGGCATGGAGATCACGGGACCCATGTCTGGGCATACCCATCCCACTCGGGGTGACAAATGCAAAAAGAACAGTTGATGGACAGAATGCAGAACAATGTCATACATCAGCCAGAATGCCTGTGTGCGTGCAGCGTGGTTGGTGTGCCTATGTGACAGGAGCAGCGTGATCATGGGACCCCTGCATGTTATATTTGTGTGTCCATGGACTTTAAAAGGGCCAGTTCTATTGTATTTTGTAAGGCTTTTCAGGGTTATGGCTTTGGCTTCCAGAAATGTAGTACAGGGAGTGCAAATACAACAGTGTGTGTAAATTTGATATGGCAAATGCAGACTACGTCGAAAGAGGCTGAAAAGCGTCAGCACAGCTGACAGGCTGACATGTCATCCTAATGATGGAGCCCATTTACTTTGATTGCACTAGGGCCCAGGGCACAAATTGGGGTACACGTCGGTGGACGTTGTTCAACAAGTATTTTGGCAGGATGGGGGCCATCCACAATGCCAAGAATCTGAGCCTCCATCAAATATTCTGAATGATCCTGGTGTCATTTTCCACCTCTGTGACACATTCAGCAGTGCCTGCATGCTGTCTGCTCTCTGTTCTGAACAGAAATATGCAGGTGGCGAAGGGGCTTTTCTGTTTTAGGTTCTAGCTGAGCCAAAGACAAAGGCATGATATAAAGTGCCAGTAGCATTTCTTTTCTTCAAAAAGCAACCCAGCTGGACATCATCCAAAGCCGATCACCTAAAACGCCCAAACAACAGAGGCGAAAAAAGGCACAATGCTGGTTATGCTTTACAGGTACTAAGGAGAAAATATGATTTTGAAGCAAGCTTTCGTTAAATCCTATATAAAAGAGACATTAATGCACGGGAATGTCAGCTGTATTAGTCTGTACACGAATCTAAATGAATAACTGTTTAAAAAACACACATTTTAATATGTAATACCTTTAATAGCACTGCTCCTCTCACTGTATGGTGTCATAGCGCTTTACACACATTATACATTGAAAATAAATGTGTACATCAATGTACAGGGTGTCTTGTATGAGACAACGAGGGCAGTGCCATTTGAATTATGTGGCGTGCAGACCAAATTATGCTACAGGGTTGCTTACATTTTTCTGACAATGAAAGGCAAATTACAAAGCGCAATGCAGCACACATCTAGGCAAAGGTTTCGCCTCACTAGTACCACTTTAACATCCAAATGTATTTGTCTAGCTCAGAGTATGGATATATCAGGTATTTAAGAATTGGGATTCATGAATAACATGTATTTTGATTAATTATACATTTTGTGGCAGAATGTAAATATATCAATTGTTTGTGTAATGCTCTATTGGCATGATATAAAACGATTACATACATACAATACAAAATACAGTACAATACACTTTGACATCCAAATACAGAAATGTCAAGTCAAGTCAAGTCAAGTCATAACATTTATATAGCGCGCTACATACCCAGAGGGTTTCAAGGCGCTTAGGAGGGGAGGAGGATTATTTGAAATGTGACCTATTAACCTTTACAAATGGCCTTCCACCTGAGGGCCAATACTGACCTTTTAATAACTTTTATCTGTTTGAGCTAGAAACACATTTTTGTGCTGTTGAAATATGCAGATTGTGCGGCAGATGGTGATTTATGAGGCCAATGCGACAAATCCATAACTACGGGGAAATGCTGCAGCTGCGAAATTGCATAATTCCAATGGCCCTGAATGAGGGTTACAAGGTGTAGTAGTTACACATCCTCCGTCAGAGCTCACTGTATCAGATTATGCAGTTTATAAACTGCAAGTAAAAGTAAAAAGCAGTTACTAAGGTATCAATATACAGAAAATATAATGTGTGACCTGCATGTTAGCTGATGTGCTTTGCAGGAGTTACGTTAACCCTCTATGCTACTTTGAGTCAGATATGTGACTAGGAAAAGCACAGATCTCTCCAGCACATGCATTAACCATAACAGTTATTTTACCATTATTATTCCTGAGATTTACTGGGCACACAAACATTTCTGCGGAAAAAGCCTTAACCCTGTAAAATATTTTAAAATGCAGCCTTGCAACAAGTTAAGCCATAACAGATATGTTGCCGTGCTTCTACTTGTTGCCAATTACTTTGAGGTAGATAAAAAAATTATTACATTTATACATTGACTGTCAGACTGCATTCCTTGACTCAGATCCACTTGACCTCACCCCCTTTTAGTTGCCACATATTGACCCCCACTTTATGAGTTCCCAGAGTAAAGTGTAATGATACTGTAATGATCATGCTGCACAAGGCAGTCACAAGGCTGGAATACTGCTTCAGGCCCGCATCCCTTCCGTCCTATGATTTTGTCCAGTTTGCCCAGTGTCAAAAGCAATCAGAAAGAAAAATGTCCACTCTGTGATTCTCCCAGAATGCAGCATGCCAGGAAGCTGAAAGATCATCATGCATTGCTTACAGAGATGGTCTAGCCAACAAATTAACAGAGAGAGTTGAGCCAGAGCAGAGGGAAACCTCTGGTTTGGCTCTGAGTCTCCGAGCCCTGGAAATGTTTGTCATGTAAATCATGCAACAAACATCATGATAGAATACCGTAAGTTCTTCAAAATTCAAAGAAGTGTATTTTATAGCATCGGGAAGCGTTTCCCCTTAGTATTTCAGATTATATCACTGCATTGAGGAGGATTTATTAAAAGTGATGTTTTTTAAGCATTGACTTAAATGGCACAGATTCATATATTAAATGGATGCTTTATTCTTCAACCACTGCAGCGCCTTGGACGGAGCATCTTTAAACTTTCCTAACACCCTCCTACCTCTCGCGGAACCCGCTTCGCGGGTCCCGCTTCGTGTGGGGTGTGTGCCGGAGCATCAGGAACTCGGACTGTGTCCCATCACAGGCAAGTGACAGGCGGGGCTGCGAGCGAGTGCAGGCGCTCTGCAGGGACTACCGTTCCCAGGAGCGCTTGCCAGACCCAATCCTCCACACCTGGGCCGCTCTCCCTGTCTGCCCCTCCCCTCCCCCAGTGCTTAAGACTCGTGTGCCTGGGGCTTCACTTGGGACGCTTTATTCTTCAACCACTGCAGCGCCTTGGACGGAGCATCTTTAAACTTTCCTAACACCCTCCTACCTCTCGCGGAACCCGCTCCGCGGGTCCCGCTTCGTGTGGGGTGTGTGCCGGAGCATCAGGAACTCGGACTGTGTCCCATCACAGGCAAGTGACAGGCGGGGCTGCGAGCGAGTGCAGGCGCTCTGCAGGGACTACCGTTCCCAGGAGCGCTTGCCAGACCCAATCCTCCACACCTGGGCCGCTCTCCCTGTCTGCCCCTCCCCTCCCCCAGTGCTTAAGACTCGTGTGCCTGGGGCTTCACTTGGGACGCTTTATTCTTCAACCACTGCAGCGCCTTGGACGGAGCATCTTTAAACTTTCCTAACACCCTCCTACCTCTCGCGGAACCCACTCCGCGGGTCCCGCTTCGTGTGGGGTGTGTGCCGGAGCATCAGGAACTCGGACTGTGTCCCATCACAGGCAAGTGACAGGCGGGGCTGCGAGCGAGTGCAGGCGCTCTGCAGGGACTACCGTTCCCAGGAGCGCTTGCCAGACCCAATCCTCCACACCTGGGCCGCTCTCCCTGTCTGCCCCTCCCCTCCCCCAGTGCTTAAGACTCGTGTGCCTGGGGCTTCACTTGGGACGCTTTATTCTTCAACCACTGCAGCGCCTTGGACGGAGCATCTTTAAACTTTCCTAACACCCTCCTACCTCTCGCGGAACCCGCTCCGCGGGTCCCGCTTCGTGTGGGGTGTGTGCCGGAGCATCAGGAACTCGGACTGTGTCCCATCACAGGCAAGTGACAGGCGGGGCTGCGAGCGAGTGCAGGCGCTCTGCAGGGACTACCGTTCCCAGGAGCGCTTGCCAGACCCAATCCTCCACACCTGGGCCGCTCTCCCTATCTGCCCCTCCCCTTTTCTATACTGACTTATAAATAGACACAGTCATTACCGCTGCGCGGAAGCGCGCGGAAGCGCCGGGAGAAGCCCGGGACAAGGGCGGGCCGTCTGTGGCCGTCAGGGGCCGGCAGAGGCTGGGCTGGGCCACCCCTCTGATAAGGACATTTTAGGGTCTGGTTTTCCTCGACCAAATTGATAAAGTTATTTATTAGGTCATTGGTTTGTTAATATTGTACATTATTAAGTGTTCTTAACCGGATACTGTGAAGTTTAATATTTATTGGGTATTATTTTTACTGTGAATATTAATTGTTATTTATTGGGTGCCCTTTTAATCATTTTAGTAATGTCTAGCTCCAGTCCCAAGCATCTTCCTGATCGTGTAAATATTTCTATTCTCGGCCCTTTGGATAAATTCTTTGCCAAGGCAACTAAAGAAGTTGACCGAGAGCTAGCCTTAGCAGAAAGGAGGGCGGAACGCCGCCTTTCAATTGAATTTTTAAAGAAACAAGCTCCGGTCCCGAGTAATCTAAAACCCCTTGTTAGTACTGGAGAACAAAGGGAGTTGGATGCGGAGCTATTTAATACTGATAGCATACCGTTAATTTTCCAAGAAACTCCAATTTTACCAGGGGCTTTGGATGATGGTGCGGATGGCATTATTGATCTATCCTCAGTAACATCCGATAATCTCATTGATTTAAATACACCCCTCCCCCAGGAGTTAGATCCCCATACTATTAGTAATATTTTACCTCCGCCATTAAAAATACAAACTGAGGTTGTGACATTGCGTGCTTCTCAGTCAAATATAAAAATAAATGCAGCAAGTAATAACCAAATTTCCAAAACTGTGATATCCTCACCAGCTAGGAAAAGAAGGAGGAAGGGAGGGAAAGGTAATAAAGGGTTTTTAAACCCATGGTTGCCCCAGCATGCTACAGTAACAAAAGAAACTGTATTACAACAGGTTGGGGATAAAGCTACAGATGAGGTACTCCCTCAACAAGGGGATGTAGATATTAGAAATAAAACTACATCTAGAGAAGAAATGCTGGAGGCTATTGAAAGCCTCCTAAAGGCGTTTGTTCTTCCCCTAGTTGAACGTCTTAAGAGGCTAGATGAAAAACTGGATCGCCTCCTACCAGTTGCTACCATTCCACTGAAGATAACTGAGAATATAGACAAAACTCTAAACCAAGCTGGGAAACCTGAAAATATTCAAACAAGTCATACTCACTCCCCTAAAAAATGTGTACCTGACAATTCTAATAAAGAACGCACTGCTCCAGTGGGTCCATCTATTGGAACAGTCCCAAATATAATTAATAAAACCAAACTGTCTTTGGCCATGACAAAGACGGCCCCAAATAGGACTCCTGCTGCCCAAACTAAATCCCCTAGTAGAAGTAAGCCTAGCCATAAAAATATTGTAAATTTACCACCTGACTCTTTTAATTTTGTCATTATCCTAACGGGTGTTACTCCGGTTTCTGAGGGAGTAATTGAATCAAACATTAGTTTAAAAAACAAAGTGATTCACTGGTTAAGTTTAAATAGGCCATTACCGCCACATTTGAACGGCGACATAGTCTCAGTCAGAAGATGCCACTGGGTGGGTATACGCCCTAAGGACATAGAGGGTGACCTGGTTATAGTTAACTTTCGGGATCATAGGGTAGTATCCTATATAAGTGATTGGTTTGTGAATGTTGGAAATGGGGGGGTGTCAACCCGGAATTTAACATATTTTTATCCACAAAATATGTTACCCCCTTTGAAAGAAGTCCGATCCCGCTCTGGGTGGGATATGCCCTCCCAATTGAAATATGTAAGGAAACAGCTGATCCCTAATAAAAATATTAACTATTTTCCACAGAGAAGTTATCGAGAGGCATACCCTGGGCCAAATGATTATCTCCCTACAAACCCGAGAGAATTTTGGAATGTTCCTCTTTCTAATATGTTCCAACCATTGACCCCTATGAGTCTTAATGACTGACTGTACCCTATTTCATCACCTTTAATATCTGTATGTGATGTTCAGTCCACTTCTTCTCCCCTGGATCATGTCAAATGTAATTTGCGGGTGGTAGGGGGTAGTGTGGAGGTTATAAGTACATCTACTGGGACAGAGAAAGATTCATGCAATGATCAAAGAATAGATGGAGGAAATGAAGATCATCAAAATGAGTTTGTGGGGGGTGAACAAGCACATACTATAACTGTAATAGAACAGGATAGGGCTGAGAGCCCGGTGGAGTCTAGAGACTTTTGTTTAATATCTTGGAATATAGCCGGTTTCTCCCGCAGACAGGATGATCCTGTGTGGTTGAATTATGTTGATTCTTTTGACATAGTCTGCCTACAGGAGACATGGTGTACTATGGACCAGACCTTGGATGGGTTCCAAACGTTTAATGTTCCTGCAATACCATCACAATCAGGGAGAGCCAAGGGTGGGTTATTGACAGCAATCTCTGTAAGGCATAAATCAATCTGTGTGAATAAAGTGCTGGAATCGCCTTGGTATCAGATAATGATGATTAAAGATCACTTCCCGTTAGACGTGCTCCTAATCAACTGGTACTATAATATTTTTGACCCCAACGACACCACAGTTATTGATACCCTACAAAAGGAAATAGCAAAACTGAGAAATAGTGTATCTCCTCTAGCAATTATATGGTTAGGTGACTATAACTGTGAGTTGTGTAAGTTCAGTGGATCTAGAGTATGTGGCTTGTTGGACTTAGAAGACCAACCGATGGCCCACTTTAAACACTCTAAACAAGGAGAGTCTCTTAACAGTATTATTCTGAATAATGATTTGTGTGTTTTGGAAATGTCTAATTTCTCGGGTTCTGCTAATATTCCCACCTTTCAAGGTACAGGCGGTAGAATGACTATAATCGATTTTGTCATGGTCTCCAGGGAGTTCTCCCATTTTGTAAAAGATTTTAAAATTGAGGTGAACCCTGTTAGTGACCATAATCCCCTAATTTTGAGTTTTAATGTGGCGTCTGTGGATAAAAAGCGCCAAGAACAGCCAATGGAATATAACCAAAATAAGGGGGTTACCGTAAGGTGGGATAAGGTAAATGTAAAGCAGTTAGAGATAGACATTTTTAAGGATAACATAGATTGTATAGAAGCTTGCCTGGCACCTATAGTTGATCCAATCCATACAATAAAAAGTTTTGAGACCCTCTTGAGAAATGTTGCCTTACGTCTTGTTAAGACAAGGGTTAATAACCACCATCAAGGCCCTAAATGGTTTGATGCCGAGTGCTCATCCGCCCAAACATATTTAACAAAGGCTCTTCATCAAGTCCCACGTGATAGGGATTTGGTTAGATTGGCAAGGAAGAAATATATGAATGCCATCCAAAAAAGGAAAAAAGACTTAAGGACAATGGCTTGGGATGACTTAGATAAAGCTGTGGCTCTAAAAGATAATAGGCTCTTCTGGGAAATAATTAATAGACCCTTTTTAAAACCAGGGGAAGATAATACAATCAGGACACATATTCCTGAAAATTCCTGGGTGGAGCACTATAATAAAATATTTAATCCCAAAGATATAGCCCAAATTGCTTCCCTGAGGGATGATGAATATGATGGCTCCAACACTGAATCAGTGAAAGTACTTAGTGATTCATTAACAATTAAAGAATTGGAGTCAGCTCTCATGAAGGGAGCGGCGTTAAAAGCTCCTGGGCCGGATGCTATCCCTTTAGATCTGTTTAAACATAATCCTAAGGTCTGGTGCCCATTGCTTCTGAATGTCTTTAAGGCGGTAGTGTTGGGGCGTGTACCGTCTTCATGGACTGAGGCGGTTGTGGTGCCTATTTTTAAAAAGGGAGATAAGTCGAACCCAGGATGCTATAGGCCAATATCTCTAATAGATGCCTCCTGTAAATTAATGGGTAGAGTGATATTGGCACGCTTGGAAACTTGGGCAGAATCATCAGGGATTATTGTAGAGTCACAGTATGGGTTTAGAAGAGGGAAGGGCACTACTGAGCAGTGCCTGAATTTGGCATTAATTATGGGCAAGTACATGGGTGCCAAGAGAAGTTCTATTTGTTTGGCATTCATGGACTTGTCTAGTGCTTTCGACACTGTATGTAGGGGGAAATTGTGGTCCATGATGGAGGTTATGGGTTTTGAGGAGCCTTTAGTAACTTTGCTCCGTAGGTTACATGCTGCTACAACAGTTAGGATCAGATATGGTCCTGGAGGTGAAAAAACCAGACATATCTATTCTACTGAAGGAGTTCGTCAGGGTTGTATATTAGCTCCCTTTTTATTTTTGGTTTACACAAACGGTTTAGAAAGTTTTTTGATTGAAACTGGTGCTGACTTTCCAAAGATTAATGGCAAAAAGATCCCAATGTTGTCATATGCTGATGATACTGTGCTAATGACCCTTACTCCCAATAGCATGCAGACCTGCCTGAATGCTTTTGATTCATTTATGGGAAATTTAGATCTGGGGGTCAATTTTAGCAAATCATTCACCATGATGTGTGGTCAAAAGAAGAATGCGAAAATCCGCAACTTCAAGGTGAGGGAGTTTGGCATAGACAAAGTTGATAATTTTAATTATCTGGGTAATCTTTTTAATAAAAAACTGAACTGGGAACCGTTGTTGTTAAACCGGGTTCAGAAGGTTTTACAGCTAAATGAGGCCCTTTTCCGTTTTGCTAGTAAATTGGGACAACGACGTATTGCCGAAATGATATCCCTGTACCAGGCTAAATGTGTTTCTGTTATAACATATGGCGCTGGTGTTTGGGGGTCACAGAATTGCAACAAAATACAGATTGTGGAGAACAAATTTTTAAAACGCCTATTATGCGTTCCTTCGGGTACATCAAATTCTTTTTGTCATAGTGAGCTAGGAATTGAGTTTGTTTGTGATACTATTCACATTGCACCCCTGGTACTATGGTCTAAAGTTTGGCAATCTGATGATCTGAAATTGACGAAAGAAATCCTCACAGATTGTCTTAAACTTGAGCACTTTGATGAAATCCCTTGGCTTCGATATGTGAGAGATACCTTTGATAAAATTGGGTTAGATATTATGTTTAAAAACCGTGATATCTTGAAAAAGGACTCTAAAACTATCATTAAAAGAGCATATAGCCAAAAATTGGGATCCTTGGGTGGCAATGAACAGGTACTACGTGTTCAGGGAAAATTAATGCGACCTTTCTATCTAACATATATTTTGAAAATGCAAGGACGCTTTTATCTAACTAAGTTTCGCCTTGGAACCTTACACTACCTTTTTGCTTTTCCAGAGCAGGGGGGCTGGAAGGTGACCCTACCCTGTTGTCCCTGTAACAACAAAGTGTCACAAAACACTTTACATTTAATTTTATTTTGTACCCTTTACAAAGACCCAAGAAATTCCTTTATTAAACCACTATTAATATCCCTTGGAACGCCTTATTACAAAGAAGGCTATGAATATTTGTTATCATTATCCACGGAAAAGATCTGTAACGCTGTATTAAGCTTTATTAGAGCGGCACTTGCCATCAGAAACCGTTATTGATTTGTATTGTGTAAAATCAGAATTGTGTACAATGTATTATGATGCCTTTTTTTTTTTCTTTTATTGAATGTATTATGATTTAATGTTGTTTTATTTTAACTTGTATACTTTTATGATTTCCTTTGAGAAATCGAAATAAAGTTATTTTGAACGAACGAACAAATGGAGTTGCATTGTCGTCTGGTAAACCAAACACAAGTGGTTTTTGAACAGTCACATCCTGAACTCTCCTATCGGAAGTTGCTCTCATAATTGATAAAAGTAAAGGGGGCTCAGTGAAATGAAATGCCTGCCTAGGATCACGTAATTGGTGAGCATTGCAGCCACGATTGACCTTTGATTTTCTTGTTGCATATTGTGCAATTCTCCCCCTAGATGGGTAACTGTTTCTCAGTTAAGACTTTGTCTTCAATTCGCAGTCCATAAGGTTAGGGAATAGTGGCAAGCAGTAGCCACAAGCATGCTCTGCTCGTGTTGGGCTCAAGCGACCAAGAAGAACTCAAGTGAGCCAGATCCAGCCACCTGACTGGAGCCTGGAAAGTGGCTCTCCCTCTTCTAGTTGTACATCATTTTAGAAGGTTAGCAGCCAGAACGTTGTTCTTTTTCGTAGCTACGCCCCTGCACCTGCTTTAGCCTGCCTACATCTTGCCTTCCATTGGAGCTGGAGCACACACTGCATATGGAGAGAAAAAGAAGGAAAGTAACCAGGTGGAGATTTCTGATGGAGAGGAGTCAGTGTATCCAGGTCTTCATTCCAGCTCTTGGTAAGTATTACTACCGCAGCCAGAATTAACCCCATCCCTCCGCAAAAGATATAATGCATCTTATCTTTGGAGAAAATATTTTCCCCTGGATGTGATGTCTGCTTGGCATGCAGCCCGATTTCAAGGAAAGGTTCCTACTCCAAAGGCTGGACCCAAATATACTATTACAATCACTCCATCCTTGCTTTCAAACCATGGCTTCTTTAGAAATGGGTGAGCTAACAAGTAAACAGGGAGAGCCCAAGCATGAACTGAGCCATAAAACTAGGAAGTATACCATGCAATGAAATATACAAAGTTGCATCACAATACAAAAAGATGTATTTTGATCAAAAATAGAAACATTTCATGATAGTAATTCAGATTTTATCAGTGCATTGACAGGCATTTACCAACATTGATAGCTTGAATTTAGTGTGAACCTAGAAACATTCATGCCCACCCCTACTCTGAAAACAATGCTGTAAATGGCCTAAGAGTCAATATCAAGTGTAACATAGATCTTTGGGCCCCATTGTTGACAAATGTGTATAACAGTCTGAACAGGTCGCTGATCCCCTGCTCCTGCGCTTCCTCAGTCATTGTCCCAATTTTTATAATGGGCAATAGGGCAGAGCCTAAATACTATGGTCCGATCTCCCTGTTAGACATACCAGCCAAAATCTTAGGCACAGTTTTGTGTAATAGAGTAGTAGATTGGGTCAGTGAAAATAACATGTTAAATAAATGCCAATATGGATTTCGAAGAGGCATACGGACAATTGATCAACGCCTCAAATTAAACCTGATTACCGGGAAATGAAACAGTGGCTGAGCAGTCTGTACTATATTTAGCCTTTATGGATTTGACAATGGCCTTTGACTCTGTTATTCGGGCTAAGTTGTTGCAATCCCTTATTAATCTGCAAATGGATCAATCCCTAGTTCACCTGTTGTCCTTGCATACGAACACTAAGGCTTGAGTCAGGTCTGGGAACAAAGGAGAAATCACTGATACATTTAGTATTGGTTGGAGGTTTGCTAGGGGTGTGTTTTAGCACCGCTCCTTTTTATTTTGTACATCAATGATCTTACTAGGGAGCTTAATAAATGCACTCCAGATGGGCCTATGGTAAATGGTGCCCCCATCTAGCCATATTGTATGCAAATGATGCAGTGTTATTTGCTCGCACACCTAATGCCTTGCGTCATTGAATTGCATTCCTTTGATAATTTTTTGTCCCAGCTGGAACGATTAACTCATTTTTCAAAGTCTTTTATAATGACTTACGGCCCAAATGCACCTGCATCCCTTAACTATTACAGTGGGAGAGGAAGTGCTCTTGGCACTAGCTCCTTCTCTTATCTTGGGGTCACCCAAGGGATATAGGGTCCTCACACCCCTCATGCAAATATATTCGGCACAATGTGTTCCTATAGCAACCTGTGGGACAGGCTAATGGGGTCTGGATGACTCAACTACCCTCCAAAGGTAGATAATCAATTCTGTCAGAGAGTATTGTCAGCCCCTAAGTGAACCTCTAGCTTTATTAGCCACATTAAACTAGGATTAGACTTTTGGAGCGATTTTATTTGTAGCAGGCTAATTCTCTTGTGGCTATCTAGCTGGAGCTCGGAAGAATAAAAATGTATAAGAGAGATGGTTTTAGACTGTTTGTCATGTAATAAGGGTGTTTTGAGCCTCTGGATAGCGTACATCAAAACATCTCTAGAAGCTATTGAATTGGCAGATATTTTTTACATACAACACCGCTGGCAGCCCTTGTCAGAAAGCAAGTGCAAGTCTTGTTGCTTGAGCAAGCCAAAGAAGAGAGGTTGAGGGCTGAAAGACAAAAATCTAGTTTTAAGCATTATTTATCTCTTGGTTTTTATTTCATTTATTTTTTTGACATTTCCGTCTGTATTTATCTATATTTATTTTTTGTCAACTTTATCTGTATTTATCCATATTTATTATGGGTTTTGTAAAAAAATAAGTTTGAAACTGGTATATTTCCACATGTATTTAACCAATAAATATGCCATCATGCTTGAATGCCTGCCAGGTTTCAGTGATATGAACACTCGCAGAAGATAAATGAATGCACTTATATGAAAATATGCACATTTCAGTATCTGCCCTGTCACTCAGTCAGTCATTAAAACTTTATTTAGTTTGTTACAACCATAAAAGTATACACTATACATTTATAAAACGTTATAAAAACACATACTATGGAACTATTGTAAAACTGCAACTCAATCAATTCCCGTAAGATAACCCTGACACCTTTGTTATTAAACAGTATCCTCCTAGGTTGTTAAAATCACATGACTTAACATGAATAAACACAATACATACATTAAAATGCAATCTCATTATTTGGGTCTCGCTGGCAATGCATCCGCAAGGATGCATTTGTCCAGCTGGAGACCAATAGCGATCAGTCTGGGGGGAAGGACGGACCAGAGGGTGCACGAGCTTTTCTTGCTGGACTCGTGTGCGCGAACGTCGCCTCCGTCCACGCGTGCGCACACAGCCAGCCACCACACGCGCGCTGCTTACTTTCACTTTACATCCCCCAACCAGTCATCGGATCTTTTTACACACGCATGCATACATACACACACGCGCACACACAGGCACAAACACACACACAGACACATTCGCGCACACACACACACGCGCGCGCGCACATTCCCCCCCCTCCCTCACACCCCACTCACCGAGTTCTTTTCGTGTGTCCCTCTCTCCTTCGGCAGGCAGCGGCAGGCAGCGGGTCATCCTCAGCAGCAGGCGGGGCTCTCCACGAGCACGGGAGCCCCGCTAGCTGACACGCAAATCTTCCGGCAATCTTCCGTCTGACGGGCACAGGAGCGCTTCAGCACAGGAGCGCGGGGTAGGCTCCCGTCTGCTTCCTGTCTTTTTTGCGGCCCCGCCCCCGTCCCAACACAGGTTGCCTGGCTTCCTGTACAAGCCGGGCTGGGGCGGTGAGTTTTTATTGTACTTGTTAGTACATTTTACTGTCGCAAAAAATCAAAAATTGGAAACCGCCTGTCCCTTTTCCTTAACTGCAAATGTCGTTTAGAGTTTATGTTATTAAAGTTAAATCTGGAGCAACACAACAGTCCATTACATTTGAGCAATATAAGAATATTTCTGGTTCTTGTGCCCCGGGTGGTTAGGAAACTTCTCTCCAGGAGAATGGGAGTTTATGGGAGCAGGTCACAGCTAAACTGGCAGTGCATCATGAATTTAAGCAAAAACCACCCAGTCAAATGTTTCCGAGAAACCGGGGTCAGCGGCAGACATTTTTTAGTCGTGTATTAGGAGACGTCAGTCTGACAAGACATAACCAGACAAGGAACTGTCGCCTACAGGAATCCAGCAGAGGCGAGCGCGGAAACAGAGACGTTCACCCACAACATTCAACAGCAATCGGTCACTTATCCTTCAGCAGGATATGAAAAATGACTTACAAAATATATAATTGACGTACCGAAAGGGGAAAAAAGCTTTTAGAGCCTGCTTTTCAGAACTGCAGTGAAAATGTATCATTCCATATTCAACAACCATCTGTGCATTTCTCCATTTGGCACAAGCTGGTTCTGATTGAAACTAGAAGCAGTGCAGCTTCTAGTACATTCCTTCAAACCCTTTCTCATAAAGTTCGCTTCAGTCAGAAGGTTCCGCAGCGCGCGATGCGATGTCAAACCTGCTTCGGGAAGCCCTTCACACGGCCTTTGAGACAAAGCCTGCCGGCTCAGGCTGCCAAGGGCTGGCGTTTTTAAATGTCCCCTTGAAGAGCAGGCGGGGGTTGCAGGTCCGAAGATGGCAGTGACTGGCAGTTCTGATTCCAAATACAACAGTCACTTTGTGCGCCTTGCAGAAAAGGGTATGTGGAGCTCGCACTCGGCCCCTGTAGGGCTTGGCTTCCCCCATGTGGGATATCACTTATCTTCTGTGATGCTGGCACTCTTGATCTGGGGCACATGCACTAATGATCTGTGGGGCTCGCCTTGAGCCTCTGCCAGACTGGCACTCAGGATTCACCAGACTTGCACTCAACTACTGTTGGAACCAGCGGCTGTACTGGGGAGTAAGTGTAGGTGTGAATGGCTGCATTGGTGAGTGAACAGATGTGTGAGTGCTTGTGTGAATGGATATGTAAGTATTTTTTTGGGTGTGTGAGTGTTTGTATGGGTGAGTGAGCGGATGTGTGAGTGCTTGTATGGAGGTGTGTATGTTAATGTAAGTGGTTCTTGGGGTGTGTGAGGGCAAATCGTCAAATACAGGTTAGCTTTTTTACTGAGTTATTTATTCTTATAAAACGGGTCCTCTTTTCCCAGATCCCTCACTTCTTTAGCTTTTTCCAATACCATGACGTCGCTCAGATTCCAGTCTGACCATCATTTTTATCCATGTTCTGTTCCCTTCTCTTCTTCTTTTACAATTCCTAATCTTTCCTGCCTTCCCTCTCTCACTAACTCCTCTGGTCCTAGGATTTTCCTCTCCCATCCCTAACGCCCCATTAGGGCACCCCCTGCAGTCATTCCCACAATCTTTAACCGCATGCGCGCTAGCGGATTTTCCCGCTGCGCGATGCGATTTTGGAAATCACGCGTTACGTGACAAAGCTAGCTCGTCATGCGCGTAGCGTAGGTAACGCCCATGACGAGCTGGCTTTGTCATGCGCGTCGAAGGGGTTATTCACGCCCCTACCTCACAATCTGTCTTCATGTATCTTTTCTCTCTACCTCACCAATCACAACATTCATGGTCATCTCTTTACCTCGCTTCTCCGTTTCCCTTTCATTCTCCTATCTATCTATCTATCTATCTATTGCCCTCACTCTATCTATAGCCCGCCCTCCCTCTATCTATCGCCCTCCCTCCCCCTATCGCCCTCCTTCTATCTATCGCCCTCACTCTATCGCCCTCACTCTATCTATCTAACGCCCTCACTCTATCGCCCTCCCTCCCTCTATCTATCGCCCTCCCTCTATCTATCTATCGCCCTCCCTCTATCTATCGCACTCAGTCTATCGCATCACCACAGCATCACTCAGCACCACCACAGCATCAATCTGTGCAACCATTCAACAACAACTGGTTCAAATATGCTCTCTCAATGTTTCAAGCTTTATTACAAATGTCACAAAAATATGTTAATATTTCACTTCTGTTCTTGTATTTTCATCACAATAAAATACACTGAACATAATCTTCACAAAAGTCATTTACAAAAGTTTAAGCTATTGCTTTTATAAATTACAATAACTTTCATTTAAGTATTAATTATTAAAAAAAAATAAGTCATTGTTATTTGTAATATCAATACATCTAAGTCACGTAAATACAACACATATTGCATTACAAATGCTATAGGTGTCACAGTTGCGAAAGTTAAAACTATTGGCATTGTAAATGACAAAGCTATTAATTTAGCTATTTTCAAAAGAAAACACATAAATAAAAACTTTGTCATTTACAATACCAATAGCTCAAACTTTCCTAATGCGAGACCTATTGCTTTGCAAATGCTTGTTTTATATAGGTTGGGTTACATACACCTATAACTCTGTACTCTGGAGAAACCCCTTAACTCTACTCATGTATTTCCCCAAAGCACATGCTATATCCAGATTTGTAATTCCCACCAGAAGGTCTGCAGCTTGCTTCCTATTCATAGTCCTGTAGTTTTTTTAATATTGGGCCTAAAATCTCCTTACATATATCAAGGACCATCCTACAGTCTAATAAAATATGAATAATATCACAGGGGGTACCTAACGTACAAGTACAGTTGCCATTACTATTTATCATGAGATTTTTAACCCTGCTATTTACATAACAGGGATTTATTCCCATTCTCAATTTTAATACCTCTCTTCCTAAATGCTGGTTCGGCAACCTGCCCAAGTAAGGGTAGGAATGGTCTTCTAAAATCCATACTTGGATCATATGGGGCACCGATATTTTTTGCCGGAGATACTCTTGATCGCTTATACGGGACACGTCCGCTCCCAATGACCGTAGTTCTTTTTTGCCTATATTGACGTGTCCTAGCTGTGTATCTAGTTCTATTCCTAGCTTCCCATATGCTTCTTTTAATGAGGCTCTTGTTTCTTTTGCCCAAGATAACTCGCTAGAGGCAATTTCCTCCCTACATCACTGTGATATTTTTCTGGGGGGCTCCCCTGTCTCCAGACACTGCCAAAACCGTATTAGTGCCATCCTAGTTGTAATTGCCCAGGAGGTGACTCCCAGCTCCAGTCTTGCTGCTTGTACCATTGCTGATTTGGCAAGGAGGATCATACCCTCCTCTTTATCCCAACCTTTTTTCCCACTTAGGAGGAGAACCTCTGATCCATATAGAAATTGCTCAGGGACCATTGCTAGGTAGGCCTTTATAACCGGCCCATCTGACATGTCTCCGTAGAAGCTATTAAATCTTTTTAAGCCCTTTATAGAAGTTGTTGCCCTAATTTTTAATGCTTCCAGATGGGTGGTCCAATACAAGTTTCTCGTGAACCATATTCCCAAGTATCTATATTCTGTTACCCTCTCAAGTAATTCCGTGCCTAGATGCCAAGGGAACCGGGTCTTGCTTTTACCGAAACATAGCATTTTGGTCTTTTCCATATTTAGTACCAGTTTTTTATTTAAGCAGTATTCATGGAACATAGTTAGTTTCCTCTGCAGGCCTATCTCCGTCTGGTCCATGATCACCAGATCGTCTGCATAAAGCAGACATGAGATGTGGTTACCTCCTAGCTTTGGACTTGCCCCTCTAACCTCTCTTAGATTCCGAGGTAGGTCCACTATAAACAGAGAGAAGAGCAACGGGGCTAATACGCACCCCTGCCTCAGGCCATTTCCAATCTGGATCCTCACAGATAATCCACTCTCCTCATCCGGGATTACCTGGGCCCAGTTGTCTGTATGTAAGGCCTGGATAAGGGCTAACAGGTCTGCGTGTATCTTGTAGCCTACCAAGGTAGACCATAGCTGCTCCCTGCCTACGAGCTCGAATGCCGCGCGGAAGTCAACAAAACAACAAAACAGGTTACCTCTTTGCTCTATAGACTTCGCGCTACCGCCCAGAGGGCAAAACAATGATCCACCATTGAATGCCCTTCTTTAAATCCCCCCTGTTCAGGAGGTACTATACAGATATCTTCAGCCCAATTGTCATGGGTTCCTATGCAATCGCAAGTTAATTTCCTTTTACTTGCATGCTTTCATATATTGTGACAAGAATTGTTTATTGTGTATGATGCGCTTTCAGCTAGGAATGCTTGTTTGATTGATTCCTTTCTTACAGCTAGCAATGTTGGTTAGCAAGGTACCCTTCACGTGCTGAATTATTTGCAAGAACCTTCTCGCTCTCACGTTTGGAACTGTTGACAGCATACACGTGAGTAAGCGAGCATACGCCCAGACGCAGGCTATAAAAACCCTGCTTTCAATCACGGAAACGCTTCGCTTCATGATTTGCATCACCACGAGCGTTCCTGAGCTGCCGTCTGGACCTTCCCGCTTCAGTGCCTTCCCGCTTGGATTCCAGCTTCGGTCCCACCCTGATTCCCTACCTTCTCATCTGTTACCGTCCTTCAGTCATCCCACATACCCAGTTAACTCCTTACCTGCATCTCTCGGTGAATCCTCCTTCATTCCTCGTCTTCCGGAAGGCTCCAATGGTCATAGAGCTCCGCTCTTCAGTTCCGGTTGAGTTTTCAGTCGACGATCCGGCTTCCTGTAAAACAAGTAAGAGATATCCGGTTACCAGGCAACCAAGGACATCAGAAAACCATTGGTAAAGACAACCATATTTGTTATAGAAGAACTAATAACTGGAAAAACCTTTGGCATGTTTAAAAAGGACATTTTGGAACTTGACACTTTGAAACTTATCAATCCAGAAACTAAGTATTGATTTGTAATAGTCAAAGCCAACAAACCGAATTAAGAAGACTTAAGTTTTTGAGTAGAGGTTGTTTATGACTTGAGTATAGTAAAGTTAATTTTGATGTATGTACATTAGTATCTTTAAAGTCGCAAGGGCTTCTAAAGATCGGAGGTTTTGTTTGTGGTTTCTTTTCTTATTTCTTTATTTACAGAACCCCATTTTAAGGAGAACTACACACACTTGCCAGGTAGGCTAAGTTGCAGTGTGAATTAATACTCACTAACCTTTTAACCAACCTAATTGAGTAATGCGTTTTGAACTGTAATCTTGTGCATAGTCGTGATAACTGACTTTCATGTCCTATGTATTATGTTTTAAGGCATTAATCCAGAAAACAAACAAAGCCTGACATAATAGGAGTGTCAGAAAGGGCTTCATTGATGTTGGTATGTATTTGAGTATAATGACATCATTTAAAGTGAACAGTAGAGTGCGTTAATCTAGACATTTGAAAGGTTATTGTTCTTTGTAAAGGTACAAGAAATCAGAAGTCCAGAACACTCAAAGAGAAACAGAAGCTGCCATATCAAGAAGATATCCAGTGTTTTTGTCTTGTTTCTCAATCCACTTCCCCTTTCCCTTATGGTTTAATCAGTCGTGCAAGTGCTTTCCTCCTTGCTGACTGGTTAGTTCACAGAGGAGTTGGGAGCGTGCATCGCCAGGAAGGAAACGTCAGGAACCTCGTGTGTGAAAGCTTGACAGAAAGCGAAGCCACACTTCCTTGTTTCCTTCTTGGTTGTGCAACTGGGGTTTCCTCCATTCATTATGGATGTACAACAATTAGCACAGATTGTTCAGAAGTTAAACGAGGAAATGGAGGAGTTACGTTTAGAGAACCAGTCCCTTAGACAGGAGTTAGACCAAACAAGATCAGGGTTTACTACGTGGCGAGAAACCACAGAACAAAAAAGGCCTGTTTTAATGCCATCTAAGTTTGGAGTAGGAGCTTATGCATCCCAGACCGCACCATGTAATACCTCTGATCAACCAGTGCAGGTTACGGTGATGACACCTAATCCCATTCCTTTAACCAACCCAGAGAGATTCTCCGGTGATAGTAATCGATTCAACACATTCATGAGTCAATGCCAGTTACACTTTTTGTGTAAACAATAGATTTTCACAACTGACACCTCTAAAGTGGCTTTTATTATTTCCTATTTAGGTGGGGTAGTAGCTAACTGGGCAAAGCCACTGGTAGATAGAAATGACCCCCTATTAAATAATTTAAACAATTTTAAGGCAGCCATGTCTAATCGTTTTGCCAAACATGTCTTTCTTCAAGCATCAGACAATGAGCTTTTAAATCTTCGACAAGGCTCTAAGGATCTAATTACGTATGTAACTAACTTTAACAGATTACTCGCTGAAACCCAGTGGTCAGAGGAGAAAAGGGTATCATTGTTTTATCGAGGCCTTACAGATGACTTAAAGGATTCATTAGCGCATATTGTAAACCTACCTGAAGATTTTGCAGAATTCCAGGATCTAGTGGTCAAATTAGACCATAGGTTAGGAGAAAGGAAAGGCGAAAAGTCAAAAGGAGATATTAAAAATCTACACTTCAAAATCGAGCATAAGAATAGTGATGATAAGACCGCTCAGGTTGAACCTATGCAAATTGGACGGGTAAAAGGACCCCTATCTCAGGAAGAAAGAGATCGAAGGCGAAAAGGACATGTGTGCCTGTATTGTGGCAAATCTGGCCACTTCGCTAGGGACTGTCCTATTAAACCTGTCAAAAAGAAGGTCTCGGTGATAGTGTCAGAGCCCCTACAGAGTTCGGAAAACTAAATTCCTCAAGGAATGAGGAGATCAGTTCCTCTGGAGAAAAAAGTCAAAAGATCTAACGATATGCACCTAGTGTACACAATCATATACCTAGACATTTTACTGTAAGGATTATCTTGATCTTATCAAATCAACAAAGACACACTATACCAGTACTCATAGATTCAGGGGCCACAGGCAACTTTTTTGATCTGGAATTAGCTCGGAAATTAAAATTGACTCGAGTACCTAAAAATGAACCAGAGCCTTCTGTGCTGTCGATGGTTCAGCACTCTCTTCAGGTTTGATATGATTTTATACCACACCTTTACTACTAGTCACAGATAACGGTCATACTGAATGTACGACATTCGATCTCATTGATACACCGACCTTTGGGGTTATTTTAGGAATTCCATGGCTTGAAGTATATAACCCAAAAATCGATTGGGTTAAACGTTCAGTCACTTTAGATTCATCTTTCTGCAAACTTCACTGCTATCAAGAGACTAAGGATCCAGTCATGCCTCTTTTTTGTGCAGTATCACATTCAGATCATCCTGGCATTCCCAGAGCTTACCAGGATTTTGTTGATGTGTTTGATCCAGTCAAGGCAACAAAATTACCACCTCATCGTATCTACGACTGTAGAATTGATCTGATTCCAGGAGCTGTATTGCCCTGCAGTCGTATATACGCTTTAACGGAACCTGAAAATCAGTACTTACGATCCTATTTGGATGAATTGTTAGACATTGGTTTCATCTGTCATTCTACATCTCCAGCTTCGTCTCCTCTCTTCTTCGTAGCAAAGAAGTCAGGAGATTTGAGGGCTTGCATTGACTACTGCATGGTAAATAAGGCAACTATTAAAAATCGGTATCCGTTGCCTTTGATTCCAGTGTTATTGAATCAAATCAAAGGATCAACTATCTACACCAAATTGGACCTACGCGGAGCTTATCGCCTAATCCGTATAAAGGAAGGAGACAAGTGGAAAACAGCATTCCGCACAAAATTCGGCCTTTTTGAATATACAGTGATGCCGTTCGGTCTCTGTAATGCTCCAGCAGCATTTCAATACTTCATTAATGAAGTCTTTCATGACCTGTTAGACATCTGTGTCATTGTATATATCGATGATATTTTGATCTATTCAAAGAGTCCTGAGGAACATGTGGAACATGTTAGATCGGTGCTCCAAAAACGTAGGGATAACTCTCTATTCGTAAAATTGGAAAAATGTGTTTTTCAACTCCTCAAAAGTGGAATTCCTAGGTTATTGGTTATCCCCTGAAGGAATTACAATGGACCCCAAAAAGGTTGAAGCAATTTTAAATTGGCCTGCTCCAACCTCCATAAAGTAAATACAACGAATTTTAGGATTCGCAAATTTCTATAGACGTTTCATTTCTTAAATTTTCGGAAATAGTCATGCCAATCACACAACTTCTATGAAAAGGAAAGACATTTCACTGGAGCAGTGAAGCAGAAACAGCTTTTCAAACTTTGAAGAAAGCCTTCACTTCAGCACCTATTTTAATACACCCTGACCAGATAGACCATTCTTTGTGGAAGCTGACGCTTCACAAAATGCTATTAGTGGTGTTTTGATGCAAAAAGAGGTCAATACAGGACATTTACATCCAATAGCTTCTTTTCTCGAAAGCTTTTACCAGCAGAACACAACTACACTATAGCTGAGCGCGAGTTATTGGCAATTAAAGCGGTGTTTCAAGAATGGAGACATCATCTTCTGGGGCCTAAACATACTATTACCATCTTTTCTGACCATAAAAACCTGCAATTTTATTCAACAGTAAAGGCATTTACCCCAAGACAGATGCGCTGGCTGCAATTTTTTAGTGAGTTCGATTTTGTAATTACCTATCGGCCAGGTGTGAAGCAATTGTTGGCTGACACACTCTCACGCTTGGTTTGTGACAAAGATAAAGATCAAAAAATGGAATTACCGAGTATCATTCCTGCAGAAAAAGTCTGTGCTGAAATATCTACGGATACTTTCTTAACAGTATTGAAGAAACAAACTGAGACCTTAAATCAGCAACAATGGCTCTTGTTGAAAAACACGTCAATTCATGATGGTTTCTTCTTTCATAAGAATAAACTATATGTCCCAGACCAAGATTTGAGAGTACAGATCATGAAATGGAACCATGATTTAGCGACAGCTGCACATACTGGAGTTAATAAAACTCTTGACTTATGTCAAAGGCATTTTTGGTGGAAAAAAATGAGTGAAGACGTGCATGAGTATGTTCGGTCTTGTCTAACCCTGGGCGAAGAACTACGCTCCGTTCGCGGAGCTTGCGGAGTTTCGGCAGCTCCGCGTTCCGCGGAGACCGCGTAGCTGTCGATTACTCCGCGATCCGGTGCGTAGCGTAGTTCTCGCGCGCTGAATAACATTATCGCGTGCGCGGCAATGGCTTACCTTCGTTCTGCGTTCGTTTTTTCCTGGTCGCTTGTGCCACCATGTTTGGAAACACTCTCGCACAGTCCCGTGCGACTGTGCGAACGCGATAACGTCATTTGGATGCGCGATAGCGTCATAAGGATGCGCGAGGATGCTTTTTGGTAAGATCGAGTTGCCGAACACGCAGCAACTGCATTCTTGCACAGAATAACTCGCGAGCATGTTAAAACCATAATAAATTACCATTTTGGTTAGGAAAAAAAAGCAAAAAACCTTAAAGTTGTAGGTCGGCGGGGGATACTCCCCCGAACTGGTCCTGGACAAATGGTAGCAAACACTCCTATCTGGACTATACCATTTGCAACGCTGATCTGCTTCACTGTTTGTCCGACTTTCGTATTCACCCACGTCCTGAAAGTGACCACAGGCCTCAGGTCATATCTCTTAACATAAACCCAGTGAAGCACAAACCCGCACCTCCGACGTGTCGGGGAACATATACGGAAAATCTTAAGCGCCTCAAGTGGAGCGAAGACATCAGCCCGTCCATCTTACAGGTATGCATGGAACGTATAAAAAACGGAAACGAACATGATGCCTCCCCCATTGTAACATGGACGACACTGTGCACCCACCTGACTAAATGTTTTCCAGTAGAACAGCAGGCCCAAAGGACAAACCAGCGCTACAAATTCAAACTCTCATTACAGTCAAAGGTACTTAAGAAAGCCAGGAATAACGCCTTGCGGTCACTTGCAAAACACCCTGGGAACAGTGAATGTTTAAATCTTTATAATGCTGCCCAAAAGTCATTCAGGCTGGCGATCATCAAAGACAAACAAATACACGAAAATCAATTTTGGTGCAAATTAGTGTGGGAGAGTAAGAGCAAAAACCCAAAAAAATTCTGGGCCTTAGTTAACCGCACCAACCCGAGTACCTCAAGCTTTGGATCAGCAAACATACAAGAGTCTGAATGGGCATCATACCTCACAGAACATTTCAGGTCCTCAGAACATCTAGGTCCCACAGGAGGTGGCCCGCCAAGAGAGACTGATACTGAGGCCAGCATTAAGTGGAGTGCACCCACTGAGCTGCCAAGTCCTCTTAATATGGGCTTTCAGGTGTCCCAAGACAGAGTAGCGTTGACTATGACTAAAGCAAGATCAGACGGAGCACCAGGCCCAAATGGCCTACCACAGAACCTCTTTAAATCTGATATTCCTTTTTGGTCAGGAACCCTAACAAACCTATTCAATTATGCCCTGAGAACGGCAACTATCCCAGAATCATGGCGGGGTGCAATAATACACCCAATTTATAAATCAGGAACCCGCGCAGCCCCCAACAACTACAGACTCATTGCTCTTTTGGACATTGAGGCTAAGCACTATGCAGGCCTCCTTCTGGAGGACCTAAAGCTATGGGCAAAGGAACACAACCGGATTCCGATGAATCAAACGGGGTTTGTCGCCAATTCAGGGACTATGACAAATCTTCTAGCAGTGTCAACCATTGTCGATAAAGCTCTTTTAACATCTAGGACAGTGCTATGCTGCTTTGTCGATTTTAAAGCAGCATTTGACAGGGTTCCCAGGGCGGCCTTATGGGAAAAACTTAGGAATTGGGGGATTCCTGACAAACTATTGGAGGCAATTATCCAACTTCACTCTCGCACCTGGGTCCGAGTGAAGCTAGGGTCCGGCACGCATCTCTCGCGCAAAATTATGACAACGAGAGGTGTCAAGCAGGGATGCGTGCTGGCCCCCCTGCTCTTTAATCTGTTCATAGCAGACTTGTCGTCGACCCTGGATGAAACCAATAGTCATCCCCCAAAGGTGGGAGGCACGGCACTTAGCAATCTGTTATACGCCGATGATCTTGTTCTTTTCAGTTTTACCAGGGTCGGGCTGCAAAGGCTTCTTGACTCACTGCTTCGTTATACATTGGCGAACCAATTAGAAGTCAATTTAAAGAAAACCCAAGTAGTTCCCTTTGGGAAGAAACGATATGTTGGTGGTGGGTGGTCCTTTAACAACATAAGCCTCGTGATAGGTCAATCGTATAAATATCTTGGCGTCCACCTGGATTCAAGGGGCAACCTTATAAAACAGCGCCATGAGATAGCAATTAAAGCCACGACTCTTGCAGTATCTCTAACTAAGCTTTCGAAAAATCTCTCAGGTCCAACTTTTTCGCCACTCTTGGAAGTCCTGAGAGCGAAAATCGGCCCCACCCTATCATACGGGATAGAGACATTCAAGGGCAAACTGAATACGGCCCTAAACCAACATACCACCAAAATCTATAAAAAGGTCCTCCAGTTGCCAACCTCTGCATCCGCCGCACAGATAAGATTGGAGATGGGGCTACCAAACTATGAGGTTTCCCACATTGGTGTATACCTTAACCTGTGTCACAGGCTGAGACAGGCTGACCCAGACTCACTAGAATCCTTAGTCTGGCTAGAAATCTCCCAGAAAAACCCAGGAGGAACGTTTGGTCGCCTCTTCAAGGACTATATCCAACAAATGTCAGCAGGAGACCTATGGGCTCTTAACCCTAGTCAGACAGCGTTTAAAACTGCTATCAAAAAATGTGTAAGAATGAGATCACTCATTACAGACAAAGGACTCTTTTCAAAACGGAGCCATTCTTGGGCCCTTGTAAACTCCTATAGTCGGCTAGTTCCTGCCGCTTATCTCTCCTGCACATACCCACTGTTTCTAAAACGTAGCCTTATAGCCATTAGAATGGGTGACTGGCGGTTCCTGCAAGACTTACCCCCCTGGAGACGCACGGCGGAAGATCTAACATGCAGAGGGTGCGGTATAACAGCCGAAACATTGTTACACGTGGTTTGCCTCTGCCCAGCCTTCAACTCCCAACGCAGGTGCAAACTAAAAGCAGAATGGAACAGGCTGGGCGCTCGAACCTGCAGGCAAGCCATTATTGTGGCCTTGAACCCTGAAAACACTGACTTAAATATAAGACTAACAAGGTTCATTCGGCAAGCATATTGCAATTTTAAGTTAAAGAAGTCCTGTTAAATCCTCCCTCTTATTTTCTTTCTCTTTTACCACTTAACGATCGTTATGATACACGCCAAATTTCTAGAGGGATGAATTGAAAAGAATACGAGCAGTACCCCTAGGAAATTTGGGTTGTCTTTTAAATGTATGATATACAAGTCAGTGAGAGTAAAGAAAAAGGAGTGAAGTTCCTTGTATACCAGGTTTTAACTTTGGTATTATATTATTATATATTTTTATTTTATTTTTTCTTGGTTTTTATCTTTCTTTTATTATTCTCACTACGGCTGACTTACCGACTGTTTTGCTGTTTTCATTTTTAACAAGTTGCACATGAAGTTAACAATGTAACCCTCTTTTAAAGATATCTATGTTATATCTAAATAAAGAATTTTCTACTTCTACTTCCTTAAAGTTGTACCTTTGGCTTTATTTTTAGGGGGGAAGGAGCCCTCTTTTTGTTTCTACTCTTGTTTTGAAGAGTAAGGAGGAAGGGCTCTTGAGTTTACAACTTCCTGTTCCTGTCCACCAGGCTCCTCCCAGTGCTTTGTCCATGTGGTGCTCACTTTCCTTTGGATTTTGAGCTGGAAGGATCACTTTCTGTCTGTGTTGGCTGCATTACTGATTTACCTTGGATTTAATGAGGACTTTTTGAATTGGAATTCTCTTTTTCAAGTAAGTTTGTGTAATGTATGAGTGATGTAGACTTGTGCTTGTTTGATTTGATTTTTTTTTTAACTACAGTATTCAATCCTGGAATTAAATTATTGATGGAGGCCTGTACTTTCATGAGGTCCCAAATTGTATTTTTTTTTTAACTTGCATCCAGGCTTCATATAGAGGTACCCATGGGTCCAATCATGTTTCTGTAGTCTGTGTTTAAATGTTTATTCCAGTTTGTAAACAAACATCATGGATGGCATTGGATTATGTTCATTATGCACTAGCAATGTCTGTGGAATTTCTGTTTGTGGAATTTAAAATGTTTCTAAATTTTAAGGCAATATCTGACCCTAGTACCCCATGTAGTTAGTGTGTAGGCATGCTTGAGTTCATTGTATTAACTTTCTGTGGTTGGCCTGGCCATGTGTTGGCGGCCATTTTATGTTTCCAGCCACTTTGCTCTTGCCATAGGCCTCCAACCTTGTGGCCTACTCTGGCAGTAGGCCATAGGTACTACTCATAGGGTCATGAAAGTTAATCAACTGTTTTTGTGGTGTACCCTTAATGTGAAAATCATGGATGGCTTTGATTGATATAGAAAATCTTATTTTTATGTGTGGGGTATTTCATGTTTTGGGTGTGTTTAAACTTTAAATACTCTGTCAATTTCTGCCATTAGGTAACCCTAGGAATACAGCTTGGGTAGTTTTGGTAACTTCGCACAGTGTGAGAACGTGAACTTACATTTTTTGTCTTGTTCGCGCACTCAATGTACTTGCTCGGGAACGCGAACACGACTTTTTATTCCATTCGCGCTGCCGAACATGCCGATTTAGCATTCTCGCGGACAATATGTCCCGAGTTGCATAAAAGTTTCTCGAAAATGTTGCAGGTGTTTCTTGTGCACCCAAAAAGTCCTCATTTATGTTATGTTGTCATTTGGTTGTAGTTTTCTCTTTTTGGAGCATGGACCACTTCCATTTTCTGTCCTCTATGTAATTTTTTTTTTTTTTTTTGGGTGGGGTGACCAATTTGGGCGGTGGTGTGGTGTGTCCATTTTGTGAAGCAAAGCATTGTCCCTTTGCCATAGGCATTATTGTCTGTCTTCTCTTTCTTGTCATGTTGTTGTTGGTGGCCAGGCCATGTGGTGGCGGCCATTTTGTGTATGCTTCCTTTGTGATTCATTTTGCCATGTTGTTGTTGGTGGCCAGGCCATGTGGTGGAGGCCATTTTGTAAAGTTGTCCATGTTGTTGTTGGTGGCCAGGCCCTATGGTGGTGGTCATTTTGTGTATGCTTCCTTTGTGATTTATTTTGCCATGTTGTTGTTGGTGGCCAGGCCATGTGGTGGAGGCCATTTTGTGTATGTTTCCTTTGTGATTCATTTTGCCATGTTGTTGTTGGTGGCCAGGCCATGTGGTGGAGGCCATTTTGTGTATACATCCTTTGTGATTTTGCCATGTTGTTGTTGGTGGCCAGGCCCTATGGTGGTGGTCATTTTGTGTATGCTTCCTTTGTGATTTATTTTGCCATGTTGTTGTTGGTGGCCAGGCCATGTGGTGGCGGCCATTTTGTGTATGCTTCCTTTGTGATTCATTTTGCCATGTTGTTGTTGGTGGCCAGGCCATGTGGTGGAGGCCATTTTGTAAAGTTGTCCATGTTGTTGTTGGTGGCCAGGCCCTATGGTGGTGGTCATTTTGTGTATGCTTCCTTTGTGATTTATTTTGCCATGTTGTTGTTGGTGGCCAGGCCATGTGGTGGAGGCCATTTTGTGTATGTTTCCTTTGTGATTCATTTTGCCATGTTGTTGTTGGTGGCCAGGCCATGTGGTGGAGGCCATTTTGTGTATACATCCTTTGTGATTTTGCCATGTTGTTGTTGGTGGCCAGGCCCTATGGTGGTGGTCATTTTGTGTATGCTTCCTTTGTGATTTATTTTGCCATGTTGTTGTTGGTGGCCAGGCCATGTGGTGGAGGCCATTTTTTGTATGCTTCCTTTGTGATTCATTTTGCCATGTTGTTGTTGGTGGCCAGGCCATGTGGTGGAGGCCATTTTGTGTATACATCCTTTGTGATTTTGCCATGTTGTTGGTGGCCAGGCCCTATGTTGGCGGCCATTTTGTGTGTCCTTCCTTTGTGCTTTTGCCATAGGCATCCAAGGTTTTTGACTATTGTATTGTGGCAGTAGGGCAGAGTTACTACTCATAGCCATAGGTGCATTAAAGTTAATCAACTCTTGACGCGACATTACATTTTTTGTCTTGTTCGCGCGCTCAATGTACTTGCTCGGGAACGCGAAAACGACGTTTTCTTCTTTTCGCGCTGCCGAACCCGCCGATTTTGCATTCTCGCGGACAATATGTCCCGAGTTGCATAAAAGTTTCTCGAAAATGTTGCAGGTCTTTCTTGTGCACCCAAAAAAACAGAATTTGTCATTTGGTTGTAGTTTTTGGAGCCTGGAACAATTACTGTGTCTGTCTTCTTGTTTGTGGGTGGGCTGACCACGTGGGCAGCGTTGCGGCTACTTTGTGAAACAAAACAAAGCATTGTCCCTTTCCCAGAGGCATTTATTGTCTGTCTTCTTTTTTCTTTTACTTTTCATGTTGCTGGTGGTGGCTAGGCCATGTGGTGGCGGCCATTTTGAAGGTACTTCCTTTGTGCATTTATCATTGGACTCCCAGCTTTCTGTCTGATCTCACAGTAGGCCAGAGTCCCAGAGGTACTAGTTAGCGGGGGTGCTGCCTTTATGTAGCTGTTTTAGTTCGGTGTATGCAATTAACATCATTAGGGCATGTGTGTGTATGGCATTGCATTCAACAATGTGTTGTCTGGGCAGGGGTTTGTTTGTATGTGTTTTTGCGGTGTTAGGTTTACAACCTCTGTCTTAGCCATGGGCTATTTATTCCTTGCACATTAACCTGTCATGTGCAGCAGGCATCCTCCTTTTTCTGTCCATATTGGTATCTATAGGCCTGCTTGACTTTATTGGTTCTTTCTGGACTTCATGTGGCCTTTGAGCTGTGGTGCTGCTGGACTGGTATTATTAGTCTTCTGTTTTGTCTTTTATACATTGGCCTGTGTGTCTTTCAATTGTTCATGTTGCCTTACTGCTTGTTTGACTGATGTTGTTCTGCCTTCTTTACTTGTAGGTGCACAAAAAAGACTGAGGAGGTGCTGGTTGTTTTTTCATCCATCGCTCGTTCTACTGCCAGACGGACGTCCTTCAGTTGTACGCCACGTGTGGTGTGTGACTCATCTGACCAGACATCTCTGCAATTTGTGCTGCTGTGAGCTGACTGACATCAGAAGAAGATGGGCCCTAAGAAAGCTACCAGGTCCTCCACCACAAAGAAAGTTGCTGCGAAGAAGGAACAGCAGAAGGAAGTGTCACTTAAGTCTGGTATGGACCCCAAAACCTTTTTTGGCACCCCAAAAGGTACGCCTGCAGCAGCGGGGTCTGGGGTGCAAGCTGGGACCAGCACATCTGCATTAGTGGGGGCAAGCCAGCATCCCAGGGCCAAGCACATGATGAGGGTCGAAGAGGTAGCCAGCCTTCTGCTTGCGAGCAGTGATACTGAGCCAGAACTAAACTTATCGCTGTCTCAAAGTAGTACACAATCCACGCAAGATGGAAGTGCTCAACAACCACCGCCAGCAGTAGATGTTCAACAACCACAACCACCGCCCGCAATAGGAGTTGTTCACCCACAACCACTTCCCGCAACAGTTGTTGAACAACCACAACCACCGCCCGCAACAGTTGTTGTTGAAAAACCCCAGCCCGCAATAGTACTTCCTCAAGAACAACAACCACCATCTCCGCACCAAATAGTAGTAGTTGTTCCTCCCGAAGTCGGGGCAGTTCAGGAAGTAGAGCCTCCTTCCGAGCAAGAAGAAGAGGAAGCCACTTCTGTAGGTGATCTATTTCCTTTGAATTCACCAAGGGAAAGGAGGGTTAGTGCATCGAGTTCTTCGCAAAGCATCCCTTCCGATGACCTTGATACGGATTGGCAGCCACAACTATCTGCGCATTCAAAGGAGAGACATCCCAAGAAGACCATGCTAGGAAAAAGGAAGTTTCCAGGCAGGCTTGAACTTATGGAGGTCGATGTAGGTGAGCAGGATACTGCTGGTGATAAAGACGGGTCTGACACTGTCATCATCACAAGCGTTATTCCTGGTTCAGAGGATGTAGAGACCAACATTTTCACCCTATCCAGAAATGCTGCAATGACTGATGAGCAGGTACCACGCATAACTCCTACACACTCAACACCCAAAGTAACACCAGCTCCAATTTTTTCATCAGCGAAGGCCCGGCAGCATCCGACATCCAGCAGAAGCGCCACTTCAACAGAAGGAGGTAGTGGCAGTACTAGGACTGAGCTGTCCCATAGTGAAATTCCACAATCCTCCAGTCCATCCGGCATTGGCAGTGGGTCCTCCTCTTCCTATGGCAGGAGACAAAAGTTTACCTCCCCAGTGTGGGACTTTTTTACGGTTCACCCAGTTCAGGAGAACATTGCTGTATGCACCATTTGTCATGTCAATGTTAGTCGTGGTAAGCTTGGTACAAACTATGGGACTGGAGGCCAAACGACCCATTTGAAAAAAACACACTTGATCAGGTGGGAGAACCACCTTGCAAGCTTAAAAAATGTTAGCACTCGTGTTGGTGGGGATACAGTGGTACAAGGTCCACTCATGGTTGACCAGGAGGTAGAAGAGGAGGGAGACGATGACCTTCTATCTAGGAGTGGTACACAATGGACCCCTGTCGCCAGCACTGGAGTGGTAAAGTCCGCATCCGCCGCATCAGCAACTTCTCAGTGGCACCAGAGTCAGCTGGAGACACCAAGGAGTGCAAAGTCTGCGATGCAAGGTGGTCCGTCTAGCATAACTCAAAGACATGCAAAGCAGCTTACCATTCCTAGCATGTTAAGGCAGGAGGGAAAGTACGAGCGGAACCACCCAGTAGCACGTTTGTACAATGCCAAACTTGCGAAAATGTTAGCACTGGACCTTCTCCCATTTTCATTTGTTGAGGCTGTTGGATTTCTGGAATTAGTGGCAACCCTCTGCCCAAAATGGAACGTTCCCAGTCGCTACTATTTTGCCCGAGTGGCTGTTCCAGCACTAAACCACGACGTGCTGGAATTGATTGGGAAAGCCTTACAACAGAGTGTTGTCCATTGTATCCACCTGACAACAGACATGTGGAGCAGTTGCGATGCTACAGATTTCATGTGCATCACCGCACACTGGATCTCTTTTGCAGGTGTTAAAGACAAGTTAACTTCAGGCCTCCGTGACGTAGCTGGAATTTTCAATGACACGCGCAGACATGCAACTATAGCCATGTTTGGTATGGACAAAAGTCATACTGCTGAAAACATTTTGTCTGACTTTAACGACAAGGTCTTTGAATGGCTGAAACCAAGAGGCCTTAAGATTGGTTTTGTTTCCACCGACAATGGCAGTAATGTAGTGAAGGCAATGAGAGAAGGACATTATTTCAGGGTACCCTGTTTGGCACACTGCATAAACTTAGTCGTGCAAGACTTTCTGAAAAATGAAGCCAAAGTCAGCAACATAATGGCCATCTGCAGAAGAATATGCACGCACTTTAACCATTCTTTCAAAGGACGGAAGCTGCTACGGGTCATTCAGCATGAGCATAAGTTGCCAGTCAAAGCACTCATCCAGGAGGTCCCAACACGTTGGAACTCAACTTATTTCACATCAAGGAGAAAGAGAAAACGAAGAAAAAGAACCAACCCCAGAACAACTAGTGATTAACATCAGTGGTAAAAATTTCAATACACACGAATTACAAATATTACAAAGGGGGATGTCCTTCGTTCCTACCACCAGCACAGATAACTTGGAATTAGAGGTGAGCTTATTTAAATTCATGAGGAAACTCAGATTGAGACACTTCTTCGATAATATAGTACCTGAGCGACCACAAACTGAACAAGACCAACTATTAGGTTTACGACCTCAAAGCTCTTTTCAAGCTCCAACGAGCCATAAAACATTAGACTTATTCGAAAATCTAGTACGACAAGATCTACAGAAGTTGAAACATACCAAACCAAAGCAAAGAAATATAACGCAAAAAGACCTGGATACATTACACAGAATGGCTAACGACAACAGTATCATCTTCACCAAAGCCGACAAAGGGGGAGCCATCGTCATCATGAACACAGAGATGTACAATTCAAAGGTGATGGAACATATTTCAGACACCCAAACCTACACAATTCTGAATCAAAACCCGACGTTGGAATATTCAAAAATACTCAAAAACATCATTGATGAAGCATATAAAAAAGGCATTATCACGGACAGAACAAAACAGTTCTTAACAACGTTGAACCCCAAAAGTCCGACATTAAGGATGGTTCCCAAAATTCATAAAAACACCTATGACCCTCCGATGCGACCGATAGTATCTACTATTGGCAGCCTCCATGAACCCATCGGCCAACTCATTGATAGATATTTGCAAAAATCTGTACAATCTATGCAAACGTATATCAAGGACACTACGCAATTTCTACACAAATTACAAAAGATAACAATCAACCAAACAGACAAACTAATCTGATGTACAGCTGATGTTCGTAGCCTATATACGAGCATACCTCATGACATGGGTATAGAAGCCTTGGAGAATGCTCTCTTGAACTCTGACCTTGACATAGATTTTCAAATATTTCTCATGGAATTAATGCAATTTATTCTGTACCACAGCTACTTTAAAGTCGAACAAACCTGGTACCAACAGCTCACGGGCATGGCAATGGGCAATTCGGCGGCACCCGTATATGCCAACATATTCATGCAACGGTACGAACAACAACATATTTTGTCTAAACCTGAATGGACAGATAATCTCAAAATGATAGTAAGGTATATAGATGACCTTTTTCTCATTTGGACTAACACGAAGGAAGCCCTAAACACACAACTGAAGGAATTTAATGACATTGACCAAAGGATTCAATTAACATGGGACATATCGGATACTGAGGTCAATTTTTTAGATGTCAAGATTACAATTTCCCCGGAAGGATTCAAAACGGATCTATACACAAAACCAACCGACAGAAACAACATGCTTCTATTTACAAGTTTCCACGAGCCAAACCTAATTAAGAATTTACCATTTTCGCAAATGGCCAGGGTTAAACGAATCAGTTCGGATGAACAAACACTGAACATCAGACTTAAACAAATAACCAAAAAATTCACCTCGAGGGGCTATCCACCAACCCTAGTGGAAGAAAGCAGAATCAGAATTGACAATACGGACAGATCCAAACTCTTAACTCCCAAGGAAAAAACAGAGCAAACACGGATTGTAGCTGTATCCAAATACTCTACTGCAAGTAAAAAATATAAACAATCCATTCTGAAACATTGGTCAATCCTGAATATGGAACCGGATTTTAAACAATCTTTCAGCTCCACACCTATCTTTGCATTCACCAGAGCTAAGAACCTGGGGGAAATCCTCCGGAACAAACCTCCTGACATCACTACATACTCTGGCACCAAACCGTGTTACAATTGTGGCAGTTGTAACAATATTATCAGAGGCAACGAAATATGTCATCCCACACAAGGTTACCCTATCAAATTAAAAGTAAATGGCACTTGTGAATCGTCCAACCTGATATACGGAATCAGATGCCCATGTGGGAAAATGTACGTGGGCAAAACAGAGCGTCGCATCAAGACACGCTTAATTGAACACAAATCTAACATTCGTCTGAAGAACACTAAATCAGCGCTGTCAGCACATTTTGTAGAAGCGCAACATAATGCTTCCCAAATCAAGTATATCATTCTTGAAATTATCCAGAAAATAGAAGGAAGAGACAACACAAAATTTCTACTCAGAAGAGAGAATTACTGGATTTATAAATTGTTTACCCAAAAACCAATGGGCCTCAATGAACGAATTGAATTTTCGTGTTACCTGTAATATTTGCTCTGCAGATTGCTGCTTGTGTATACTGTTGTAAGTTCCATAATATCTGACATATGTACACACATTCCCCACTTTCCACCACTATTTCTAGCCATCCCCCCTAGCACAATCACTCATTGTGTCGACCTTGGAACTAGGACTCCACAAGTTTGTGGCTCCTATGATCACCCACTCGATATTTTTTTCATTGTAAATTTGTTTAATTTTTCATTCTTTATTTACCTCCTCGAAAATATACTATAAATACTACGATAGCAATTTATCAGTAAAGCCAACCATGATTGGTACATATTTAATACAACTGCCTGACTAGAACATCATAACGTCGTAGTCTTTTTTCACTAGCTAGTATCACGTGATAGCTCACATGACCGCTATGTTTCAAAATAAGGAAAGCGCGGACTGACCCTTTGGCAGCCGTCGCTACGTTGAACCGCTACGGCGAGCAGAATAACAAACATCGAACCGGACTAATACTTGTACCAGGTTAGTTTTATGATAATCACGCGCGGTCTTTTTGACTCGCACAAAAACGTTCCGCTTTTGTTTAGTTTCGTCCAACCTCCGTGATACTACCTAACAGTACCTTCCCTATTCCTTTCAGACTTGAAACTTACATGGAGAAAGGCATGTAAGTAACTGCGTTTCCTCACCCCTGCACGTATACCAATCCCTTACACGCACACCAATCCCACACGATCCCATTGCATGTTTGACCTGTATGCACTATTTTTTGTGATGCATCATTGTAACGGATACGTAATTTGCTTGTGTTTTTGAGATTAGTAAATGTTACCCGATTTTCGTTTTTACAGTGTCTATTTCCCTGATGAAGGGCATGACCCCATAATGCCCGAAATGCATTGGATACGATAAAACTGAATGACATTGCCTGTATTTTAAAAGTGTTAAGAAGTAAAAAGATCATGGAAAAATAAAATACGTCAACAATCAATAATAAAAATCTTTTGCTGATGAACAACAAACCAAGAGAATGGAAATCTTTTCTTTGTAGAAAGATAATGGCAAAGTGTGCCCAACAAGGGATGACCCTAGAGATCCTCTAGGTTCACATTCTAGCATTTACTTACCCGACGCCATTGGACCCCTGGCGCCACCTTGTGGAGCACCTACAAAAATTAACTAACTAACCCTTCAATCCAAAAGGAACTTGTATTACATTCAACCAGCTGTGCATCCATCCATCTCCAAATTACTATTTATTCCTTGCACATTAACCTGTCATGTGCAGCAGGCATCCTCCTTTTTCTGTCCATATTGGTATCTATAGGCCTGCTTGACTTTATTGGTTCTTTCTGGACTTCATGTGGCCTTTGAGCTGTGGTGCTGCTGGACTGGTATTATTAGTCTTCTGTTTTGTCTTTTATACATTGGCCTGTGTGTCTTTCAATTGTTCATGTTGCCTTACTGCTTGTTTGACTGATGTTGTTCTGCCTTCTTTACTTGTAGGTGCACAAAAAAGACTGAGGAGGTGCTGGTTGTTTTTTCATCCATCGCTCGTTCTACTGCCAGACGGACGTCCTTCAGTTGTACGCCACGTGTGGTGTGTGACTCATCTGACCAGACATCTCTGCAATTTGTGCTGCTGTGAGCTGACTGACATCAGAAGAAGATGGGCCCTAAGAAAGCTACCAGGTCCTCCACCACAAAGAAAGTTGCTGCGAAGAAGGAACAGCAGAAGGAAGTGTCACTTAAGTCTGGTATGGACCCCAAAACCTTTTTTGGCACCCCAAAAGGTACGCCTGCAGCAGCGGGGTCTGGGGTGCAAGCTGGGACCAGCACATCTGCATTAGTGGGGGCAAGCCAGCATCCCAGGGCCAAGCACATGATGAGGGTCGAAGAGGTAGCCAGCCTTCTGCTTGCGAGCAGTGATACTGAGCCAGAACTAAACTTATCGCTGTCTCAAAGTAGTACACAATCCACGCAAGATGGAAGTGCTCAACAACCACCGCCAGCAGTAGATGTTCAACAACCACAACCACCGCCCGCAATAGGAGTTGTTCACCCACAACCACTTCCCGCAACAGTTGTTGAACAACCACAACCACCGCCCGCAACAGTTGTTGTTGAAAAACCCCAGCCCGCAATAGTACTTCCTCAAGAACAACAACCACCATCTCCGCACCAAATAGTAGTAGTTGTTCCTCCCGAAGTCGGGGCAGTTCAGGAAGTAGAGCCTCCTTCCGAGCAAGAAGAAGAGGAAGCCACTTCTGTAGGTGATCTATTTCCTTTGAATTCACCAAGGGAAAGGAGGGTTAGTGCATCGAGTTCTTCGCAAAGCATCCCTTCCGATGACCTTGATACGGATTGGCAGCCACAACTATCTGCGCATTCAAAGGAGAGACATCCCAAGAAGACCATGCTAGGAAAAAGGAAGTTTCCAGGCAGGCTTGAACTTATGGAGGTCGATGTAGGTGAGCAGGATACTGCTGGTGATAAAGACGGGTCTGACACTGTCATCATCACAAGCGTTATTCCTGGTTCAGAGGATGTAGAGACCAACATTTTCACCCTATCCAGAAATGCTGCAATGACTGATGAGCAGGTACCACGCATAACTCCTACACACTCAACACCCAAAGTAACACCAGCTCCAATTTTTTCATCAGCGAAGGCCCGGCAGCATCCGACATCCAGCAGAAGCGCCACTTCAACAGAAGGAGGTAGTGGCAGTACTAGGACTGAGCTGTCCCATAGTGAAATTCCACAATCCTCCAGTCCATCCGGCATTGGCAGTGGGTCCTCCTCTTCCTATGGCAGGAGACAAAAGTTTACCTCCCCAGTGTGGGACTTTTTTACGGTTCACCCAGTTCAGGAGAACATTGCTGTATGCACCATTTGTCATGTCAATGTTAGTCGTGGTAAGCTTGGTACAAACTATGGGACTGGAGGCCAAACGACCCATTTGAAAAAAACACACTTGATCAGGTGGGAGAACCACCTTGCAAGCTTAAAAAATGTTAGCACTCGTGTTGGTGGGGATACAGTGGTACAAGGTCCACTCATGGTTGACCAGGAGGTAGAAGAAGAGGGAGACGATGACCTTCTATCTAGGAGTGGTACACAATGGACCCCTGTCGCCAGCACTGGAGTGGTAAAGTCCGCATCAGCAACTTCTCAGTGGCACCAGAGTCAGCTGGAGACACCAAGGAGTGCAAAGTCTGCGATGCAAGGTGGTCCGTCTAGCATAACTCAAAGACATGCAAAGCAGCTTACCATTCCTAGCATGTTAAGGCAGGAGGGAAAGTACGAGCGGAACCACCCAGTAGCACGTTTGTACAATGCCAAACTTGCGAAAATGTTAGCACTGGACCTTCTCCCATTTTCATTTGTTGAGGCTGTTGGATTTCTGGAATTAGTGGCAACCCTCTGCCCAAAATGGAACGTTCCCAGTCGCTACTATTTTGCCCGAGTGGCTGTTCCAGCACTAAACCACGACGTGCTGGAATTGATTGGGAAAGCCTTACAACAGAGTGTTGTCCATTGTATCCACCTGACAACAGACATGTGGAGCAGTTGCGATGCTACAGATTTCATGTGCATCACCGCACACTGGATCTCTTTTGCAGGTGTTAAAGACAAGTTAACTTCAGGCCTCCGTGACGTAGCTGGAATTTTCAATGACACGCGCAGACATGCAACTATAGCCATGTTTGGTATGGACAAAAGTCATACTGCTGAAAACATTTTGTCTGACTTTAACGACAAGGTCTTTGAATGGCTGAAACCAAGAGGCCTTAAGATTGGTTTTGTTTCCACCGACAATGGCAGTAATGTAGTGAAGGCAATGAGAGAAGGACATTATTTCAGGGTACCCTGTTTGGCACACTGCATAAACTTAGTCGTGCAAGACTTTCTGAAAAATGAAGCCAAAGTCAGCAACATAATGGCCATCTGCAGAAGAATATGCACGCACTTTAACCATTCTTTCAAAGGACGGAAGCTGCTACGGGTCATTCAGCATGAGCATAAGTTGCCAGTCAAAGCACTCATCCAGGAGGTCCCAACACGTTGGAACTCAACTTATTTCACATCAAGGAGAAAGAGAAAACGAAGAAAAAGAACCAACCCCAGAACAACTAGTGATTAACATCAGTGGTAAAAATTTCAATACACACGAATTACAAATATTACAAAGGGGGATGTCCTTCGTTCCTACCACCAGCACAGATAACTTGGAATTAGAGGTGAGCTTATTTAAATTCATGAGGAAACTCAGATTGAGACACTTCTTCGATAATATAGTACCTGAGCGACCACAAACTGAACAAGACCAACTATTAGGTTTACGACCTCAAAGCTCTTTTCAAGCTCCAACGAGCCATAAAACATTAGACTTATTCGAAAATCTAGTACGACAAGATCTACAGAAGTTGAAACATACCAAACCAAAGCAAAGAAATATAACGCAAAAAGACCTGGATACATTACACAGAATGGCTAACGACAACAGTATCATCTTCACCAAAGCCGACAAAGGGGGAGCCATCGTCATCATGAACACAGAGATGTACAATTCAAAGGTGATGGAACATATTTCAGACACCCAAACCTACACAATTCTGAATCAAAACCCGACGTTGGAATATTCAAAAATACTCAAAAACATCATTGATGAAGCATATAAAAAAGGCATTATCACGGACAGAACAAAACAGTTCTTAACAACGTTGAACCCCAAAAGTCCGACATTAAGGATGGTTCCCAAAATTCATAAAAACACCTATGACCCTCCGATGCGACCGATAGTATCTACTATTGGCAGCCTCCATGAACCCATCGGCCAACTCATTGATAGATATTTGCAAAAATCTGTACAATCTATGCAAACGTATATCAAGGACACTACGCAATTTCTACACAAATTACAAAAGATAACAATCAACCAAACAGACAAACTAATCTGATGTACAGCTGATGTTTGTAGCCTATATACGAGCATACCTCATGACATGGGTATAGAAGCCTTGGAGAATGCTCTCTTGAACTCTGACCTTGACATAGATTTTCAAATATTTCTCATGGAATTAATGCAATTTATTCTGTACCACAGCTACTTTAAAGTCGAACAAACCTGGTACCAACAGCTCACGGGCATGGCAATGGGCAATTCGGCGGCACCCGTATATGCCAACATATTCATGCAACGGTACGAACAACAACATATTTTGTCTAAACCTGAATGGACAGATAATCTCAAAATGATAGTAAGGTATATAGATGACCTTTTTCTCATTTGGACTAACACGAAGGAAGCCCTAAACACACAACTGAAGGAATTTAATGACATTGACCAAAGGATTCAATTAACATGGGACATATCGGATACTGAGGTCAATTTTTTAGATGTCAAGATTACAATTTCCCCGGAAGGATTCAAAACGGATCTATACACAAAACCAACCGACAGAAACAACATGCTTCTATTTACAAGTTTCCACGAGCCAAACCTAATTAAGAATTTACCATTTTCGCAAATGGCCAGGGTTAAACGAATCAGTTCGGATGAACAAACACTGAACATCAGACTTAAACAAATAACCAAAAAATTCACCTCGAGGGGCTATCCACCAACCCTAGTGGAAGAAAGCAGAATCAGAATTGACAATACGGACAGATCCAAACTCTTAACTCCCAAGGAAAAAACAGAGCAAACACGGATTGTAGCTGTATCCAAATACTCTACTGCAAGTAAAAAATATAAACAATCCATTCTGAAACATTGGTCAATCCTGAATATGGAACCGGATTTTAAACAATCTTTCAGCTCCACACCTATCTTTGCATTCACCAGAGCTAAGAACCTGGGGGAAATCCTCCGGAACAAACCTCCTGACATCACTACATACTCTGGCACCAAACCGTGTTACAATTGTGGCAGTTGTAACAATATTATCAGAGGCAACGAAATATGTCATCCCACACAAGGTTACCCTATCAAATTAAAAGTAAATGGCACTTGTGAATCGTCCAACCTGATATACGGAATCAGATGCCCATGTGGGAAAATGTACGTGGGCAAAACAGAGCGTCGCATCAAGACACGCTTAATTGAACACAAATCTAACATTCGTCTGAAGAACACTAAATCAGCGCTGTCAGCACATTTTGTAGAAGCGCAACATAATGCTTCCCAAATCAAGTATATCATTCTTGAAATTATCCAGAAAATAGAAGGAAGAGACAACACAAAATTTCTACTCAGAAGAGAGAATTACTGGATTTATAAATTGTTTACCCAAAAACCAATGGGCCTCAATGAACGAATTGAATTTTCGTGTTACCTGTAATATTTGCTCTGCAGATTGCTGCTTGTGTATACTGTTGTAAGTTCCATAATATCTGACATATGTACACACATTCCCCACTTTCCACCACTATTTCTAGCCATCCCCCCTAGCACAATCACTCATTGTGTCGACCTTGGAACTAGGACTCCACAAGTTTGTGGCTCCTATGATCACCCACTCGATATTTTTTTCATTGTAAATTTGTTTAATTTTTCATTCTTTATTTACCTCCTCGAAAATATACTATAAATACTACGATAGCAATTTATCAGTAAAGCCAACCATGATTGGTACATATTTAATACAACTGCCTGACTAGAACATCATAACGTCGTAGTCTTTTTTCACTAGCTAGTATCACGTGATAGCTCACATGACCGCTATGTTTCAAAATAAGGAAAGCGCGGACTGACCCTTTGGCAGCCGTCGCTACGTTGAACCGCTACGGCGAGCAGAATAACAAACATCGAACCGGACTAATACTTGTACCAGGTTAGTTTTATGATAATCACGCGCGGTCTTTTTGACTCGCACAAAAACGTTCCGCTTTTGTTTAGTTTCGTCCAACCTCCGTGATACTACCTAACAGTACCTTCCCTATTCCTTTCAGACTTGAAACTTACATGGAGAAAGGCATGTAAGTAACTGCGTTTCCTCACCCCTGCACGTATACCAATCCCTTACACGCACACCAATCCCACACGATCCCATTGCATGTTTGACCTGTATGCACTATTTTTTGTGATGCATCATTGTAACGGATACGTAATTTGCTTGTGTTTTTGAGATTAGTAAATGTTACCCGATTTTCGTTTTTACAGTGTCTATTTCCCTGATGAAGGGCATGACCCCATAATGCCCGAAATGCATTGGATACGATAAAACTGAATGACATTGCCTGTATTTTAAAAGTGTTAAGAAGTAAAAAGATCATGGAAAAATAAAATACGTCAACAATCAATAATAAAAATCTTTTGCTGATGAACAACAAACCAAGAGAATGGAAATCTTTTCTTTGTAGAAAGATAATGGCAAAGTGTGCCCAACAAGGGATGACCCTAGAGATCCTCTAGGTTCACATTCTAGCATTTACTTACCCGACGCCATTGGACCCCTGGCGCCACCTTGTGGAGCACCTACAAAAATTAACTAACTAACCCTTCAATCCAAAAGGAACTTGTATTACATTCAACCAGCTGTGCATCCATCCATCTCCAAATTACTATTTATTCCTTGCACATTAACCTGTCATGTGCAGCAGGCATCCTCCTTTTTCTGTCCATATTGGTATCTATAGGCCTGCTTGACTTTATTGGTTCTTTCTGGACTTCATGTGGCCTTTGAGCTGTGGTGCTGCTGGACTGGTATTATTAGTCTTCTGTTTTGTCTTTTATACATTGGCCTGTGTGTCTTTCAATTGTTCATGTTGCCTTACTGCTTGTTTGACTGATGTTGTTCTGCCTTCTTTACTTGTAGGTGCACAAAAAAGACTGAGGAGGTGCTGGTTGTTTTTTCATCCATCGCTCGTTCTACTGCCAGACGGACGTCCTTCAGTTGTACGCCACGTGTGGTGTGTGACTCATCTGACCAGACATCTCTGCAATTTGTGCTGCTGTGAGCTGACTGACATCAGAAGAAGATGGGCCCTAAGAAAGCTACCAGGTCCTCCACCACAAAGAAAGTTGCTGCGAAGAAGGAACAGCAGAAGGAAGTGTCACTTAAGTCTGGTATGGACCCCAAAACCTTTTTTGGCACCCCAAAAGGTACGCCTGCAGCAGCGGGGTCTGGGGTGCAAGCTGGGACCAGCACATCTGCATTAGTGGGGGCAAGCCAGCATCCCAGGGCCAAGCACATGATGAGGGTCGAAGAGGTAGCCAGCCTTCTGCTTGCGAGCAGTGATACTGAGCCAGAACTAAACTTATCGCTGTCTCAAAGTAGTACACAATCCACGCAAGATGGAAGTGCTCAACAACCACCGCCAGCAGTAGATGTTCAACAACCACAACCACCGCCCGCAATAGGAGTTGTTCACCCACAACCACTTCCCGCAACAGTTGTTGAACAACCACAACCACCGCCCGCAACAGTTGTTGTTGAAAAACCCCAGCCCGCAATAGTACTTCCTCAAGAACAACAACCACCATCTCCGCACCGAATAGTAGTAGTTGTTCCTCCCGAAGTCGGGGCAGTTCAGGAAGTAGAGCCTCCTTCCGAGCAAGAAGAAGAGGAAGCCACTTCTGTAGGTGATCTATTTCCTTTGAATTCACCAAGGGAAAGGAGGGTTAGTGCATCGAGTTCTTCGCAAAGCATCCCTTCCGATGACCTTGATACGGATTGGCAGCCACAACTATCTGCGCATTCAAAGGAGAGACATCCCAAGAAGACCATGCTAGGAAAAAGGAAGTTTCCAGGCAGGCTTGAACTTATGGAGGTCGATGTAGGTGAGCAGGATACTGCTGGTGATAAAGACGGGTCTGACACTGTCATCATCACAAGCGTTATTCCTGGTTCAGAGGATGTAGAGACCAACATTTTCACCCTATCCAGAAATGCTGCAATGACTGATGAGCAGGTACCACGCATAACTCCTACACACTCAACACCCAAAGTAACACCAGCTCCAATTTTTTCATCAGCGAAGGCCCGGCAGCATCCGACATCCAGCAGAAGCGCCACTTCAACAGAAGGAGGTAGTGGCAGTACTAGGACTGAGCTGTCCCATAGTGAAATTCCACAATCCTCCAGTCCATCCGGCATTGGCAGTGGGTCCTCCTCTTCCTATGGCAGGAGACAAAAGTTTACCTCCCCAGTGTGGGACTTTTTTACGGTTCACCCAGTTCAGGAGAACATTGCTGTATGCACCATTTGTCATGTCAATGTTAGTCGTGGTAAGCTTGGTACAAACTATGGGACTGGAGGCCAAACGACCCATTTGAAAAAAACACACTTGATCAGGTGGGAGAACCACCTTGCAAGCTTAAAAAATGTTAGCACTCGTGTTGGTGGGGATACAGTGGTACAAGGTCCACTCATGGTTGACCAGGAGGTAGAAGAAGAGGGAGACGATGACCTTCTATCTAGGAGTGGTACACAATGGACCCCTGTCGCCAGCACTGGAGTGGTAAAGTCCGCATCCGCCGCATCAGCAACTTCTCAGTGGCACCAGAGTCAGCTGGAGACACCAAGGAGTGCAAAGTCTGCGATGCAAGGTGGTCCGTCTAGCATAACTCAAAGACATGCAAAGCAGCTTACCATTCCTAGCATGTTAAGGCAGGAGGGAAAGTACGAGCGGAACCACCCAGTAGCACGTTTGTACAATGCCAAACTTGCGAAAATGTTAGCACTGGACCTTCTCCCATTTTCATTTGTTGAGGCTGTTGGATTTCTGGAATTAGTGGCAACCCTCTGCCCAAAATGGAACGTTCCCAGTCGCTACTATTTTGCCCGAGTGGCTGTTCCAGCACTAAACCACGACGTGCTGGAATTGATTGGGAAAGCCTTACAACAGAGTGTTGTCCATTGTATCCACCTGACAACAGACATGTGGAGCAGTTGCGATGCTACAGATTTCATGTGCATCACCGCACACTGGATCTCTTTTGCAGGTGTTAAAGACAAGTTAACTTCAGGCCTCCGTGACGTAGCTGGAATTTTCAATGACACGCGCAGACATGCAACTATAGCCATGTTTGGTATGGACAAAAGTCATACTGCTGAAAACATTTTGTCTGACTTTAACGACAAGGTCTTTGAATGGCTGAAACCAAGAGGCCTTAAGATTGGTTTTGTTTCCACCGACAATGGCAGTAATGTAGTGAAGGCAATGAGAGAAGGACATTATTTCAGGGTACCCTGTTTGGCACACTGCATAAACTTAGTCGTGCAAGACTTTCTGAAAAATGAAGCCAAAGTCAGCAACATAATGGCCATCTGCAGAAGAATATGCACGCACTTTAACCATTCTTTCAAAGGACGGAAGCTGCTACGGGTCATTCAGCATGAGCATAAGTTGCCAGTCAAAGCACTCATCCAGGAGGTCCCAACACGTTGGAACTCAACTTATTTCATGCTTGAGCGTCTCTTTGAGCAGTACATCCCACTGAATGCTTATGTCATGTCAAGAAGATTAGGGGATCCTTCTGTTAATCTTAAAGCCCTGACCATTGAGATGTGGCAGTGGGACCTCATTAAATGCATCACAGAGATGCTACAACCCTTTGAGGTCTTCACACGTGCAGTTAGCAGGGAGGACTGTACTATGGGCCAAGCCATCCCATTGTTGTACATGCTTGAGCAACAGGTGAAGGAGGTCTGTCAAACATACGAAGGTGACGAACAAAAAGTTGATGCATATACCTTAGCCAAGGGCTTAGGCAACCGCTTGTGTGCAAATGTAAGGCTCAACAATATTGTGTCAGGTGAACATTACATAACTGCAACAATCTTGGATCCACGTTACAAGTTATTTGTCAGCAGTAACGAAGTAATTCCATTTTCAGATGAGGATGTTGACAAGTACAAAACTTCCATAGCTGCGGAAGCTAATGAGTTAGAAAATGAACGGCTGTTACTTAAAGGCCTGCCACTGCCAGCCCAGGCCAGTCCAAGTACTCCTGACGCAAGTTCTTCACAGCATGAGAGCAGTGCGTCTGCTTTCCAGCAGGCACCAACAGTACCAAAAGCAGCACCTACACGATCTGATTCAGCAGACCCAACCAAAAGCATAACTGCTTTTTTTCTACAGAAAGGGATGGGTAAGTCCGTTGCTGTTGCAAAGGGAAAAGAGGACCAGCAAAGCCGAGCACCAATGAACATTGAGCGGATGGTTCAGGCCTATCTGGATGACACAACAGAGGTGTTCATGGAGCAAAGCCCATTGGTCTATTGGTATGAAAGAAGGAGACAGTGGCCAGTGCTGAGCAGGCTGGCGATAAAGTATCTGGCTTGTCCTGTAGCCAGTCTCTTCTGAGCGGGTTTTCAGTGCTGCTGGTGCCATTGTCACATCGAAAAGGACTAGTCTCTCCCCCAAAAGCGTGGAGCGGCTGACAATGATAAAAATGAATCAACGCTTCATACCACCAGACTATCAAGTACGTGAATCACCGCCGGATGAAGAAAGCGAGTGCGAAGACGTCCTCACTACTGGGTTACATGACCTACTTCTGTCTGAACGCACAGAGTTTGAGGACGAGCTCCTCTTCCCTGACAACTAGGACAGGTATATTAAAGGAATGATGCAATGCATTGCATAGGATTGTTTAGCGGACTCTGAGCAAATGTGCATGGAATTAAAGTATACTAGTAACTTCAGACTCACGTCACGTGATGGGCAATTTTCCCATGTTATTTAATAATATAAATTATTTATGCACTTGTGACCCTACTACTACAGGTGCAGTCAGTACTTAATTTTTATCGTTCGTAGTTCATGTTCATGTTGCACAACGTACATTATTTGGTGAAACAGTCCCCCCTCCACCCCCCCAACAAACACAAATGAATTTCAAATGTTTTCTTGTGAAAATCTCTTTGTTTTATTTTTATATTTTCATAATGATAATAGAAAAATAAAATATATAACAAATGTAACCCCCTGACCCAGAGCTGTCCCTACCCTCCCCTAACCCCAACCAAATTTCAACCCAAATGTACACCCCAACTCCCACATCCCACCCACCAACAAAAGGATTAAAAAAGGGGCAAAAAACAGGGTCCATTTCAAAGCCGGCGGGCTTTCAGGTGTTTGTCCACCATTATCTTCACACGCTCCTCTATACCGTCCTCCAGCTTCTTCCGCTCCTCCTCCAACTTACTCGCTACCCGGCGGAGAATCTTTGCTTGGAAATCACGGTACCTACACTTGCATGCATGTTGTTGTTGTTGTGGGGGGGCCGCCGAAGATGTTACAACGCGGCGGCGGGCGGCTGCCTGACCACGGCGACGTAGTCCTGCAGGCTTGGGGCCCGGGGCATTGGAAGAGGCAGCAGCTGCTGCCGCCGCCTCCTCCTCCTCCTCCTCGGCCTGATCCACCAGCCGGCGGTAGGCCTCTACAATTGCCTGCAGTTTCCGCTGCCGGGCCCGGACTGCCAACTCCTTCCTTGTTCTTTTTTGGGAAGGAGTAACTATAAAGAAAGAAACAGAATTGTTGTAATCCAAACTCCCCGCAAATCAAGAACACAACATTGATTCAACACATAGTGGGCGGCACAGTAGCACTAGCAAGCAAGCTGAGTACCAAAAATTGTGTTGCGTCTATCTTGAACATTCTACAGCCTCTATTAATTTTTGGGACTTTTTGTCACGGCATTATGCCTGCCCTATTAGCATGGGTGTACTTCAACGGTCACACACATTAGAACGAACACCTGTCTTTTTCATATCTCCTTTTGTATTATATACTCTGATTCCGGGAAGGCGGGAACACTCTCAAAGTAACATTAATTAACAGGGGGCAGCTAGTAGTACATGTCTAGTAAAGACTATAATACTTTGTACCGCGCAACAAACCTTATTTGGTTTGTGTTTCACCAGCAACGACCCATGCACCCAGTCGTCCCCTCCTTCCCTTGCCTTTGGGTTTGCCCAAAACACCGCTGCTGCTGAGACTATCCACTAACCACCGGTATTGGGTGTGTCTCCCAACCACGCTGGCAGCTGTGTTTTCCCCTTTACATGCTTTAACAACAACCCATGCATCGGACTGCTATCAGCCACTTGCATTACTGTAGTGGTAATGCTTAGCATGCTAATGACAAGTAAAGGTAACATCATATATTATTTGCCAGTAGAGTACAGTGAGAAAGTTTTCCCCTCCCACCAAGTAATGCAGATCACTATTGAATGTAACTTACCATCGCCCGCCGCTGTTGGCTCCCCCCCCACTGCTGCTGGTGTAGGTGCCTCTGTTCCTCCTGTCCCCGCCGGGATCGCTGAAGCTGCGCCGCTGTCCCCGTCGGCACTGGTCGATGGTAAGGGTTCTGCACCTATAAAAATAAGTACACCTTTTTAGATGGATGAACAGCCCCCTTTGTACTTGTTCACCAAGAATGGAGTTCTTCAAAACAGTTAAGTACAACGTACGTAATCAGTATGAGTCCACATTGCATAGTACAGCAGAGTCACTACACATATTACTAGCATTCATTGTTATGGTATGGTACCCAAGCTCATCTCATCTGTCCTGCTACTCTAGTCCTTGGAAATTGGAAGTGAACTATGTAACCTTTGTACATCAATGTATCCAGTTTTGCGCATGTTAACTCGCAGCTTGTTGCGCAGTACGAGAAGACGCTCTGAGGCAACACATCATTGTTCAATGCATACACCTGAAGAGGTGGGAAAGTAAAAGGGCCCGTATTTAAGTTTTCTATGTGGATTGTGGAATAGAGTTTGCTTACAGGTTACAACTTCTTTTTAGCATGGCTGCATAAAACTGGCATAAATGTATTTCATACTGTCTAACGTGCACCACTTTTGTCATTATTTTTCGGCAGATGAGAAGATTGCCTTCTACGAAGCGGACATTTCCATAGCTTACAAAAAAAGAGGAATATCTGACCAGTATACGTTGGTGAGAGGTCTCTGATAGTTGCCACATTTCCCTATTGTGCACTAGTAGCTGTAAAAATGTTGATTACTTTATTATGCCTTTTTTAACTCTGGATTTTTTCTGGTGGGCCCTTCAACGTATTTGACGGAACAACTTAAAAACATTGATGTTACTTACTTACTTCTAACAAAATAAAGCTTTTGAATGACCACTTTGACTCTGAAGTTTATTTTCAGTGTCTGTTGTCTTGGAGACTCACACGAGTGAGTGAGCAAAAGGGGGTTTCTTAGGTAACGGTTTGTGTACTAAAAGCATTCGGCATCTTGGTATTGGGGTTCAGGAGTGTGAATTGAATAATTGACCAATGACTCAGGCCATATAGGCTGTCGTTCAGTGAATTGTGCGTTCCTCAGAGTTCTGTGACTGAGGTGTAAGTAAGGTCCAACCTGCCTATCAGTACCAACAACATCCAATTTTCGTGTGCATAGTTACATAGTTGTGTAATATGTATATAACTCCATAGGAGATAGAATACCCACAAGACTAGTAGTGGTATACTAACGTTTACAAAAATACTAGACAAACATCATTCTGGATGCATACTTGGTTGCTGTCAATTGCCAAAGCAGACACATTACAGAGGAAAAAACAAGCACTGTTGGACTTACTGGGGACAGCAGCAGGATCCTCAGTAGAGGAGCTCTGTGTAAGTGGTGGTTCACCCGCCGACTCGGTCCCTGTATTCTGCTTGCCCCTGGGTTCTGTGGTTCATGTAAAAAATAATAAACAAAGAGAAAAACATTGAGTGCTGTGAAACATAGACATCATTGCAAAAAACACTGCTACAGTGGAACAGAGCCGGAGGCAACAAATCCATGCCAGGGGCCGCAACGCAAATATGTATCCATCCTTAGAGTATTATTAAATTAAGGATATCTATTGGTGCGGTGGCCCCTGAAGTTTGGTGCCCCTGTGCAGTTGCACAGCTTGCACATGCCCCCTAGAGCCGGCCCTGGCTGAGGTAAGAAGAACAAAGTAACGTTAGCATTCTTTGCAAGAAAAGGATTCGATTCATGCAGAAGAGAAGGCCGTGAAAAAAATGCTACAATATGCAAACTACGTACAATTATCTATCCACCGCTATTTCACTGACGGACAAAGGAAGGACAAGACTCTATTAATAGCATTAACTAACTTCAGTTCGCAACAATAAAGAAAATCTCACATCAATAAACAGCAACAGCTAGCGCCAAGTTGAAACAACACGCAAGAGCCAGTGAAGAAGAAGAACACTGTCATACAATGACAGTAGATATACCGGAATACATCGGAAATGTAACTAGGAGCAACAGTCATCGCGTTACTTATTCAGCCAATATTTACAAAGATACAATAACAATATTTATACAACTATATATATATATATATATATATATATATATATATATACACACTTTATTTTTGGGGTAGCCACTCACCAAGACCCACAACCTCCACACCAAGCAGGTCCAACAGGTCCTGCTCCCGGTCCAAAATGTCGGCCCAGCGGTGGGACAGCTGATGGTGGGTACGCCGGATACCGGAGCAGCGGAAGACTGCACGGTGCACCTTCGCCCACCGCCGGAGACGCTCTTCAATGCGCTGGTAGCCGGAGCCGGGCCTGCCGCCTGCTGCCAAAGTCAAGGGGAGGTGACGCTGGATAAAAAAGACCAGGGCGGCCACCTCCTCCTCCCCAAAAAGTTGGCGGGGCGTCACTCCTGCCGGGCGCATTCTGCCGCAAGGCAGCCGGGTTTTTTTCGGCACAGCCGCCTTGCCCTTTGAGCCGCCGATGCTGCTGGCACCCTTCACCATGGTTCTGGGTGGAGGGGAGAAGGAAATTTGAAGACTAAAAGGTTAGGGGAAGAAAAAAGAAAGAAGGAAGTAATATAAGAGAAAAGTTGCAAAAAAAGTTGTAAAAGTAAAAAAAAAATGAGAAATATAAACCTAGGCACAGACAGAAATAGTTAATAAGTATAGAAAGTTAGAAAAACGGAGGGAAAAGACCAGGATGGAAGAGATAGGAGTGAGATGCTAAAGTAGGCCCAAAACCATAGCCAGAGTGTGAAATCGAAGATGGCTCTGCCCGTCGCGACCGCCGCGGTAAGTTCGCGCGATATTTGACGCGATCACGCACTTTGGCAGTGCGAACGAGAAGATGAGTTCCCGAACATGTCTAACACAACGCGAACACGTTACTTGTGACCCGGAACCGGAAATAAGGGAACGCAAGCGGGCGGGACAAACTTCATTGAGTAACTTAGCGCGCTAGCTATCTCGAGCATGCAGGCAGCGCCCCGAACACGCGCACCGCGCTCCCGAAGACGAAAAACGGCGCGCGAACGGGTCCAGCAAGCTACTACGCATGTCCGCGGAGCTACGTGTAGCTTGCGGAGTGCAAGTGCGTCTTCGCGTAGCGTCGCGGAGTGCGGCTACGCGAACTACGCCCAGGCTTAGTCTTGTCCTGTATGTGCACGACAAAAATCTTTACACACTCCTCCTATGGGTTTGTTACAACCAATGGCGATTCCCCGATTTCCCTGGCATAACGATAGTTTAGATTTTGTTACTGCTCTACTTAAATCCCATGGATTTACCACCATCTTAGTGGTAGTAGATTTGCTATCCAAAATGAGTCATTTCCTTCCCTTATCCAAACTACCATCTGCAATTGAGTTTAGTACCATTTTCTTGGCTAACATTGTTAAACTTCATGGATTACCTCATAAAATTATTTCTGACAGAGGTCCCCAATTTCTTTCAAAATTCTGGAAACAGCGTTGAAATCTATTAGGCATAGAAATCGCTTTATCATCCGCCTTCCACCCTCAAACTGATGGCCAAACTGAAAAAGTGAACCAATATCTAGAACAAAGTCTGCGTTGTTTATTGACCACTTTGTTTTCTAATTGGGATGAAGCTTTGCCCTTAGCAGAGTTCACTTATAATAATACAGAGCATTCAGCTTTGGGTTATTCACCTCTCTATTTCCTCACTAGTCAACATCCCAGGACGCTACCAGTAGTTTGTCCAGAAAAACCTCTAAACATGCCAGCTGTTTCCGAAAGAATAAAACATCTATTAACGTTTCAGGATCACGTTAAAAAGAGTCTAGTTAAACAAAAAAACAAAATGAAAGAAGCAGCAGATCTTCACAGAATTCCATCCCCACAGTACAAACCAGGAGACCTAATTTGGTTGTCTACTAAGAATATTCAGATTGAGGGACCTAAGAAACTAAAATCTCGATTCATTGGGCCTTTTCCCATTGATAAAATTGTGAATCCTGTGTCAGTAAAAGTAATCCTTCCCCAGGACTATGCTATCCATCCTGTTTTCCATGTGTCCCTTATAAAAACTTACGATCCGAAAACTCGACCAGATAATCCCCCTCCTCCAGTAGTTGTAGGAAACCACATTGAGTATGAGGTTAAGAAATGTTTGGATGCAAAACAAGTACGAGGTCGTTTGTATTATTTGATTGATTGGAAGGGGTATGATTCTTCAGAAAGAACCTGGGAGCCAGAAGCTAACGTGCATGCACCACGACTAGTTAGGTCTTTTCATGCCCTTAATCCAAACAAACTATGACCTGTAAGACAGCCTTTGGGGGGGAGAACTGTCATGGGTTCCTATGCAATCGCAAGTTAATTCCCTTTTACTTGCATGCTTTCATATATTGTGACAAGAATTGTTTATTGTGTATGATGCGCTTTCACCTAGCAATGCTTGTTTTGATTGATTCCTTTCTTACAGCTAGCAATGTTAGTTAGCAAGATACCCTTCACGTGCTGAATTATTTGCAAGAACCTTCTCTCTCTCAGGTTTGGAACTGTTGACAGCATACACGTGAGTAAGCGAGCATACGCCCAGACGCAGGCTATAAAAACCCTGCTTTCAATCACAGAAACGCTTCGCTTCGTGATTTGCATCACCACGAGCGTTCCTGAGCTGCCGTCTGGACCTTCCCGCTTCAGTGCCTTCCCGCTTGGATTCCAGCTTCCCTTCTGCCCTGATTCCCTCCCTTCTCATCTGTTACCGTCCTTCAGTCATCCCACATACCCAGTTAACTCCTTACCTGCATCTCTCGGTGAATCCTCCTTCATTCCTCGTCTTCCGGAAGGCTTCGATGGTCATAGAGCTCCGCTCTTCAGTTCCGGTAGAGTTTTCAGTCGACGATCCGGCTTCCTGTAAAACAAGTAAGAGATATCCGGTTACCAGGCAACCAAGGACATCAGAAAACCATTGGTAAAGACAACTGTATTTGTTATAGAAGAACTAATAACAGGAAAAACCTTTTGCATGTTTAAAAAGGACCTTTTGGAACTTGACACTTTGAAACTTATCAATCCAGAAACTGAGTATTGATTTGTAATAGTCAAAGCCAACAAACCGAATTAAGAAGACTTAAGTTTTTGAGTAGAGGTTGTTTATGACTTGAGTATACTAAAGTTAATTTTGATGTATGTACATTAGTATCTTTAAAGTCGCAAGGACTTCTAAAGATCGGAGGTTTTGTTTGTGGTTTCTTTTCTTATTTCTTTATTTACAGAACCCCATTTTAAGGAGAACTACACACACTTGCCAGGTAGGCTAAGTTGCCTTGTGAATTAATACTCACTAACCTTTTAACCAACCTAATTGAGTAATGCGTTTTGAACTGTAATCTTGTGCATAGTCGTGATAACTGACTTTCATATCCTATGTATTATGTTTTAAGGCATTAATCCAGAAAACAAACAAAGCCTGACATAATAGGAGTGTCTAAAAGGGCTTCATTGATGTTGGTATGTATTTGAGTATAATGACATCATTTAAAGTGAACAGTAGAGTGCATTAATCTAGACATTTGAAAGGTTATTGTTCTTTGTAAAGGTACAAGAAATCAGAAGTCCAGAACACTCAAAGAGAAACAGAAGCTGCCATATCAAGCTGCTATATCAAGAAGATATCCAGTGTTATTGTCTTGTTCGCAATCGACTTCCCCTTTCCCTTGTGGTTTAATCAGTCGTGCAAGTGCTTTCCTCCTTGCTGACTGGTTAGTTCACAGAGGAGTTGGGAGCATGCATCGCCAGGAAGGAAACGTCAGGACCCTCGTGTGTGAAAGCTTGACACCAATCTTTTAGCAAACCTAAAATTATTTTAGAGAAAACTTTTCCCCCAATATCCAAGAGGTTTATCAGGCGATAATTTTTAGGGGAGTTTACATCACCTTTTTTATGTATGGGTCTAATGATGGCTCCTTTCCAGCTATTTGGTAACGTTCCTTTTTTTAGTATTCTTGAGAATGTCTTTGAGAACAAATCCGCCCACCAATCTATATTTGTTTTTATGATAATGGTGGGTAGATTGTCTGGGCCAGCAGCTCGTGTTAAATTTAAGTTGCCTATCACAGTTTTATTATGGCCTTTAGACTGCTCCATTACTTCATCCCTAACTCCTGGCCAACTAGATGGTACTATCACCTCCCTCCTTGGCCAATTGCCGTAGATCTCCTCAAGATAGATTACCCACTTATCCTCTGGGACAGAACATTGCATGGACCCTGCCGTTTTCCCCGTACATTCCTGTATCAGTTTCCAGAAGCATTTGACATTTTTTTCTTCAATTGCCACTAGTAGGTTCTTCCAGCAATTTTCTTTAAAAGATCTTTTTTTTTTCTCTAATAGATGCCTTGTATTTTATCCTTAATTTCTTCAGTGCTAGAAATGCTGCATCATTATAGCTATGCCTAAGGCTTCTTTCACTTGTCCTAATAGTGGCCTTTGCTTTACGGCATTCTGCATCAAACCATGGTTTACTAATTACATGTAGTGATAATTTCCTTGCCAAGCTAAGCTTCCCCCTTTTAATTTTTATTCTGAGGCATTCTACAAGTTGTCTTATCATATCCTCATACCAGGATATCTCCTCCCCCTTTGCAAAATTTCCTAAGTCAACTACTATCTGAAGATCCTTCAGTTTATTTAGATGTTCTTCACTTATCCGGGTTGTGAGTCGCTTGGGATATTCAACCTCTACATGTAACACCTTCTGTCTCGGCGGAACCTTATTAGCATACATTTCTATCGATAGTGGGAAATGATCGCTGCCCTCTACTTGGAGTATTTCGCAATGTTGAATTAAGTGGAAACACCAAGCCTGAATAAAGACATAGGGGCATATTACCAAGCAATAGCGATAATTATCGCTATTGCTTGGTTAGAGACAAAAATGTACCGCTGAACTGCGGCGATTTTTATCGCAAATAAACGTTGGTAGTACCAAGGTTTATCGCAAATGCGATAAAAATCGGCCGCAATGCATGAATATCACTGAAAAGTCAGCGATATTCATGCATCACCGAGCTAATGCTCTTAGCCATGTTATCCACTTCCCATTGGATAACTGTGGAACTGGGTGACGGGCAGACCGGAATAACAGGCGGGGAGGCCGGATATAGTGAGCTATGACGGGAGTTTTTATTCAACAGATGCACAAAGTCACAATGAGGGAAGGTCGCAGGGTAGATTCCTAGGGTTGCTGGGCTGATGGATACGGCTGTGGACCAGGCTCGGAGAGGTCGTTGGGGATCAGGTCCTGCTTCTCCTTGTTCCGCCAGTAGTCTCCTCGGTATGGTACTGGGACTCCTCGGAGGCTTGAAAAAGGAGAGAAGCGTAAGGGCTTTAGTCCGAGTACACAATCGGAATACCACCACCTACACCGGGGAGTGAGAGGGTACGGAAAACGGCTTGTGAGGAGGGGACGGTAAAGGAGGATGGAACAGGCTAGGAAGAGGCGGGAGGGAAGAGGGTTGTCAGGTGCTGGGCAGTGCTCGGTCTTTGTTACAGTGCGCGTGAAAAGTAGGTAAATTATACTCTATCTCTGTGCTCGTGAAGTCTACGTTATATACAAGTCTATCTACAGCTATATGCAGGAGGGGGCACTGAGAAAGGGTGACGTGTACTCACGTGCCCCGCCACAACTCTCGTCCGAGTTGCGGCCGCTCTCCAGCTTCCTCCTGAGGACGCCACCAGTCCTCCGTCCAGACGTCCTCTTCCTCGTCCTCGCTTCGGTCTTGCCGTGCTGCTCCGCTCTCTCTCCGGGGTTCGTCGCTGTCCGCTGCCTCCTGCCACGAGTCGGTTGCTCTGAACGCCTCTCCTTCGTCCTCGGGGCTTTTTCTACCTTCCGGGTTGTTGTCCGTCTGGCCACTTCCGGGGTCAGGGGCGATTGCTTCCGGGTCGTTAGGGGTCGTCCCGCTGTCTCTTCCGGGGTCACTGGCGAGTGTTTCCGGTCTTTCAAGCTCCGATGCCGGTACCTGCAGGGGACGACAAAGAGAAGGTGTCCTGGGTGCCCGGGACATTAATTGACCGGGCGCGGGGGACAGGACCCCCGCGCTCGGACATCGTTGCACTGAGGTATGTGCCGCTGCCGCTCCACATCCCCTTTCCCTAGCTGTCTTTCTTGTAGGGGGGCTGGGAGGTGGATATCGGGACAGATAATCCGCGTTGCCCTGTTGCAGTCCTTTCCTGTGAAATGTTTTAAACCTAAATGGCTGTAGGGAGAGAAACCACCGAAGTACTCGGTCGTTGTGGCCCCTATTGCGGGCCATCCACTCCAGAGGGGCATGATCAGTGTAGAGTATGAATTCACGCCCCTCCAGGTAGTACCGAAGACTTTCCACCGCCCATTTGATTGCTAGGGCCTCTTTCTCTACCACTGCATAATTTACTTCTCGGGGAAACAGTTTCCTGCTGAGGTATAGTATAGGCCGTTCGACCCCTGTGGAATCCTTCTGTGAGAGCACCGCCCCTAAGCCCTGATCAGAGGTATCGGTCTGCAGTATGAATGTTCGGGTATAGTCTGGACTGACTAACACCGGCTCTGAAATCAGGGACTGTTTCAGTCGTTCAAAGGCGTGGACCACCAGGGGTGTAGGGTGTCTGAGTAGTTCTTCTGTGTTCGTGGTTTTCTTCAACAAGTCGGTCAAAGGGGCCGCAGTTTGGGAGAAATTTGGGATAAACCTCCTATAGTACCCTAATAATCCCAGAAAGGCACGAAGTTCCTTCCGGGTTTGAGGGAAGGGGGTGGCCTGAATGGCCTTGATCTTATTGTCCTGAGGCCGGATGAGCCCTTCCCCTAACAGGTAACCGAGGTATTTCACACTCTGGGCCGCTAAGGTGGGCTTGGAGGGGTTGATGGTGAAACCATTGTTCCCTAGAGAGGTGACTACGGCTCTTAGGTGTCGTAGATGCTGCTCCCAACTGTCGCTATAAATAACGATGTCATCCAGGTATGCCCCGGCGTACCTTATATGCGGCTGTAGCACCAAGTTCATGGCCCTTTGAAACGTAGCCGGGGCCCCGTGAAGCCCAAAGGGCATCACTTTAAACTGAAACAAGCCCTCAGGGGTGGAGAAGGCGGTCTTGGGTTTGTCAGCTTCTTTGAGGGGGATCTGCCAGTACCCCTTGCAGAGATCAAGGGTACTTATGTACTTGGCTTTGCCTATTCGTTCCACCATTTCATCTACGCGGGGTAGGGGGTAGGTGTCGAAGGCCGATATCTTATTCACTTCCCTAAAGTCTATGCAAAATCTAGTGGAGCCATCTGGCTTGGGGACTAGAACAATCGGGGAGTTCCAGCTGCTGCTGGAGGGTTCTATGATGCCCAGTTTCAGCATTTGATTCGTCTCCTCTTTGATGATGGCTCCACGTGCTTCGGGGATGCGGTAAGGCCTTTGTCGCACTGTTTTTCCTGGTTCCGTGTGGATGGCATGTTCAACCACAGTGGAGTGTCCGGGTAGGGAGGAAAATACGGATTGCACTGAGGACAAGGTCCGTCTGAGATCCTGTTTGTTATGTTCTGGGAGGTCAGGGTCTATGCACCCTTCGAAGGGAGGGGTTGTTGCACTGGACAGGACAGGACGGGGTCCCTCCCACTTCTTTAGAAGGTTCACGTGATAGATTTGGGTGATTCCTCGGTGGGTTCTGTTTCTACTTCATAGGTAACAGGGGTCATGGCTCTTAGAACGGAGAAGGGGCCCTGCCACTGCCCTAGCAGCTTATGGTCGGAAGAAGGCAATAACAACAATACTAGATCACCAGGATTAAACTTCCGGGCTTTGGTTCCCTTGTCGTGTTGGTGTTTCTGGGTGTCTTGAGCGGCCACCAGGTTCTGCCTCACGATGACCCTTATCTGTTCTAAGTGGGTCTTTAGATTGTCCACATATTCGGGTAGGGGTCGGGTTCTGTCGGGTTCGGCTTCCCATGCTTCCCTAGCCATATCCAAGAGTGTCCGTGGGGCTCGGCCATACAACAACTCATACGGTGAGTAACCAGTGCTGCTTTGCGGTTTGCACCTGATGGCAAACAGCGCCAGGGGAAGCATCTCCTCCCACCTTTTGCTTTCGAGGCCTAAGAGTTTCTTCAGTGTCGTTTTGAGGGTGGCATTGTAGCGCTCCACCAACCCATCTGTCTGGGGGTGGTAGGCTGCTGTCCTTAATTGTTTGATGCCTAGGTGGGAGCAGACTTGGCGCATAAGGGAGGATACGAAGGGTGTCCCCTGATCGGTTAATATCTCGCGGGGAAAACCCACCCTCGAGAAGATGGATATGAGAGCCTTGGCTATGTTTTGGGTTGTGGGTTGGCGTAAGGGTACCGCTTCAGGGAAGCGGGTGGCATAGTCTACCAGTACAAGAGCATACCTACAACCGGTTCTAGAGGGCAACAATGGTCCTATAATGTCCATGCCTACTCTTGTGAAAGGGACATCAATGATGGGGAGGGGTTGGAGAGGAACCCTGGGGGGACGGTATCGGCTGTTTCGTTGGCAGACCGGGCATTCCCGGCAATACTGTTTGATTTGTCCGTGTACCCCAGGCCAATAAAACTTATCCAGGATCGTGTGTCCGGTTTTTTCATCACTGAAATGACCTCCCAGCAAGTGGCTATGGGCCAGGAACAGTACTTTATCCCGAAATAATCCGGGGATAACCAGCTGGGTTGGCTGTTGGGGTCCTCCCTTTCTGTAGAGGAGCCCGTTTTTTCGGAAAAAATAAGGACCTACATGCAGTGGGTCCTCAGCAACCAGAGCACGGGCCCAAGCCTCCTGCAACACCGGGTCTTCCTGTTGCGTGGCGCGGAATTCCCGGTTGGTTTCCCATGGATGTACATCTACTTGAGCAGGAAAGGCCATAGCAAACTCTCTTTTTTCGTTTTTCTTCTGTCTTCGGGTCTTGGTAGGTTTGGTCACCGGATTCACAGGAGAGGGTTCATGGGAGAACGGGGCATCGGCCCACCATTTCTTCAGGGAGTCGGTTGTGTCTTGGAGGAGATGGGGAAGCCCACTATAATCGCTACCCAATATCGCTTGTTCAGGGAGATTGGGTATCAGGCCCACTGTTAGCAGACTACCCGCGTCCGTGGGGTGTTGTACATAGACTCGGGTGGTCGGATAGTTCTTGGTGTCGCCATGTACACACTTGATAGCCACGGTGCCTGTCACTGGACCGACAGGGTGGGGTAGCTCTTGGGGTCTTAGGACGCTTTGCCTGCATCCAGTGTCGGCAAGGGCCATCATTCTGTGTCCGTCTATCCGCACCGGACATCGAAATGGAGGAGGAGTGGTGTCCGCGGTGAGACATACATAGTTTCTAGCCATCCCTATGTCCATGGGCTCCTCCTTTTGGGGGCAGACGCGAGCAATATGCCCGTACCCACCACATTGGTAACATTGAGGTCCAGGTGGGTGGGGCCGAGGCAGGATAGGGTATGGCATCAAGGGAGCGGGGTCAGGTTTCCTGACCACCTGAGGGGGTCGTGGGGCCCGGGGATGGTTTCCTGGGGTTATGCGGGAAGGGTGTTCCTCCTTGGATCGCTGAGTTTCCTGGGCTCTGTTATATGCGCTGGCAATTTCCACAGCGCTGTCGAGCGTTAGGCGGGCATGTTGGCGTACCCACTTTTGGGTGGCAGGATGCAGGGAAGCCAAATACTGCTCCATATATATTTTGGACAGAATGTCCTCCTTAGTGGCCGTAGCAGGTTTCAACAATCGATTTGCCAGATCTTGAATACGGAAGGATAGAGCCCGAGGCGTTTCTTAGGGCCCTTCCCTGGCTTGACGCAGCCGAACCCTATATGTCTCGTCGTCTATTCCTAGCCGTTCCAGGATGCAGGTCTTGATGTCGGCGTATGCAGTTTGTCCCTGGATGTTGGCTTGCTGGTAGCCAGCTTGCAGCTCACCAGTCAATAGGGGACCTAGGTAGTGGCCCCACCGATCAGCAGGCCAGGCAGCAGCCTGGGCTAGGCGCTCAAAGTTTGTGAAGAAGTAATCGGGGTCTTCTCCAGGCACGTACTTCTGTAATACGACTGAGGGTAGGGAGGTGGCCGGTCTTTGTTGCCCCATGACGGTAGTGAGTTTTTCGAGGGCTTGGTCCTGTGCGGTACCCTGACCTTTCAGCACGTCGTGCAGCTGGCCCCGATCGTCTTCAGCCGTCTTGAGGAACCTCTCCATCATCTTTCCCAGTTGTTCCTGGCATTCCGCCAGTTGTTTGACCGCGGCCTCCATGCCTCCGGGGATCCCACTTCTGACACCACTTGTGGAACTGGGTGACGGGCGGACCGGAATAACAGGCGGGGAGGCCGGATATAGTGAGCTATGACGGGAGTTTTTATTCAACAGATGCACAAAGTCACAATGAGGGAAGGTCGCAGGGTAGATTCCTAGGGTTGCTGGGCTGATGGATACGGCTGTGGACCAGGCTCGGAGAGGTCGTTGGGGATCAGGTCCTGCTTCTCCTTGTTCCGCCAGTAGTCTCCTCGGTATGGTACTGGGACTCCTCGGAGGCTTGAAAAAGGAGAGAAGCGTAAGGGCTTTAGTCCGAGTACACAATCGGAATACCACCACCTACACCGGGGAGTGAGAGGGTACGGAAAACGGCTTGTGAGGAGGGGACGGTAAAGGAGGATGGAACAGGCTAGGAAGAGGCGGGAGGGAAGAGGGTTGTCAGGTGCTGGGCAGTGCTCGGTCTTTGTTACAGTGCGCGTGAAAAGTAGGTAAATTATACTCTATCTCTGTGCTCGTGAAGTCTACGTTATATACAAGTCTATCTACAGCTATATACAGGAGGGGGCACTGAGAAAGGGTGACGTGTACTGACGTGCCCCGCCGCAACTCTCGTCCGAGTTGCGGCCGCTCTCCAGCTTCCTCCTGAGGACGCCACCAGTCCTCCGTCCAGACGTCCTCTTCCTCGTCCTCGCTTCGGTCTTGCCGTGCTGCTCCGCTCTCTCTCCGGGGTTTGCCGCTGTCCGCTGCCTCCTGCCACGAGTCGGTTGCTCCGAATGCCTCTCCTTCGTCCTCGGGGCTTTTTCTACCTTCCGGGTTGTTGTCCGTCTGTCCACTTCCGGGGTCAGGGGCGATTGCTTCCGGGTCGTTAGGGGTCGTCCCGCTGTCTCTTCCGGGGTCACTGGCGAGTGTTTCCGGTCTTTCAAGCTCCGATGCCGGTACCTGCAGGGGACGACAAAGAGAAGGTGTCCTGGGTGCCCGGGACGTTAATTGACTGGGCGCGGGGGACAGGACCCCCGCGCTCGGACATCGTTGCACTGAGGTATGTGCCGCTGCCGCTCCACAATAACATGGTTAAGAACTGCTCAGGGCAGGTGTTAGCTTTTGGAGATATTCGCGCTTAGCGCGAATATCTCCATAAGTTGGTAATAGGAGATAGCGATGTTAGCGACTGTTTCCAGTCGCTAACATCTTGGCACGCCCACTTTGCATGTCATTAGTGATAAATATCACTGACATGCAAAGTGGGGCCCAAGATGGTCGCTATCTCCTACTAGCTGTCGCTAACTGGTGTTAGCGACACCTAGGTAATAGGGAGATAATTTTATCTCCGCTTTCTTGGCTTTTAAAGCCAAAAAAGCGGAGATAAACCCCCTTGATAATATGCCCCACAGTCTATGGGGCACATTTGCTGTCCTATTTTAAATGTGCGCTTTGCGGGCCGATCTGTTTCTTTCCTACCATTAACACAAACCAAGTCCATGGCCCCCAGCAGCCGACCAAGCTCCATATCCTGATTTGAGACCTCGGTGCTGATAAACATTGCAGACTCTATGTTATACGCTTTTAGCAAGTCGCTATTCCAGGCATCAGTTTTTAGGGGATTTAGTCTATGATTAAAATCCCCTAAAATTAAAATCACATCTCTTGGGTAGAGTTCATATAAGTTCTCTATATCCTTTTTTAAACGGTCCAGCTCTGCTTTATACTCATGTTTTGCCCCTTCTGTATGTACACATTGATAATACATAAATCTCCACCCCCTATGTTGTTATTTAGGATCAACACTCTGCTACCTAATGCCCAGATACATGTTAAGTCGAGGTGAAGAATATCTCTCACTATCCTTGTGGAGACCAACGTCATCTGGCCACGATGCCCTACCCATTTGATTCTTTCTTGCAGGTTTTATATGATTAGCAAAACCTTCCGTAACGGGGGTTTCATCGCACAGCCATGTCTCCTGTAGGCACATAATATCGGTCTTCCCGAGGGGATTTTTAAAAGTCTCTTGAGGCTGTATTCTTTTGTATCCATTAATATTCCAGGACAAGATGCGCAGGCTGTGCGATGACCCAGTTTCCTAATCGATGTTACTCAAATTCCCCTGCTCCTCCTGGTCTATATAAGCCAGATCTCTATACCTGTTCCCGACCAAGACATCTTCCTTCCCCCACCCTATCTTTTTGGGAATAATTGTAATTTCCAGGCCTTCCTTGTTACTCCATCCAGATGAGATAATTTTTATTTGCCGTTCTCCCAACCCTGCATGGTTTCTAAGGAATTGGTGCCCTTGGTTATCCATTTTCAGATCCTCTCTATTTACTAATCTGATTCCTTCCCTTAACATCTCAGCTTCCGCTTTTTCCATTGCAACTTTTATTAAAGCTGAGTGGAGAAGGACCTTTGTTATTTCTTCACCTTTAGCATTAACCAAAAACCCCACTTCTTTTAGGTCATCTGTACTGACATATTTTAAGCTGGGGCATTTAGCAAATGAGAACAGTAACTGCGAGCGGTTTAGGGTTTTTAATTTCTTACCCCATTTCCCCCCATTTCCCTGACCCATAGGTACTAGATTTAGCCAGGTGTCCACAATCCTGGATGCCTGTAAAGTCTTTTGGCTTTCCTCTGGTCTTTTATCCCTTCTCTTCAAATTACTTTCTACTCTACCTCCATTCTTACAATTATTCGCCTGGGATAAGTTACTGGGCCCTGCATCAGTGGACATCTCCATTTCCCATATGGGTTCTAACCCCTCTTTTCTCTCCCTGGGCTTCCTCTTAGAGGCCTTTACATTCTTAGTTAAGCATTTACCTAGGTCCCAACATGATTTTTCCTGGGGACTAAGGGTGCTTGCACTGGTGTCTACAAGGGTTAACTTATCTATTTCTACTCTCACAGCCTTGTCCCTGGGCCTTAGGTCCTGGAGTACCTTTGTACTACCTCTTTGACCCGTTGGACCTTTTCCCCTTTCCTCCTCTTCAGGCAATGCCTCCTTTCACCATATCTCTTTATAATCATGGGACAGCGGGAGATATATACAGTGGGCTCCTCCTCTTTAGGAATATATCCCCTTGTCATATCTCCCGCCTCGTCAGCTGTGTTCTCTACCGTTCTTACAAGAGATGGCATTTGGTCTTTGATCTGCATCAATTCCCCAATTATGTTCTTAAACTGATTACTTTGGGTTTTTAGGATTTCATTATTTACAACTGAAACCTCTAGGATTCCTTGCAAAGTTTTCTGGAGCATCAGCATAACCTCGAGCATTGATGAGCTCGAGGTACCCGTCACCTCCAAACTATTCACAGGTAGACCTGATAGCTCAGTCTGGGTAATATTTGCATTTTCCAAACTGTCTTTCCCATTAAATTCATATTCTTTGTCGGCAGCTTCTCTCTCCGGCTGTGAATCGCTCTGATTTTCATTTTCTTCCTCCCCCTCTATCTCTGAGTCATGGATTAATACTGACTGAAACAGCCGTGGGGAGGACAACAGCTGAGGTTCTATCGGGATCTTAGCAATGTGGAAGTTTGTCTGGTTCAGGGAATCGGTGTCTGATACCAGGATCTCTGTCATTTTTGGGGACTCCACCGCCTTTAGTTCTCTTTCTGGTGTCTCCTTTTCTTTAAAATGTTTACCAAAGAAGTCTTTAATAGATTTTGAGAAAATAGAACCGCCTTTTGCACCAGCTGCCTTAGCGGTCATCGGCCCCTTCTGTTTTTCTGTTTAATTGTACTTGAGGATGCAGTAGACCCCAATACAGATGTTTTATTTCCGGTAGGTGTCGTTATTGCACTCTCCAAGTCTTTGGGTAGTTCTGTTATGTCCTCTACCCCAGAACTTGTATTTCCTGGTGTTTTAGAGTACTTTAATTCTTTACGTCGTTTATTCTTTCCTAATGCCATATATTTAAATTCTCCTTCTCTGCTTACTTCCAAGGGAGAAGAGATTTTCCGGGCAGTTTTCTTCACTTGTTCGATTATCCGCACTTTCTAGGTGCACTACAGCCCCTCTGGCAATAACTCTTTGCTGCAGCTCCCCCAGTTATAATTTTGCTTTTTTTTTCCACTTACCTCTGTCCTGTGGGCCCGCTCTCTTCCTCCACCACCTTTTCCTCTTTTTCTCTGTCTCTTCCAGTCCTCGTGCTCCCGTCGTGCTCCCGATCCTGGCAGCCTCCTGTGTGTCTTTCCCTGCAGGTTTGGGGTCCAGGGGTCACTATCCTCGCCCTGTCCTGCTATGGGCGACCTCCGGCTAATAACCGGTCTCTCCAGTTGGTGCCTGCGATCCGCTGCCGCCCTCACTGTGGCCTCTCCTCAGATCAGACGCCAACGGGGGACAACGAGGGTGGATGCTCCTCGCGTATGCAGGTAGCACTTTTCCCGCACAGCGCAGCGCCCGGATACGCGGAGAAGCGGGCAGCCAACCTCCATCTCCACGATGCCCGTCCAGCACCGCCCGTCCAGCACCGCCCGTGCAGCATGGCTGACGCCGATGGCGCCGAGGGTGACCCGGGAGCCGGAATCTTGAAACCGAAACTGGAACGGGAAGCCTGCAGACCGGAGCTGAAGGCGCAACGATGACGGTGAAGGTGGGAGGTTTCTCAGCAGAGCAGCGCGGCATACACAGTAACAGAGGATCTAACAATCTCAATTGAGCCCTGTGCATATCTACTGTTGTTCAAGCCTCTTTTCTAAAAGTTCTTTTTTTTAACCCCCTTACCTATCAATGCGCACAGGTATTGGCCAGGCAGTCATGGCAAAGTGTATTTGGGATCACTCAAGAAGCACCCAATTTACGTTGTTATCCACATTTAAAAATAAATACAGAGAAGGAAATAAATTGTTTTCTGATTGTATTTATCTTTAAAAATCAGTAAAAACTAAAAAGAGGGAGCCTTATTATATCTTAATCGCAGGGCCATTTCTACCAACTACCTGCAGAATACTAATAAGAGCTGAGAAAGTCTTTTATTGTTCAGCTTTCAGGCTGGTATAGTGAAATATTTGTTTTTCGGCTGGACACCAACCTCAGCTCGACTCTACAGTATGCCAGTGTACTAATGTGCACATAACAAACTATGGTACATTTTCTCTTCTTTTGTGAATATTATAAAATGCATATCAAAAAAGTCCTCATACCATTTTTGAGGCTTAGGAATTCACTGCTTTGTATGCAAACATATACTTCTTTACTGGCATTACCTGATGTTGAAACGTGTGGACATGTCACTTTATTTCTTAAAGCCGCTGTCCGCTCCAGGAGGTAAATGTTTTTAGATTAATTTTAATAGACTGATGAATTAGTACCCGGCTCTGTCTTAATCTTAGCTTTGCTCATTCCAGCCTGTTTTTATTCAGATTGTTGGTTATTAATATCCCAAACCTGATGATTTTATATATTTTATTTGCATGTTTTAAATAATTTGTATGTCTTCTATTGCTATTTTGCACGTTTTGCATGCTTTTATGGCTGTTCGCAGCACAATAAAGGTATTCTGACCTGATCTGATCTTACCTAAGAGTCAAGTCAATTGCCTTAGCACCATATATGTCGCTTAGATTCTTACTGTACATGGAGCAACATTATAACCTATTAGATCAAACACAAGAGATATATTTGCCTAGGATCCCAAAATATGGTCAAGTGGGGAAGCAGGGATTTATCCCAGGTTTTCTGTATTCATGTTGCATAATTCTGTCACTAGATGGGCATTGCTTTATTTCACCTCTTTTCCATCACACTTTAATGCTTTGTCTTTAATTCATGGTGCATGATGTTAGAGTATGGATGACAGGCAGAAGCCACATGTGAGTTATTTGCCATAGGCACCTTATATGTGGCCTAGATTCTTACAGATTGAGCAGCATTATAGACCACTAAATTAAAAATAAGAGAAAGAGATTTGCCTAGACTCACACAAATTGGTCAAGTGAGGAAGCTGAGATTATTCCAAGGTTTCTGCTTTCATACTGTTCAATTCAGCCACGTGAAGGATATTTCTTTATTCCTCCTGTTTACATGAAAGGTAGTAGATAGGTACATTTTATTGCATGATTAATTACAACTTTTGCAACAATATACATGATAGAAAGTAAGTAAAACAAGATAAAGATTTGAAAAATAAAGTGGTCTATAAAAACATGTTTCAAAACATGCGTTGCATGCTAGTAATAGAAGACTGACATTTTTTATTTGTAAGCTGACAGTGCTAGAAAAAACTGCTGTACGCTTCCCTCTATTCAGAATTAGGGACTTCTTATCAATTGCATTTGCCTACAATGTGCAAATTAAGCAATGATATGCAAAGTAGGCAGCAGTTAAATTATAAATTACAATATGTTGGTGCAAATTATGCAGTTATGTACTAATTGGGCCAAGATAAAAAAGTAAGCAACAGTTAGAATTAAATGTACATAATGTCTGTGCAAAATATGCAGTTTATGTACTACTTGGGCCACAATAAAACTTGTACATTACAATCTGTCTGGGTTCAGACCATTTTTATGCTCTAATGAGAAATATAGATGATTTGGGGATTATTTATGCGGTGCTTGCACTGCCAATGTAAAAAGAAATTGACGCATTTGCTGCACAACAATTGCTCCATATTTACAAGCTGACATATCCGTGAAGATGTGCCACTTAGTCCGTGTGTCAAAAATAAACGGTGTCGTAATTTCATGCACCACGTAAGTATTAAAATATGCAAGGTAGACGTTCCATCGTAAACTCCTGCGTAAAAGTGATGCATGGATATTTATGATTTTTTTTTTTCAATGATGCATCTGCTGCCGAAGTGGTGTGGTGTTGTGGTAATGTCAAAATTGCTGCACCTGTAAAATACACACGTAGGAAATGACTCATCTACTTTGCTATAGGAAGAGAAAATGAACAGGACAGGTCTACAACTAGAACTACAGCATGGAGGTAATTAGTTTGCAGCTGGGAGTAACACTAAGACGACGACCACCATCCACCTCACCATAACCACCCTCCTCACCCCCACGAAGGCAACGCAGGAGAAAGGAGCGCATATTTCGCCAAAGGACCAGCCTGATAGAACTCTGGGAGGAGGAGGTCATCACTCTTTTTTGGCAGAAGAAGCAGTCCATTGTAGACTAGCTACACATGATTGCCCCATGGATACAGCCAACAGCTATCAGGCCTATCAACATGCCTTCACATTCAAAGCTAATGGCACTACTACATAAGCTAGCTTCAGGCTCTTTCCAGACAACTGCTACCAGAGTGGCAGGAATATCCCAGCCATTTTTTTTCTCATTCCTTGCCACTGTCCTGGATGCCCTCATCTAGCTGACACCCTGTTACCTTCTCCTTCTCAACACCCAGGAACTGCAGATGGAGATAAAGCAAGGTTTTATGACATCTTGGGTTCTCATACGTGCTGGGTGCCATGGACTATACACATGTGCAAGTTGTACCTCCTGCAGTGACATCACATATTTATAGGAACTGGTTTTATGAACCCCAATGTACCCCAATATAGGCCTAGGCAGATACATAACATTTTACCTACATTTGCCCTACCTTGCTCTACATAACGGTTCTGGCACTGACCTTTTACTTAGTTATGTGCTGCATAAATGTTGATTAGTTTTCTCCAAAACTGTCCTCATTTATGATGCATGAGGATTTCTAGTATCATATCTTAATCCCCTGCCCAGGGCTTACACAGCAGGATTACCATCTTCTGTGTAATATCTCTGTACAAAAGTCACAGCCAATGTCATTCTTGAATGTCAGGCCCACTATACATAATCGGTACAAAAGGGGGTGGTGATGGACGGAGCATCTGAATCAATCAAACACTCACACCCAGTCAAAAGATCTGGGTTTAATCCATCACCATTCTTTAGCCCACTCTGCCACCCCAGTTCAGACATGGCTATATGCAAATCATTCTGACCCTGTGCCTCATGGGAACAGTCCAGCCGAACTGCCAAGCCATCTGTTCCTGGACCGGAAACAAGCTTCCGAGGACCGGTTTCTGGCATTCCAGCCGTCTTCAGCCTGGCTTGCTTGAATCCAGTGGCAAAGTGAGCAAGGGACTCACGTCTGAGCATACCCTGCCACACTTATGGCGGCCAAAAGCGGTACAAAAGGGGGTGGTGATGGACGGAGCATCTGAATCAATCAAACACTCACACCCAGTCAAAAGATCTGCATTTAATCCATCACCGTTCTTTAGCCCACTCTGCCACCCCAGTTCAGACATGGCTATATGCAAATCAGTCTGACCCTGTGCCTCATGTGAACAGTCCAGCCCGAACTGCCAAGCCATGTCTTCCTGGACCGGAAACAAGCTTCCGAAGACCGGTTTTTGGCATTCCAGCCGTCTTCAGCCCGGCTTGCTTGAATCCAGTGGCAAAGTGAGCAAGGGACTCACGTCTGAGCATACCCTGCCACACTTATGGCGGCCAAAAGCGGTACAAAAGGGGGTGGTGATGGACGGAGCATCTGAATCAATCAAACACTCACACCCAGTCAAAAGATCTGGGTTTAATCCATCACTGTTCTTTAGCCCACTCTGCCACCCCAGTTCAGACATGGGTATATGCAAATCAGTCTGACCCTGTGCCTCATGGGAACAGTCCAGCCCGAACTGCCAAGCCATGTCTTCCTGGACCGGAAACAAGCTTCCGAGGACCGGTTTCTGGCATTCCAGCTGCCTTCAGCCCGGCTTGCTTGAATCCAGTGGCAAAGTGAGCAAGGGACTCACGTCTGAGCATACCCTGCAACACTTATGGCGGCCAAAAGCGGTACAAAAGGGGGTGGTGATGGACGGAGCATCTGAATCAATCAAACACTCACACCCAGTCAAAAGATCTGCGTTTAATCCATCACCGTTCTTTAGCCCACTCTGCCACCCCAGTTCAGACATGGCTATGTGCAAATCAGTCTGACCCTGTGCCTCATGGGAACAGTCCAGCCCGAACTGCCAAGCCATGTCTTCCTGGACCGGAAACAAGCTTCCGAGGACCGGTTTCTGGCATTCCAGCCGTCTTCAGCCCGGCTTGCTTGAATCCAGTGGCAAAGTGAGCAAGGGACTCACGTCTGAGCATACCCTGCCACACTTATGGCGGCCAAAAGCGGTACAAAAAGTGGGTGGTGACGGACGGAGCATCTGAATCAATCAAACACTCACACCCAGTCAAAAGATCTGGGTTTAATCCATCACCGTTCTTTAGCCCACTCTGCCACCCCAGTTCAGACATGGCTATATGCAACCCAGATCTTTTGACTGGGTGTGAGTGTTTGATTGATTCAGATGCTCCGTCCATCACCACCCCCTTTTGTACCACTATACATAATGGCAAGCCATTTCTTATCTAAGTAGAATCCCTGAGGGTATTTTGTGGGTATAAAAGAACCACATTTCATTGGAGAACCAGCGGAGAAGCTTTCAGGCTAACACTAGACACTGAGGTCCCAGCCTGCAGCCTCTCCAGAGTGTAATTGTCTGACAACTCTAGCGGGGTGTCCAACTCAAGACCAAGACGGGGTACTTTGTTCTCTCCCAGCAGGTAATGGGGTTGGCTCTTTCCTAGGGTATTCTTGGCTTTACACTCACATGCATGCTAGGTAAACGTAGGTACACTTAGAAAGGATTGCATCATAGGATTACTGACATGTATTAATATGCCTGTATATATTTATGTTTTAGCGCCATGGTAGAATTCTACCTTTTATTTACTCTGTTGGTGCTTGTAATCCTTTATATCTGTTTTTGTCTAATGATTGTCGCAGCAAACATGTTTTATACTAGAATGACACTGGATCAATAAATGCTTATTAAAAACATCCCCACCATTTATTCTGTGTATCTCTCTGAGACTGAGTGAGCACGATTGACTGAGCAATAAGTACTGCACTGTTTCCATGAGCCCCGAAGAGACAAGTATTGGCATGTTCGATAGTTGCCAGAAAATATTTGCTCCTTGGTAAGGTTAGGCGGCTTATGGTGGCACTGTGGGCTAGCTGGTCCAGAGCTGACATATCTTTTGGGGGTGTCTGGAATCAGTCTGGACACCAATCCCTCAGTTTATGTTGACTAAATGTGCAGATCCTATGTATTATTAGGAACTACATGACACCGAAAGCACATCCACTGCATCAATGTACATGCCATTGTAGACCATCTGGCCTCTTCACCAACATGCTGGCCAAATATTCTGGAAGTGTACATGATGCATATACTTTCCGGCACTGCTTCATTAATGACCACTTCAAGAATATCTAATATGGGAATGGCCTACTTGTAGGTAAGCTAAACAGTAATACCTAACACAATCCATAACAGGTAGGAATGGATCACATAATACCCATGACAGTGTTTGTTGAGGCAGATAGGAACTAAAGTAAGAGAGGTGTGGTTTTTGCATACACCATGTATCATGGTACATGTGTCAGGTAAACCGTCTCATCTCCCACGCTACCACAAGATCGCACAGCCCTGGAAAACAAAGGCCTACCACTAACCTGAAAATGATCGAGTCCAGTGGGCTCCATATTGGGTGCCTTAATGGGACCGGAATACTGCTGCCGTAACTGCCAAGGATCGGTGTCCCCTGGCTCACCAAAGACTCTTTGTGAGGTAGGACTTCATCAATTTTACTATTGGCCTATGCTTGCCCCTGGACTCAAACAATGGCAGATGTGCCTGCACCGTATCCAGCGCCTGCAGCCCAGTGAAATGCTGTGCATCCACCTTGACTGACACCCACCTGACAACTGATTTGTCAGCATGGACTGGGCTCTTGACTGCAAGTTGGTGCACTCACTCTGTGGCTGCAGTCGGGGGTCTGCAGACTTCCTCAGGTCTCGGTCACTCGATTGGGAACCGGCGACAGAGACTCATCTCAGATTCGCTGGTGCGATTGCGGCTCCAATCGGCCGGCTGAAGCTGACGCATACTTACAGATGCCAGTGCCTAATCACCCCAGGTACGCGCTTATTGTTAATCTACAGCCCATATCAGCCATATAGCCCAGGACAGCCACAGACGTGATGGCGCCGGTGCGGGGGGGCCCGAGGCACTGGAGCTGCTGCAAGATTCAGGAGTGGCCATACTTTATCCCCAATCTCCCTAAATAATGTTGCCTGGCCTCCACATCTTAAGGACTTCCCCCCTGGGACCCTTTTCAAACAATTTCAGACAAGAATCGTAATGAGGGCCCCATAGATAGAGGGGCAGCAGACCTATCAATTTTGGCCGATGCCGGGTGGAGCTACCTAAGTAGCTATATAGAAGATGGGCTGTGGATCACCCCCTCGGCTGTCACCTACCCAGCTGGACATTGGACAGACTTTTCTTTGTCTTTCCACAGTGTCTCCTTCCTCCCCCGCCTTCCGACGAATCAGCCGGCTTGTTTGACTTTGACTTTGTCTTTTTGGTTCTCCTGAATTACTTTCCCCTTGGCAGTCTTTCCTGACCTGATCTTCATTCCAACCCCATTTTACTTTTCCCCTCTTCCTTCTATACCCCATAGGATGTGTGTATATGTTAAGCTATGCTCTAACTCATGTTACGGTGTAACACTGTTTTTTTCTATATGTTATAATAGGCTCCTGTAACTGACGTAATTTTGTAACTCACTAATCCTCATGTAAAGCACGCTGATACTTACTGGTCTAGCCAGAGCTATATAAAACTCTGCAAATAAATAAAAATAAAACCACCAAGATTAGAATGTCAAGACACATAAATGCACTATGGTTTAAGTTCAATTGTGGAATGCATGTCTGGGCCAAATGTGATGTATCATCCATGTGTGTAACTAATTGTTTCCAGGGGAGATGTGTGTGTGTCTACATGGAACTCCCATGGTTCATCGGGCATGTCGTATATCCCAACACCCACATTTGTGGTTAACCATGGACATATGCATGTTTCAGTGTAACACAGATTACCCATATTGTGTGAGCACATAACATGTAGTGTACACATGGTCCTCCAAATAGATATCAGTGAAAACTACAAGATCCACATCACATGATGTAGACATATATGATCTACCAGCCCATGTCCAACATTTACTATAACACAGAGTAATTGAAGAGAAAAGTGTCAACCTATCAACAAATGGACGACTAACATATATTGTGTAAACAATGTTGGTGATATGTGTGGCAATGTAACAACACTAACGCATATGGTCAGCCTTGTATCAGTAACTGTTTATAAAGTACAGTTGTTTTCAGCCTTATTTTTTCAGCTGACCAGGGATATGGGATCCAGTCTTGGATCATGACACCCTATGCTAAACCCCAGATGGACCCGGAAAAGGCCTATAACCAGGCTTAGAGCAGAATACGCAACATTATGGAAAGGACCTTTGCCCTCCTGAAGGCAAGGTTCAGGTGCCTTGACATTTCCGGGGGAAGATTGCTGTACTCCCCCAATGCTTTGCAAAATGATATTGGTATGTGCAATACTGCACAACATATGTGTGCATACAAATGTCCCCTAGGATGGTGAGATTCACGTACCTGACCCAATGGAGGAGGAGGAGAATGCCCAGGCTCAAGGCAATCAAAATCCAGCTGCAGGCAATCGCCGACGTGCACACATTGTGCACATTTTGCACATTTTGTTTAATGAAACATGTTTGTGAATGTACATCAGATGACGTGAATGGAAATTTCAACATTGTCATAACTTGTCTTTGTGTCCATTTCATATTACCAGGAAATATCAAATTACATAGATTCTGTCAACCAGGAGTAGCCCTCAGAAATGTACAATCATGTTGGATGCCAGGCATGAGCCACCAGCAGCTGAAAACTATGCACCGTGCATTGTCAAGTGTTGTTTGTCACTTGTGCCTTTACAATGACATAGTATTTAAACAAACATGGTACATATGTGAAGGTGACAACATTGTATGAAAGGAGACTACACTGTAGGAACCATTAATTAATCTCATTCAAAGTCATGCATGCGCATCAACAGGGACGTTGTTGAAGTTAAAATGAATCAATGGAATGAAAGTTGATGTTTGTGTCAAAATTTACCATCAAAAGTCATGTAGACACATACAGAGTGTCATTGATCAAGTTAAAATGACTCAATGGCAATGAAGTTGTCTTAAATCTTTTGATTGTGAAAGTTTTGTATTGTAAATAACGCTTTCATACTAAATTTGGCACTTGAGTCAAAAGAGTGTTCGTCGGAACACACGCTTCAGGGGAGCATCTGTCGGAAAACACGCTTCAGGAGTCCTGCATAAAAAACTATGTACTGTCCATTGTGTAACCTGCGTTTTTTACTTATGTCAAGCCATACGTCTGAATCATTTCACGCACATGACAAAAAATTACGCACACGTCAAAAACGTGTCGCATCCAAACAGGAAATTATGTCATGGCCCAGCCATGCTGCAAACCAGGAAGTTTCAAGTTCCTTTCACTTTTACTGTCTTTTTGTCTGTGCATGGTGTTGGAGGTGAAAGTTCGTTGCTAGAGATTTTGGAGGCGATGGCTTGTTGTTTTTGTATCTGTGCATTGTGTGTCCTGTCCTTACATTGTCACTTTTATTGTGTTTAGTATTTTGTGTACTTTTGTGTTGTGTATTAAGGGGTGTCTGTCCAAATAGGGGTAATTTGTAATAGTTCTTTAGGGAAGAGGTAGTTTCATATATATATTTTTTTTTATGGTGTTCGATAGTGTTAGTGGGTGTAGGGAGATGTCGTGCAGGTCTAGGAACCTGACGAGCAGGAGTTTGGGGGGCCTCTGTGGCTCATAGTCCACTATCTACCCAACATGATTAGAAGTGGAGGCAGGATACCACAGGGGTACCTAACACAGGAGAGGCGGTACCGGTGGGAGAAGATGCGGTACCAAATGCAAAGATTTATGGTGTGGACAGGAACCTCTGGCAGTATAAGCATCGGTGAGCTGACATTGTCAGCTGTGAGTGGGATCTCCTGGGTCATCTGAGCCTTGAAGTGGCAGGAAATGTTGGTAAGTTGGCATATACCATGAGCTTTTAGCTGTTTTCTGTTGCCATATACTCTTCTTGCTTTTGAAATTGTAAGTACCAGATATCTACATTGGTGAGTATGGCATTATAAATCATAATTTAATTCTAACCACTGATTATGGCACAGGGGCATGACCTTAACAGATTCATATAGTCTAAAGTCAGATCTATGGGGTGCAATGGATGGCCATATATATGAGGTTGAACACATACAGCACTGAACAGGGAGTTTGTACTACTACCTTCTAGGTCATAAGTGACCCTGAAATGTATTGCTCCCCCCCCCCCAAATGATGCAGGGGAGCTTCCTTACATGTCCACAGGCCAGAGGTTGCACAGGGTGTCTGTTTCCCCATATATGTCTCTGTTATATAACTACATTCCCATACCTTAATGCGCAGGTATATATCAAGATTGTATACTGTTAATTTACAGTGCACTGATCACATGTAAGGAGCAAAGTGAATGAGACAAACAAGCTTTGGCATAGACTGATGTGTTTTGCCTGGCAAAATCTACATTTGTACCTAAGAAGGCCCTAGCACTGACATACTCTGCAGAGTGTGGTCATTAATTGTCTCCTTTACAAGGGCATTGAGCCACAGGTGTGTCTATTCTTTAGGTGTACCAGCATCACAATGGGCCTGCACATATTGACAAGGCCACGTAAATCACCCTGTATGATTTATCATGGTCTTGTAAATGTGGGCCCTTTTCACGCATTACTTTGTGTGATAGGGTCATTCTATGTGTGTTGATGTGGATGTTCCTACTCAATATCCATGGAATCTGACACATTCTCAGATTTACGAAGTATTGTAAACCACGAAAATGTGTGTGAATCCAACGCCTCCCAAGGGGAGGCATAAGAATGTGCCAACAAAGAGATATGTGTAAAGATCTACTGCTATATTCCTCTCTCTATGTGTGCTGAATTCTGCAGCACATATAGAAAGAGGAAAACACCATCAATGATTGTGTCAGTACAGGGAGGTGCCAAAGCTGGACAGAAAGCTTGGAACATAATCATATACATGTCATCTAGCACATGCTGTTGTCTAATATTCTGTGGGGCACCTGCGCATTCCTCATGTGAAATACGCAGGTGCCCGAGCATGCACAGTTTTCATGAAGAAGTCTCGATAGCGTAAGTGGGCAGTCCAATAAGGTAAGGAGTTTTCTGGGTCTTTAAAATTGATTTTTAAACGTGAAGGGCCAACTCCGCTCTGTCGTGAGTGTGCAGAGATTTGCCTGCTCCGCCTACTTCGGGGAACGCGGAACAGGAAAAATTCCACACATTCCGTGGGCGGAACGGAGTTGTCCGCCCACCCTTAATGTTGAATGTGAGCCAGTTGGCAATAATATGGTAATGTATTAAATACCTGACATTGAGTTTAACTAAGGAGCTAGGTGTATGGCCTGTGTATATGCGATGACAATTAAGCATGGTTTGCTCGCAATACATGTATGTGCTACCCGTCACTCATTTCATTTACCTGTTTGCACATAGATTGTACCCTCTGCCATGTGTCATGTCATACACTGGAATGTACATAGATGAACTATGTGTACCATTCCATGTGTACATAACTGCATATTTCAACTTTGAGCATCATATGCACATGGGTACATGGTTGTGAAGCCTGTCACTGGCTATCCATGTACCTACACAGCCACATCCTTGTTTATTTACCATTGTAATCTTGTGGAAGACCTATTCTTATGATGTTTGTTAATTGGATGTTAGATAGATGTAAGTTTGTTGGCCATCACATGCCACTTGTGCTGATAATAGTTAATAAGGCATGTAAATGTAGGCAAGTGTGACAAATAAGCATTGTCTGTTTCATGTGTCATTCCTCTACAACAGCCAATATGACCGCAGCTGAGGAAAGAATATATAGTGTCCGGCTTGAAAGATACTGCCACGTCTGCCATGTGGCAATAGACTTTCCAAAGATGGACAGGCAATACGGGAGAGCCAAGGCAGCAGGGAGCTGGATGTCGCCACCTCGGCCTAAGCCAGTACGAAGAAGAAGAGGAAGACATCCTCTGGGAAGTGGACCTGGTGTTGCCCCTTGACCTTATGCAGGAGCCTCCAATTCACCACAAGCTGGACCCTCAACCTAGATTCTCATCTGCCATACCCATTGCACCATCCACTGGCCTACAGCCCAGAAGCACCTCTGCCACACCCTTAGGACCCTTCGTTGCCCCACAGCTTGTACTCTCCTCTGCTACACCCTCTGCAATACAACCTCATCAACTAGTGCACATGGTGCAACAACTGCAAAAGGGCCAGCAGAACTTGAGCCTGAAGATATCAGGTGTACAATTGCAGCTGGCAACACTGCTGCAAATGGTTGCCAGCTTACAGCTGTCTGTGGCCTGCAAAGAACAACAAAAGTAGTCCCTCCCTCAGCTGTCCATGCCCTCCACAGTTTTTATGATGCTTCTATAGGAGTATAGACTAATTAGTTTGATTTGTTCTTACTAGTATAGTTGTAGGTTAGTTAAGGTCTAGTTTTATGATGGTGTATTTATAGTGATTATTTTGTTAGGTGACGATCTTGGTGTTTATTTTGATAAGTGGTAGGGGTTAATATTTAGTCTGTGTTTTTAGGAAATAGTTGATAAAACATGTTAATAAATACCCCAAAAATATATTTGTTTAGCTTTTCATGTTTAGGTAGTTTGTGTGTAGCTATAGTTGATGTGAGCCGAATGTTTAATTGTGTCATACGGGAGTGGGGTGTTGATGTTTAAGCTGTCTGTTGTGATACATGTGTAGAGTAGGATACGGTAAGGTTAGGTAGAGTAGTTTAGGTATAAGTTAGGATAGTGCAGCTCCGTTCGGTGAGAAGAGTCTAAGCATAGTTTAAATAGGTTATATTAGTGTAATTTTCATTTGATAGGCTTTTACTTGAATATGTTTTTATAATAAAACCTATTTTACAGTTTCACAGCTGCTTACTTATTTAAAATCTTGTCAATTGTGACATCTGCTTAGGGTGTTTTAAGCACATGCAGTGTGCGTAGCCCAAAGTCTATTGAGTCCAAGGAGTTAGAGGCCCTCATTTACAAGCCCTACAGTGGCCGCCAGGGCAACACATTTTCTGACACACTGGAGACGAAGTATGGCTGCCCATATTGACAAGGCCACCTAAAGCCATCTTGCGTGAATTTCCATGGCCTTGCAAAAATGGGTTCCTGTTTTACATTACTCTGCATAAAAGGGGCGTTCCATGGGTGTTGATGTGAGTGTTCCCATGCAACATCCATGGAACCTGACACATTCCCAGATTTACAAAGTGTCATAAACCTGGGAATGGGTCAGATTCCCACACCTCCTCAGGAATGCGTAAGGGAGGTGCAACGAGGAGAAACACCTTTTTTTCTTCTAATTTTTCCTTTTTTTATGTGTGCTGCATTCTGCAGAACACATAGAAAGAGGAAAACTCCATAAAGGATTGTTTTTGTGCCAGGAAGGTGTCCTTTCCTACACAAAAACAATCACCTCTGCAACACAGGCACCTTTGCACCATGGTGCTAGGATGTCTGCGTTAGCAATTCAATTCAATTGAAACTTTATTGCGGCTAGATATAGCCATAAAAGCACATTCACATAGAAACAATTAATTACCAATCCAAGGTAAAAAAATAAGCAGTTCATAGTAATATGGCGTTTGGGCAAAATATAAGAAATACCATTAGATACGATTGTCATTATGGGAATTCATAATTCTAAAATCTATTATAAAAATATAATTTACAATACAAATTTCATACAAATTAAAAACTTTTAAAACTCCATATAAAGCCATTCATATCACTCAGATCCCTATATGGATCCCTCCCGAACACCCTCCTCAGCTGATGAATGTATATACGTCTATTGTATATCCAGATACTCTGCATGTGAATGGTTACTACCCTAGTCATTAGCTATAGATGGTTCTGATTTTAGCAACTTTCTGTGTATTAGCCACATAGAGAACAGGAATTTTGATACTGCGACCACATAGACCGGATCGGTATCAGTCCTTAGACTTCTAAAGAAGTCTAGGTAGTTCCTAACACCCAGGTTCCTGCAGAGTTGTATGATCCATTTACGCCTAGGGTGTTTATATGCTTCACAAAAGAGTGTAACATGGATCAAAGCTTCGTCCACGGTCTGACACCCCAGACGAAGGTCGGAAGAACCTCCTGCCCACTTGCTGGTGATTGCGAATAGCAGGAGGGTTCCATATCTAAACTGCAGGAACAGTTTCTTTGCTAGGGTTGGATGAATGATATCCAGGCCCCTCTCAAATTCATAGTGGCACTTAAAATCGAGAAATCTATGCGTTAGGCTCAAAGGATTGGCTGTCTGGAATATCTGTGTTAATTTATGCTCTTTTAAAACATTCGTCAGAGATTTCTTCGAGATGTCTGGCCAGAATGTTTCAGGATCGGTCCATAGTTTTTCCATGCCAATGGTCCTAAAAGAGTGTTTTACATGAGAAAACCAGGGTATATTACCCGCCCCCAGTGTGGACAGCACCACTTTTAGCTCCTCCTTATAGCTAACAAGCTCGGGAGTGCTCCACAGCCGCCGCCAGTATAACAGTGGTCGGGTGGAGATGATGTCCGCAACAGGAGCAATATTTAAATCCATCCTGAGCGGAACAAGCGGGGGGCTTTTCGGCAGGGTCAGGAGTTGTCTAAGGAAATTGTTTTCAGTAACTGAGAGGGTGTTATAAGACTTATGCCCACACAGTTCAGCCCCATAATGAGAGGCTGATGTAGCTTAGGGGCAGATGTATCAAGTGTTTTGCATGTCGCAAATGCTGCGAATCGCAATTTCGCAGCGTTTGCGACATCAAAAAGTGCAATTGGCATGTATCAAAGAAATCGCATCGCATAATAAGAATTCGCATTTTTGAGAATTCTTAGTGTGGGAGAAGTGTTTATTCGCAGAATAAATAGCGATTTCCAATTTTGCATGTCCCTAAGTTTGCGAAAATCGCAATTAACAAATCGCAAACTAAGAAATCGCAGCAGTATGTAAGAAAATATTTCAAATAGCGAATTCTCAAAATTCGCATTTTTAGAAATCGCTATTAACACCAAGTAGAAGCAGGTGGTAAAAAAAAAATATATATATAAAGGCTCCCAGAATGCATCCTCTTACTTTTCAAAATGGCGGGACTTTACCTGATTGCCAGGAGGCTGCGCATTCAAGTTCTTGCCCAGAGAAGACAAAGACAGGAGAGAATCTTAAGAATACGCATTACGCTGTTTCAGCAGACTCAGGAAGAGATCTATGAAAAATACAGGCTACATCCTCACACCATTCTTGACCTGATAAATGAATTGGAACCTTTTTTGGCACATCCAACAGGCAGAACACAATCAATACCAACACATGTTCAGGTATTGTGCTCACTGCACCTTTTGGCTTCTGGCTCTTTTCAAACTGTAATTGCAGAGGTTGGTGGAGTGGACGCAATGCTAAGGAGACTACAACATCATATATATTTCTCCAATACACAACAAGCCATACAGGAAACAAAGTTGGATTTCTATCAAATTGCAAGATTTCCACATGTGATTGGATGCATTGATGGAACCCATATTGCCATCACTCCACCTGCAGCCATTGAATATGTATTCCGGAATAGAAAAAGCTACCACTCGCTAAACATCCAGATCATATGCAATGCCAAAAACATTATCAATGACATTGTAGCCAAGTTTCCAGGGAGTACACATGACTCTTTCATCTTCAGACATAGCGCAATTCATAGACGTCTTAGTGCTGGTCAGTTTGGAGATAGGTGAGTAACACTCATACAAACATCCATCCATCCATCCATCCATCCATCCATCTATCCATCCATCCAAATGAAATGGAACATACAGTTACTTTTTTCTCTCTTACTTGCAGGTGATAGTGCCTACGCAGTGCGTGATTTCATACTTACCCCATACTTGAATCCTGCAAATGCAAGTTAAAGACGGTACAACAGGGCACACCGGTCCACACGTGGGGTAATTGAACGTACATTTGGAATATTGAAAAGCCATTTCAGATGCATACACAAAAGTGGAGGTGCATTGCAATACAATCCATAGACATGATGCAAAATTGTGACACCATGTGCAATGCTGCACAACATGGCAATTCGCAAAGGCACAGAAATTGAAGTGAGTGACTCTGACTCATCAGATGATGATGATAACCCTACCACCAAGAATGGCAGTGGCAGGAGTAGGAGCCATGGCTGGCCGTCAAAGAAGGACAGAGATTACACGAAATTATTTTTAGGTAAGAAAAAACTAAACACAAAATCAAGTTTGCAATTGTTCTTTTATATCACAACATGCAAACTGTAGTACTATCTGTTTGAAACATTTCTTTGATTTTGAGTTAAATGAAATATCCATACGTGGTAAAGAAAAGAAAACAATTTCTCAAAGCATTTCTGCTGCATGGGTCATTATTCATAGTCATTTTTTGCGTTGGCAGCTGGAAGCATGTTGCTCCATTGAAGGCATGGCCTCTTGCTCATGTCCGGTAGTGGAACGCCTTCCACTTCTGCGTTGGACCATTATGTTAGTTGGGGTAGGGTTACTACTACTCCTACTGGAGTTGTCCTGACTTTCTCCAGTGCATAGGAGAGCGCTTGCACCTGAGTTGGTGGTTTGCATGCTTTCCAAGATCAATGTCATTTTGTCCACACTCTTTGCCATTTCCCGTGTGCAGTCACTTAATTCTCGCTGCATGTTGATGCTGCGCCTTGTAAAATTGCTTGTGACTGCACAAAGCCTGTTGATGGCCTTGGTGTATGTATGCATTCTGTCTTGTGCAGCCTTTGCAGCCCTGTTACGTGCTTTTTCAGTTTTGACCAGTGTCAGGCAGAGTTTCTCAATTGAAGCAGCCATGCCTTCCTGATTTTTGTTAGATTTAAGAAGCTGCCTATTTATTAATCGCAGTGCCTTGTGTTGCAGGCGCTGCACCTGAAGCATGTCCTGCTCAAGGCCTGCGAACACTGTGCCTCCTTCACTTTGTCCTCTGTTGCTCCCACATGCCTCCAGATGGAATGAGCGTGCCCTCCTTGGAGTTTGGGATTGCTGTTGTGAGTCCTGAGAGGACACTGTAACTGTCTCATAGGGGACTGATTCAACTTCAGAATTTTCTTCCACTCCCATTGGTTCCAGAGGTGCAACACGTCTGCGCTTCCTATGTATGTTCAAATTAGGGACAGGGGCATCAGTGACTTCATCCTCATTTTCAGACGTCACATGAGGAGGTGAATTTTCAATGACATTTTCTGGCCCGGATTCTCTTGTCTGTTCTGTGGATGTAGAGTCTGAAATATCAATTTGTGTTTCTTTACAATTAAATGATTTCATTGCAGACTACAATTTGTACTACACTGCTTCAGCATGCCAAAGAACATGACATGTGTTACTATGATGATGAGTGTTACAATCTCAATAGGACTACAAGTCCCATGATGCATTGCTCAATTCTGGTTTCACAGTGTAAGTGCACTACTATTTATCTGACTATGAGTATCTGCACAGCACACACACACACATTCTTTACACATATACATGGATGCAATTTGCATTCATCTTACCTTGTGTAGTTGCTGTGGGTTCAGAGCTGTCATGGTAGCCACTCCACTCACACTCTCAGGTAACAGGGTGGATTCTATCAGTTCTTCATGGGGTGTTGGTTGGTCCACAGCAGAAGTTCCAGCACCTGTTTTGTTTGCCTCTTTAATTCTGTCAGCAAGTCTCTCCTTAGATCTGAGTTTCATATTGTACAACCTTTTTTTAATTTCATCAATGGAGCGAGTGGTGACTCCAACAGAGTTAACTTTTTCCTGAATCTCCAGACAGATTTTCCTTTTCCTGGGGTCAGGCACTTTCAGTGCTTTTTTGCCGAACAGGTCCTCATGGTTACACACCATTTCTTCAATGAGCACTTCTTGCTCCTTTTCTGAAAACTTCTGCTTTCTTTTCCTCTTCTCCAAAGCCATATCCTCCTGTGCCTTCTGTGACTCCATTGCTCTCCAAACAGGTCTGCTCTGCCTCAGCACACTCTTCCAACTGCCACTTGGTGTGGCTCTGTGTAGCAGGTGCAAGCAATCACTGGAACTTCGTGGTTGTGATGTCATCAGGCTGTTCCTGCATTGCATGTTTCCCGTTTTTTGCGATTCTTAAATTGCGAAATTCGCCAATTTAGAAATCGCAATATTATCGCACATTTCTCGCATAATTCTTCATACATCCCATTTTGCAATTCCGAAATTGCGATTCGATAAAAATCACAATTTCGGACTCGCAAAATGGAATCTTGATACATCTCCCCCTTGGACCCTGTATATTTCCAGTGGTGGGCTCATGTTTTTTAAAACACAACTCTTGTGGATTTTTAGAATTCCCCCAACTGACTGGGTAAGTTTTAAGTTAGCCTTAACCATCTGGGGGCCCCACCCCATTTTTTCAGTTAGTGTGAGACCAAGGTAGTCAAAGGTCGGCAGTTAGTGGATCTAGGATTCAAAACCATATATTTAGTTTTCTTAATGTTGATCACGAGGTTCCTTTTGTTGCAGAACTTTGCAAATTGGTTAAGAACACGCTGCATGCCTCAAGCTGACTTTGACAACAGTGTCATCCGCAAACATCAAAGCGGGGAACCTAGTTTGGGACAATTTAGGGGGGTCTATGTCCTTGATAGCGAGTAGGTAGTCTATCATTCCATTTAAGAAGAGGGAGAAGAGGGTAGGCGCCAACACGCAACCCAGCCTCCCCCCATCTCCACGGGGAACGGATCTGTCATTTGGCCGTTCCTACCATACCTAACTCTTGCAAATGTGCCTTCGTGAAATTGTTTTAGTTAATAGCATAAATATGGAGGAACCCCCATAGTCAGCATGATGGTTCACAGCTGGCTGCGGTCCACCATATCGAATGCAGATTTTAAGTCAACGAAGGTTAGATATAGGCTCCCACCTTCCAACACAACATGCTTCCAGTAGATTAACTGGAGCCTGAATAGTTGGTCTAGCGTAGAGGTTTTTGCCCTAAAACCCACTTGCAAAGGTGTAAGGATGTCGTGATCACTGATCCAATCCTGCAATCGTTGTAGGATTACCCTCGCATACATTTTTGGAGATACATCGATAAGGCTAATTGGCCTATAGTTAGATGGGTCCATAGGAGATCCTTTTTTAAAAATGGGTATGATCTCATCCCCGGACCAAGTACTGGGTAGTTTGAGTCCCTGAAAGATTGCATTAAAAAGCGAGTGTAAGTAAGGAACCCAAACTACCTGCTCACTTTTATACAAGTCTCCAGGGATCCGATCTAGACCTGGGGCTTTGTTCATCTGGAGCTTAGCCAGAGCTAACTTTACCTCACCCACCGTACAAGGTGGGATAATCCAAGTAGGATCGACTGACAGGAGAGATGCTAATGGCTCATATTGCTTGTTTTGCAATGTAGTATAGAGGTCTTTAAAATATAGGCGCCATGATTCCTCAGAGATATTTGGTTCCACACGGGTCTTACCCTCTGAATTCCCCGTGTGGACCAAATTCCAGAAAGCCCTTGGATTTTTTTCGTCAAGGGCAGTCTTAATATCTAGCCATCTAAGTGTTTCCCATTCGGATTTAGCAATGGTAATAATTTTTTTTAAATCAGCCCTAGCTGCCTTGATAGCTAAGGAATCCCCACCCTTCAGGGATAATAGAAGCGTTTGTTTAGCAACCTTACAACCCTTGTTAAACCACGGATTTTTATCAGTACGGGGTTTATACTTGGTTGACTGGGGACGATAGAAGAAGTCCACCAATGTTGCCACCATCTCCTGGTGTATTGTTCCTAAATCATAGGTGGTGTTACTATTGGAGATGGTCTCTGGGGCGGTGGCTGCCTTTTCCATAAGGGGAATAATGGCTTTGTACATACTTGCCACTGAATCTGGGGATTGGGAAAATGTTGCCCAGCGAATACGCCTCCCTCCATTTACTATTCTGAGGTCACGTCGGGGCGAAATAAAAAGGCCTTGGTCTTTTTTACTTGTTTGGAAATCTAGCATAATGGTGAGTGGGTTGTGGTCACTTTCCGAGCGCTCCACAATCTTAAAGTCTGTCACTTTATGCCATACTTTCACGCTAATTAAGAAATAATCAATCAGTGTTACTTGATCTAGTCATTTAAAAGTTGGGAGCCCTGGGTTGACATTCTGAAAACGCCCATTACACGCCCTTATAGAAAAGGACAGTGTAAGAGAAATCATTTGAAGCACTAGAGGGGTGCATCTCTTTACCTCATAGGTATTTTGGGGTGGAATTGACCAGATTGCATCTTCTTCGGCGGTGATGGGTTTCATGCCTCCCTTGAAAGGTTCATAGTGGCAATTGAAGTCCCCACCAATAGCAAAAGTCACATCTCCAGGTAGGGATTGCAGGAGGGTATCCAATTGGGCCAAAGTCGGAGAGGTGCCACTATACTGGACAGGTCAGGAGTAAATATTAATGAGGGCCAATTTTTGTCAACTTTTAAAGGTTAGAAGGATACAAATTATGTCTGGTGAATGGGTGTTAACTCTTTTTACCTCACATTCAAGGTGAATTCCCACCCATATACCTCTAGGTCCCTTTACGGCAGGTTCAGAATATGTCAGGAAACCCACCCAATGGATCGGACTAAGGGCCCATGTCTCTTGAAGGAGGCAGATCCCATAGGAGTCTATAAAAGCTCCCCAGTCTGGCAGATCCATCTTGGCCATTATACCTGCAATATTCCACGACAAAATACTAAGGCCACCACTACAACCTGCCGACCCCCTTCTAGTTACAGCGACAGTAGCCGGACCCTCCAATGGACCTGTGTCCAAAGAGTACAGATCAACAATACTGCTTTGGATTCTCTGGCCAGTTTGTAATGAACTTGGGGATGAACGGGGCAGAGGCAGTCAATCAACCTGATCAAGTGAGTTAAACCGGTTACTTACAGGGAAACCCCACAAGGACTGGTTCCCACCCATTTCTTCACCATAATTCTGAGGGTCATAATAATCAGCCCATCCCTTGTTAGAGCCACATATATACAGTTATGCTCAGTTGAGTCAACACGACTCTTCAGGGCTTAGAGCTCAGTACGTTCGTGGTAATTAGCATTAGGTCTGGACTAGTATTCATGTGTTGGACGTTTATATCGGAGAGAGACACTGATTAATTCAAATGTGACTAAATAGAAACGGTATGTTCTTTAAAGATAGTCACGTAGAAAGTACTTATGGCTTGGCAATCTGCCTTGTTGATTGCCAGAAATCTTCGTATTTAATCACTCTGACTACTGGTGTGTGTCAGGAGGTAGCCGGGAGGGGATCCGTCTGATAAAAGGCTCGCTAGAAACGGGTGCGTCTCTTGAGTGGCGGTGCGCCGTGTTCAGGTATCCCTCCTCCTATGGTTCCCGGTCGCCGTCTCTCGGTACGTCCAACACATGAATACTAGTCCAGACCTAATGCTAATTACCACGAACGTACTGAGCTCTAAGCCCTGAAGAGTCGTGTTGACTCAACTGTACACGACGAAACACGTGTCGGCTTTGTATGACATTCCTCGAGTCTGGAGAGAATAAACCATCTTCTTGCTGTGACCAAGAACACACCAAAGAATCTGCTTCTGTCTCCTTTAATACTTACCAGTCACTGTACTGTTTATGTGATACTTTACTGTAGTAGCGAGAGCATAACTGTATATATTTGTTTAGTCCCTTGACTTTTTAGACGGTTAAGGGTGTTTTTCCGCCTGCTCTTCACGCACTACATACCAACCTGTCACTCTACACTCTGTAACGTATAACTGAGGTAGTGCGCCTGAGAGATCTGAATTTCTAAAAACCCCATTCAAGTGTTTCTCTTGTTAGAGCCACAGTAACGGTGATTGGAACTGTTGGTAGGGGGGGGATAAAAAAAACTCAGGATGAATTTTTGAGTGGGCTGGTGTTACAGTGTTAGGAATCGGTGAGGCTGGCGGGAAAACTTGACATGTGTGCTTGTGCAGGAATCCCCATCCCGTTATTTATCCCTATCCCTAACCACTGTGAAGATAGGTGTTTTTAGACGCTCCCTAGCGCGCGTAAAGAGGCGCGTCGGAACGTAGCCATTGCTTGGCTTACTGTTCCAGTACCACGCCCCCTTCCTACTTCCTGGTTTCCAGAAACGCGATTGCCGCAGCGTGTCTGCAGCTCCCTCTTGGCTTTCCATGACCATTCCGGTCTGCATCCTGTTGCCGGTAGCTTACGGTGTGTCCCGCTCCCCCCGAGCTCTTTTTACGAAGTACTAGCTGGGCGACGGCATCTCTCCTTCGAAGCTCTCGGGCAGGCGCTGCCCATACTCCCTACCTTTTCCCACGCATTTTGCGGGCATCTTGCTAGCCCGTGACTTTAGCCCCCAACTCTGTGGCAAACGGAAGTTACTCTTTTTCTTCCCTTTTACGTATTCCTTTTGAGAGTGAGCGCTCCGCCCTGGTTCTCCCTCGGGCCGGATGTCTCTCCTCCTGAGTGTGTGACTGCTCCGCTGTTCTTGCCCCTGCACAGCCGGTCAGTACACCTCACTCCTTATCCGTTTTATTTGATCGCTTTTGTTTGTTTGGATGTGTGAGTCCGTTGTGAGTTCTGCCCTTCCTGGCCTGATTATTGGGTCTACTGGATTACCTCTTGAGCTCCAGAACTCATCTTTACAGCGACCACGACCTTCACTTGGGGTAAGAGTTCCTGGTGACAACCACGCATGTCAATGTTTTGAGTATTCCATGTATGCTTAGAGTATATGATATATGTAGTGCATCCTGTTCTTTTTCCTAGCCCAGACCACCACTTGAAGTACTTCCTCCTGCATGCTGACCCCCTGGTATGAGGAGAGTGGTGGACACTCCTTGGGTTTTTTCCCTCATACTTTTAGGGGACAGTGGACAGGAGTGTGTTCCATATCACATTCTTGCTTCTGTGTCCTGGAGGTAGTGGGATTCTTCTTCGTTCCCGTGGAAACTGGCGAATACTATAACAGAAAGCCAAGCCCACGAAATATATTCCCCCTGAACGAAGATGAATCCCGACCCGGCTCTAGGTGCTCCTGACCTTAACCTCCAGGCCCATACCATGGAGGACTTGGCAGCTGCTTTAGCAACCCTTCAGTCAGAGGTAGGGAGATTAGGTGCCGAAAATCAGAAGCTGCAAGCAGAGGTTCATCAATTAAGGACAGTTGAACACATGACACACAGAGAAACTGGGACTATCCCTAAATCCCGCAAGAATTACATACAACCAGCCAGATTCACTATGGGTGCCGCAGATGTTGATAAAGGGGCTAGTGGTGATTCTACTATACCTCCTGTACAAGTTACAGTTCATACTCCTAGTCCTGTTCCCCTAGCAATGCCAGAAAGATTTACAGGGGATAGTACCAAGTACAATGTATTCATGAATCAATGCCAGTTACAGTTCTTATGTAAGGCAGCAGCATTTCCTGATGATTCCGCAAAAGTGGCCTTCATCATTTCCTACCTTGCCGGGAATGCAGGTGAATGGGCTGTACCACTGGTGCAAACCAACGATCCTTTGTTATATGAACTCTCCCTGTTCCAAGAGAAAATGAGAAGTCTGTTCGCCAAACACACCTACATGCAAGCCAGCGATACCGCCCTACTAACCCTTAGACAAGGATCTAAAGACCTCCTGACTTATATCACCAGTTTTAATCGACTAGTTTCGGAAACACATTGGCCTGAAGACAAAATAACTTCCTTGTTTTACCGTGGTTTGTGCGACGAATTAAAAGATTTGCTCTCACAAATAGTAAACCCCCCTGAAGACTGTGCCTCTTTTATTTATCTAGCCGTGAAGTTAGATCATCGACTGCATGAGAGAAAAGGGGAGAAAAGTCTCAGTAGTGCACTTAGATACGTCTTGACTCGTCCTGAGAAACCAATAATAAAAGACACCTCTGAACCCATGCAAATAGGGGGGATAAGAGGCCCTTTATCCACTGAAGAAAAGGATAAGATGTGAGAAGTTGGCCTGGTATATGATACTCACTAGTTCTAGTGATCACCTTGTACCATGCCAAGCAACCCTTATGATGATTGGTTGTAAGTCAACCTTATAGACCAGCTATCCTAGTGGTAGCATGGACAAAGCAGTCTTAGGCTAAACTCTGTAAAGGCATGTGAAGCAAGCTGTTTTACCATACACAATCCCCTTGAATACCAAATGAAAGGACACCAGACAGATATATATTGAAAATATATATATTTATTTACTACAAAATATCCCCTATACTCTTTATGAGCACAGAAGCAAATGCGTTAAAACAAAACACAGTTTAAATACACGAAAGTTGCACAATATGGATGAGCCCTAGGGGCCACCTAAACCATATACTAAAAAAGTGGTATAAGTATCACTAATGGGAAAGGAAATAGGCCTAGGGCCTGGGAAATCGCTTGAGGTGTTCGGGACTAACAGTGATGAAGTCGGGAAAGGCCCGCGGGACTCGGGTGCAGCGCTTAAAGCACACGCATGCACCAATGTTAAGTCAATGGTGCGTAAAAGTTACAAAGTTAGTGTTTAAGGAACCTTCCGATGGACCTAGAAGGACAAAACTTTAGACCTGGGCACTAGAGGTGTGTACCAGATGCTGAGTTACCTCACCCACAGGAAGCGGGTGCACAGGTGTGAAATAGTATTGGGTTTCGTCACGCAGGTCGATGGTGCCTGGAGATGAAGATGCTGCAGGCGGGTCGTCGAGGAGAGTTCCGGGGATCCAAGGTGGATCTGAAGAGGTGAAGACCTGAAAGCAGAGGGGACAATGTTCAAAGTCACTAGTCAGTGACTACCGTGGAACCAGGACGGAACCAGGCGATGTCGGGTGCACACAGGTGAAGAGGTGAGGATTGTCTCTGCAGCCACGTGGACACGAAGAGGTCAAGGACGTCCAGGCATTTGTCATGAGCTGTCCCACAAAGGCTCTAGCTGATGGCGGTGTCGGCTTCTTGATCGGAGCAAACAGGCCTTGGCTAATGCAAGCCATGCAGAAATCGATACAAGCTTCTCACTCGGACCAGCAAGGTCAGAGCGGGTGCTCCTTTTCAGGGGAGCGAGGGCCAGTCAGGAGCAACCAGACCAGAGGTGTTGTTTGTAGTTTTCGTCGCCAAGATGGCCGCTAGCCACGTGGCAAGTGGCCGGGATGGCGCGTCAAGTGGCAAAGTGCAAAAGGGCCCCACGCAGATCGTGGAGATGCTGGGGGGCTGATCTTCAGTACAAATGCTGTTCGGTGGTGCGGCTTCTCAAACCCCAAAGCACAGCGTCGAGGGTGCCTCGGGTGCTGCGCAGTCAGCTTCTCAGGGGTCTTTCGAAGGGGTCCGGTCCCACGTCTCTCGGTGCCTCCACGGGTCTCTTCTTTTCAGGGACTATGGATCGGGCTCTGAAATGTCTGGGAGTCTGGGTCTTGTCAGGCTCTGGGCTCGGGCTCCGGCGGAAGGCGGCGGCAAAGCAGACGTCGAGTTGCTGGTTGGTGCCTGTATTCACAGGGTGGTCACTCCTTGGCCACAAGGGAGATTCTCTTCAGTCTTCTGTGCAGCAGAATGTCGAAGTCCAGTTTTCTTCTTAGTTTCAAGTCGAGTTCAGGATGATCTGAAGTCTTGGGACACAGCTCCTACTCTTATTCCAAATCTAGGGGCAGGATTACCTGCTAGGTCCCTCCTCTGGGTGGGACCAGGAAGGGGGGTGGGGACACCCCCTTTCCTTTGTCCAGCTTCGCGCCAAGACTGGGGCTGGAGAGCCCCAGCACCGGTCTGAACTGGCCTATGCACAGGGACACCTTGTGTGCCCCAGGCATGTCTCATTCTATTCAGCCCTGTCCTACCCAATACACAAAATCCTGTCTGGGGTGGTGCTAGCACCTCCCATGGCAGGAAACCCTTTGTCCAAGCCTCCCTCGCTGGAAGGACTCCCAGCAGCAGGAGGTCAGACTTGTGTCTGTGGTGGCAGCATCCATTTTGTGATGCTGAGGCTCATGTTTAACTTTAACCGGGGTTCAGGTTAGGTACATGTCGTGTCCCTCTAAAAGGGTGGAATGCTACCCCGTCGCCAGAACTGGGGAGGGGGTAGTATTCCAATTCGTATGAAACCTTACTCGACATGTTTTGATAAAGCCAAACCAAAGATAGCATTTAACCGCGAGGTTCATAATGCACTTAAGAGTATATGGTATGGCAGTATCATGGAACAGCTAAAGGACGTGGTTCCGAAAGCTGCAGACAGGCTCAGCTCATGCCAGAGCACCATCTCTCAAATTTCCAAGCACTCTGCCTTCAGGATTGATGAGGCCTTCCATAGGAGTGGCTGATAGGAACATATGTGTCCATTTTAGGTTAGATATAGGCATACTATACCTAAGTAAGGGGTGATTACACCGACTTACCCCAGCCGAGTGATCAGCCAGTTGTGTCAAATATGGAGGCCAGGCCAGGGGTGGCACAATACGTGCTGCAGCCCCTGGTAGGCCTTGGAAACACCTATGCCCTGGGTACCTGGGGGTACACTGTTACAGGGGCCAATAAGGTGAACCAGTTCCAATTTCGTAATGCACCTAATGTGCATTGGCATTAATTTAGAGAGAGAACAGCAGGCTGTGGGTTTTATTAGCAGGCCCCTCAAACCAGTAAAGCAAAAAGCAAAAATTTGGGGTGACCATAGGATAGCAGACCCTACTCTCCTACATAAGAGAAGAAAGCTTAACTTATGCTTGTATTGTGGAAAAGGGGGACATTATGCTAAGGACTGTCCAGTTCGTCCCAAACATACCAGACTAACAGCTAGTAGCATTTCCAGTTCGGAAAACTAGGAAGCTTGGAGAACAGAGAGATCGCTTCTTCAAGCTACAAACCCCAGCAGATCTCTACAAACAAACAACTACTACATAAAGTAGTAAAATACTTCATTGTACCCATCATCCTAACTTACATGAATCAGAAGCAGTACAACATGTCTATCCTATTGGATTCCGGGGCTACAGGAAACTTTTTTGATCTACAGCTCGCTAGAAAACTTGGCTTATCCTTTATCCCTAAGGAACAACCTGAATCTATATGGGCTGTGGACGGTTCCGAGTTATCCTCTGGGTTGATAACCTATCAAACCCCGCCTATGATCATAGTCTTTAGCAATGGGCATTCTGAGAGCATTACTTTTGATTTAATAGATGCTCCTAATTTTGGCGCCATCTTAGGGGTCCCGTGGTTACAAGTACACAACCCCTTAATCGATTGGGTTAAAAGGACGGTCACTTTGATTTCCCCGTATTGCCGGTCCCACTGTTACCAGGAAGCCAGAGAGCAAGAACTCCCGTTATACTGTGCAGTTCAAACTGGGGTTGAACTGAGAGTACCTGACCAATACCTTGACTTTCAGGGAGTTTTTAGCGAACAGGAGCTACGACTGTCGCATCGATTTAATACCTGGGGCAGACCTGCCCTGCAGTCGCATTTACGCCTTGACCCCCTCAGAGACTGATTATCTAAAGGAATATTTGGACGACATGCTTAACAAAGGTTTTATTCGGCCCTCTACTTCGCCTGTGTCATCCCCTCTATTTTTCATTGATAAGAAGGAAGACAGGCTCAGAGCATGCTTGGACTACAGGTCATTGAATAAAATCACCATAAAAAATAAATACCCACTTCCTCTCATTCCAGTCCTCCTTGATCAAATAAAAGGGGCAAAAATCTTCACCAAGATCGATCTGAGGGGTGCTTACCATCTAATACGCTCAAACAAGGTGATAAATGAAAAACAGTTTTCGCACCAAGTTTGGCCTCTATGAATATTGCGTCATGCCGTTTGGTTTGTGTAATGCGCCTGCGGCGGTTCAATATTTTATCAATGACATTTTAAGAGAATATATCGATATATTCGTCATAGTCTATATCGATGACATCCTCATATTCTCTCAGAATGAACAAGACCATGTGGAGCATGTCCGAAAAATCTTGAACAAACTGCAAGAAAACCACTTGTTTGCCAAGTTGGACAAAAGTGTCTTCCACACTACGGAAGTTGACTTCTTGGGTTTCATAATCAAGCCCGACGGCATCCAGATGGATCCTAATAAGGTGGAAGCCTTGGTTCAGTGGGCTAGCCCTACCTCAATCAAAGAAATACAGTCTTTTCTAGGCTTCGCCAATTTTTATCGGCGATTTATCAATCATTTTTCTGAATCTGTCTCCCCGATTACAAAACTATTAAAAAAAGGGGTACCTTTTGTTTGGTCTGAAGAAGCAGAACCGGCCTTCTGTGCTCTAAAAGACAAGTTCACCACAGCTCCAATCCTGCACCACGCTGATAACACACAACCATTTTTTGTGGAAGCAGATGCTTCCCAGTATGCTGTAGGGGGAATCCTTTCGCAGAGAGACCAGGAAACAGGCCACATGCATCCCATAGCATATTTCTCGAAAACCTTATTGCCAGCTGAGAGGAACTACACTATAGGCGAAAGAGAACTGTTGGCCATCAAATTATCCTTTCAGGAATGGAGACATCATCTGCTAGGATCCCCCCATGTAGTCACCATTTATGCAGACCACAAAAATCTCCAGTTTTTTAAGTCAGCAAGAGCACTCACACCAAGCAAATGAGGTGGCTGTCATTCTTTAGTGAATATGATTTTCTTATCACCTATAGACCAGGGACGCAGCAGGGAAAGGCGGATGCTTTGTCACGTTTAGGACATGAGAAAGACACAGACAAAGAATCACCCCTTCCTATTATTCCTGATAACAAAATACTGGGAGTGGGAGATAAAGATTTCAAACTCCTGGAGGACATAAAGGAACATCTCCTCTCCATGTCATCTGTAGACTGGTTACAAAACCCCGCATGTCAATGTTTTGAGTATTCCATGTATGCTTAGAGTATATGATATATGTAGTGCATCCTGTTCTTTTTCCTAGCCCGGACCACCACTTGAAGTACTTCCTCCTGCATGCTGACCCCCTCGTATGAGGAGAGTGGGGGACACTCCTTGAGTTTTTTCCCTCATACTGTTAGGGGACAGTGGACATGAGTGTGTTCCCTATCACATTCTTGCTTCTGTGTCCTGGAGGTAGTGGGATTCTTCTTCGTTCCCGTGGAAACTGGCAAATACGATAACAGACAGACCCCCTACATATGTATTCAACCACCCTTCTATCTTTAAGATTTATTACAATACAATCCCCCTCCACATTTTTAACTCTACTTCCTACCCATCCCACTCTCCTAGCAAATAAAATTTGGCAATGCACATTTCTAGGAAGAGGACAATAGAGATTCAACCAGTGGATACATTTGTTCTTTAACTCGGGGTATGATTCTGTCCCATTAGCAGTTAGTTCTGGGACCCTAGTCAAAACAACCACATATGGTACGCTCTCCGGAGGAAGATCAATACATGGTAAAGTACAATGCGGACCATCCACTGCCGACATCCTGTTTGACAAACCCCTGGGATCGCTCTGCACTTCTCGTCCCAACTGTTTTTGGTCTTGTGGATTTGCATAACTAGCCACCGTTAAAGTGGCCTTCGCAAGGTTGGTACACAGTGTTGATATTGGCCTTTTTTCAGGGGCAGTAGTCGGGAACATGTTATTAGATCTTGACATAGGCCCTTCTCCTGGGTTTATTGCTCTTCGTTCGACTGTTTGATCTTTATTGCCCTTTAGGGTGTCGATGCTCCCTTCAATTTTGGTCAGCCTCAACTCGATTTGTGGCAGCTGTTACTACAGCCCCTCGAGGGGCTGTAGTAACAGCTGCAGGAGATCACCCAATTTCGTCAGAAGAACATCCTCGTTTGAGGTAGAGTCTGTAGAAGTGATTGCATTGATAGAAGCAATTACTATCGGTTGTGTGGGTTGACCACTTATTAGAGTACTAGGAAGCGGGGTGGCAAATTCAGTAATATTATCATTATTATTAAGCTTCGGGAGCTTGGTCTTCTTCCCGCGCCCGGCTCCACCACCACGGTTCCTTTGGGGGACTGCTCCTTCCAGACGCCCACGTAAATGTCTTGAGTTTGACCCTTCCGCACAAGACACCACTATATCAGTTCCAGAGATTGACACCAAGTCATCGCTCATGTCGTCCTGCAGCGGGAGCTCGCCAATTGGGGGAAGTTTTCCCGCTCCCTGAGCTGTTTGTATACAATTTCCATTTACTCTCCCCTCAGGAACGATGATTTGCAGAGTGGGTGGCGTGTGCTCTGGTGTACGTGCGCTCGCCAATTCCCCAAGAGAAGATCTTTTAGAAAAAGCTAAGTCCTGGGAGAGCCGACGCTCCGTGAGGATAATTTCATGTTCTAAAACATTCGTGGCCCTTGTGATGAACTTATCTAAAGTCCCAGCCACATAACCCCCTGTTGTCAATTTCTTGTTCCGCCCTTCTCGCCCAGCCATTACCCCACAGTGCTTATGAATGCCGATAGTACTCACAGAATGGGGAGATGGCCTTCAGGGGTCTGTGTTAGCGAAGTTAGAGGGGTGGCCGGGGGGCGGAGCTAGCCGCGCTTGGAAATGGCCGCGCCGTAGGCGAGCTCTCCCGATCAAGCCACAATCCTTTCACTTATCCTGGGTTTCAACGGACCACGATCGTCCACAACCGCCTGCCTATGAAGCGGACTGTCTGAGCTATCGATTGATACCACTCCTGTGCAAAACGGCCGACATTGCCGCACCGACATCGATTTGACCGGGACCGGAGCGCTGCCCTACCTAGCAGTGCGTAACCACGTTCAAGCTCCGCGAGCCCGAGGCAGCGCTGGTGTGCGATAGGCCGCACGGGCCTGAGACGGTGCTAGAACCGTCGCCCTCCGGAGCACGCTACTGCTTGGGCCACACGGAACTTACCGCACCTGGCTGGGGCTTCATCCACGACCCATCACCCCATCCTCAGCGCCGGATCCTTGTTGGGGAGCGCTCTGATTCCTGTCTACACCACAGCTAGGCCTCTTCACCGACGGCCGCCCTCCCCCCCCGAGGACCGCGACCTCGCTGTTGGAACACGCGGTTCTCGGCCGGGGGCCTGCATACAACACCGCCACTATGGGTAAGCCGGAGAAGACACAGACGAAAATTCACTTTGAAAACCAACAGAAACTGCCCATGCCGTCCACGGACCGCCAAACAATTCCCTGCGACTCTGCGCCTTCTACGGCGGCCCAGACGACGCTGGATGTACAGGCGATGTTCACCACCATTCAATCCACCCTGACCAACATTGATGGGAAAATTGATTCGCTCACTTATCGAGTGGACCGCATGTCGGAGCGCCTAGATAAGCAGACGGAGCGCATGGACATGGCGGAACGCCGAATATCGGACGCTGAAGACGCCACGCAACAACTTGAGCTGAAACATAAGAAGGTAGACGCTCTCCTGAAAAGCCTCGCGGCCCAAACAGAAGATTTGGAAGCATGCTCACGCCGCTGTAACCTGCGCATACTGGGCATTGCAGAGACGACTCAAATCAGAAACATGGAAGCATATGTGGAGACTCTTTTGACCACCATTCTGGGCAGGGACATTTTTTCAACGTTTTTTATCATGGAGCGAGTGCATCGGACATTGGCGCCAAAACCGGCGGTTGGAGCTAAACCGCGCCCAATCATCGCCAAACTCCTGAACTATAGAGACAGAGATGCCGCGCTCCGGAAATCCCGGGAGCTTGGCTCTCTCACACATGAGGGCATGCAGATCTCCATATACCCAGACTACTTCTCATGTGCAGGAGGCCAGGAAGCAATATGTGGACATCAAGCGGATACTGAGAGACAATGGTATTCAGTATGCAATGCTTTACCCGGCACGCCTCAAGGTTACTCTGGATGGGTCCAGTGTTATATGCAACGCACCACGTGAAGTAGTTAAATACTTGCAGGCCAACCATCCGCATGTCCTACGGCGCAAATCGCCACGCGGACAAAACCAAGACCAAGATCCTCCCTCAGATGCAGAGTGACTGATAAAGGACATACCCGATATGCTGGAAGGTTTGTGACTGTGTGCCTGGACCATGTTTGATGAAAAGTTTGTATGACCCTTGCTTAAGCTGATGAACCTCAGTGCCACTGGCTAGTTATCGTACCGCAACTGCATGCAATGGATACTGAAACCTACTAACCGCTGACTCGCGTTCTTGCGAGTGGCTTGATCACCCGGCATCTTTATGCTGGGAGTAGTGCGGGCGGCTACCGGCCCCCCTCTGTGTAATCCACACTTTCTGCCTAGTTAAGGTATCCAAGTTCGAGTGCACCCTGTTATTAGGGATACTTGCTAGCTGTTGTTGTTGTTTCGGGATGACTACATTGGGTTATGGCTTTGTCATGATTGGGATGGCGAAGTGGGTGGTGGGCGGAGGGGGGGGTTCGACGATAGATACTACCGTCATGATTTGCTTCAGCTATAATGCCATTCCTGATTTTTGGAATTCACGCTTCAGATTCCCTGACGCACTACACATACATGTAATGTTGCAACGTACAAATGGTTATGGGTAGATGTTTAAAGTTGCTGACGTGGAATGTCAGAGGCCTTAACAGCCCGAAGAAAATCAGACAGATATTCGCATACTTGGACTGCCATAATGTAGATCTGGTCCTACTGCAAGAAACCCACCTTCTCCCTGGCAAGGCCAAGACACTGGGGTGTCGCTGGGCTGAACACTCTGTCTCTGCCACATACTCCTCCTATGCTCGAGGGGTATCGATCTTGATACGTTGTGGGGTTCCATTCTGTTTAGAACGCACGGACATAGACCAAAATGGTAGATTTGTCATTGTAACTGGCACACTCTGTGGCACCAGAGTGGGGGTGGTTAGTATATACGGACCAAATACTGATGACCCTGAATTTTACCTCTCTCTACTCACCAAATTACGTGACTATCCCCCGCTGGAATGGATCTGGGGTGGGGATCTAAACATAGCACTTGACTCTGCTCTTGATAGATCACAAGACACATTTGAACATCATAGGCGCGCAACGGCCGCTCTCCTCCACGGCATTGAGGAATTTGGCCTACGTGATGTCTGGAGGGACCGTCACCCCACGAAGCGAGAAAGCACGCATTCCTCTGCGGCACATGCAAGCTGGTCCCGCCTCGACTATTGGCTGCTATCGGAGCGAGCCTCTACATGGGCCACTGAGATCACACATCTCCCCAAAACACTATCGGACCACAACCCGGTGCTGCTCTCTTTAGCCGTTCCATCCTACACTCCTCCCCCATTCACCTGGCGCTTCAATGCCATAGCACTCACTGACCCCCTATATAAAGAAACCCTACACAAGGCGATAGAAGACATTTTTGCGATTAACAGTAAATCCGTAGACAGTGCTGGTACGATCTGGGAAGCTTTTAAAGCAACACTTCGCGGGGTATGTATCTCCACAACTGTGGGTATCCTGAAAGATATTAGAACTCAACTGCAGAACTGTGAGGCAGATATCCGTCGGCTAGAATCAGAGTTCGACTCCACACAAGATACTGGGGTTTTAGCTGACATACGCGAGGCTGTCTCAAGATATAACACGCTAGCGGACGACAAAATCAAATACACGTCCAAGAGGTGCAGAGCGCGTAGATTGGGTGAGGGGGGTCGCCCTGGCCGGGTGCTGGCGCAGAAGGTACGCGTGCAACATAAACGACTATTAATCACACAAATCACGGACGAAAAGGGCCAACTGCACTTTGACACCCCCAACATCCTCAACACGTTTGTCTCCACATACCGTGACTTTTACACCACACAACACACAGCCACTGAATCTGACATATTCGACTATATCGAGGATTTGGCACTGGAGTGGTTATCGGACTCCCACCGAGACTTTCTAGCCTCGCCTATAACGGAGGAGACCCTCACTGCTATCAAATCCTTGCCGAATGGGAAAGCCCCGGGCCCAGATGGGTTCACGGCGGAATTCTATAAGGCTTACGCAAACGACCTTATCCCACCCCTCCTTGAAATGTACGATGAGGCCCACACCGACGGCATTCTACCGCAGACATTGCGTGAGGCAGTCATAGTCGCGCTTCTCAAACCCGACAAAGACGCCACTAGAGCAGACTCTTACCGACCCCTGTCGTTAACAAATACTGATGTGAAAATACTTGCGAAAATCATTGCCACAAGACTGCAACCACTGATGCCCACCATTGTCCTACCAGATCAATCTGGCTTCATCCCTAATAGATTCACCACACACAACCTGAGGACGATCTTTGCACTAATGTACCAGTTGAGACCGGATCTCCGTGCTGTGGCGGTGCTATTGGATGCAGCCAAGGCCTTTGACTCGGTGGAGTGGCCGTACATGTTTGCGATACTGGGGCGTATTGGCCTGCCCCTACGACTGCTAACTTGGATCAAACTCCTATACATGAACCCCACGGCCCGCGTAAGGGTTAATGGATTTGTTTCAGACGCCATACCCATACAGCGAGGCACCAGGCAGGGTTGTACACTCTCCCCCCTACTCTTCTCGATTGTACTAGAACCACTGGCCTGTAAAATCCGTCAAAAATATGCTCACACTGCACTTGGGTTCCGCCTCCGGCCTATAAGCATTTCGCTATATGCGGACAACATGGTCCTCTACCTTCGTGACCCAGATACTAATTTATCCCCTGTACTGCGGGAATATGTGAAATTTGGCAGACACTCTGGCCTCACCATAAACTGGTCTAAATCCGCAGTGATCCCCTTAACCACAAGCACGCAACCTCCACAATTAGATTTCCCCCTTGTGTGGCAGGATGACCCCATGAAATACCTTGGGATATGGGTACACCGAGATGTGGAACTCGTAATTCGACATAATTATGGCACAGTGGTTGACCACATCAAAACTCAGATACAGAGATGGAACACACTCCCGCTCTCCCTAGCTGATAGGATCTCCCTACTGAAAATGACAGTGCTCCCCAAGTTGCTCTACCTCCTTGTTAATATCCCGCTCACCCCTCCCCCCTCGGTGTTTGCCAGACTGCGCACAGTGTTCATACAGCTAATCTGGGCGGGGAAGCAAGCCAGAATTAGTCTCCGTACACTCACCCTTCCATACGCTGCGGGCGGCTTCACGGTGCCCGATGCTTACCTTTACTACCTATGTGCCCAGGCACAATTTACCTACTACTGGCATCATCCAGTGCGCCATATGCCACATTTAGCGGTTGAAGAGGGGACGCGCACCCAATACAGTTCACAAGCATTTTGTCACACACTAGACCGCATCTAGCGGACAAAGAGATAAATACAATCCGCACAACCACTCTCGCATGGACACGGCTGAGCACGCTGGCTCGTAAATCCCCTATTTATGCTCCAAGTCTCCCACTGGCTTGGCACTCCGACCTCTCCGTCACGAGGGAACGGAATAACATGACCATACTGGAACAGGCAGGCTTTTCGACCCTGGGGGACCTTAACCCCAATGGTTCCTTCATTACACACGAAGATCTGGCATATATTAGTAACCAAACCCCACTCTTTCGTTTCCTGTATCACAGACTGCGGGCCGCGGCTCGAGAACTATACCCCTCCTTCCCCGAGGAGCCCCCCACCTTACACTCGCTACAATTCCTAATTACCTCACCTACTCATGCTCATATTCTGTCCAAATTGTACAGGCAAGCGCAGGATGAAATCGGCGCTGACACAGTCCCGATGAGAGATAAATGGTCCAGAATGCTAGACACTCCCCTTACGGAAGAAGACTGGACAACTGCCTGCACGCTGACATCACTTCTCACCCCTAACGGGAATCTGCGCATAATTCATTATAAATATCTACATCAGGTGTATCACACTCCCCTTAAACTGTGCAAACTTAAACTGCGGGATGATGCCAAATGTAAAAAATGTGCGATGGATGATGCAGACTTTGTACACCTATCCTGGTGCTGTGTGAAAATACAGCAATACTGGAAGAATGTAACTGCTCATCTAACGAAATTGCTGTCATGTGACATTCCCTGTACTCCTAGAGTATGTTTGCTGGGCTTAGACGCCCCACTAAGAGCGAATGGCAAGAAACTTATGGCTCTGTTACTACTGCTGGCAAAACGCAGACTATCTATCCATTGGGATAGTAAACGCTCCCCACTAATCAAAGACTGGTTGATGGACGCCGCCTACTGCAGGGATAACTTTATGCTATACGCGGAGGAACTACCAACTGCCTCCAAACCCTCGGATATTTGGGGCCCACTATCTGACTATCTACGCACTGCCCCGGATCCTCTTGAAGAGACTCCTGCAACTGGGATCCGTCCCTAGCTTTCTGCCTTACCGATCCAGATGCTGCATTGTGTATGTAAGGTGTATGTATATGATGTCTGTTTGGGTCTATATTGTTTGTAAATCTGTAACTCTGAGATGTATTACTTTGTAAATCTGATGCATAATGCCTATGTCTGGGGCATGACATGTATCTGTCGCCTGAGTTTATGATAAAACTGATAAATTAAAAAAAATAAAAAAAAAAATAAAAAGTTAGAGGGGTGGCCCAGTCCGGTCTCCCCCGGGCTACAACGGGCTTAAACTGGCCAGCCCTTGGCCCGGGCTTCGACCGGCGCGCATCCGCGCTGCGGATGCGGGTGCTTGCTTAAGTGCTTCCGGTACAGAGAGGAGGGGCGGGGCGGTCTCTTGGAGGCCCCCGCGGCTCCCTGGGCTATGCAGTCCTCGGGCTCCTGGTCAGTAGCAATGGGCGAAGGCAGGTACAGGCGCAGCACCTCCCGTGAAGCGGGAGATGCAAGACGTTTAAATACCCGCCCGGAGCAGAGAGATGGGGCAGGGCGGTCTCTTGGAGGCCCCCGCGGCTCTCTGGGCTATGCAGTCCTCGGGCTCCTGGTCAGTAGCAATGGGAAAAGGCAGGTACAGGCGCAGCGTCCTAGCACACACCTGCTGTTTGGGCGACCACGCAGGGGAGAGGGACAGGAATGGGTGGTGTCTTGTAGATATATCGCATTCCAGGCCTTCTATTTTGATGTACGGCATAGCACAAGGAAGGCCTGCTGCGCTGCTGTGCGTCTATATCTTGTAAATGAGGCCCAGAATGTTTGTGTTTGCTATGTAGTAAAGGGCGGTCAAATGTCCAAAGTTTAATGAGAGTGTCAACTTTTGCTGTGAATGGACACACATGCTAAGACAGGTATTACGGTAATGTTGCAGTGTGTTTTAGGAGATGCAACAAGTTCTTTATTGGTGATGTGTTTAACACATTGTGACAAATCTAGGATGTGTTTGGTGGTAAACTGATGGCAGTCACTTAGACACCATCCCAAACACCTAGTTGCAGTAGCATCACATAGATTTCTAGTCTAATATAAATGTTTGTTTCAGCCACCGGGGCAAAAGCAACATTTGCCCGTACAATTGGTAGTTCAATTATTATTTTACTTAATACATTTGTGCCACATTTTTCACATATGCATCATTTTCTGTCATGTGCGTGAAAAGTTTCAGACGCATCGCTGGACAAAAGTAAAAAATGCAAGTTACACAATGGGCAGTGCATTGTCTTTTTACGCAGGACTCATGATGTGTGTTTTCCGGCGGATGCTCTTTTGACTCAAGTGCCACATTTAGTATGAAAGCATTATTTACAATACAGAGCTTTCACAATCAAAAGAATCAAGACTACTTAATTGCAAATGAGTCTTTTTAACTTGACCATTGTCACTTTGTATGTGTCTGCATGACTTTTCATGGCAAATTATGACGTTTCCTACACAAAAGTCAACTTTCATTCCATTGATTCATTTTAACTTCACCAATGTCCCTGTTGATGCTCATGCATGACTTTGAATGAGAAAAATTGATGTTTCCTACAGTGGAGTCGCCTTTCATACAATGTTGTCACATTTCAAACTATAGTGTGACCTTTGCTACAATGGTATCACCTTCACATATGTATCATGTTTGTTTAAATACTATACTGCTCACACAGAGTATAGGGTAGCGAGATGCATAGGGAACAGGGGAGGATGAAAACAAATGTGGGGGCACAACAGGTGTTTGGACGAGAAGCCTAACTCACCAAAGGGTGAAATGCTTCATCATTGGGTCCATCCACACACCGGGACTGCAAGGTACCCAGTAGAGAGTATCGGCCACTTACTGCTTCTGAACTGCCCCTGTTGGGGTTAAGGCACCTACGGACTCCCTCTAGGGTGTCCCCCATGGTCCCTATCCCAATCCACACCACATCGACCAGCTGACGCTACACTGCTACCACACAATGTTGGAAACCATTTTGGATGTCCACAGAGTCCGGTGCTAGTGGTGTGATGGAAGGTGGTGTTTGATGTGTTTCAGGCAGATTATGTGGAGACCCCACAATACAGCTGACCCTTCTTGTGACCAGAAAGAGGGTTCAGATGGTTTCGAGAATTTCCTGGAGGATGTCTTGATCCAGAATTGGCACACTGTCATCCTCCGCAGGATCCACATCCAGGACAGGTAGCTGCTTAGGAGTAGGTGTTTCCTCCTTTGAAATGTGAAACAATGTTGGTTGTTATCTTTGACAGTTGTTCCCCAGAGTCAACAGGTTGAGGTTCATGGCATCATTTGAAAGTTTATAGAGTAGGTCAGCATAGCAAGGATCCTGCTACACAGCACTACATCAAACAGAAAGGGCATGACTGCACCACATCTAGGAGAAAATGTGAATTCCAGTCCTCTTCCACGGCGCTGGTCCACAAAGGGCTGCCATTGCCCAACAAAGGCCCCCTGGCACTATGGTGCTCGAGTGAATATGTTGTTGGATAGTGGTTTTCGTGCATGAAATTTTAACTTCCTGACCAGAAACAATATATGATGGGTGTTTCAGTTTTTTTGATTGTGGTGCTGAATGCAGCATGCATAGTCAAAGGCCAATGTGTGGAGATATGAGCGGAATTCTCCTTTTCACACCACCTCTACACCTCCGCTGGGGATGTGTCAGATATTGCCACATTCCCAGCATAAAATCTTGTTGTGAATTTGGGAATGTCAGAAATGCCATGACTGTTACCTGGGAGCACACACCTTGAAGCCCATGGCACATCTCCTCATCCTAGTATGAGGCAAACAACAACTTGCACAGCGTTGCCTCCATCCATGTTTAAAAGGGCATGAAGAGCCACCCAGGGTGTATTAATGTAGGCTTGTAGATATGTGTTATGCTATTGCACATATGCTACATCTTCATGTGTGAAGCTCCAGTGGTACACTGGTTTTTGAGTGTGCAACAATAAATTTGGATGGATTGAACGCACTACTGTGCACATTAAACCATCGTCTATGGGGAAGCAGCTTTCCCTGTGACCAGTACTCAGCCCTTTGCAACTGTGAGAGTGATATGGTTAGCTAATTTCTCTAGTTTTGTATCTGCAGTCTGCCTTTTTCACAGTACACAAGAGCTCTCTGGCCTGTTCTGGTGTCTAGGAAGCACAAGAGTCAGGATGGGGAGAATGGACCACTTGTTCTGTGTCACCAGGGTCTTAGTTAACGTTAGAGACCATCGTTGAAAAAACCCCTCATATACGAACACAGGCCTTGGGCGGTATATGTTGATTCTCCACCTTAGTGTACCGTAACAGCATGATCATTGGGTCTTTTCCTTTGTTTAGTATGCTGACCTCCGCATGGACGAAGACCAACTGCCTTGACAGTAGTGGCTAGGAATAAAAAGAGGCGTGCTTGTGCTAAAAAATGTGAAATAAAATTCCTAACATCAAATATTGTGTATTTTACTCCTGAGATCTGTGATGTGAGAAGCTAAAAACAAAGTAGTGCGTATATAGACCCAGTTACTGTTCTATCACACTGATGATGGTGGTCAACATGTTTCAGCCTCTTGGAACCTCTAGAGGCTTTTGTCAAGACCAGTAGGTTAAGAGCCCTATTGTGGCTCTTAAGGTGAAAAAGGGGGAGGTTTGTACTCACCACCCTTGTTGTTTAAGGTCAGATCTATGGTATCTATACCTAAAAGGACCTACAAGAAAAAGGATTAAAGAAAATATTAAGATTATGTCATCAATTCGTAACATGTTTCTTGAGTGTTAGTCTACTGTGACGGTCATGTGCTTTTGCTGCCCCTGGGTATCCATATTGGGATACGGTACAAAAAAGGCACGGCATATTATTTACGCTTTAGCTTGGTGCAGGACTGGAGAAAAGTACACACGGGGAATAATACATATGTCACGTACACAAGTTAATAAAAGAGTCCAAATGTAGTGCTCAGCGATAAAATGATGGATTGGTTACGCCAGTCACAGAGAACTAATGCTGGTCAGCCATAGGCGGAGGCTCTCTATGGCAAAGTGCGCTGTAGTTGGATTAGAAGTTGTGCAAAGTTTCAAAAGGTTGTGAGACCTCATAGTGTATTTGGCTCCTATTGCTTTCTATTGCTATGCTGTGGCTGTAGTCACACATTAGGTCGCTCTTAAAATATGCTCATCAGCCATAGGTTGAGGGGCTCTATGACAAAGCGTGCTGTGGTGGAATTAGAAGTTATGCACAGTTTCAAAGGGTTGTGAGACATCCTTATTATATTTGGCTCCACAGGAATAAGCGTACTATTGCTGTGCTGTGTCTGTAGTCACTTATTGTGCCGCTCTTAAAAATATATAGGACAAAGATGAAGTGAATGCTCTCAAGTGCTGTCCTTCACATCGTGCCTTTGTTATCTCATATACGTTAGGTTTGGCTACGTAATGGTGGTTATAATGAGAGGTCGGCATGGTGGTTAAACAAACGGTATTTCTTGCAGCGTCAGTTTCATGTTTCTCCGGTGATAACAGTTCCCTAAGTATATCATGTGTGCCTGTTCTGGGCATTGTATGGCATCTTTATATCTGGTACAATAATCGAATGAATAGATCCTAGGAATACTTACTCCCAACGTTTGCCATGGAAAATCATACATCTAATGCCACCAATGACACGTAAAAACTAAAGGTTAGTCATTACCTCCGATCTTGTTGTACATTGCTACATCGGGGACAACATATGGCCGGAAGAAACTATTGCTGATTTAAGAAGGGAGGGATCAAGTTAGTAACCATCTACTCACGTTTTTTTTTCATCAAGGAGTATGCCTCTACGTGGCTTACCGTTCTCTGTAAGAAGAACTTGTTCTAGCTCTGGTTGTGGTTCCCTGGGTGACGTGGGCCAGTTCAGGGTCTTTTTTTGCATCATCTCAAAGTGTAGCAAAAAGACAAAGGACTATAGTCTACTAGTGGTTGGCAGAGTTGGTTGGCATATAGGCCCGAGTTCACGGGTGGAAAGGAAAAGAGACTATAATTAACCTTGGTGGAAAAAAGTTGTAATAAATTTCAGCGTTACTGATGTATATATTTACATATGTGGAGGAGTAATATTTCTACAGTTTAATCTCAAAATTAAAAGTAATCATAAATAATTATTGCGCTCTTCTGGGAAATGAAGCTAGTTTATGTTTGTCATTATCTTTGTTGGTTAGCATTGATTATTGGGTGTGTTCCAGGATCTTCATGGGGAGATTGTGCAAGTATCTTTGTTAGGGTTTTTCTTACTGACAGTCTGCTTAGAGGCACAGGTGTTGGTGGAGGGGGGGGGGGGGGTTCGTGCGCCTATATAAGTGAGTGCCAGGGAATATTGTCATTCAGCCCTTCCTTATCTGTCTTGAGACGATGAACCCAACGTTTTGCCTTCTCATACAGCATCGCAGTTCTTGACTGATAGGGTCTCTAGTACCACCCAGTTAATGTCTTGTGGGAGATGGTTGGTCTCAATGAAGTGTCTGTTCATCTTCGTGGTTGCCTTCTTGCATGGGATATTTGCTCCTGTGTTCAATAATACGTGTTTTGATCTTGCGGCAAATCATTCCTATATATTTTAGTCTGCATGGGCAGACAATCCTATACATTACATGTGTGGTATTGCAATTTGCTATTGACTTGTGTCACCACGTTCAACACATCATCTAATACAGTGAAAAAGATCACTAACAAGAACTGGAGGATTCTCACCTCGAACACCCTGAAATGGCCAAAATCTAGGTTTGCTAACAAAAGGACCAGGAACATAAAAGACATCCTAGTACACACAAGACCTAGCACTATGACAAAGGGGGACACCATAACGTCAGCATGGAACTTAGATCCTATAACAGGACACTAACCCTGTGGCTCCTGCTCTGTGTCTACAACTCCTCTGAACTCTGAAATGGGATTTACGTAACCATACAAATTGCAATACCACACATGTAGTGTATATGATTGTCTGCCCATGCGGACTAAAATATATAGGAATGACTTTCCACAAGATCAAACAACGTATTATTGAACACATGAGCAACATCACATGCAAGACAGCAACCACGAAGATGAGCAGACACTTCATTGAGACCAACCATCTCCCAGAAGACATTAACTGGGTGGTACTAGAGACCCTATCAGTCAAGAACTACAATGCTGATTGAATCCTGCATGAATAAAAGCAACGTTGGGTCCATCGTCTCAAGACAGACAAGGAAGGGCGGAATGACAATATTCCCTGGAATTCACTTACATAGGAGCACGAAATGAACCCCCCCCCACCAACACCTTTGCCCCTAAGCAGACTGTCAGTAAGAAAAACCCAAACAAAGATACTTGCACAATCTCCCCATGAAACCTGGAAAACACCCAACAAGCAACGCTAACAAACAAAGATAATGACATACATAAACTAGCTCCATTTCCCAGAAGAGCGCAAGAATTATTTATTTCACTTTTAATATTGAGATGAACCTGTAGAAATATTACTCCTCCACATATGTAAATATATACATCAGTAATGCTGACATTTATTACAACTTTTTTCCACCTAGGTTAATTATAGTCTCTTTTCCTTTCCACACGTGAACTCGGGCCTAAATGCCAACCAACTTTGCCAACCACTAGTAGACTATAGTCCTTTGTCTTTTTCTACGCTTTGAGATGATGCAAAAAGTGACCCTGAACGGGCTCACATCACCCGGGGAACTACAACCAGAGCTAGAACAAGTTCTTCTCACAGAGAACCGGTAAGCCACATAGAGGCATACTCCTCAATGGAACAAAAACCGTGAGTAGATGGTTATGAACTTGATCCCTCCCTTCTTAAATAAGCAATAGATTTTTCCGGCTCAATGGTTTCTCCGATGTAGCAATATACACCAAGATCGGAGGTAATGACTAACCTTTAGTTTTCATGTGTCCTTGGTGGCATTTGATGTATGTTTTTCCGTGGCAAACGTTGGGAGTAAATATTCCTAGGATCTATTCATTTGATTATTGCACCAGATATAAAGATGCCACACAATGGCTAGAACAGGCACACATAATATATTTAGGGACCTGTTAGCACCGTAGAAGCATGAAACTGACGCTGCGAGAAATACCGTTTGTTTAACCACCATGCCAACCTCTCAATATAACCGCCAATACGTAGCCAAACCTAACGTATATGAGATAAGAATGGTGCGCATGTGAAGGACAGCACTTGAGGGCATTCACTTCACCTTTGTCCTATATATTTTTAAGACTGGCACAATAAGTGACTACAGACACAGCACAGCAATAGTACACATATTCCTGAGGAGCCAAATATAATAATGATGTCTCACAACCCTTTGAAACTGCGCATAACTTCTAATTCCACCACAGCACACTTTGTCATAGAGCCCCTCAACCTATGGCTGATCAGCATATTTTAAGAGCGGCCCAATGTTTGACTACAGCCACAGCATAGCAATAGAACGCATATTCCTGTGGAGCCAAATGCACCAATGAGGTCTCACAACCTTTTGAAACTTCACACAACTTCTACCCCAACTACAGCGCACTTTGTCATAGAGAGCCTCCACCTATGACTGACCAGCATTAGTTCTCTGTGACTGGCGTAACCAATCCATGATTTTATTGCTGAGCACTACATTTTGACTCTTTTATTAACTCGTGTACGTGACATATGTAATATTCCCCGTATGTACTTTTCTCCAGTCCTACACCAAGTTAAAACGTAAATAATACGCACCTGCCTTTTCTGTACCCTATCCCAATATGGATACCCAGGGACAGCGAAAGCACATGACCGTCACAGTAGACTAACACTTTAGAATCATGTTACAAATTGATAATATAATCTTAATGTTTTCTTTAATCCTTTTCCTTTTAGGTATAGATACCATGGATCTGACCTTAAACAACAAGGGTGGTGAGAACAAACCTCCCTCTTTTTTACCATAAGAGCCACAATAGGGCTCTTAACCTACTGGTCCTAGACAAAAGCCTCTAGAGATTCCAAGAGTCTGAAACATGTTGACCACCATCACCAGTGCGATAGACTAATAATTGGGTCTATACATGCACAACTTTGTTTTTAGCTTCCCACATCACAGATCTCAGGAATAAAATACACGAGATTTGATGTTAGGAATTTTATTTCACATTTTTTTAGCACAAGCACACCCTCTTTTTTATTCCTGCCAACTACTGTCAACCCAGTTGATCTTCCTCCATGCGGAGGTCAGCATACTAACCAAAAGAAAATACCCAATGATCATGCTGTTACGGTACACTAAGGAAGAGAATCAAGATATACCTCCCAATGCCTGTGTCTTGAGAGAGAGAGAGAGAGAGAGAGAGATATCTTTATTGTTTGATTAATTAAAGTCTTACAATTAAACAAATTCATACAGTAAGCCATTATATGCAATTTAATTATCAGCAATTCCTTAAAATTCTATACATCATTTGAGTAGATATTTTCGATAAAATTCATTACAGTGAGGTGTAAATAAAACAAAATATATCAAATTAAAAATAGGAAAACGTATAGCAGTTCTTAGTTCTCTGTTCCATGGATTTCTATTTTGTCCATACTTTTGTTAAACATTTTACAAAAGCAGAATTAATACGTGTATCATCTGAAGAAAGACACAGGATCAATGCCTGTCTACATGTTATTACCCCTCTTTCATTAAATAGTCTCTTTAGTACAGTTACTCTTTCATTTCTCATTTCAGAACAGAGACACAATAGGTCTATAATGTTCTCCTCCCCAGTTTTACACAGCCTACATACAGTGTTGTTTTCATACTTTTTCCAAGGTGGTTAATGGCATAGTCCCAGCAATACACCAAATCGTGCTCTAATAAAGATTTGTTTGATGTTCAGAGACCATGGCGTATTCAAGTATTGCGGTGCAAAACTTTTTTGAGAATCCATTGATTATGAGCCTTGCATGTTTTCTTTTTGCGAAAGTGAGTTTGTCACTTATCAACAACAAGTGGTCTGTTGTTTTATTGATAATGTTCTTAAATGACCCCTGAGTTATGGTAGAATCCCAAACCGATCTAACCTCCAATTCTTCCAGAGCCGCATCTAAATATTCCCAGGCAGGTGTTTTGCTATTGCCACTAATTTATTTCCAGATTATCTGGGACATTAGATTGTCTTGGTCGTTTTTCATTCTATTGCAGACTTTAATTGCATGTCCCTTTCGAGCATACAGCTGGTTATTTAGACCGAATTCCAGTCTAACTTGTGCTTGTGATTCAGTCATGGGCAATCGGAAAAGGATTTTAAAGATTTTTGAAGTAGCGTTGTTGATAATAACTGCGTCTTTTCCATTTAAGGCCTCACTGCCAAATGTTAGAGAGGGTACCAGTTTAGCAGAAATCCCTTTTAGGATTGGTCGATAAGTTAGGTCGCTAGTTGATTTTTGGATAGTCCTAAATGCAGCTGTCAAAGCATTTGCTTTCCTATGAATATCGAGTTTTTGCAGGAGAAAATTTCTGTTATCGTTAAATATAACACCCAAATATCTATAGGTTTCTACATGATCTATTTGCGACTTTCCCAGAAACCATTTAGATTTATATTTCCGTCGTGATTTTTTTGTAAACACCATGACTTTGGATTTTGTTTCATTTATTACCATCCTATTTTCTTTGGAGTACTCAAATATTCGCGCTATTAGACGCTGTAATCTCACTTTTGCATTACTTAAAAGAACAACATCGTCCGCATATAGGAGGTTTGATATGTGTTTATCAGCAAGTTTAGGTGGATGAGCATTTGTGTCATTCAGTACCGCCATTAAATATGCTAAAAACAGGTTAAATATTAATGGGGCAAGTACCCACCCTTGCTTTAGTCCTCCTGATGTCGGTATTTCCTTACTTAATGACCGACCATCCCCCATTTGCACTCTGACCCAGGTGTAAGTATGGAGGAGACGAATCAACTGTAATAGTTGGGGCGGGATCCCTTGCAATCGTAACTTTTCCCACAGTAGTTCACTATCCACACTGTCGAACACTGATTTGAAATCAATAAAGCATAAGTAACCATTTAAACTTTATTTCAATCAAATTGATCATAAAAGATATACAACAATCAATCATTTAAAATTTTAAAATAGTGTTAAAACAAGAGTGACACCTTATCAAAATGAAGGATTTTCAGTGGTCTCCTGCCATCTTTACATGCTGGGTTCTAGCATGCCATATTGATGTTAGGAATTTGGCCAGGGCAAACACCGTTGACGTGGATAAGTCTGTTTTTAAAACTCTGAATGCAGGGAGAAAAGTTCTGAATCCCAAGTTTCTCAGTAATGGGACCAACCAATATCGTCTACTTTTGCGGTAGGCTGGGCAGAAAAAGATGACATGGACTTCGCTCTCTTTGGTATAGGCACACGCAGGGCACAGCTCCGTAGACGACTGCCCCGCCCATGCTTTGGTAAAAGTCTTGAGAGGAAGAGTCCCATACCTCCATTGCAAAAAAAGTTTCCTTGTTAAAGCAGGAGCCATTGCATCCAAAACGCATTCATAGTTGTATGAGTCTTTAATTACAGTAAAGCAATGTGTCAAAGAACCCTCTCGTGCACTGGCCAGGACTTGAGTAAGCATTTCTTCGTAGTATACTCTGGAAAGGGCTTTCCTTGGAATCCTGGTACTTGTGCTTTCTGGGTGTGACCACAGTTCTGGTATTCCGAGGGTCTCACATGTTGTCTTAATGTAATTTAGCCAAGGTATTTTGGCAGCGTTGGGTAGAGTTAAAAATTCCTGCAGCTCAGATCGATAAGAAATGAGGTCCTGGCTGCTCCATATGCGGCGCCAAAATGTTAGGGGCTTTAGCCCTAGTTCTTCTGTAATGGGCCTCAGAGCCAAGTCCAATCTCAGAGGCAGGAGTGGAGTGCTTGATGGTAGGGCGGTCAACTGCCTTATAAATTTATTTTCCGTCACCTGTAGATTAGAAGATGACGTGTGACCCCACATCTCCCCCCCATAAGTAGCACCACCCCGAGCCTGCATTTTGTAAATTTGGATAGCAGGAGACAAGGGGCGGAAAGTTGACTTTGACGCAATTCGCATAATGCCTCCCGCCTTCTGAGCCAACTTCATGTTGCCTTTTATCTGGTGGGCCCCCCACGTCAGGTTTTGATTTAGCGTTATCCCTAAATACTCTATGGTGTATACCCTTTCCAGGCGTACTGAACCAAGTAAGGGGGTTGGACGCTTTGGGGACTTGGGATTTAAAATCATAAACTTAGTTTTTTGGGGGTTAATTTCAAGGCCCCTTTCTGTGCAGAAGTCCTGGAAGCCATCGAGCACCCTCTGTATGCCCATCGGAGTTTTGGATAGCAGCAGGGTGTCATCCGTGAACATAATGGTGGGCACCCTGCTGCCGGTCAGTTTTGGGGCGTCGGTATTGGCAATCTCAGTCAGATGTGAGATTACCCCGTTCACAAAGAGGCAGAACAGGGTGGGTGCGAGCACACAACCCTGCCTCACCCCTCTGCGAACGGGGAAACTTTCAGTCAGACTCCCACTTCTCCCACATCTGACCCTTGCGAAATTGTTGTGATGTAATTTAATCAAAATAGCAAGGATATCTTTCGGGACGCCTAGTTCTATCATTACCTCCCACAATTTTGCTCTTGGCACTAAATCGAAGGCGGCACGCAGGTCCACAAAGACCGTGTATAAGGTGCCGCCCTCGATAAGCGCCCTCCTCCAATATATAAGATTTAATCTAAATACCTGGTCAATTGTGGAGACTCCCCTCCTGAATCCTGCCTGATATGGGCTGAGAATGCTCGTTTCCTCCAGCCAATTCTGCAAGCGATTCAGTATTAATCTACCAAAAAGCTTTTGCGAGACATCGATGAGGCTTATGGGGCGATAGTTGGCTGGGAGCAGGGGGGAACCCTTTTTAAATATAGGGACCACCTCTGCACCCAGCCAAGTATCTGGAACCTCCATACCCCCAAGAACCGCGTTAAATATCAGTAATAAATATGGTGCCCATATCCCTGGTTCCTGTTTAAAAAGATCTCCAGGTACCCCGTCCAGCCCCGGTGCTTTACCTCCTGCCAGACCCGCAATTGCGGCACGGACTTCTTTTAGCAAGAAGGGTTCATACACGTGACTAGTCGTAGGAATGCTAGTGGTATTAGTTTGGGGCATGCCCTCCATTGAGTATAGGGATTGATAATGCTCCTGCCATATGCCAGGAGCAATATTGGGTTCAACAGCAGAGGGGAGATCCTCTGACCCGTGGTTACCCACTCGCCAGAATTTACGTGAATCTTTGCTAGCTAATGCCTCAGATAGATCTTCCCAGTGCTTCTGGTCCCATTCGGCTCTGGCATTTGCCAGCAGTGTCCTATAGTCCCGTCTTTTCCCTTGTATTGCCTCGCGGCATCCATGGGCCTTTATTTCGGATAGAAGTTCTCGTTTTGACTCCCGGCATGCGGCATTATACCAAGTTTCTTGTTATACGCATTGCTTTTTGCTGGTGCTTTTGAGAATAGGTCTAACTCTAGTGTGTTTAGTAGTTCTCTGTGGATTTGTCCCAGTGATTCTATATTCCCTTGATCATCTAATTTATCCACAAGACCGAATGCCTTTTCAAGTACTGGGGTGATTCTGGCGTATAGGCTAGATAGTTTTGCATCATTTGTCGCCAGCTTCCCCCACCTCACTCTCCTCCTATTATTCTCTAAGAGTAACCCAGTGGTCGCATTTCCATTGTTCAAATCCGTATCCTCTATACCAGGAATAGCATATTCAAGTATAAGGGCGTTGTGGTCCCTATCCTCTCTGTTCAGTACCCTAAAATCGATTATTCGTGTCCAGTTTGATATTTGGACTAGAATATAATCTATTCTAGATTCACTGCCTGGTTTGTTGAAAGTGCATTTACTGGGGTTGTCTGATTTTGTCCGCCCATTGCATGCTCTTAGACCATAATTGAGGGTCAGTGCTGTTATCTGTAATGCAAGGGGTGACCAGGCTCTTGGTGGGGGAGCCACCGTGTCTGGTATCAGGCAACTTACATCCTCCTCTAAGGAAGCTCCATCCAGCAAGCCAGGGAGTGGCTCATAGTGGGAGTTGAGGTCTCCTGCTACCAACTGTGGGAGATCCCTTGGGATTTCACTCAAGAAGGCTGAAAGGTCCTCGATCGTTTTCGATTCCCCTGATGTGGGCACAGGTCTCGAATAGACATTTATGACCAACAATTTAACCTGGTTTGGCCATTCTAAGAGGACGGGTAAGATATCCTCAGAATCCTCGTCTAAACACTTGGCCTTGCAGCCAAGGTGGGAGGCAATCAAGGTTGCCAACCCTCCTGATGGACGTCCCTTTCCCCCCCATTTTGCTTTTTTAGAGAAAACTTCAAAACCTGGGCATGTGAACTCCTCTCTTGCCCAGGTTTCCTGAAAGAGGCAAATTCCTTTAGAGCTAATAAATGACTGCCAATCGGGGCATTCGATTTTATTTCCAATACCTGCTACGTTCAGTGAAATTATGTTAAGCGCGGCAGGTCTTGTAAGTGGTAGCTCGGTGTTAGACAGGTTGTTCTCTGTGAGGGTGAGAATAGGGTTTACCATTAACGTTTGAGGCAGTTCTCCTTGTTCAACCTCTAAATCGAAAATATTGTCCCCTACATCCGCTATGCAACTAGCATGGTCTTGAGGGTGGTTAAGTGCGTCACGAGTGGTTTTTAATTGTATTTGTGACCAGGATTGGTGTCCAATGATAGGTCTTTCCTCGCCATGATTTACTATAACAGAGTGGTCTGCCCTCCTGGTGTTGAAATTAGACAGTCAATCGACCGTTTCCAAAGTGCTATACCTGTTTGAAGTTGTAAAATAGGCTGGGTGGTGCAATCTATATGGGCCAGGGACTCCTCTCGGTCTTCCACCCCATCCCCCTCTCCTTCTGGTGCTAAACTCCCACCCCTCCCCCTCTCCGTATAAGGGTGGATGTTCAGGGAGCGTGTTCCTGTGGTGGTAAGGCTCCCTCCTCCCTGCACTATTGCTTTCCCACTCTCCTAGTAATTCCTGATGGTACCCCCATCTAGGATCCTCTGATAAATAGATACTAGATGGGTAGAAGAACGAGAGGGGGAGAGCCTGAATTAAGTTTCCTGGGGCGTCCGAGGGCCAGCTACAAATATGAAAAGCTGTCCTTGGCTCCCCAAGGCTGACCACGATACAGTCACCCCTGATTGTCTTTCTCAGGTTACCCACCCATGCGACGCGTCTCACCATGAGTACATCGCTGGTTGTTCCATGTGGGAGGGGTCTATATATGGACAGCCAGTTGATAACTTTGTTTTTGAGCGAGGCTGTCGTCTCAATGGAGTTGGAAGATAGTTCAGGCACTCCCGCTAAGATCACCGTATAGGGGGACGCCTCTGGTGGTAAGTTTACGGGTTTGAATTTCCGGAGGTTAGTCTGGGTGTTGTCTAGCGGCCTCATAGTGCTCTTAGCTTTGTCTGGTGGGTCGGACTTATCTGTGGGTTTGCTCGTTGCGTTTGAAGTCGTAGGAGTTGGTGTCTGAGTTTGTGTGGGTGATTGGGTTTGTGTTGATAATCTGGTATTAGTTACACTAACAGGGGCTTGCATCATCTTATTTTGGTTAGGTTTGGATTTTATATTTTGCAAGGTGGATGGACCAGTTTTTTTCGTCAGGATTGTGTGATCTATAGTCTTTTTGGGCATACTATCTGACCCTGCTTTGGTTCCCTTGGTTTCTGACTTAAGACTGTCTGCAAGCTGGACTGTTGATTTTTCAATATGGACCATTCTTGCTTCGATCTTTATTAATCGGGCTTCCAGTGGGCTTAGAAGTGACCTTATAAGAGAGCCTATGTCAGCAAGAGTAATGTCCTCATTTGCGGAGTCTATGGAAATGTCAACTTGGTGGGAGGGTAAATCTATAGGTCGAGAGGCGGTTGAACATCGTGAGTTTCCAGTGGGCCGATTCCGAAGAAGGGGGACGATGGTATGGGACCGGCCAGGGGGAGTTGCCCGGGCTCGGTCTCTACGGATCCACGAACGGCCTCAGATGGCCCGCCCTTTGCCCAGGGTTCGCTCCGCGCTTTGCCCCGCGCGCGTCCCGCTTGCGCATCCGGCACTCTCTGTTTATAGCGGGAGTGGGGCGGGAAGAGGACCAGCTGTGGCGAGTCTCCAGACGCAACGCCCGCTGGTCCTCGCAGTCCCGCAGGGGTTGTGGCGTCGCTGCAAGGCTCCTGTCGCTGTTGTTGGGAGTCATATGATGGTCCGATGCACTCGAGCAGCGCCCGCGGAGCGGGGGCCGCGAGAAGTGGGCAGAGTAGCAGAGTCAAAAAGTTCGGGGACAAAGCAAACAGGCAAGGAGTCAGCCCGTCCCGCAGCACACACAGCACCAGCGCCCTCCGCAGATTTATCCAGGCGGGAGGGGGGCGGGAAGAGGACCAGCTGTGGCAAGTCTCCAGACGCAATGCCCGCTGGTCCTCGCAGTCCCGCAGGGGTTGTGGCGTCGCTGCAAGGCTCCTCTCGCTGTTGTTGGGAGTCCTATGATGGTCCGATGCACTCGAGCGGCGCCCGCGGAGCGGGGGCCGCAAGAAGTGGGCAGAGTAGCAGAGTCAAAAAGTTCGGGGACAAAGCAAACAGGCAAAGAGTCAGCCCGTCCCGCAGCACACACAGCACCAGCGCCCTCCGCAGATTTATCCAGGCAAGAGTGGGGCGGGAAGAGGACCAGCTGTGGCGAGTCTCCAGACGCAACGCCCGCTGGTCCTTGCAGTCCCGCAGGGGTTGTGGCGTCGCTGCAAGGCTCCTCTCGCTGTTGTTGGGAGTCCTATGATGGTCCGATGCACTCGAGCGGCGCCCGCGGAGCGGGGGCCGCGAGAAGTGGGCAGAGTAGCCGAGTCAAAAAGTTCGGGGACAAAGCAAACAGGCAAGGAGTCAGCCCGTCCCGCAGCACACACAGCACCAGCGCCCTCCGCAGATTTATCTAGGCGGGAGGGGGGCGGGAAGAGGACCAGCTGTGGCGTGTCTCCAGACGCAACGCCCGCTGGTCCTCGCAGTCCCGCAGGGGTTGTGGCGTCGCTGCAAGGCTCCTCTCGGTGTTGTTGGGAGTCCTATGATGGTCCGATGCACTCGAGCGGCGCCCGCGGAGCGGGGGCCGCGAGAAGTGGGCAGAGTAGCAGAGTCAAAAAGTACGGGGACAAAGCAAACAGGCAAGGAGTCAGCCCGTCCCGCAGCATAAGTACAAAGGTTGTTTTGTTGTAATTGCTTTGTCCATTAATATCGATAGGGATAGGATGTTAGTTTCTGTTCCTAGTCCTTTAATGAAACCTGTTTGATTTGGCGGGAGAATGTTATTTTTATTTATTCAGTCCAATAAACTTGACAACAGAGTCCCTGCGAACAGTTTTGCATCCGTGTCTTGTAATGTGATTAAACGGTAGACTGGGCCCAATTTCCCATTTTAAAGATTGGGGATATTAGTGACCTTCTCCAGGATTCAGGGATCTCCCCTCTCCGTACTACTTTGTTAAAGACCTTAGTTAGATGGTCTGCCCATAAGGCTGGATCCTACTTGTACAGGGCAAAAGGGATACCGTTTGGGACTCGAGCCCAGTCATTTTTGTTTTTTTATTAGCTTATGCACTTGTTCTTGTGTTATTTTGATTTCAGTATCCAGTTCTGGGTTTGATGTTACCTTCCTTTTATGGTCATTTCTGCTTTTAGTTATTTTACAGTCCGGGTTTAATTGGTTCACCAAAAAATTGACCCATTCTGTCTCAGTTAAGACAGAAGATACAACAGTTTTATCAGGTCTTGTTAGGCTGTTTATCATTTTCCAAAACTCCCTCTAGTTTGCTTGGTTGCTAGCATAAAAGATTTTCGTCCAAAGTTCCTGATTGGCTTTGGTTTTTTCATTCCAGATTAGTTTCATCAGATTTTGATTTAATGTGTTTATGCTGGCCAATATTTCTTTGTTATTTGGGAGCTTGGTTAACTCTTTCCTGAGTTTGTTTTGAGACTGTTTCATTTTTTGGACCGTATATGTCAAATTAATTTTTATTTCCCTTTTTTCTTTCTGCATTATATTTTTATTCCAAGTTCCAGTGGAGGGGTCCTGTGGGTCAACTATTTTGCGTGTAAAGCTTACCCAATGGTCAATAGCGGACATAGAGGTTTTTTCTTGAAAGCATTCAGTAACCAATTTTAGAGCTTGTTCACTGGTGCGTTATTTGGTATTCGGCTTCCAAATCAGTTTCCTGTCATTTATGGTTCAGACTTGACCTTGCATTGATAAGTACAATTGTTGGTTCATGCTTTTAAGTGAGGTAGTAATTATTTGCTGGCTGGGATCACTTTCAGGGAGCTTTCTTAAATAAAACGAAGTAAAGTTGTTAAAGATGCTGAGTGATACCATTGTGTAATCTATTCTCGATTTTGCATTTTGTGTGTGAAATGACCATGCTGGGGGTGAATTCGTCTGGAATCCCCCATTAAGTATTCGTAACCCCAAAGCTTCCATGTCTTCCACGAAGTTTAGGCCTGTTTTACTTTGCTTAGATTTTATTATTGGGTCTGTTGATTGCTCTGGTATAAGCCATTGTTGATCTTGCGACATTGTCTCTTGTAAATGATACTAGCCGATTTAAATTCAAGTCTCTCGTAACTATAACGTCTGCAAAGGGATCATCAACCATTTGTTCAAGTAGATAACTGGTAAGAGTAGCACACATAGACTTTCTTGAGATCACTGTAGGGGAATATATATATTAACCAACTTTAAGGATTTTTCATGATCATGGGTGTTGTATTTTAACATTACCGTTTGGACATTGCAATTGTTCATAACCAGTTGCTTGTGTTCTGCTTTCAGGTCAATTGATATAAATATTGCTAAGCCTCCACAAGGGCGACCGTGTTTGTTTTGCTTAACTGCAGGTTCAAAGTATCCTTTATATCCATGTAGAATAAAAGGGTCCATTGCCCAAGTCTCTTGCAATATTATGATCTGATAGGAATTAAATATCAAAGTTTGGTTAGTGTTATCTGACTTTTTACTTATTCCGTTTAAGTTCCATGAGCAGATTGTTATTGTTTCACTTTCATTGCTTAGTTTTTTGTATGTCTTTTGTTGATTATTTTGTCATTGATTATCATTCCCATGCAAGGCCATTGTTATCCATTTCTCATTTATCCCTCTTGTCTTCTCTATCTTTTTGTCACCCAATTGTTTTTCGATATCTATGTTTGCTTTTCCTAGTGGATTTTTTAATACAGAGAAGACCGGGGTGCTATTTTTTTCCTTTTTCACCTTTTAGCGGATTTTCGGCTTTTAACAGTGGAGTAGGATAATGCTTTGGTGTAACTTTGCTAATTATTATCCCCCAAGTGCGGAACATTTCTTGTTCGTTCATAATTTGTTCCAGTATAGAGGGAGGTGTTACGGTTATTATTGTTAATGGCTGTGAACCTTCTGGATTTTGTGAGAAACCAACACATTCAATGTCGCTAGATGTCATGCTGGCTAATGATGGAATTGATTTAAAGAGGCAAAGAAGATTGCCTCTATTCAACATGTCTTGCTGCCTCGGGAATCATATACAGGTTTGAAAATTAGTTGTTCTGACCCTTCAAAAGGAAATCCCCTTTCTGTGTTGTTTTCCGATTCTTGCTGTGCGTTATGTATAACTCGTTTGTTCTCGCCATGTCTTATTATTACTAAATGGTCTAGTTTTGTTGTGTGACTTTTGTCCTCTATTTGATCTCTCTGTTCAAAGTGTTTCACCGGTTCTTGGTTTTCCTTGTTATATGGTTGTATCCCAATTGAGCATGCGAGATTGCAAGGTGATTGTTTTGAGTTCAAATTTGAATTTTGGGCTATGTTACGATCCCTTTGAGGTGATCTTTCAGGTAAGATACTACTGTTTATTTGTTCTGCATCCATTATAGCGACCGGGGCTTTAGCTTATCCCGAGTTTAGCAAACTCCGTTTTTGCTCACTCTTTTTTTGTGCTCCACTTTGTGTTTCTTCCCTGGCCAGTTTTTCCTCACAGCTGTTTCCCTGCTGGTCATGATTAATCTTCTCTGATTGTGTTTGCTTCCACACATTGCTAGGTTCATCAGGGGAAAGCTCTATGGTATCACTTAAGGTTATTTCGCCTTTATGGTTGATCTTTTCCAAATCTTTTTGAGAGATGGAAGGTTTGCCTGACTTTGCAAAAATATCAAAGTACTGAATGCTCCTTGTTGTAGCTGATGCAGGCTGGTCCCTACCTATATTGGGTATTTGTTTTCCTGTTGTTTCCTCCAGATGGTATTTTACCTTATTAAGCGTAATAGAAGGCATTTCCACTTGAGAGTGTATCTTTATTTGGTTCTCCCTCTTAGCTTTATGTCTTGCTTTGCACAATTTTTTCCTCTGTCTTTTTGTCATTGTAAACGATGTCAAGTCCTCTTCCTTATCATCTTGTTTGTCGATTAGGTTTCCTTCGAGTTGGACAGATGATTCACCTCCTGTTGGATTATTTTTCTCCCATTGGTTGTTCAGGGTTATTGGGGGATCTAAGTCAGTCATTTAGCTTTATTCGATTTTGATGTAAAAATCATAAAAGCATACAAACAAATAAATAAAACAATTTTAGAATAATAACAGAAAAACATACATACAATAATATATCTACAAGTTAAAAAGGACGTGTGCCCAGCCTGTTGGAACATTTCCTTGATTATATCGCACTGTACATAAAATTAACATTTACCGTCTGAGTTAATACGTAAGCTTGTCCCTTTATAAAGGGGTCTTCAGAAATTACAATTTTTATACAGTAAATCAAATCTATTGGGGGCAGGAGAGCTACTACCAGTTAAAGCACGAGGTCCCCTTCCCATCAAATATTTGTGTACTGCCGTTGATCTTAGTAGGGGGATATGTGGGGTACTTGGGTAAAAATCGTACAAGTCCCAAATGGAAATGGGGCCATCTCCTTCTTGGGGCTGGGAGGATCGTAGATGGGGGACAATGTTCCAATTCCTAAAATTAACTAGAATAAGGTCCCCAGGGATGTCTTTAGGTAATGACCCTAACCAGCCCACCCTTCTAACGCTCAGGATTCCACCATCTTGATTGGGTAGGAGGGGTCTATTTTTAGATAACCGAAATATGACCTTATTTAATAGGTTCTGATGTCTTTCGAGTTTCCCGTAAGTGGGTGCCGGTATTCCCGAAAGAACAAGCACAAAAGGGGCGGCTTCCGGAGGTAAATGTATACATGCTACTCTGTTTCGCTCCGCTCTGGCAACAGTGTGGTTAGTTAACACAGATTTGGGGGCAATTTTAGTAGCAGTTGGGGGTGGTATGTTAGGAGTTTGACTTTCAGTTGGGACATTTTTTCTGGTATTAATTGGCATAGGCACTTCGGGTGCAGTGGGTAGGTTGGAACAATTGGGTATTACCGTCATTATAGGAGGTGAAGAGTTGGCTTTAATGGTTGTCTCTATACTTGTCAGCCTATCCCCCAGGATATTAATTTTTTCTACCAAGGGTGCTATTATAGATCTTAACATTTGCTCGAACTGGAACAGTAGTGGCAACTTGGGCGATGATACTTGGTCATCCAAACTTTCAGCATCCCCCTTAGATAAGGTGGAGTTAATGGCGGGCGATGAGAGACCAACACAAGGTTTTTGTATTTTAGGTTGATTTCCATGGTCATTAACCCCGTCATGCTTCCCTTTAGCGCTTGGGCCCTGAGGCAGTGCAGCAGCTTGGGTGTTGACCTCCTTAGATGATAGGGTTGGTTCACACAGTCTGCCAACGGGGGTGTCGATACTAGAGCCTTTTACAGGGGAGGGGGATACTACTGGAGCGAACTTAGTACCACATAAAGCATTTAATTCCTCCCAGTAAGACAAGTTTTGCGGACTATCCGGGGTTAATGGGGGAGATTGCGTAGTATCTAGGGGTTGGCGAGATTCATCAAAATCTACTTCACTTAGAGTGGGCAGTATCCTCCTACTCGGGTTTTACTTTTCCATCCCCTGCCCCTGGCCCCGCTGTGGGATAGATTTTTTGTAAGCCCCTTTGCGTGTCATAATTAATGATTTATGATCAATATTAAAGTCTTTAACGGGGAGAAAAGATGTCCATGGAAAGTCAATATGTAGTGTAGATCTCTGTACCTTCTCTTATCGGGGTGCCAAGGGAGGTGGCCCGTCCCGTCCTCCTCAGGCCTCGGAGGAGGGCATTAGAGGGCCAGCCCTTTGCCCGGGCTTAGCCCGGCGGTCCCGCGCGCGTCCCGCGGGGACAGGAGGCGTACCGATGTATGTAGGCGCCTCCTGGCGCAGGCTGTGACGTCCCAGGTGCGCCTCTACCACCGGGGCACCTGGGGAATGTAGTCTGGGTCTGGGTCCGAGTTGCCGGCCGTTTCCCTCACGGCGCTCGGTGGGCTCAGGAATGACAGTGAGGTGCTGTGGGGCTCAGTCAATACCCCTCCCGTGCTGTCTGGACTGGTGCTGCTAGGATTGGACCCCCAAGGAGCTGTCGGCGCTCCGATGTATGTAGGCGCCTCCTGGCGCAGGCTGTGACGTCCCAGGTGCGCCTCTGCCACCGGGGCACCTGGGGAATGTAGTCTTGGTCTGGGTCCGAGTTGCCGGCCGTTTCCCTCACGGCGCTCGGTGGGCTCAGGAATGACAGTGAGGTGCTGTGGGGCTCAGCCAATACCCCTCCCGTGCTGCCTGGACTGGTGCTGCTAGGATTGGACCCCCAAGGAGCTGTCGGCGCTCCGATGTATGTAGGCGCCTCCTGGCGCAGGCTGTGACGTCCCATGTGCGCCTCTGCCACCGGGGCACCTGGGGAATGTAGTCTGGGTCTGGGTCCGAGTTGCAGGCCGTTTCCCTCACGGCGCTCGGTGGGCTCAGGAATGACAGTGAGGTGCTGTGGGGCTCAGCCAATACCCCTCCTGTGCTGCCTGGACTGGTGCTGCTAGGATTGGACCTAAGTCAGTTTGTTCAGTTAACTCCTCCGTTGTTGTAAAATTACTTTCTGCTGCTAAGCACCTACCTTCTTTATTTTTATGGTTTGTTACTTTCTTTCCATTGAAGGCTTACTTTGACATCTTCCAATATAGTGTTAATGACTTCAGGTATTGATGTTAATTTGTTAATTATTGGAGCACAGGAACATTCCAAATAAGTAGTTGATGATTCGGTTTGGGGTCTAGTTATCAAACTATTTAGCTCAGCTAGTTTATGGTCTATTCTAGCAACCGCGTTTGCCATTGCTCCTAATATTTCAATTTGTATATCCATTTTGTTCGAGTGAAGTGTCAATGCTTCGAGAGTTAGTGATGAAGTTTGATAAAAGATGTCCCAGATAGACCCCAGATCCTGATTTTCTATGGTTTTAGTCTTTTGGTCCATCTCGGATTCCTTTTTGATATTGAGAGAGTTGTTTGGAATCAAGTGGGTGTTTACTGGGATGTTGGAATATTCCTTTACCCTGGCCTCTACATTATATTTGCTCCTGTTATCGCTATCGGGATGTACAATTTCCAATTTTTTTCTTGTAATGTCACCTAGAAACTGTATGCTATCTTCACTGATTCCATTTACCCATTTATATCTCAGTGGTATTTTTTGTTGCCTGACTAGTCGGCTGGGTGATAGGTTGGGTGATTCATTTCTCTGTTTAGACTGATCTGAATGGTTTATTTCTGAATTTGTGACTTCATCATTTTCTAACTTCAATAATGACTCTGGCAAGGAAGATATGTGTTCTTTTATTCTAAATTGACTATCCCTGCTGATCTCATCCGAATTTTCGTCTAAATGTTCATTTGTATATACTTCTTGCATCCAGTTGTCGATTGTGTGGACCCTGCTTTGAACATTATGTTTTCTTATTTCAACCTTAACCTCGATTGGTAACCTAGTGGAAGCTATTATTTTTCGTGGTAACGCGGTCCTTTCATTAAGCGACATCTCGCTGTTTGAATCCTCGACGGTATCTGGTTCTTTTTGATCCATTTGACAATGTAATGCAAAACATAATAATTCAAGATCGGTAATTTCAGTAGACATTTGATCCATTGTTTGCAATAATGTATTGGCCTCTACATCCACATTATATAATTTTGTGTCACATTCTTGCTTTTGCCGTTGGTAGTGAGATTACTTCCACAATACTAATAGGCTTGATAGGGACCTGAAGATTACTTATTTCCGGTTCAATATGACCTGACAACATAGTCCCAGTCGGACCTTTCAAGAAATCAAATGTATGCGGGACTTTTAAGGATTTTTCGAACATATTAGCGTCTGGTTCGTTTCTTTTACTTGCGCTTTGGCTTTTTTTAATACCCTCGGTACTTGAGCTTTTCGTGGCCGTCGTATCGGTGGGGCCCAATGCCTTTTCCCTTCCTGAGCGCATGCTTGATGTCACTTGGTGTTACTTAAAATGTATGTTACAGTACTTAGAACGGTAAGCCCCTCTATGGGATCCTCTATGGGACCCAGTTGTTAACACGTTTCCACCCCCGCTATGAAGGAGCTGCAAGGCAAGGAGGGCCCCTTGCACTTTCTCCCTCTAAGCAAACAAACCTCCTTCGGTTGAGATCTATCAACAGCCCTAGCACGTTAAGTCCCTCACATGGCCCCTCCACCACAGCGTCACGCTGTCTGAATTTTCTCACGGGTTATCCATTTTTCTCACAGGTTTGGATCTCCTGTGAACCATGAAACATGAAACATAAAATACAATGGATCCTGGCCGCTGTAGCCCGCTCGCTGCCTCCTGCAGCTCCCACAACTCCCTTTTCCACACTGCAGTCTAGTATGGCTGAATGTGCAGCCCATATAAGGCAGTCATACTATAATTCACGGGACCCGTCGCTTACCAAAGCACTACTGTAAGCCAGCACCCCCACCGCTCCTGCTACAGTTCCTTATTGCGGTACAAAAGGGGGTGGTGATGGAAGGAGCATCTGAACCAATCAAACACTCACACCCAGTCAAAAGATCTGGGTTTATTCCATCACCGTTCTTTAGCCCACTCTGCCACCCCAGTTCAGACATGGCCATATGCAAATCAGTCTTGACGCTGTGCCTCATGGGAACAGTCCAGCCCGGACTGCCAAGCCATGTCTTTCCTGGACCGGAATCAAGCATCCTAGGACCGGTTTCTGTCTGTCAGGCATCTTCAGCCAGGATAGCTTGACTCCAGTGGCTTACTGAGCACAGGACCCACGTCTGGGCATACCCTTCCCACTTAGGGTGAACAGCAAAACACACAAGATGATGGACGGAATGTTGCACAATGGCAAAACATTCACCCCAGTCACAGATCTGGGTTTAATCCATCGTTATTTTGCTCACCAAGCCACCCCAGTTCAGACATGGCCATATGCAAATCAGTCTTGACCCTGTGCCTCATGGGAACAGTCCAGCCCGAACTGCCAAGCCATGTCTTCCCTGGACCGGAATCAAGCATCCTAGGTTCACATCCCATTTTACAAAAAGAAACTTGAAGAAATAAACAAAGAGATGAATAGGACCAAGGAGTATATCACTCAAAACAAGATTCTAAAACGAAATAAAGACCTGAAGAAATTCTCAATGGAGAAGATGCATCCATACTCGAGAGAAGACCACGTCACTCCAGACTACGGAGAAGATAAAGACTCCTCGGGGATAGCTTCAACAATAACTAGGATTGGAGCAGTGATGAAGGTACCACCCCAAGAAGAGGTAGAGGCTAATATAGATGCAACCAACTCCGAAGAGGGAACAACTGGCAAATGCCGAGGTACTCTGACTACCCGCAGCAAAACTTCCAACAACTCATGCCCAATTTCCCAGGTTGGATGAACCCATACTTCAAAGGTCCCCCAATAATCGGCCCCATGATGAACACACAGCCATCATCTCCTTTTTTAGGGAGATTCCCCGACCATCAAAGAGGAAGAAGAAAAGGGGTCCCCTGGAATGAACAAGAGAGGCAGATGCATACCCGGAGCATGACCAAGGAACAACCAGGGACCAGTTTGATGAGTCATTGGTAGTTAACCTCACTGAGATTACACTCACGGCTGACCAAGAGAAAGTCCTGAACAAAGGACTTGGCTTCGTCCCCACTCCCCCCTCAACATCCTTTAAGTTGAGGTGTGAGAGGGGAGAGTTTTGTTGAAAGATAAAGCTCAAAGCCTTTTTCAACAACAAGGATAAACACACAGTAGAGGGCGTTACAACCTGAGACCGAAATCAACCTTCTGCCCACCTACCCATCTGGTGCCGGTAGAAATACAAGCTTTTGAACAATCTATCATGCAAGAAGTGAAAAACCTGGGAACCACAGCTAAGAAACCCTACTTCAACATGACCACACAAGAACAAAGGGCAATGGAGGAACTACGTAAGAATGACAATCTCATTATCAAACCAGCAGACAAAGGAGGAGCAATTGTCCTTCTGACCAAAGAAGGATACAATCAACAATGCACTGAACTCCTGTCAGACCAGAAATTCTATAGAAAATGACCTCAGACCCCTCCAAGTGACTACAGAGGATAATTGAGTTAATGGTAGAGGAAGCAGAAATCAACCAGTGGATCTCTAAGCATGAAGCTGACTTCCTGAAGACAAAATCACAGAGAGTACCATATTTCTACTCAGTACCCAAGACGCACAAGAACAAGAATCCACCACCAGGACGCCCAATAGTTTTGGGAATTGTTTCTGTCCTAGAACCACTATCCCAATTTGCAGACCAATTCCTTCGACCTTTGGTGCAGAAAACACCTAAATACCTCAAGGACACACGTGACCTTCTGAACCTACTAGATGGACAACTGTATGATGAAAACACGATGCTCCTAGTAGGTCTTGGTGTAGAAAGTCTCTACACAAGTATCCCCCAACAGAAGACCTTAGACACTTTGGAAGACATCCTTTTCACTGAAGTTTGGAACATTAGAACACCCAGACACTTCGTACTGGAGTGCTGCAGACTAGCTCTCACTGAGAACTATTTTGAATATGAGGGTACCCTTTTTGGACAATGCCATGGCACTTCAATGGACAGTACTTTTGCCCCAAGTGTAGCTGGGTTGTACGTGAGCATCTTTGAACAGGAACACATACAGACACAAACCAACCCCTTCTTTGTAGGTATCAAACTTTGGCGACGTTACATAGATGACGTGATAATGATTTGGGATGACACCCTGGAAGCACTTAATGAGTTCTTAACCTGGATAAATACAAGGGACCAATGCCTGAAGTTTACATACACAGCAGGCAAGAAACAACTGGACTTCCTTGATGTTACAATCTTCACAGGAAGAGGCACGTTGCAATCCAAAACTTATTACAAACCTACAGCGAGGAACAGTATACTCTCATACAGGAGCTTCCACCCCAGCCTCTGAGAGATAATCTACCCTACAGCCAGTTCTTACGTTTGAAACAAAACTGCAGCAATTTGAAAGATTACAAGAAACAGGCAAAGGATTTGGAAAAGAAACTCTTGAAGAGAGACTACCCAGTCAGGACAATATAGAAATGCCAAAAAAGAACCCGCAACCAGCCTAGAGAAAACCTACTGCAAACAACACTACGTGAAGAATCTGAAGATCTATTGATTTGTGTCACCAAGTACAACACATCATCTAATACAGTGGAAAACAACATTAACAAGAACTGGAGGATTCTCACCTGGAACACCCTGAAATGGCCAAAACCTTGGTTTACTAACAAAAGGACCAGGAACATAAAAGACATCCTAGTACACACAAGACCTAGCACTATGACAAAGAGGGACACCATAAAGTCAGCATGGAACTTAGATCCTATAACAGGACACTATCCCTATGGCTCCTGCTCTGTGTGCAAACTGACAAAAGTGAAAAAGAATCTACATCTCCCCCCAACTCTGAAGTGGGAGTTACGTAACCATCCAAATTGCAATACCACACATGTAGTGTATATGATTGTCTGCCCATGCAGACAGAAATATATAGGAATGACTTACAGCAAGATCAAACAACCAATTATTGAACACAGGAGCAACATCGCATGCAAGAAGGCAACCACGAAGATGAGCAGACACTTCATTGAGACCAACCATCTCCCAGAAGACATTAACTGGGTGGTACTAGAGACCCTATCAGTCAAGAACTACAACGCTGAACGAATCCTGCATGAGAAGGAGCAACGTTGGGCCCATCGTCTCAAGACAGACAAGGAAGGGCTGAATGACAATATTCCCTGGCATTCACTTACATAGGCGCACGATATGAACCCCCCCCCCACCAACACCTCTGCCCCTAAGCAGACTGTCAGTAAGAAAAACCCAAACAAAGATACTTGCACAATCTCCCCATGAAGATCCTGGAAAACACCCTACAATCAATGCTAACCAACAAAGATATTGACATACATAAACAAGCTCCATTTCCCAGAAGAGCTCAATAATTATTTATGATTACTTTTAATTTTGAGATTAAACTGTAGAAATATTACTCCTCCACATATGTAAATATATACGTCAGTAACGCTGAAATTTATTTCAACTTTTTTCCACCAAGGTTAATTATAGTCTCTTTTCCTTTCCACCCGTGAACTTGGGCCTATATGCCAACCAACTATGCCAACCACTAGTAGACTATAGTCCTTTGTCTTTTTCTACACTTTCAGTTGATGTAAAAAGTGACCCTGAACGGGCCCACGTCACCCGGGGAACCACAACCAGAGCTAGAACAAGTTGATGGTTATTAAATTGATCCCTCCCTTCTTAAATCAGCAATAGGTTCTTCCGGCTCAATATACACCAAGATCGGAGGTAATGAATAACCTTTCGTTTTCACGTGTCATTGGTAGCATTTGATGTATGTTTTTCTGTGGCAAACATTGGCAGTAAATATTTCTGGGATTTATTCATTTGATTATTGTACCAGATATAAAGATGCCACACAACTGCCAGAACAGGCACACATGATATATTTAGTGACCTGTTAGCGCCGTGGAAGCATTGAACTGACGCTGCGAGAAATACCGTTTGTTTAACCACCATGCCGACCTCTCATTATAACTGCCATTACGTAGCCAAACCTAACGGATTTGAGATAACAATGGCGCACATGTGAAGGACAGCACTTGAGGGCATTCACTTCACCTTTGTTCAATATATTTTTAAGAGCAGCACAATGAGTGAATACAGACACAGCACAGCAATAGTACGCATATTCCTGTGGAGCCAAATATAATAATGATGTCTGTAGGAACTGGGGTCTCTAATCCCACAGGGGGTAGCTTGGCGCGAGCAGGTAGGCACCTGAAAGCTTAGGTGTAAAGTGACCACACAGCAGACACACCCACTGAGCCAGTAAACACACACAATGACTGACACCACACCAGGGGGGTTGATTAGAATCAATAAGCTTTTATGTAGATTAAAATGCAGGGTATTCAATTCATCAATACATTAACTCATTTGCACCTTTCTTCGGAGGAAACATTTCATTATATAACTGTAGACACTTAGGGGCCCATTAGGATGGCGGGCGGAAAACCACCCCGCCCGCCATGGAGGTGGAAAACAACCGCCCGCCATGGAGGCGGATCACCCGGCGGACAAATTAGGATCGACCGCCACTACAGACCAGACGCGGCGGTAGCGGTGAAAATGAAACCGCCCGACGTGTGCGGTGATGCCAAAACTCCGACCGCGGCGGTCGGAAAAGCAGCGGAAAAGACAAAACCGCCCACAGGGAAAGCGGAGACACCGCACGGGAAATTACGATATCCCCGAGGGTGGCGCGGCCGGAACCGCAGACACCAACCGCCGCGGTCGCAGCCAGGATTAAATGGGAGAAATGGCGGACAAGCAGCAGCAAAGTCACCGCAGTGGACGAACATGAAATACATGGCGGTCGATGTGAAAGCACCGCAGTGATGCCAAATACTGCATAAACAAAGTAGCCCTGCCCCCAACAGATACAACACACACACACAGATACATAAATGACTCAAACAAATATACAAAACAACATAACCACACCCACAACACACCTGACAACCACAATCCAATTGGACACACCCACACAGCTGAGTACAAAGCCACCCCCTCCACTCACCACAATCCTTTGCATCTTTCCAGAACAGAAGGCCACACACCACATCTGAGAGGAGAGGCAAAATAGCACACTACACCACCATCACACCATCACAAACAAACCCCCAGCACACAACACACCTCATCACCACACCCCTGCACCCACACACCCCTGCACCCATAAACACCTCAACCCCCACACACCATGACATCACAAAAAATGCCAAAATTCACCGAGAGTGAGTTGACAGTCATGGTCAACGAGATTGTGAGAGTAGAGCCACAACTATTTGGTAACCTAGTCCAACAGACACCATTAGCCACCAGGACACAAATGTGGGAAAGGATAGTCCAAAGGGTGAATGCAGTTGGGGCCACCCCAAGATCCAAGAAGGAGATCATGAAGTGGTGGCATGATCTCAAGAGGGTTGTCAAGGAGAAGAGGAGCAAGAACAGGACTCTGGCAAACGTGACTGGCAGTGGCCCTCCCGTCCCACTGAAGACATTCACACCATGGGCGGAGAAGGTGCTTGCCATCCTGCTACCTGAGAGTCTCACAGGAGTAGCCAGGGGAGCGGAGGCTGGTAAGTACAGACAAATGTTTAACACCACATTGAGATTTACCTCCTTGCAATACCCAACCACCAATACACTGTCCATCCCTACCCAACATGTAGCCAGCCATTCTGCTGAGGAGGCCTGTATGGGGGGCGGAAGGTCAGTACAATAACTCCCACCATAGCCCCTGGCCCACAGCCCAGCAGCATGGAGGCCTCCCCCACCCAGGAGCAAGTGTCAGCCATTGCACTGTTTAACAAACAAACCTACAGGTAGGTAGCCATCTTCACTTGGAGGCTGTTTGTGGGAGGCAGGGAGGGAGGCCTGTACCACTACTCCCAGCATGCCCCCTGTCCCACAGCCCAGCAGCATGGAGGCCTCCACCACCCAGGAGCAAGTGTCAGCCATTGCACTGTTTAACAAACAAACCTACAGGTTGGTAGCCATAGTCACTTGGAGGCTGTTTGTGGGTGGGAGGCCTGCACCACTACTCCGAGCATGCCCCCTGTCCCACAGCCCAGCAGCATGGAGGCCTCCCCCACCCAGGAGCAAGTGTCAGCCATTGCACTGTTTAACAAACAAACCTACAGGTTGGTAGCCATAGTCACTTGGAGGCTGTTTGTGGGAGGCAGGGAGGGAGGCCTGTCTCACTGCACCCACCATTCCCCCTGTCCCACAGCCCAGCAGCATGGAGGCCTCCCCCACCCAGGAGCAAGTGTCAGCCATTGCACTGTTTAACAAACAAACCTACAGGTTGGTAGCCATCTTCACTTGGAGGCTGTTTGTGGGAGACAGGGAGGGAGGCCTGTACCACTACTCCCATCATGCCCCCTGTCCCACAGCCCAGCAGCATGGAGGCCTCCACCACCCAGGAGCAAGTGTCAGCCATTGCACTGTTTAACAAACAAACCTACAGGTTGGTAGCCATAGTCACTTGGAGGCTGTTTGTGGGTGGGAGGCCTGTACCACTACTCCCAGCATGCCCCCTGTCCCACAGCCCAGCAGCATGGAGGCCTCCACCACCCAGGAGCAAGTGTCAGCCATTGCACTGTTTAACAAACAAACCTACAGGTAGGTAGCCTCTTCACTTGGAGGCTGTTTGTGGGAGGCAGGGAGGGAGGCCTGCACCACTACTCCCAGCATGCCCCCTGTCCCACAGCCCAGCATCATGGAGGCCTCCCCCACCCAGGAGCAAGTGTCAGCCAATGCACCCTGCACACTCACCTTACAGGTATGTAACTACCATAATTCTTCATGAAGTGTGTGTGTGTAGAAATCAAATAACTATTGGACGCAATGCATAGACATTGAACCTTTATGACTCCATGATGTCACTCTGCACTATGAAATGTAACACGGTGTTGCCATGAATTGTCCAACTGATGACAGCATATTGAACTAGTGTACAGACAGATGATGATACGCAGATGGGACCACACCAATGACCAGCAGAGCCAGTCTCCACCTCCGGCACATGGACTCACAGATGCGGACTCCCAGGACAGTTCGGATGATGAGCTCCAGGCCGGCCAATCTGGTGTGCCACAGACCCAGAGGTCCCAGGCCCCCATCCTCCCCACCACCACCTCTGCTGCAACAACAACGCAGCAGACCCCTGCTGTCACGGCCTCTGCCTCCACCGCAACCACCACCGCAGCCACTGCCACCAACACCACCACTACCACCTGCAGCACCCTCCCTGTCCCTAGGGATGACCAGCCCACAGCAACACCTGTGGAGGGCAGGGAGCCATTGCGTGGCGCACCAGTGGCGAGGGAAGAGGTCTGTGGCAGCAGAGCAGGTGGGAGGGCCAGGGTAAACACCAGACCTCGGGAGGAGTGGACACCATCCCTGGACCACTTCACCAGAGTTGTGGAGGCCTACCCAGAGGTCCAGGGACAAAGTGGCCGGTCGGATGAACTATTAAGGGAGCTCATCCTGCTGATGAGGTCCATCGATAACCGCCTGGGACAGATGGTGGACCTCATGGGCCAGCAAGTGGCATTGCAGAGGGACAGGCCTGTGTCCCAACCACCACCTCCGTCCACTCCTGTTGTGCAGCAGGATGACAGTCCACCATCCTCTCCTGTGCCAACAGAGAGGGGCGAGTCCTCTGCCGCAGCTGGCCATTCAGCAGGCCCCCCACTACAAAAAAGATCTAGGGGGCGTCCGAAGAAGAGCCTGGGAGTCTCTGGAGGCAAAGCACCTGCCACACGCCAGTCACGGAGCCAGCCATGAAGACAACCCTCTCCCCAACTGCATTCACTGTTTGGACTGTCTTTCCCCACATTGCCTTGGCAATGGCACCTGTCTGTTGGACTGGGTCACCACATCCATGTGGTGTCTACTCTTGCATCTCTGCGACCATGAGTGTCAACTCACTGCTCATTCCCCACCTTCCTGTAAATATTCCCGCACAATTCACATGTCCACTCCGAAAATAAAATACCTGACACTCCAGATTTTGTGTATTGAATTCTTTAGTGCAGTATTAACATTGTTGATAATGTCCATGATGTGTAAACATGATGTACAGTATGCAGGGCAGGAACACTCTGGAGCACCTAGGGAGACACAACAGAACTACAGTCACTGGTCTCATCGTGGCAACACACACAGATCACTGCTCCACAAATATCCAAATTATCACAGGCACACTACACATTGTCTAGCAGATACGCACAAATACAGTCCAGAATACATCTCCGTACGTAACGTCAATTCCAACAATACCATACATAGGTGACAGAACATGTGGCTATCGGGAACATCTGCGCATATCCATTCACAACAAAAGCTACCACACCAGACTATGTACACGTTGTAACTCGTCACACACCTTCAAGTGAAGTAGCGTTGGATTAGCTGCTGGCGTAGGTCAACTCCTTCCTCCTCTCCACTGTCCTCATCACTGGATTCAGGTCCCTGAGCAGGTTGTGGCCTTGGTTCCTCACCATCGTCCAGGAGCAGGGGGACCCCCTTGTGGATGGCCAGGTTGTGCAGCATACAGCATGCCACAACGATCTTGCACACCTTCCCAGGCGAGTATGCAAGTGCGCCTCCGGTCCTGTCAAGGCACCGGAACCTTGACTTAAGCAGGCCAAAAGTCTGTTCGATTACCCGTCGTGTCCTGCCATGGGCCTCATTGTAGCGGATGTCTGCTGGTGTCCGGGGATTCCGGAGTGGGCTCAACAGCCATGGCCTACTGGGATTTGCAGAGTCACCTGTGAATGATAAACACCCATTGCAATGTTGTACGGCCACAGTAAAGCCAGTGACACATAGCACGTGATAGCAGTAGTGTAACTCACCCACAATCCAGGCACGTTCGGGATGCAGATTCTCCATCATCCGTGGCACCATGCTGTTCCTCATAATGTACGAATCATTGGACGAACCGGGATACTTTGCACACACATGTGATATTGTCATGTCCGCAAGGCACACCACCTGCACATTCATGGAGTGGTAGTGTTTGCGGTTCCGATAAATGTGCTCCGTCGCCTGCGGTGCCACCAGAGCTACATGGGTGCAATCTATGGCACCGACTACATGTGGGATGCGCCCAAGTGGATAGAAGTCCCCCTTAACGGCAGCCAATTTACGTCCCCTGGGGAAATGTATGTAGCGATTGCGATATATCATCATGGCCTCAAGTACATCCCTCAGCACCATGCTTAACATGGGCTGCGACATCCCCCCAGCGTTAGCCACGGTCTCTTGGAAGGAACCAGTCGCAAAGAAGTGTAGTGCTGCCATTACCTTGTAGGTGGGTGTGAATGCCGTAGGATAGTGACGGCGAGGCTGCAGGTGGGGCTCCAATAGATCACACACGATCTTCAATGTTGGTCTGTCCAGCCTGAATTTCCTGATGATTGCCTCATTCTCCATGTCCTCAAGCACAATCAACTGACATAGGAGATTCGGCCTCCTCCTAGTTGAGGAGTAAAATGAATAGGTCAATGACAAGCATCATGAGATGGCCATAGCACAAAGCATCAGTGATATAATGGGAAAACAACAAGGGCCAGAGAGATGCATGGCACATCTGGTTACATGGCTGGCCAATAGCTACACACAGAGGGCAGGCCTCTCCAGTGACAATACCCAAGTGACAGTAACACATCGGGGAATGTGAATGCGGATATAATGGTTGAACATTTGACATGTGCAGACATGGTGCAACAAGAGCCGCAAATGTAATGTGACTTAACATGTCTGTCATACCCATCTGCTGTACCTGCCACACCTCAATGCATCATGTACATCCTGCAACCATTCATTAACACAATGATCACAGTAGCAGGGACACTTCTGGTTGTGTGCATGATCAGTTGTGAATGCATAAGTCAGGTACGATACAATGCAGTGACACCAGCCCGGTCAAGGTCTGCACTGACCAACAACACATTAAACGTCACGACATCAATGTAGAGCACCTGACGTCTGTCAATCATCATCAGCCATCAAAACCCTTACTAAAATGGCAGAAACACAGGAAAAAGTGGCTCACACTGAACGTGGGTCCTCCTGTGGATGACATGGCTGTGTGGCATTGTGTGTACAATGATGTGCCCTACACCATGTAGCTGCAGGGTGCTGATACATTGTCCAGGATTGACATACACAGCAATGTGTACGAAAATGGCAGTACCTACCGCCGGTCCCCGGCGGTGTGACCCCAGCACCACCATCTACCCAGCCAAGGTAGGCATTGGCACATGGACCTGTGTACATGCCGGTGGGTATGCTCTGCCGCATGAGTCGCGGTACCGACCGCCGTTCCCCGGCGGTGTGACCCCAGCACCACCATCTACCCAGCCAAGATAGCCATTGGCACATGGACTTGTGTACATGCCGGTGGGTATGCTCCGCCGCATGAGTCACGGTACCTACCACCTGGCCCCGGCGGTGCATCACCGCCATGGGGCATTGCATTCAGCCAATGGCAGCGATGATCGTGGTGGCATGATGCAGATTTGAAAATTGCGGAAGCTCTGCTCCGCTGCCGCGGAGGCGGTCATTGGATGCATTTGAATGATGCACCATCGCGGTAGCGCACCCCGGGCACCCGCGGTGCGTCACCGCCGTGGAGCATTGCATACAGCCAATGGCATGGGTGGTCGCGTTGGCATGATGCAGATTTGAAAATTGCGGATGCTGTGCTCCGCTGCCGCGGAGGCGGTCATGGATGCTTTTGAATAAGGCAGACCCAGACAACCAATTGTAGCAGCTTATCAGCTTCCTAACGACCCCAGGGGGCTATACATCTGTGGGAGTGAGCCAAACATTCCCACTGCTCGCAGAGCCTGCTGCCTGGGACCATGTCCTGCTGCTGCCTGGGACCCTCTCCTGCTGCTGCCTGGGACCCTCTCCTGCTGCTGCCTGGGACCCTCTCCTGCTGCTGCCTGGGACCCTCTCGTGCTGCTCACAGAGCCTGCTGCCTGGGACACCTCACAACTCACTTCCGCCACAGGTCTGCCATATCCACAGGGATGTCAAGAACAGATAAGATCCGTGCCAGTCCATTCACGAGTGAGGAGCTGGATGTCCTTGTGAACGAGGTGCTGGCACAGTACCCACGCCTGTTTGGTGGCCCCAATGTCGTGGTAAGTCAACATGAAGGGAGCAGTAGGGCAGGGTGGTGTCAGACGAGTAGTCATGATGCTGCAGTATGTGCTTTTGGATGTGGGGTGCTCACAAACACTGACAGACAAGATGTTTCCAGGTCGTGGGAGTGTGTGTGTTGCATTGTGACTCTGTCCTAGGACTGTACTTGTATGTGTGAGTGGGATTTGCTACTTTTTCGGGCAGACATAACCAACGGTTGTTTGCCTTGTAGATGCCATGACAGTGTACGCTTGTGATGAAATTTCAGGCTGCCCCTGTAGTCATAGTCAGTGTGACCCACAGAGTAGGTTCAGTGGCTGCACAGCCAAACATTGAACATCAGCCAACTTACATGCTACAGTTGCTTCACACTGATTAGTGGATATGCCCCATCAGTGCCCTGTACTATTTCTGAATTACACAGTGCTGTCGATGCATTTGTGTTGAAGCATCATGCTTTAAAGTGATTATCATGGAGACTAGGAACCTCAATGTGTGCATGCATTCACTAATGTTCATGCCATGCAGAGTGGCCTTGTGAGGGTACCCCCAGTTCTGGAGGGAGGGAGGTTACTGTAAGTCCCGCGTCAGTGTCTGGCTGCTGTACTGATAGATGCTGACATATGCCATTGTGTATTTGTACATTTGTCCTTCTTTACTCTCATACCTGCAGCTCAAGGTACACCAATGGGAGAGGTGTGGCGCCGCGGCCAGGGCGACTGAGGCTGGAATCTGGGGACCACGGTTCGATCCCCGGCTCCGGCGGCAGGTTAGCCCAGCACCATGTGACTCTGGGCAATAGCTCGCTTAATCTTCCCGACGGCCCCCAGCGCCTAAATACCCTTGCGGGTGATTGTGCGCTTTACAAATGAGGATTTTACTTTACTTTACTTTACCAACATAAGGCTGTCTGGAGGGCCATAGCAGCAAAGGTGCGAGCCCTGGGGGTATCAAACAGACGACACACACACTGTCACAAGAGGTGGTACGACATCAGCCGGCTGGCTAAGCAAGTGGCAGAGATGACCTTGGGGATGGTACCACGCACAGGGCGTGTGGCACGGCGCACCATGACTCCGCTGATGGGACGCATACTGGCAGTGACCAATCCAGACCTGGATGCACGTCTGAAGGGGCTTCAGCAGCAAGACAGACATGGTGAGTATCCGGGGAGGGAGAGTTTGTCTCGGAGTGGATGCATGTGTACAGTGCCTGTGGCAGCGGTGACACATGTGATGTGCGTGTGCTGCCATGCTGTGATATGTGATGTGAGTGGCAACTGTGATGTGTGTCTGTATGAGGCATTGGGCCACCATGGCTTTACTGTGTTGCTCCTGCCTGCAGTTTTCAGTCCTTGACAGATTTTTGGTGTCTACATGGTCACTCTTCTTTGTGATGGTGGGTGGAGTCCATATTCTGCCGTACAGCTGTGTCCACTTAATGAGTGTGACACCATGTCTGTCTACTTTGCATGCACCTTGATGGTAGAGGCCCACACATCTGACGACAATGTGAACCCTGATTGGCACATGGTGATTGTAATGGCCTATTTGACAATGTGGCATGTGTAGTCAATACAGGTGTGTGTATTCCCCTCTGGATCCCTTTTGGGCTGTGAGTGGTGATGTGTGTTGTGGCAACATCATGTCCATGGGGCAGGTCAATGTGGGCTCGGGGAACACCATCCATGGGCAGGGTGTAGTGCTGTGTGTCATCGACATTGCTCCACTCCTGGCTGTTTCTCCGCATGACAGGCACTGTTGTGGTCTATATGGTGTGTAGCTTGCCAGTGATTGGAGGGTGTGGTGGTTACCATGTAGCTCTAGGCCTCTCATGTGCTGCATTGATCTGATATCGGGTGACCAGATGATGACACTTATACAACCCTGTTTCTGTCACTAATGCAGATTCGCAAGACACCACGGCGGAACATGATCCTGAAAGTGGTGGCGAGACCAGCACGACAGCGGCAGCAGAGCAAAGTGAGACGGAGCTAAGTGACACTGACCACACCAGCGCTACTGAGGGTGACAGGAGTATGCATGAGGAATCTGTGGCTGAGACACAGAGTACCACTTCATCTGATGGCAGGGGGGATGCGTCCCTGTTAGCAGCCACAGGGGATGGGGAGTCTGCTGCAGCATCTGACAACCAGCGCACAATGCCCAGCCTCCCATCCACTTCCTCTGGGGCTGGTCGTATCCGTGTCACTAAGAGGGGACGTGTAACATTCACACATGGCACCGCTGCCCCTGCACCTGTCCCCCCTGCTGCCCTCAGTGCAGAGTGCGTAGAGCTCCTGCGGCAACTTTGCGTGGGCCAGACCGCCCTGCTCAATGCCTTCAGTGCACACGATAACAAATTAGGCCAGGTTCTGGCATTCATGGAGGGCATACACTCTGACGTGGGTGGCCTACATCGTACACTCCAGTCATTGTCAGGAACAGTCACGTCAGCCCTCCAACAGGCACATGCCCCCATTGCAGCTCAGGTGCCTGTGACGTCCACCCAGTCAGTGGCCACATCAGATGACAGTGACCACTTGGGACCTACATCAACTAAACGATACAACACTAGGAGCACAGGTCAGACCCAAAGCAAACAATCCCGTCCACAGACTCCATCCCCAAAGAAGAGCAGGGCCCCCCCAATATGCACAGACAAGGTGAAGTCACAGAAGAGCAAGGCCAGAAGAGCATTGTGTCAGACATCAGGCTCACATGCTGCAGAGGCATCACCAGAAATTGACTCAGCTATGCCCACAGAGGATGTGTGGGATGTCATGGCTACACCTGGGGAGAGCACAGGGACACAACCACCCACCACATCAACCCCAGAACAAAGTACATCGAGGCAGGTGGAGGGTAGCCCTGTTGTGACCGGATGTATGACGTTACAACGCATACTTTTACCACGCATACCTTCACAACGCGGTATTTACAACGAATACCGTTACAACGCATAGCGCTTAGAGGTGCTGGATAGTGGTAAGTATAATTTTCTATTCCAACTCCAGTCCCCGTGGAAACTAGGGAAGGTGTTGGATAGAAAATTAAACTTATTACTTACCTTAGAGCTCCCCCCAGCGCAATGCGTTGTAATGGTATGCGTGGTAATACCTGCGTTGTAATGGTAGTGCGTTGTAAAAATTTCGTTGTAAACGTTGCATACCGTGTGACCAGCCCAGTCATTGTGGCAGAGGAGAGCCCTGTTGTGACCAGCCCAGTCATTGTGGCAGAGGAGACCCCTGTTGTGAGCAGCCTAGTGATTAAGGCAAGGGAGGGCAGTGTTGTGTCCAGGCCAGTGACTCAGGTAGAGGAGGGCAGTGTTGTGGCCATCCCTGGCAAGAAGGGACAGGAGGGCACTGTAAATGTAAATGTAAATGTGGGATACTTGTAAAGCGCACTGTTACTCTACCCGAGTGTCCTGGCGCTGTAGACCGCTGGGGAACCCGTCCTGGCTTTCCCTGTGAGATGGTCCCTTTCTGGGTATCTCCAGGGTGGAACCAGGCATCCCCGGCGTCTGTGGGGGGCCGTTGTAGAGATGAGGCAAGCTTAATGCCCAGAGTTACCGAGCGTGTTCCCTGGTTGGAGTAGGCACTGAGGCGAGAATTATCGAGTCCGTTGACACTGGTCCAAGACCCTGCCGCGTCGGGAATTGAACCCTGGTCCCGGGCCGTTCTCTGCTTACAGGTCTGCCGCCTCTAACCAGTGAGCCACACCTCTCCACCCCTGGGGTAAGTGGGAAGGTGGTCACTGTAGGGGGTACACCTTCCAGAGAGGGTAAGGTGGTCCGGAGGCGTAGCCAGCCCAAGCGTTCTGCAGGATCAAGCACTTCTCCAGAGGGAGTGCCAGTGTCTGCCCCTGATGTGGGACAGTTGGGGTGTGTGCCGGTGGTGTCAACGCCACTTCCCATCAACCCCATGACAGGGAAGCAATTTCATATTCCGAAGAAGTGGAAGGGCACCCCTCCAACCTCTCCCACCCACACTGCGTCAAGGGCGTGCATGACTCCACCTCCACGTGCCACGGTGCCACCTGGTCCGCACAGCCCTCCACCTTGCAGGCCCTCTGTTATAACCACATCACATGTCCCTCTGTCACAACAGTCAAGTGGGCTTGCAGTCCCTGACACACAGCCAAGTCCCACTCCACATGACAGCCAGGAGTGAGTTGCCAACACCCTCATACGCCTGTGCCACACAGAGGTGCTGTACTCACCCCTGCCAAGGACTCTGGGCCTGTTGCTCTGATGTGCTGTACTCTCCCCTGCCAAAGACTCTGGGCCTGTTGCTCTGATGTGCTGTACTCTCCCCTGCCAAGGACTCTGGGCCTGTTGCTCTGATGTGCTGTACTCACCCCTGCCAAGGACTCTGGGCCTGTTGCTCTGATGTGCTGTACTCTCCCCTGCCAAGGACTCTGGGCCTGTTGCTCTGATGTGCTGTACTCTCCCCTGCCCTGCCATGGACTCTGGGCCTGTTGCTCTGATGTGCTGTACTCTCCCCTGCCATGGACTCTGGGCCTGTTGCTCTGATGTGCTGTACTCACCCCTGCCAAGGACTCTGGGCCTGTTGCTCTGATGTGCTGTACTCTCCCCTGCCATGGACTCTGCACTTCCTGTTTGTGTTTGACCTGTGCATAGCCTGTGCCATTTGTACATGATTTTGTGACTTGCTGTTGTCTACTAATGTTGTATTGCTACATCTGTTTAATATGTGAATAAATACAGTTACTTCTGGTGTGTTTTCTCAGTCTCCTTGCTGATTAAAGTAATTTTCTTGTTTGCATTTGCTTGACTGAGTACCATGCTCTATTTTAAAGTTCACCATTGCAAGGCTCTTTGTGGCCATATGATTTTTAGACAGGGGGGACAGGGTCTTCAGTCCATTCTGGCCCTGCTGATGTTGTACTCTGTGATGGATATTTTACAGGCCATGCAGTTTTCGTGTTGGTGAATTGCTATTGCTGCATACACTGTTCACAGGTCACCTTGGGGGATACTGGCAGCACAGGATGTGCATCTGTTGAGTGGTTTTGTAGCTGTCTGTGATGTCATGAGGTGTGTGTGTTTTCCTTTCTGTGTGCCCAGGCGTGTATGTGTATGGTCGTCTTGTGTTGGCCCTTAGTCCTGGTGGCATGGCTTACATGGCATGTGTGGTGTTGGGTGTGGGAGAGGTGTGCAGTGTGAAGGGCGACAGTTTGCAGTGTATGTATGTGTGCCCCTGTATGGTGTGAGACACACATGTGTCAGCCAGGAGTTGTATGCCTGTTGTTCGTTTTGTCTTGCCCTGTGTGGATGATTGTATGCAATTGTGTGGGCTGTGGGGAGTGCACTGGTGTTGTGTGTTCCTTGTCAGCCAATCCTGCAGTGCCTGTGTCCCTGGTTGTGTGTTGTGTGTTGCGGTGTGTGTGTAGTGTGCTTGTTGTTACAGTGCTTGTTGGTGTGCATGGGGGTGCACGGAATAGGCACCTGGCCTGTGACTAGCTCGGGTGGGGTGCAGTGTTATTTGGGGTGGTGTGTCACTGTGATGTTTGGGCCCTGCCCATGCCTTGGTGTGGCCCTGCCTTCTGCATAGTGCGCATGTGATGACCGCGGCGGTGACGTTGCTGCAGGTTGGCGGACGTTGTGTGTTCCGGATGCCGTGGGGTGCCTTGTTGTGAGGTGGGAGATGTGTGGGTGCCCATGTGGATGTGTTGTGCCCCCCAGCAGGATGCCAGTGTTGTGCTTGGGCCCTGTGTCGGCATGTGTGTTGTGTGGTGCATATGTGTAGTGGCGTACCTGCGGCGGCGTCCGCGGCGGCCCATCTGGCGATAGTGTTGCAGCAGGTACATGACCGGATGCATGTGGAGGGCTGGGTCCATGGGGTTCATGTCGGGTCTCGGCGTTCGTGCTCCGCTGTCGACTTTCCGCCTGCTTCAGCTGTGCGGTGTCTCCGCTGCCGTGCGTCCTAATTTGTCGAGCGGGCGGACGTCATCGGGCGCAGCGGAGGGTCTCGATTGGCTGCAGCCGCCGCGGTGGCGGGCGCACCTTGATGGCGGAGCACCGCGCTCCGCGGCGGACGGGAAATGACCTGTGTTTACCTATCCTAATGTGGCGGACGTGAGTTCCGCTGCTCATGGGCGGTAAATGCTATTTTTCCGCCCGCCACCACCGCGGTGGTGCCACCGCTCGCCATCCTAATGGACCCCTTAGTCAGTATCTCCTTATGCAAGGATAACCTGACCTGAAGTCGGAATAACCATTTCAATAATCAGGAATAAACAGGTCATTAAAAATCAGGCAACATCTCATTAGGTAAGAATGACCATCTAATCAGGCATGAATAAAAAGTTCCTTAATCAGGGCCTAGCAGTAGCCGGTAATCAACTATTCCCCAGCCAGGGGTTAACTCTACTAGCCCCGGCTACAGGGGCCTACCTAAGGTTCTGCCCAGTTCTGGTCCTTGTATTGGGCTAATTGGGGCCAACGGGGCCAAGTCACAAGTCCTCCCGAGGGGAGGGGCGTTTTCGGGGCCTCCTCCTCGCTCCCGGGAGGCCCCGCTTCTACTCAAGTCCTCCGCCCTACCCCGGGGCTTTACCTGCAATCTTCTGGTCTTCCCAGGGCCCCTTGCGGTGGAAACAGCAGGCAGGGAAGGGCTCCTGCCCTCCGGGGCCACACTCGGCCCAGTGCGGTCGGGGGTGGGTTGGGGAGTCTCGCGATTCTGGGGGAGCTCTTTGCGCCATAAATGAGTCGTCCCGGGCCTCGCGCTGACCTCAGGTGCCCAGGGACCAATCAGGCCCAACCCCCGGGAAGGCGCACCCACAGCCGCCAATGGCAGTGCGGCCTGTGTGGGCGTGTCAACAACGGGCCAATGAGTACGACGTGCAGGCGGGGGTGGAACCCAGAGCGCGCCCCCGTTACGTGACGCTGGTAACAGGCCTCGGGCCCAGTGCGGCCTACTCCCAATTCCGGCGGCCCTCTCCTGACACCGGGGGCCACCGCAACGATGTCAGCCACAACAAGGGGACTCCTTAGGCGAGCGCCGGGGCCGGGGTGATGTCGACCGGGCCACGTGCACTCCAGAGGTCCCGGGGGCGGCAGTGGCGCCTCTACCACGGCCACAGCAGTGATTTCCCTAGCTAGCGCTTCACTTCTCCACAGGCCATACAGGTACCGGGCGGCGGTGGTGATGGGGGCCACAGTGCGATCAGCTACTGCGCTAGAGGAGGCAACACCGCGAGGGGCACAACAGTGGTCGCTGTAGTCACAGCAGGTATGAAATGTGCAGCGCTTCACAGGGGGCACAGCAGGGGAGTGCTGGTTAGGCAGCACAGTCAGTTCAGGCAACTTGTCAATGGGGATGAGGCAGTACAAGCAGATAGGCAGTTCAGGATGCTAGTGCTAGGAAATGAGAGTGCTTAGCAGGCAGTCCAGGACCACTCAACAGTGGCAGGCCAGCAAGGGGGACCCAGGTAGAGCCAAGTAGCGCAGGGGGTGACACAACGCCATTACCTGGTTGATCCCCAGTGGTCCTGGTGGGCACAGGTAAGTATTCCTGCGCCCTTTGGAAGCAGTTTCTTGGGGGGGTTTGAGTTGGAGGCTGAAGGCAGGATAGTCTCAGCAGGTCACTGCAGGTTGTCCCTGGGTTCCCCTCCCGCCAGGCCAGATCAGTGGGCTAGACCAGAGTCCCTTACACAGCTTGGAAGGCAGCACCTAAGCCCTGTCACTCCCAGTGGTATAGGTCCCCCTCTAGGCCCTACCACCTACATCTCCTGCTTAGGTTCCCCCAGGTCAATGTTGCCCCAACTGACTAAAAAGTTTCCCTCCATTCCTTATATATGCCCAGGTCAGGTGACCACTCTCTAAAATGGCAAAAGCAGGCCCCTCCCCTGTTCTGGAAGGTTCCAGGAGCTTCCCTAGTCTAGCTATGGGAGAAAAAGGCAGGCTGGTGTTGCAACAGTATCTAGGGTCCCAGGCAGCTCCTGGCAAATAGGGTGCTAATAAAAATACCACTTTGCAGTAGCAGGGGCCTGTGGCAGCCATGTTGGAAGAAGAGAGCACCTGCACCTTAGCATTGATTAGCAATGGGAAGGCGCTCGGAGACCTAAGGCCAACGAAATGAGGGTGGGAAAAATAAGGCAAGGGCGAAAAAAAACAGGGAAAGACCACCTGACAGGTCTAACAATGTCTCACAACCCTTTGAAACTGCGCATAACTTCTAATTCCACCACAGCGCGCTTTGTCATAGAGCCCCTCAACCTATGGCTGATCTGCATATTTTAAGAGCGGCCTAAAGTGTGACTACAGTCACAGCATAGCAATAGAACAAATATTTCTGTGGAGCCAAATACACCAATGAGGTCTCACAACCTTTTGAAACTTCACACAACTTCTACTCCAACTACAGCTCGCTTTGTCATGGAGAGCCTCCACCTATGGCTGACCTGCATTAGTTCTCTGTGACTGGCATAACCAATCCATCATTTTATCTCTGAGCACTACATTTTGACTCTTTTATTAAATCGTGTACGTGACATATGTAATATTACCCGTATGTACTTTTCTCCAGTCCTGCACCAAGCTAAAGCGTAAACAATACGCCCCTGCCTTTTCTGTACCCTATCCCAATATGGATACCCAGGGACAGCGAAAGCACATGACCGTGACAGTAGACTAACACTTAAGAATCATGTTACAAATTGATGACATAATCTTAATGTTTTCTTTAATCCTTTTCCTTTTAGGTATAGATATCATAGATCTAACCTTAAACAACAAGGGTGGTGAGTACAAACCTCCCCCTTTTTCACCTCAAGACCCACAAAAGGGCTCTTAACCTACTGGTCCTGACGAAAGCCTCTAGAGGTTCCAAGAGGCTCGGCCACGGTAGAACGGAGGTGGCAGCTCCGTCAACTGATTAATCCCTTTCAGTCTAAGGGGGCGCAGGTATTTCTGCTTTTCCCGTCTAAGCTTAAAATCGTCTACCAGGGTCAGACCAGGTATTTTGAGTCTGAGGTTCAGGCCAAAGCCTATTTGGATACTTTGAAATAAAGTAGCTAGTTCAGATCTTTTGGTTACTGTCTGTAGGGCTACTCCTCAGGTTACTAGTAGGATCTCAGTAATTTATTGAGTTGAATAGTTAAAAATGGGTTGTTTCTTAGTTGGCGCTATTAGAGAGTTGTGCTCTTGTTGGTTACTTTTGGTTGGGGCACGGGTGGCGGTAGCACCTGGGGGGGTGAGCTCATACCAGTCTCCTCATCACTGGAACCTCGGTTCCTGCCTAGCGTGGGGGGTGGTAGGGGTAAGGGAGAGGGGGAGGGTGGGCCAAAGGGGGGGGGGGGTGGTAGGGGGGGTGGGGGTTGGGGTTGGGGCGCAAGCAAAAATAAAAAGCTTGAAAAATGTTTTTTTCTATTATGACAGACATTGCAATGATGTATTAAACCAAAGACGAAATGTAAATATAGTGTTTATGGTAAAAATGAAAATTTATAAGGGCGTCAGTTAGGGTAAGCATAGCATCATGGAACGAATGTGGTCTAAACAATGGGAAAAAGCGTGCTCTTTTTGCAAGGGTTATCCAGGCATTGCATTTAGAAGTGTTGTGCCTGCAGGAGACCCATGTCCCTTGGAATAGGAGGGATTGCCTTAAAATCCCCGGGTATGAATTAATAGCATGTTCACAGCAGTCCTCAATGATACGAGGTGTTGCAATTTTAAAGAAACGGGGACTGGTTTCTTGCGTGAGATCTAGTCAGGATCCCGGGGGGAGATGGGCAATAGCTCAACTGGCGGTTAATGGTTTACCTCTGACGATTTGCACAGTATATAGCTCCAACTTGGACGACCCTGCGGTATTAGAGTATCTCAATGTTGAATTGGCCTTGTGACCTCGGCCTATATGCTTCTGCGGGGATTTAAATATTAACTTGCCTGCAAACTTCAATGTCGCAGGGGGGCAGAGCTACGCGGGATTAAAACCTAGAGTATACAGGGCCCTGCAAGGTTTAGTTCAAGAACATCGTCTGACTGATCTTTGGTTTCCCCACTGCAAGAACTTAGATGGTTCTACATATTTCTCAGCTCCTCACAAAAAAATGGTCCGGCTGGACTACTTTTTTGTCTCAAGTCATTTAGCAGAAACCACGACAATTTTTATGTCGCCCAGAGTTATTTCGGATCATAACCTACTGACTATCAACTGCTCTTTTATGGGGTCTGCTAGTGCTCCCAGATCCTGGACGTTTGAAAGGAAATTGTTGGTGGAACCATCATATTTAGATCATATGAGACCCTGGCTTATAGAATTTTTGAATATTAATAGAGGTTCTGCCCCAAGTAATGTAGTTTGGGATACATTGAAGGCTGCAGTTCGGGGCGAGACAAAGAGCTTTTCATTCTTTTCATTCTTTCGTCAGAAGCAAATTAGGGAAACAATTAAGCTGCGTATGGACGAACTGCGTCATGCAGAGATCCAGCTTACAGCGGCGATTACCGGGGGACTTGACATATCTCAGTTGCAGTTACAGGTTGCATGCATTAAAGCCTCCTTGCTTGAGTTCCTTGGCCAGGACCTTGCAGCCAGATACTTACAGTTTCGATCTATGATGTTTGAGCATGGTGAAAGATCTGGCAGGGTCCTGGCCAAGCGGCTCCATCAGCGAGGCCTGGCTAATGGCATAGATAAGATCCAGGACGAACATGGAATTATTTAAGATACCCCGGAGGGAGTGCTGTCAGTATTTTCAAAATGTTATCATACCTTGTTTACGGAGGAAATCAGTGCAGGTACGATAGAATCAGAGTTCGATCCTTTTCTTGCAGCACCTATTGAGTGGAAGGAGGTAGAGGCAGCTTTAAATTCGTTAGCTACTAGTAAGGCAGCTGGCCCTGACCTTATCCCACTGGAATTCTATAACATATTCAGGGCGGAGATCAAGGATGATCTTTTAATAACTGTGAGGGAGGCACAGCAGGGTAGGATTCCATATTCTTGGCGCTTTACTACAATTATTTTGCTGCTAAAAAAGGGCAAACCGGAGCTGGACCCTGCCTCTTACCGCCCAATCTCGCTCATAAATGCTGATAGTAAGCTGTTCTCGAAAATATTAGCGATAAGATTGGCGAAAGTAATTACCCCCTTAGTCTCCATCCGGCAAACGGATTCATCCCGGGAAGAAATACAGCGGACCATGTGCGCGTACTCCCCTTGGCGCAATCCTGTTAGATGCCGAAAAGGCGTTTGACAGGGTTGCGTGGGGCTTCCTGTGGAGGGTTCTTCATTGGAAGGGGTTCTGTCAAAGCTTTATTTTAGCATTGCAGTCACTGTACATTGCTCCCCGTGCAACCCTGTCTATATCTGGCTCACAATCAAGACCGTTTGATATTAACAGGGTCACCCGTCAGGGGTGTCCTTGCTCGCCTCTTTTATTTGCACTTCATATAGATTTATTTATTAATAAACTGGAATTCTCATTTAATATTCCTCCTGTTAAGGTAAATTGTGTTGAATATAAAGTATTATTGCGCCATCCGGCAAAAATTCCATCCATGTTTTTCCATTTCCAAATATTCCATGGTTTTAACCATAATATTCCACATTTTATCACATTTTCTGCATTACTCTGTCCTTTTACTTCACATTCAGGCTGTATGCTGCCATTTTCCAGATTTCAAATGCTTGAACCGTGCCCTCCGGACCTCATTTTCAAACATGATCAACGCAGTGGTTCGTCCAAAGCAATATTTATTAAAAATCCAATGCATTTCGGGCACATCATTGCCCTTCGTCAGGGAACACTATAAATCACAATAATGGAAAAAGGTAAACATTGTGTATTCACTTACGTTAATTTAATATTAAACTTACACATCATCTAATCTAAAATAGTTAAATGCTAGTACAACATAATCATTGTGCACATTTTCTTCTGCAGCATGTCGCCTCAACACTAGCAGACTCTACCTTTGTGAGCAGTGCTTATCCAGCCACATTTTATAAACAGTGCTTATCCAGCCACATTTTATCACTCGCATACAGCGCTATTGTGCATAGAAACTGCCGGCTCCCATTCCCCTCTCCATCTATACAGCGTTCTCTATTCACCCTTCGCCATCAGAAACCACGTGTTATACCCCCCTGTGTTTAAACATAACTGCCTCGGTTATTCTCTCAGCACACCTTCAGTGCTACACAAAATATTCGTGTTTTGATTGGCAAATCTCCTTACACGTACCTGCAATGGACGCTAAAACCCATCCTCCCTTGTTTCTGATCGAGTGAAGTTAACCTCCTGTTGTTACCCCTTCATTTAAAGCTCGTTCTCTATGCTACCTTACTCCTGATTGGCCCGCGCCGTTCGCTGCCTCTCGCTCTCGCGTTCACGTGGTGGTGCACGTCATTTTGCATGCTGCAGAAGAAAATGTGCACAATGATTATGTTGCCTGGATCCTCCGCTTCTGCTGGGGGGCTTTGTCGCCATCGGAGGTCGTGGGGGCGGCGCCCTCCCTTGAGTCCGGAGGCGGCCATCTTAACGAGGTCCACGTGGCTGCACAGTGCTTCCTGCCTGCCTTGCCGAGGGAAGGGGAACAGCGACGATGTCTGCCTCACAGCGCAAAGGGAAACCCGGCAAGGAGAGCCAGCCCAAGGGATCCCATCCACCGGCATCTCCTGGCCCTAGTGCCTCGCAAGGGCAGAAAGACGATGATACCCCTGCCACCAAGGCCTTCATGACGGAGCTCTTCGCCTCTATCAAGGAAGATATCTCAGAGCTTCGCTCTCAACTAGCGTCCGATCTCCGCGAAGTGCGCCGGGATGTCGATAGTATCGGAGAACGTGTGGCTACATTAGAGGACCACGACTTGAGCATGGCGAATGATGTTCACCTTCTGCAGCAGGATGTGCTGCGCCTTATGGAGCAGAACTTGGACCTGCCCACGCGGAGGACCTGGAGAACCGTTCACGAAGGAACAACATCCGGATACGGGCGGTCCCGTGGGACGGCGAGGCGGGCGACCTTAGAGGCTATGTGCAGGCGCTCTTCTTGCAGATTCTGGACGAGGAGGACCTGCAAGAAATCAGGATGGACAGAGTGCACAGGGTGGGATTGCCCAGACGTGGGGGCGGACCGCCTCTGGGCATTTTAGTATGCGTACATGACTTCCAGCGGAAGGAACGAATACTGAGGAAGGCGTGGGACCTTCCTTCCCTGCAATTCCGGGAGCATTGACCTCAGCTGTATCAAGACTTGGCGGCCACGACGCTCTAAAAGAGGCGCAAATTCCGACCAGTGACCGCTTACCTGCGGGAACATAACATCTCCTACTCTTGGGGCCCTCCCTTCCGCATTGTCTTCCGATGGCAAAACAGACTGGCACAGATTCGCTCTCTTCAAGAGGCGAAAGAGCTCCTGGGCATAGAAGACACGTCCCCGGCACCCAGGACTGGTAGCCCGCCTTTGCGACGACGGCGCCGATCTTCATCTTGGCACAGAGTGGGCTCGGAGGCGAACCACAGAAGTCCAGACCGCACGACTAGCCTGCAGGAGAGAGGGGCTGCGGTGGCGTCCGTGGCCTCGGTAACAGAGATGTCCTCCCAGCAGAGCTCCGGGGTGGCCTGAACTTTTTGCTGGCCATCTGGTGCCGGAGGGGGCATTTGAACTCAGGTACCAAGGGTATGTTAGTACTTTTTGAGAAGACACCCCGGTCCATGGTCCTGGGGGGCCCTACGGTTGGTCCCCGACCCCGTCCCCTAAGAAGTCCTTCGGACTGTTCTACTCCTTTGGGACAGTTCCTGTTTGTTCTATGGGGGTTTTGGTGTGCTGGGGTGGTGGGGGGGAGCTCTGGGAGAGGAGGTGGGGAGGGGGGCAGTTGGAGTGGGAGTGGGGTGGGTTCTTCCGGGGTGTTGTGGTGTGGGGAATGGGGTGGGGGGTTGGGGCGATCGGGCGGGTTGTTCGAGGGAGTGGTGATAACAGGAATGCTTGGGTTGTTATGTATGTTGCCGAGGTGTGGAGGGGCTGGGAGAATTGGACTGATGGGCTGACTGTTGCGGGTGGTCGAGTGGATGAGATGACTCCACGGCGGGAGGAACTACTCTGGTTCAATGCCACTTAATATTGCTACTTGGGATGTGAAGGGCCTGAATTCTCAGCAGAAGCGCCAGAAAATTTGGAAATATCTGATTGACCATCAGCTAGATGTAGTGGGCCTACAGGAAACCCACTTGGCGCGTAAAGATGAGCTTCGACTTAAACATAGGTCCTTCCCTCTTATTTATAGGTCCTCGGCCCCCACCAAACAAAGAGGGGTGGCCCTTCTGTTTCGAGCGGCCCTCCATTTTCAACCACTGGGAATGCAGGGTGACAGAGAAGGCCGGTGGCTGATGGTCAAGGGGTTATTGCACGAAAGGCTCTGTACGTTTGTGGTGGTGTATGCTCCTAACTCAGGGCAAAATAGTTTCCTTCAGGGCCTGCTCCATAGAGTTGAGAACTTTGTTGAGGGTCATTTGATTTTCTTAGGGGACTTTAATTTGGTGTGGGACAAAACTCTGGATAGTTCAGGTACGCTTAGGGCCGATGCCGGCTTGTTTTCTTCAGCCACACAGAGTATGATTGGTGACCTGGGTTTGATTGATAGCTGGCGCGCGCTACACCCCCACTCCAGAGACTACACTTTTTTCTCTGCAGTCCATCACTCCTACTCCCGACTAGACCACATCTTCCTCAGCCAGGCCCTACTGGGGATGTCCGCGACTCGAGCATATTCCCACTCTCTGTCTCAGACCACAGCCTGTTGGTGCTTGGGTTACGCTGGACGGCGAAAGGAGACGGGCTGCGCAAATGGTATTTCCCGGCTGCTTTGCTTCGAGATGATGCTTCGTGTAAGGCACTACGGACGGCCATCCGGGACTTCATGGCCCTGAACCCCATCTCCGATACCTCCATCTTCAATACTTGGGATGCCTGCAAGGCCTCCCTGAGAGGCACATGCCTCTCCCTAAACGCCAACCTTAACAAACTGTGCCGAGAGGAGCGGGAGAAGCTTGAAGTGGAGCTTGCCTCCCTGGAAGCTGCGCATAAATTGAACCCCTCCCGACTCACTCTTCAACCCCTTACGGCGGTTCGGGGGAAGCTGAGGGCCCACTATAACAATAGGGCGGAATTTACGCTCCTGCGGCTGCGACACACCTCATACGCACAGGGAAACAAGGTGGGGCGACATCTGGCCCGTCAGCTTCGGGACAAGCGAGAAAGAGAATATATTGGAAGCATGCGCGGTGAGACGGGTGACCCGCTCCATCGAGACGAGGAAAAGGCGGCCCTGTTTGGCCGTTTCTATGCTGACCTTTATGACCGTGATGTCCTCGACCCGGATGCGCAACAGCGATATCTCGCAGACCTGTCCCTACCTCAGGTCTCTGCTGACCGAAACGACCTTTTGACAGCCCCTTCTCCCGGGAGGAAGTTCTGGACGCCATCAAGGCCTTGAAACCTCACAAGGCGCCTGGGCCGGATGGGTACACCGCCCTCTTTTACCAGACCTGCTCTGCCGACCTCTGTGACTATCTGGTTGGGCTTTTTAATGCGATGGCTGAGACGGGCGGCATATCTGGCACAATGGCCGAGGCGGTGATCTCTGTCATTCCTAAACCCGGGAAGGACCCCTCCAGTTGCTCCTCCTACCGACCGATTGCCCTTTTAAATATTGATGCAAAGCTGTATTCCGCTATCATTGAGCGACGCCTCCAGGATCTAATGCCGGTCCTCATACACCCCGACCAGTCGGGTTTTATCACGGGCAGACAGACCCATGACAATTTAAGGAGGGTGATCCATCTGATTGAAAAGGCCAACAGATTCCGCATCCCGGCCGTCCTAGTGGGCCTGGATGCGGAGAAAGCTTTCGATCGAGTGGATTGGGGATTTTTGTTCTGTACCCTGGCGGCCTTTGGTTTCTCGGATAAATTTATCACGATGATTCAAGCGAACTACAGTACACCCGCTCCAGGGTGTCGGTTAACGGCCACTTGACCCCCTTTTTCTCCCACTCCTGTGGGACCAGGCAGGGCTGTCCCGTTTCCCCTCTGCTCTTCGTGCTGAGCATTGAGCCGCTGGCGATGGCGGTGAGGGAGCATGAGGGGATCCGGGGCCTCCCCTTCACCGGGGAACAACACAAGATCTCGCTCTTTGCGGACGACATCCTCCTGTCAGTTGGAGACCCAGCCAGCTCGCTTCCGAATATCCAGAAGGTTCTGTCCGACTTTGAACAGGTTGCCGGCTTTAGGGTTAACTTTGGGAAATCATACATCCTTAACCTTACACTATCTCCGACTGAAACAGATAGGGTGCGGCTTTTGACCCCCTTATCCTGGGCGACCAGCTCCATCTTGTATTTAGGAGTCCACTTGACACCTACGGTGGGTGGCCTATTCACAGCCAATTTCCCACCGATGCTGACGTCCATGCGAGCTGATTTAGCCCGCTGGAAGCCCAAATACATCTCGTGGCTAGGCAGGATACATGCCATCAAGATGGTGCTCCTCCCCAAGTTTCTTTATCTTTTTCAAGCGCTTCCCATCCCCCTAGATCTGGATTTTTTTAGACGCCTTAAAACTTTGATGCTTCGCTTCATTTGGCAAGGCGGGCGAGCCCGTTCCTCTTTTTTTACACTGCGCCGCTCAAGGTCGGAGGGGGGAGTGGGTCTTCCTGATATGCACCTCCACTATAAGGCAGCACAACTACATGTCCTGGTGGAATTGTCCCAGCAACTCTCAGAGAAACACTGGCTGCATATGGACAGGAGTATCGCGGGTCGGTCCGTGTGGGACCTAGCTTGGAAACCCAAAGGTGATAGGCCCAGGAATGCCTACATCAGTACCCCCACTAGCACGGTGCTGAAAGTATGGGACACAGTCTCGGGCGATGACCGCTGGACGACGTTCCCGTCGCCCTTCACCCCCATTCATTTCAACCCGGCCTTCCCCCCGGCATTGCAGGACGGCCCGTTCCGACTGTGGCGTGAGGGCGGCTGTAGAGCACTCACTCACCTTTTTCACGGTACCGTCCCGCTTACCTTCGCTAACTGCATGAGAGATTATGGGGTCCCTCCATCTGAACGGTATCACCATCTACAGCTCCTCCACTGGGCTACCTCCCCCGGAGTGGGGGATGCGGCCACGAGACCGCCGTCTGTCTTCGAGGCCTTTCTCCTACGCACTGCCAACATGAAGGGAGCCATCTCCTTTCTCTATAAATTACTGCTTACTACGGCGGTATCGCCCCACCCGCGGTATATGGGACATTGGGAGGAGCTGCTCGGAAGAGACATCCCCGATGCAGAATGGGCGGGCCTTTGGCGGGACATCACGGCGCACAACCGCTCGGTGGCTCTTCGGGAAGCCCATCTCAAAACATTGATGGATTGGTACCTGTACCCATCCAAGCTACACCGTATCTTCCCTACTTCGTCTGACCGCTGCTGGAGGGGCTGTGGTTTCTTGGGGGATTTCCGCCACATCTGGTGGGATTGCCCGGTCATTCGCCCCTACTGGGAGGAGATTTTATCCCACCTCAAAGACATATTAGGCTATCCAATCTCTGACTCTATAGAACATGTCCTCCTCGGACTTCGTGACCCCGGTCTCCAACACCAGACGAGAGCCGACAAGCAAATACTTTGGCTCTGTCTCGGAGCGGCTAAACTCACCTTAGCGGCAGCATGGAAGAAACCAGATGCCCCAGCGATTTCTCTCTGGCACGCTCGACTGTGGAGACTCCTGAGTGTGGAGCGGGTTGCGGACATCTTCCTGGGCAACTTTAAAAATGTTATCTTCCGCTGGGGCCCGCTTGTTAGATTCCTTTCACTGGGATTGCCGTCAGCAGTCTGCCCTTCTTCAGTGCTCGCGCTCCACCTGTTTCAACTCTAACTGTGCACATGATTTGTCTGTATGAATGAATGGCTGTCATCACCACGGGGGGGGTGGGGTGGGTGGGGAGGGGGGGTTCTTTGTTGGTTGATCCTGAGCTATGACACCCTTGGTACAAACGAAAAGACTCAGCGGTCGAGGCATGCTACTGCCTGCTATTGCTACGGCTACCCTCCTTGATCGCCTTCTAGACATGGCCTTTGGACCTGCATGGTGCTTGACTCCTGCATTGCTGTGCCCATATGTAATCTACATCTCAGGGGTGTCGCTCATTATCTTGTTTCTTTTGTATCTTGTTTTGTATTCTTGAAATCAAAAATAGAAATTTTACAAAAAAAAAATATTTAAACATTATTAAATGTATTAAAATTTAGAAAAGTGAGTTATGTGTTTAAATGGGAATAGTGTAAATTTTTTAAAAGTTTTTAAAAAAAAATTAAAAAATATTTTAAAATTTAAAAAACATTAAAATGTAGTTAACAAATTTTAAAATTTAATCAAATTTAAATAAGGGAGTTATGTGTTTAAATGGGAATAGTGTTAGAACAGTCTATAATATAAAATTATTTTAAAAAAACAACAGTAACATTTTATAAAATCTATTTCAATTTAAAAAATTTAAAGTTTTTTTTTAAAACAAATTATTATTTCACTCAATTTCTTTGTAAAAATAATATTTTTTTATGTCAATATTACAATTTAAATAATTTTATTTATGGGATTAAATATAAATGAATTGTAGAAATATAAAATAAGTATTTATATACATTTAGGAAATTAAATGTTTTTTTATATAATTTTGATGGTATAGTGTAATATTTTGGCATTGTATTAAATAATTAATAAGATTTGATAATGTAAATCTTATATTATAAAAATATTTAAATTTAATTTTCCACATTTGAAATTTTAATTAAAAAAATGTCTTTTTAATTTTTTTTATTAATTATTTAATAAAAAAAATATATATGTTATAAATAAAAAAAATCAAATTGTGTATTAAAATATTTTATTTATTTATGTAATTAAACCTTTAATTTAGATGTATACATTAAAATATTGTATTATTACATTAATGTTGTTTTTGGTGGTAATATTGATTAGTTTGTGATTGTTTGTTATACAATCTAAATATCAATAGAGAAAAATGTTTCAAAAATTAGAAATACTATTGTTGTTTTTAATCTTGGTGGAGTGGGAATAGTAATTCGTATGGGTTCAGTGTCCAGCACCTTCTTTGAGTTTACACTTGGTGGAGTGGGAATAGTAATTTGTATGGGTTCAGTGTCCAGCACCTTCTTTGAGTTTACACTTGGTGGAGTGGGAATAGTAATTTGTACGGGTTCAGTGTCCAGCACCTTCTTTGAGTTTACACTTGGTGGAGTGGGAATAGTAATTTGTATGGGTTCAGTGTCCAGCACCTTCCCTGATTTTATACTTTGTGGAGTGGGAATAGTAATTTGTATGGGTTTACTGTCCAGCACCTTCTTTGAGTTTACACTTGGTGGAGTGGGAATAGTACTTTGTATGGGTTCAGTGTCCAGCACCTTCCCTGACTTTATACTTGGTGGAGTGGGAATAGTAATTTGTATGGGTTCAGTGTCCAGCACCTTCTTTGAGTTTACACTTGGTGGAGTGGGAATAGTACTTTGTATGGGTTCAGTGTCCAGCACCTTCCCTGACTTTATACTTGGTGGAGTGGGAATAGTAATTTGTATGGGTTCAGTGTCCAGCACCTTCCCTGACTTTATACTTGGTGGAGTGGGAATAGTAATTTGTATGGGTTCAGTGTCCAGCACCTTCTTTGAGTTTACACTTGGTGGAGTGGGAATAGTACTTTGTATGGGTTCAGTGTCCAGCACCTTCCCTGACTTTATACTTGGTGGAGTGGGAATAGTAATTTGTATGGGTTCAGTGTCCAGCACCTTCCCTGACTTTATGCTTGGTGGAGTGGGAATAGTAATTTGTATGGGTTCAGTGTCCAGCACCTTCTTTGAGTTTACACTTGGTGGAGTGGGAATAGTAATTTGTATGGGTTCAGTGTCCAGCACCTTCCCTGACTTTATACTTGGTGTAGTGGGAATAGTAATTTGTATGGGTTCAGTGTCCAGCACCTTCTTTGAGTTTACACTTGGTGGAGTGGGAATGGTAATTTGTATGGGTTCAGTGTCCAGCACTTTCCCTGACCTTAAACTTGGTGGAGTGGGAATAGTAATTTGTATGGGTTCAGTGTCCAGCACCTTCTTTGAGTTTACACTTGGTGGAGTGGGAATAGTAATTTGTATGGGTTCAGTGTCCAGCACCTTCTTTGAGTTTACACTTGGTGGAGTGGGAATAGTAATTTGTATGGGTTCAGTGCCCAGCACCTTCTTTGTGTTTACACTTGGTGGAGTGGGAATAGTAATTTGTATGGGTTCAGTGTCCAGCACCTTCCCTGACTCTATACTTGGTGGAGTGGGAATAGTAATTTGTATGCGTTCAGTGTCCAGCACCTTCTTTGAGTTTACACTTGGTGGAGTGGGAATAGTAATTTGTATGCGTTCAGTATCCAGCACCTTCCCTGATTTTATACTTGGTGGAGTGGGAATAGTAATGTGTATGGGTTTACTGTCCAGCACCTTCTTTGAGTTTACACTTGGTGGAGTGGGAATAGTAATTGGTATGGGTTCAGTGTCCAGCATCTTCTTTGAGTTTACACTTGGTGGAGTGGGAATAGTAATTTGTATGGGTTCAGTGTCCAGCACCTTCCCTGATGTTATACTTGGTGGAGTGGGAATAGTAATTTGTATAGGTTCAGTGTCCAGCACCTTACCTGATTTTATACTTGGTAGAGTGGGAATAGTAATTTGTATGGGTTCAGTGTCCAGCACCTTCCCTGATGTTATACTTGGTGGAGTGGGAATAGTAATTTGTATGGGTTCAGTGTCCAGCACCTTCCCTGACTTTATACTTGGTGGAGTGGGAATAGTAATTTGTATGGGTTCAGTGTCCAGCACCTTCCCTGATGTTATACTTGGTGGAGTGGGAATAGTAATTTGTATGGGTTCAGTGTCCAGCACCTACCATGAGTTTACACTTGGTGAAGTGGGAATTGTAATTTGTTTGGTTTTAATGTCTAGTATGTTTGTGTGAGTTTATAATTGGTGCAGTGGTAATAAAAAAACATTTTTAATAAAAATCTTTATTATTGGTAGGATACTATAATAAAGTTTTAAAATTAAATATAAAAACTTTTGTACTAATTATAATTATTGTTATTGTAGTAGTTAAAATATATATACATTTTTAAAATTAATATAATTTAAAATGCATTTTTAATTAGAATATTTAATATTTACTTAATATTTATATAGAATAATAAAGAAGGAAACATATACAGGGTTACATGGAATAAATGAAAAACAGTTTATTAACACTTAAAACAAATTTGTAAGTAGAGATATATTTTTAATTTCTATTGTGAAATAGTAAGTAAATAGTTTTTATTATCACAAAAAATATACTAAGTGCACATAAATGATATTTAAATAATTTTTATGTTTAATCACATATATTGTAACATAAATAGTTAAAGTAAAAAATTTGGTAATATGTACTTTTCATTTAATAACAATTATTTTATTCACATAGACATTGAATATATTGTCTGAATTAACATGTTGAAAAATATTGTTATATTTGTTGTACATTAATTTTTACATTTTGTAAATTACTGGACATTCATAGATACATATGTATACATTTTTTATAACAGTAACATTTTTGTCGGTTACAAAGTAATCATATTTTTTTTACAAATTAATATTATGAATATAGAAAATATTTATAATATTAATTTTTACATAGATAAACACACAAATAAATTTTTATATACATACATAAGTTTTAAACTAATATTAGCAGTTTTTATAAACAGATTATTTGTAACAAGGTTATACATTCAAATTTGTTTAACATAAAAATTATTTTCAAAATGTATATATAAATACTACTATATTATTTAAAGTAACATATAACAGTTAAATAATTATTTGAAAGTAATGAAGATTTAAGAAATAATTTTCTAAATTTTAAATAATTATTTATATGTAATATAATACTCAGTGTATTATTTTAAAGTGTTGGAATATAGAAATTAAAGACGTTTTTGGTGTATACAGGGACTACTTTTTAACCGCGTAATGTTATTTAGGCTTATTTGGTGCTTCAACAGATCGCGGTTGGATGCTGCTTCGCGTTAGAGAGGGTAAGTTTGTTTTAATTGTATATTAGAAGTTAATGAAGTTAGTGTAAGTGTATGTGTGGTGTGTTTAGGTTTATTTAGATAGTGTTATTAAGAGAAGATTGTGTTTTCGGTGTTAGGTAGAGTGTACGATATTTGATTTTTACCGCGTTTTACTTGTAGGTGTGTGACGTTAGCTAATATGTTTAAATGTTTCAAAGATTATATGTTTGGTGTATAAATATGTGTTTTTATATATGTATGGGTGTTTTTGTGTGGGTGGGTATGTATTTTATTATTTTCAGGTTATCGTCGCGTTTTACTGTTTTGGAGGAGGTCCTTTTTTTCGCTCAGAGTTGTGTGACGAGTATTATATACTCTTATATTCACACACAAACTTTGGTTTTCGGGTTTTCCAGGAGCGTTTCTTTTTTTAAATTACTATTTTCGGGTTTTCAATGGTACATCGTGTGGATTACATTGGAGAGGAGTCGCTATGGATTTGCCTGTATTTTTACATTTTTTTTGGGCTTCCTTGGATTGTATGTGTTTTTGCAACGCTTTCGTATGGATTGCTTGGAATTGGATTACGTTTGAAGGTGCAACAGAAATGTAAGTATTTACAAAACTTTTTGTGGGTGGGGAAACTGTTTTAATTTTTGCTTTAGTTACGTTGTATGTAACATTTTGTAAATACATTATCTAAATACATTTCGTATATGTTATTACTATGTATTTGATAATTTAATTGCAAATTATTACATGTAAAAATCAAGGAATTGCTAGAAAAAAAAATGCTTAATGTAACATGTATAGTTATGTTATGTTTTATAGAATAGTTTTTGCTATCATTGATAGATATTCTAGTCCTTTGCTAGTTGGATAGAGGGTAACTTGGCTTTGGAGTGTGTTATACATTTTTTTAGTTTCTTTGGTGAGTTTAGGTCCAATCAGAGTTACTGATTGCTCCATTCGGAGCTCCTGGTAACTCTGTTCTTTTTGTAAGGATTGTATTAATTTGTGAAGGGTAGGCGTTCCTCTGCCTGTAGTTGCTTGGAAGGCATTGTGCCATCCTTCAACTGCATTGTTTGTTTTTGCTTCCTTATTTAGTGTGCTAAGGTAGACATTCCACCAAGCTATTTGGTATTTGGGTTGTCTTCTATGGCCTGATCTGTGTAGCCTTCCTACCCATGTGTCTTCGAAGTAGTCAAGCATAGGGCTTAGTCTATCTTCGTTTCTTTTATAGTAGGGGCTGTCTATTAACAAGTTATAGTGTTCAGTTACATCTGTCAGTGGAACATAGGCTAGGGCGATGAGTTTTTTTATTTGATAAGCAAATGTGCTATCAGTGGCGTATTGGATACTCAAGGTAGATTTTTGTAGATGTCGCCATATGCATTGGTTAAAATGGTAATAGCAACCTTGTATTGCTGTGTGTGGGTATGTTTTAAGGATGCTGTTTATCATTGCTTTTTCAAAGTCAATGATGATTTTTTGTGGAAAATAGTTGTTAGTATGTTGCTTGACTTCAGTTAGTATTTCTTGATAGGTAGCTTGCTGTTTGTTTGGTAGGAGGGCATAAAGGAATGGAATATTAGCATTTTGGAAATGACCATGGATAGTGTATAATTGATAAAAAGGTTTGGGGCATACAGAAAAAGTACCGTCCATCATCCAAGTTTGGAATTGGGTAAGTTTAGTCATGTTGTTTGCTGTGGCAAACAGTATAATTCTTTTATCTTTAGATTTGTTGTCATATAGTAAAAATTCATCTTTATTGTGAGTTACAGAGAGTTCAGGGGGAATTTGCAAATCTTCAAAAGTTTTTGGTGTGGGAGGAGTAGTGCATGTTGCTCTTTTTTGTCTAGCTACAGTTCTTTTAAGGGATTCTATAGATGGTAGTTGGCTAGAAGAATGTTGGGGAAGTACACTTAAATGATGTTTCAGAATAGCAGTTGTTGGTTGATCAGTACTAGTACTAGCTTCTTTAAGGGAATCAAGCATTTGTCTAATCTCTATTTCTGTCACATTGGGTGGGTGATTATGTTCCTTAGTATAAGTAACAGTAGTTTCCTGAGTTATAGCTCTACCATAACATTTGTTGGCATAATATTTTGTACACTTCCAAAAAACTTTCAAATCTTTTTGTTTCTCTTGAGTGTAGACATATCCCATGTAACAAAGAAGCATTTTCCCTTTTTGTGAATAAATAAATTTAGCTCCTTCAGTCATGCTTGTATTTTAGTGCTAGGAGGTAATTAAAAGAGAATGTCATTACATTTTTAGAAGAATTAAAGTTGTATTCTAATAACACAGTTTAACACATTTTTGATTTACCTGTATATCTTTTTATGATTTCAAGCAGTTCTGTTCAGGTGTTGATGTTCTTCAAACTGTTATTTTCTGTGTATATATTTTTGTACCTGTGGAAGTGGAGAAAATGTGTACAAATATTTTATAAGTATTTATGACATTTTGGTAGTGGTTTTTAGCTAGTTTCTATTTAGTTACCTATTTATTAAACCTCCAAGTTAAATTAAAATTATATACTTACTTATTTATATTTAATGTTTGATGTCCAGGTGTTGTCTAGGTCTTCTGTATTTTCTTTTTGTCTGTAGGATAAAGAGTAAAAATAAAAGATCTGTTTTAGGTATTTGGCTTTTAAACACAGGTGTGAGGTTTGAGAGTTACATTTTCGATGGATATTCATGTAGTAGTACTTACTTTAGATAGGTGTAGCTTTCTTTATGTTGAAGTCAATAAGTTTTCTTTCAGAAATCCTGCAGAGTTTCGTCTTCCTTGAGTTAGGAGATTTAGTCTGCATTTTTAGTTTGTTTTAATCTTGTTTATATAGCATTAGTCTAATAGTTTCTGAAATTGGATTGGTTGTTTAAATTGATAGTCTGTTCTTATTTGTGGATTTGAATTTTTTAACCTGTTATGCTAATTGCTTTCCTTATATGGGTGACGCCAATTAACGTTTATTTAATGTGTAAGGCATTATGTAGTATAGGTAATGTTATCTTTATATTTTTAAAGTAGAGGAATATATATAATTTGCTGTAAGAAATGTTTAGTTGTTAGAAGCGTTGTTTATGTATTATAAATTGTATGTTTGTATTTATTTTGTGTTTTAAATGTTTGTTAAATATATAGTATGTTTTATAGCTTTTTAGTAACAATTTGTGAATAATTGTGATTAGTATGACAATATTTTAATATAATAAAGTGATTTATTCTAGGATGTTGTAATTTCGATATTTAAAAAAACGATATATTTGCTATCTATATTTTTGTATTCGATATTTTGACTGTGTTTCATGTAAAGATGTGATAATCGATGTTTTAGAAATCGCTAATGTTGTTAGTCGATATTGTTGTAGTCGTGGTTATTTTTAGTCGATAATGTGGTATCGATATTTTTGTGTTTTGTTGTTTAAGTATAGGCAATCGATAATTTTGCAGTCGATAATTTGTCATCGATATTTTGTCCAGTCGATATTCGGTCTGTCGAGGTTATGTCAGTGATCCGTTTTGAGTTAGGAAGCACATTATGCATTAATGTTGCAAGGGGGTCTGAAGTCCTCACATGTCATCTACTCTGCTTCACACACTGTCACTGATACACTACAGAAATGTGTGAGAGCATGTCCGTATGGTGGTGTTCTGAGTGGTGGAGAGTGATATGATTTATGTGCTCACACAACTCCATGTTAGTGAGAGTGTTCATGGTGTAGACACTCTGAGTGAATGGACAGAGTGAACATATGACAATTGGTATCACAAAAATTCACCGGATGTGCTCATTGGAGGAGAAGTTTATCTCCAAAGTACCACACATAGGGGTCTATTCACAAGCCCTTTGTGTGGCCCCTTGTCACTTTTTTTCCCATGTTAAAAATGATGAACCAGTTGCGCAATGGGCTTGTATTAAGCCCAATAGTTTGACTGTGGTTCCCTCAGTTGGACATGTACATGTCTCCTCTGCCACTTATCAAATATGACCACGGTCACAACTTACTGCCACACACTGATATCAGCCGGATCTTACATTGATTGACAGGTGCCTAGCACTATGACAATATGTATGGCCATAGCCAAGGGACTTACATGGCAGACTGTATTTGTTGGCTGTGGGTCAAGTAGAACCGCAAATGGGATAGGTGTTGGTATTGTGACATGTACCTACCCAGGTTTTGCACACAACTGGGGACATTTAACTGAGCCTCTTATGATCCCTTCCTCAATGGCTTAGTGGTGGCCGACTATTCTTCCTATACCTTACAGATCCCTGTTTCACTTCATCTGACTTTGACATATGTGGCATGGTGAAACCATTTGCATACAGACTCCCTCCTACCACATGCACCATTTTCAACCTGACCCACATTACATATATGATGTGGTGGCCCAACGGACACCTCTCTGTCATGGCTTTCCATGTACAACACAAGTGTGATGCTGTCAGACAGAACAGTGGGTATGTTTTTGTGTGGCTCCCTTGCTGCACTCATCTGCCTTTTCACATCCTTCCTATGCAATGTCTCCACATCAACACACACTGGCAGTTGGATGTGCTCAGCCAGCAACTAAATACTTTAAAGCCCCATGGTAAATGGGCCTTACTCACATGGTTGTGACACTGGGCTGCACCACAGAAAATTCTGCTGTGCTGCCCTGGGTCAAGAGGAGAGGTCATGAATGTGCCTTATGTATGTGATGGATCACATTATTGTCCTTTTCCCTGGCACTGGAACGCAATGGTCTTCCAAGTGCAAAAGAAGGGACCCTTAAACAATGGAGTAAGGGTGTCTGTTTGTAGGGAGTATTGTATTTGGTGTAGAAAGAACACCATCCAACCCAAAATAAGTTCCCAAGAGGTGTTTGTATCTTTCAATGTGTGCTGCAGAATGCAGTACACATGTTACGCAGAGAAAAAGGAGACATGTAGGTACTTCTCTTTATTACACATCTTTTATGCCTTACTTGGGTCAGCGTAGGAATTGTATGCATTGCCAAGTCTACAACACCTAGTAAATCTTGATTCACATCAGATTCCATGGCTGTTGTTTGGGAACACATAAAGCCACACAGATGGAACACACCTTTCACACAGTGTATTGCTTGGATGGTGGCCATTTTTACTGGGCATGACAAACCACACAGGGTGGATTAGCATTGCTTCCCATATGTTATTGAGTGTCATACATCACCAAAGTGTAATGAGATGTAAGTTTCACACAGCACAGACCCCTGGTGCCGACAGTAGTACTGTGGGTCTCATTTACTATATTGTGACGCACAGCAGCGGAGCACGCCTTCAAGCTGCACTGCCGTGTGTCAAGATAAAAGGGCAAGAATGCACCATATCTAGAAGATATGGTGCATTCATGTCCTTCTCCACTGCTGCAGAGAACAAGCAGCAGCTGTGCACCAATGCAGAAACCCTTGCACCATGGTGCCAGGGTGACTGCGTTGCATGAGGTATTGTTGTTGTGCAAAAAGGGGCACCTACCTGCAAAAAATATAATAATTGATGGCATGTCCCTCTTTCTATGTGTGCTGCAGAATGCAGCACACATTGAAAGACGGGAAAACTTGGAAATATCAACCTTTTTCTCCTCTTTGTACCACTCCTATGCCTCCACTGGGCAGGCGTAGGATTAAGATGCATCCCCAGGTTTACAAAATCTTGTCCCAGGTTTACAAAATCTTGTGGATGTTGTGTGGGAACATCCACAGCAACACCTATGATATGCCTCTTTCACACAGAATACTGCATGAAAGGGTACTATATTTACAAGGCCATGAAAAGGCACGCAGGGAGACTTTACATGGCCTTGTAAAAATAGGTAGGCCCATTGCGCCACCAGTGCATCTAATAAAGTGGTGATATGGACTCGTTAATGAGGCCCTATGTTTTTCGCAGGGTGTTGTGGGATTTGTAGTTTTGGTGAGTACTGTTGTAGGAACAACTACCTGTGACAGTTTTCAGAGGTGATGGCGGCCTGGTACTGCACTTAAAACATGTAAGAGAGTTACATGATGGATCTGGAGTGAGCTGGGCAACATCTGACTGGCCAGTGTATGTGACATTTATATGTCGCTCAACAGTACATAACAAACATACCTGCCCTTTGCCCTGCGCATTGTGCTGCAGAGGAATGGTACATACCTATATGCACTGAATGACATAGGCTTGTTGATAACATTGCCCCTTGTTGCAACTTACCCTGTAGGTCTTGCAGTTCCTCATGTTCAGCACTGTCCTGCTGCCAACTCCTCTGGGATGACAGCTGCCACCCGCTCTTCCAGGGCATACAGCTCCTGGTCGGCTGGGTTCCTTCCTTTGGTCTGCATCGCTGCCTTCAGCTTGTTGTCCATTTTCTCCTTTGTCCTATGCTTAATGTCATGTGAGCGTTTCCTCAAATCAGTAACTCTTTGCTTGAGCCACACAGTTGACCTTTACCAGAATAGAGTGCCAAAAGGCATCTTTTTTTGATAATGGTAACTTAGAGGTGACAAACAGCTGGTGTTGGTGATCTGTCGCCTCATTAATTAGGATCTTATTCTCCTCTGCACTAAAGTTTAATTTTGTCTGCCTGGACATCCTGGCTGGTGTTGGGGTTGTTATCCTGACTGCAGGTGTCTTCTTCATGCTCATTGGCTGCCTGCTCTGACTTCAAATATGTTTTTTGTTGATTGACATCAATTTTGGAGCAATCTTTCAATTTTAACGCAAAGAAAAATGGCGCAACGGTTGTTTGGCTTGTGTGGGGTGACGCGATTCTGCCTTTCAAAACTTTTGCAGCATTTATTTTTCTGCTCCAAGATGGCGGCGGCAGCATAATTTAAAATAAAATTCACTCAACGCTTGCGACATGGCAGCACAGATAGGCAACACTTCTCTTAGATGAGGCCCTTTGTCTTTAATTCTTGGAGCATGAGGTTGGAGTCTGGAGGCAGGCAGAAGCCACATGCAAGTCAATTGTCAAATGCACCTCGATTGCCGTAGATTCTTATTATAAATGGAATAGCATTATAGTCAATTAAATCACTCAAAAGAGTGTTCTGCCACCCACTCACAGCTAACCCCCATTTCAGCTCCTACTTATTGCTGTGTGTTTGTGAATATGCATACACCCCTGTATGTATGTTACACTTGTCAACTTGAAAAAATAATTTAATGTTTGGTCAGTACTACAGACTGATGTGCACTTATTTGCCAACTTGTAGAAACTGTGTGCTCATCTCTGCTCATATCCATGCTGCATTTTTCCATTCTAATTAGGGCTGTCTTGTATAATCCATCTTGCCATATATTTCAGGTTTGTGCAGAAGTATCTAAATCCATCATTCCACAAAAAAAAAGATTTTCAAACATTTGAAATTATGTGCTTTATTTACCAGTTCCAATCACAAAATGTCGAAGAGCTGTTTTTCTTGAAAAGGAAGAGAAGGTATGTTTTTTATAGCTCAGAAAAGTTGAGAATGTTGGAAATGGCCATGTTAAAGTTGCCAAGTTGTTAAACCATGCCTGGATATGGCTGGTCTTGTTCTTTAGACGTATCCTCCCTACATGCTGGAGCGATTCTGCACAGTTTGTGATGTACTGTATAGTTACACATTAACACAGAGTAGCTTTGCTGTTACAGTGCTCTTAGATCTGGCAGGCCGATGTGATTCAGAGTTAGGCTATCTATCAGATGAAAGATCATGTGTGCTTACATAGGGCTGTGTCCTTCTGGTTGAGGTTACAGTGAATAAGTGAATGGGTGAGACCACAGATTAGTATTACTGTAAACAGATAGGCCTTCTCCACTGCTCCATTTTGGCAGTGTGACATGTCTAGAATATGCAAAGGTCTTATTAGCAAGCGTAGTCTAATATAGATTTTGATTACTGGTCTTAGTTTGCAGTAACTCGCTGTTCCTACATCTCCACATGTGAGTAGTTTTTCTCTGCAATCCTTCAGAAGGCTAATTGTGAAGGTTAATATTTTCTTCAAAGAGCAAGTTGGAACCAGAAGGGCATTTGTCCTTTTCTTGTGAGTTAACTTTATCAAAATGTCCTTCTCATCTTTGGACACTAGGAAGCTTACACTTATTTTGATGTGGAACTGATACCTCTTACTGAGAGATTTATGGTCCATTCTTTCTGTGAGTATTCTGGTGGGACTGATTCCAGGGTGAGCTGTCCTTCGGTTCTGCTGGTGAATGTGAGGGTGGTTTTGGTATAGTTTTGCCAACAATAAGAACATGAGAGATGTCTGCTTCTAAATGTGGAGGTTATAATCTTTGTTTGGGGGGGTGGGCACTGTGTAAATTGTAAAAACCTAAATGCAGGGCCCCAAGTGTTTTCTTATGGTCAATTGCTAAATGCCAGGGTCACAATTACCTTTTGCTTTTACTACCTTAAACTTGCTTTGGCATTATATCATTCTTGCAAATATTTTTCCATTTACTTTCCTCTCCACATCGCTGTTTTCCTATCACACCTTCTTTCTTCCCATTCTGTCTTTCTATTTTGCTCAGGGTGATGGTCTGTTGGTGAAAACGAGCCTCAATCTCCTAAAATGAGTAAAGATACCCACCACAGACACATTGAGTGGGGGGTACGGCTGGGTAAGCAAACCTCACTTGGGTAAGCCTACCTCACACAGAGAATGCATGCAGCTAAAGCAACCCCATCTATATGAAAATGTGTTGCACACTGAGTAGTAATCCTGGTAGAGTGGGCTGGTGGCAGAATTAGTTTGTTCATTCCTTGGGTAAAGGACGATTTACACTGAAAAGCCAGCAATGCTTTGCATGTATCTATCAAAAGTGTGAGTCCACTGCCTAAATCAGGAGTGTTGGCTTCTGTATTTCTTGTTCCTTTACTTCATAAACTACTTCACAATCTCTGCAAGAGTGCTGGATGTTTTCCAAATATGGCAAGGGTGGCCCTCACTTAGCGCTCAAATACGATGTCGGATGGACGCCACTGGCGTTGGTGGGGGTCCATCTGACATCTGGTGCTGAGGTTCGACCGCCACATCATGATGCGGGTGATCGGAGGTGTTGAGTGGAGGGACTGATCAACGTTTCCAATGGGCTCAAGGAGCCCGTTTGGCCATCAGTCAGAGCGTAATACCCTACAATAGGGTTAGTGGCTGCTCAGGCATCTCCGTAGGGATTACGATCACCCTTTCTGACAACCTTTCTATGATGGTCCGACTACCATAGAAAGGCTCTCCATCATGTCAATGCACATACATCATAACTTTAGAAGTTCCTGATTCTGCTCTGCAGTTCTGATTACATCACTTTTCCATAATGGTGAAAGTATGAGGTGGTGTGGCTATGATTTAAATGATTCTGTATCCTACACATAGGCTCTGCAGTAGTACCCTTCTAACTCAAACTTCTACATGATCAGTTCACCACTATGTTCAATATTTTACTTTGTATATATAAGCATTTTAAGGATTTCAAAATCCCCCACAATGTTATATATTTTGTTTTTACTGATGCCAACAACTTGATTCTTGGATGCTGAAATGTTCTTACTGTATTCCTTTACTATGTTTTTAGGACATTGTAACATGTGGGGTTAAAGCTGAAGGGGTTGCACCCACATAGCAGGCACGGACAATTTATGTATTATAGGCAAGTGCTGGTGTCAAGTACCTAAGGACCTTGGCTACATTAATGGCTGCAGAAACTTCCTTCCAGCAGGCCCCTAAAAACAAATGCACAAGAGAGTACATTTGAATGTTTCTGATTTGTGTTAATGTAGAGACCTGTGCAGGAGATTCCCTCTTAATTATTAACTCATATAAATAGGTTTCAGAAACTATATTGGCAATGGTGGGAATGAGATTAAAGAACTGCGACCTCTTTTGAGGGCAATAAGCATATTACTAGTGATCTCAAGTGACTGTGAAAGGGGTTTCAGCGCCATGAATTTGATAATGCCAGGCATACAAAACTATCTTGGTATCGTACGTCTTTCTTCACTAGCGTCTTTCTTCTCATGGTACCTCCTCTCAGTGGGGGCTAGTGACATTTTAAAGTGGTGCGATGTAAAAGTTCTTGATGAGTGCCTGGTAGCAAGCGAGTGTAGCAAGCCAGTCTGTCCATCACAAGCGGGGTCTGTGGGAGGGGTCCCCCGCGAAATGTTTGAAAAAAGAGTGAGCAACTATTGCATTTTCAAGCATATTTGAGAAAGCAAGACGTGACTTTGGCAGGCATTTGTGGAAAACGCTGAGTAATTCATCTCCCAGTCCCTCCATTCCCAGAAACCAACCTTAAGTAAATCAGTGTGAAACCTCAAAATAATTAATTTTGATCTTTCAAAAAAAAAAATCCCTGGCATGGCAAAAATATCCTGAAGCGTGATACAGCGAGAGGGGTCTGTTGCAGCTGGGGAAACTAGCTAGGCTCGTACCTGACGTCTTTCCAGTGCATTATACAGGGACATCTTAAGGATTTTGGGAGAACTGGGCCATACATTTTTTAGGGGCCCCTCTTCAGGACAGCTTTGAATTTATGATCCAATTTCAGCTTGCTAATGCCCAGTTTGCCAGGTCACTGACAGTGCACGGGCACACTCATCCAAATTCTAAATTTATTTACATCTAATATTCAGGGATAGTGGTGTGTGTTTTCAATAATGTAATACAACAACAGCTCACTAATATTATTGCAAATAATCTCTATGACCCCTCTCCCATTTCTCATTTGTGAGGTCCTGTTTTGATCTAAAAGACACCTTTTTTAAGGATGTTGTATGAAACACAAACACAACATTTCTCACTTGGGGCCAGATGTAGGAAGCGTAATTCCGGTCGGTAACGGTCGAAATTACCGAATTTTGGCCGTTACCGACCGGCATTAGGCTTTTCATATGTAGGTGGCTTCATTTCAGATTCGGTAATTTACCGAATCGGTATTTAAGAATTCGGTAAATTACCGATTCTTAAAAATACCGAATTGGTAAATTACCGAATATGAAATGTAGGGAGCACTCAAATGAGTGCTTTTCCCATCTTAGGATTCGTTATTTACCACCAACTAGAAGTTGGTGGTAAATAATGAAAACCTTAGAAAAAGCATTTTTTTTTACTTTTCCAACAGTGCCATGTTGCAGACATACATGCCCTTAGGGCATGTATGTCTGCAACATGTGCACCCATACACATTTGAGGGGTGCAATAGGGTGTCAAAGTGACACCCTGTCACCCTTCAATGTTTCCCCCATTTACCGAATCGCTATTTACCGATTCGGTATTTGACATTCATTCCTATGGGACACCAGGCCCATAGGAATGAATGGCAATTACCGAATTGGTAAATACCGATTCGGTAATTACCGAAACTTACCGATTCGGTAATTATTTAAGAAAAATTACCTACATCCCATTTGCCTGTTCTTAAATACCGAATCAGTATGATTCAGTATTTAAGAATCGGTAATCTGGGATTACCTACATCGGGCCCCAAATGTCTGTAATGGACTCCGCACTAACGGTGGGCAGAGAACTCTGCTCCATCGGCAGAGCTTGCGGATTTAGGCATACTCCGCGTTCCGCAGGGAATGCAAAGTTTATGCATACCTCCAACTCAGCAGTGGAGCGGAGTTCAGCCCTGGGCCCGCCACGCCTCCACCCCCATTCAATAAATATTTTTAAAAGAAAAAGTAAGAATAAAGTAAAAAAAATGCTCACAGTCCTACCCATGAAAAATGTCTGGTGTAGGAGTTTCGGTTTCCAGAAGAGACCATGGTGAGGAGTAGGAGGCCAGCCCGGAGACTCCACAATAACGATACGTTTTTTATACCTTAATTTTTATTTTTATTTTAAAAATATTTACTGAGGGGGGTGGAAGTGCAGACAAAAGTGGAGCAGAGCTCCACAGAGTTTTTGCCTAACTCCATGGAGCTCCATGTGGAGAAACTACGCCAGCGTCGCCCAGGCTTACTCCACACCCACATTAAAAATAAGGTATACAGTATTTAATACTATCTGTTTAATAATTATTTACGGTAATCAGGGCAAGACTCTACAGAATTGAGCTGGCTCTATCAGGGGGCCCACTGAAAGTTTGGGGCCTTGGGCCAGAGTCCACCTTGCCCATGAATTAAAACACATCTGGCATTATCTCAGCTGAGTGACAGTCAGCATTCCATAACCCTGTGGCCCACGGCTTGCTATTGCTCACACTGCATGGAAGTGATGACTTGTGAAAGAACAGGGAGAGGGGTCGCCATTGCAAGCTTTAAACCGTGCAGCCTCTGGAGGTACAGGGCTTATACTGTACCTCAAGAGGCTGCATGGAAATATGACACCAGAACAGTGACTACCTGTCTGGCACCATGGTAGCCTGGTTTGCTAAACTTTAATGTGACACATGGGTAAAAGCACATGTGTCACAACTTCAAAAGAAACCTCCTTATGCCCGTGTCTGACTCGAGTGTCATAGCCAGGAAGGCAGGCAGCAAGACTGGGACAGGGTTCCACATTTGTTTTAAAATGGTAACATTGCTTCTGGTGTTACTTAGCATTTTATAACAAATGCAGTATGTGGATGCTGGACGGCACGGAAATAGGGTGGGCGCAGCACCCCAGCCCGTTGAAGGATACCGCTGCTGTCTCCTCTGCCTCTATGGAATCCATTGCCATATGTTAACAGCTGACAGCTCATCACCTAGCAGATGATATTCAGTTTAGGAAGGTAGATCCTACTGACCATCACAACAAAATATATCTAGATGCGTGGTTTTAATAAAAGAAATTTTGTTACCCACATGGTAGGGATCCACTTATGTAAAAGGTCCCACCAGTTGCTCATTGTTTATGGTTAAGCATCCTGTGGCAATAGAGCATGGTGTATAATGTCTGAATAAATGTATGTGCAGAATATTGAGTTATAACAGTACTTTTCTTATGAAACAATGTTTGCCATGCTCAGAAGAACAATTGCAGTGGCAACTTGCATTTTTTGATAATGGTCAAAGTACTAAAATGGCCAATGCATGTATTGTTATAAATGGGGGGCTCTAGTTGGTAGAGGTATGCACCTTTTCCAAGTAGGGACCCTTCCTTCTAATCAGGATAAAGGAGTTACACACTTTAGATAATCCCTGTTCTCCGTCTTGGTAGCATGGCATGAGCAGACAGGCTTATCCCAAAGACAATGTGTAAAGAAGTTGCACCGAGACACACAGTAACACGGTGAAAACACTACAAATGGACTCCAAACCAGTTTAGAATCATAAAGTATCTTTTTTTTATTATTTATTTGATTGATTTTCAAAAAAAGAAAAAATGGTACAACAGTGAGACTCCACAGTGCAGCAGTACATTATACAGTACACAAATATTCAATTTATGACCATCCATAGTGAGCAGCACCTTTACCAAAGAGCAATAAACAATATCAGACATATATAGTTCCCACCAGCAGGCGTCGTACATTCCAGTCAGTTGAAAAATATCCCATCGGGTTATGATGCATAACCACAATAGTTCCGGTGCAGTCTGTATCAAGAAGTAAGGGAAGGACACACTTCCATCGCATACAACTTAACTTCATGTGTGGGAAGTCGGGCTGTCAAGGCCATCATCAGACATGTACTTATAAGTGTTGTATAATTCCCAGAAGTTTTTTTTGGGCCTATTCCGCGGTGGAAGAAGCTCACTAAAGATCTCAGTTTGTGTAGAACAGTATGTCATGTCATTCTTCCATCGTGTGAGTGTAGGAAGAGGGCCATGAAACCAGTTAATAGCCACCCTACGCTTTGCCATGAGTATTCCTATGTCTATGAGTCTATGAACACCCCTTGGAATTGACTTGGAGTAACCAAGCAGTGCTAGCGCTGGATCTGGATCAAGGTGGATCTTTGTAATCAGACCTATTTCCTTAAATATCAAGATCCAGAAGGTGGCAATACCTGAATACATCCAAGCTAGATGAAGAAAGTCCGCCGGTTCTGCATTACATCATTCACAATGTGCATTATCCCGTAGCCCGTACCTATGCAGCCGCTACCCTATTTAGGAATTTGAAGTGTACCAGGCGGTGCCACCCATTAAGTGAGATCCGCTTTGTACTGGAGCAGCAATAGGTCCACATACTATCCTCTATTTCGATATTCAGGTCCCTTTGCCATTCCAAGCGCGCCTTGGTGTATTGATTTGCTCTATACAACATGGATAAATTATAAATGATCGCTATCATGCGCTTCGGAGATGTTGCTCGTATAGTGAGAGTCAAGGCAGTTAGTTCAGGTGGTTCCAGGTAATCGTCCCCCAATAGCCCTGTCAAGGCATGTCTCTTTCTATGAAATTGGAATCTCGTCAATGTGGTAAGTTCCGGTTTATCTGTATCAACTCCCCCTCTTCACGTATACCCATTGCTTGGAGAGCACGTGTTACCCTTTTCTCCTTACAGGGGGGTAACCACAAACACCATTCTAATAAAGATGAGAGGGAATATATTATTGGCCCGCCTGTAATTGCAAAAAATAGTGCCAGGCATGTGTTGTGGCATTTACTGAATCTAATATGCAAGTCCTAGGATCTGCAGCCTGAAACAGCATAGCAGGGAGTGGAAATGGGTCAGCCACCTCCGACTCAATGCAAAGATGTGGTATATCCGAGTGGCCATGCATCCAAAAGTATGCATTTGAGCACTCTGCGGCTCTATAATATAAATTAAAATCCGGTGCACCAAGCCCGCCCATAGAATAGGGAAGTACTAAAATCTGCCACTTCACGCGTGGTTACTTACCCGCCCACACCATTCGGACCATCAATGAGGTAAGACGGTCAAAAAAGGCTCGTGGTAGTACCATGGGAATATTAATAAATAAAAACAGAAGTCTGGTCAAGACATGCCGCATAAACGGCCATTCCACTGAATCAAATGCCTTCTTTATATTTCGGAAGACCGCCACAGCGGGCGTGTCCGGCTAGATATGTTGCAGGGCATCAAATACCCTGCGTAGATTGTAAGGTAAATCTCTGTCAGGTACAAACCCCGCTTGTTCAGGGGCAACCAAGAGGGGAACCAGGGGGACCTGCCTAATCGCGAGGATCCTTGCAAAGAACTTCGTATCTACATTTAGCAGTGACAAAGGGCTATATGAAGCCCAGTCCTCCGAGGATTTTCTGGGTTTGAGGAATGCCACTATCACTGCCTCCGACATGGATGGTGGCATGTGTCCTGTAATGCACATGTCATCAAAAAGCGCGGCCAGCTGCGGGAGTAATAAGCCTAAGAATGCTCTGTAAAATGTGACTGTGAGGCCATCTGATCCCGGAGCGCTGCCCGTCCTCATGCTAGAAAAGCTAGGAGGATTTCATCCTTTTCTATGGGTCACATTAGAAATTCCCTGTGTGTGTTGGTGAGCCATGGGAGTTGTATATATGACAAATAATCGATGATCTCCTCATCCTTTGTAGTGCTCTTAGAGGCATAGAGTTCGGAATAATATTGACAAAATCTATCATCTACATCTGAGACTTCAGTTAAAAGCACACCCTAAGCGTATCGAACCCAGACAGTATTCAATGTTTCTCTATGTTTTCTAATTAGTTGAGCCAAAATTGACCCATGCCGCTCGCTCTCGCCGTATGCCCTGGTGATGGTGTACTTATCAAGATGCCGAATCTCATCATCTGCAACTGTGTTGTATTCAGCTAGCAACTCTGCAATCTCACCCTTATCTGAGCTATCTATGTCCGCCTGCAACCGTCTCTCAAGGATCTTAATTTTCCTATCTAAGTTAGTTAGATGCTGGTGAATGGAGTGGAGAACCCCTGAGTGCTTTGAGATAGTGATCTCCCTAATGTAAACCTTGAATACCTCCCAGACCACTTGGTCATCATCCACAGAGTCCACATTCTTTTCAAAGAAGATCTCAATCGCCACATCGAGTTCCTCCTTAAAAACTGCGTCTAATAGGGAGTAGGGAGGGAACCGCCATGTCAACGGGGTATACGTCTGCTAGGTGCCTCCAGCACCAGCAGAATCGGAGAGTGATCAGAAAGCGTCCGTGGTAGAAACTAACATGTTTGGACTCTGGCACAAAGTGACCTAGCTGAAAACCAATAGTCAATACAAGTATGCAAGTTGTGATAAGCCGAATAGTGCGTGTAACCACCTGAGTTTGGGGATTTCAAATGCCATACATCAGTCAAGTCGAATCTAATCATTCAGCGCACATTCAATCACTCTGGCAGCAGCTTTCATACCCCTCTCAGGCCCTCCTGATCTGTCCAGTACTGGGTTCAGAACTAGGTTGAAATCACCCCCCCACAATTGATGGCCCGTGTCATAAGTGCCCACCTTGTCCGCTAGTATAGTGAAAAAGTCAGGATTATCAAAACTTGGGCCATATACATTAACAATAAGTAAGTCCATGCCCTTCCCACAGTATTTAGTAATGTTGAATCTACCTTCCTTATCAGTAAACAGTGGGTCGAGGGTGAGTGCTGACCTAGGGTTGATCCATGTAATTATTCGCTGTGCGTGTGTGGTGAAGCCAGCAGCGTGAATGTTACCAAGCAGCCCTCTACTCCTCAACAAAGAAAAATTAGGTGGGAGGTGAGTTTCTTGTTAGAGTGCCACATCTATATTGGGTCTGTAGGTATGAGACGACTTTACGGACTTTCCTATGGTCATTTAGCCCTCAAACGTTCCATGTGAGTGGACGTGGTGGGTCTCTGCACGAGATACCGCCATTTGACTACTTGTGGTAATAAGAAGCTGATAGAAAATAATGCTGTTTTAGTTTTGATTTTAAAAATGAATAACGATTTTTTAAATTGCACTGTACTCTGAAGCTGTCAGGACATTAACGCTGTTGTAAATGGGATTTTAAGAATGAATTACGATTTTTAAAATTGCACCATTCACTCCTACCTGATTGCACTTGTCACTTTGAATTTGCCTCTGTTTTGACGCTCCCAAGCCCCGTTCCGCCGCGGCTTGTGCCGTTTGAGCGGAGGGTTAGAGGGAGGAAAGTCCAACTTCCGCCAGCACCGCTTGCACCACTTCCGGGAGGGTAGCGCTCTAGTCCTGGAGCGCCCCACTGTACACAAGTGGCAAGCCAAGCGCACGCGTGCAGCGGACGCGTGCAGCGGACGTGTGCAGAGGGTGCGCCGGCGGCGCGCTGAAGGCGCGCCAAAGGCAAGCTGTCTGCGCCCGTCCGCGGCCATCCGCGACCAGGGACCATACCCCCTGCTCTGTTCTCCGGGATACCATCTGCCCGCATCAGGTGTGACTCTATGGCCCTCCGTAATCTAAAGCCCCCAATTGAGGCTTCATGCCTCCACGCCATGTGTCTGATTAATGCCACTGCGAGCTGCTCCAATTGCCACTTTGAACTTAGACCCTCTCCAACACCAGCGGAGAACCTCCAACCACCTATCAAAATGTTTCTCCTAAACTGTCGATCTTTGAGCAAGCATGCGATAGAAATAGCGCTTCTCCTAGAAAACCTCAACCCGGACGCCATATTTTTAACGGAAACCTGGCTAAAGGATGAGGGAGATCCGGCCACCAGCTACATATCTCAGCTTGGTTATGTACTGCAGAGGGTTGATAGGAATGGGGGAAGAGGAGGAGGGATTGGGATAATATTCAGGGACCGCTACCATTGTAGATCTTCCCCAGCTGAAGTCCCCGATTGTGAAAGCATGAGCTTTGCCTTACAATTTCCCCCCACCTCGACCTTTTCAGGCTTATTACTATACCGTCCCCCGGGACAAGTAGGCAAATTCATGGACTCTCTCCCCTCTCATGCTGCCGAATTAGCCCTAGCTACATCTAACTTCACGGTGCTGGGGGATATAAACATCCATTTGGATGATCATTCGGACTACCAAGCAAAGGCCTTCCTGGATAATCTAGCAGCCCTTCAAATTATCCAGAAGGGTTTTGAACCTACGCATAATAAAAGCCACCTACTGGATGCGGTTCTAAGCAACGATCATAGGCTTCACGTAGGCGCGCCAACGCCCCTCTCTTGGACTGATCATCTTTTGGTTCCATTAGCATGGGAGAACATGAGTCCCCCCATGGCCCCTCCCCGTGCCATTCTAATGGGAAGGAATTGGTCAAATGTATCAGTATACCAATGGACTGACTCCCTCGCCGCAAGCCAGCCTCTAATAGGGGATGACCCAGATACACTTAACAAGCACTTCAATGAATAGATACAATCATCACTGGATTTGGTGGCCCCTGTGCAGCTTCTTAAGGAGAAAACCAAGGCCAAAGAGGCACCATGGTATACCCCCAAACTAAAGGAGCTAAAGCAAAGCTGTAGGAAATCAGAGAGGACGTGGAGACGTTCACTCAGGGTGCAAGATAGGAGCTACTACCGAGAATCTATCAAAAAATATAAGGCGAAATTACACTGGCCCAATCGGTGTTCTATGAACAAAAAATAAGGATGGCAGCCAACGGCCAGAGAGAAATTTTTCGGATTGTCAAATCGTTGATTAGCACCCCACCTAGTCCCCACGACCCGAAAAAAGCCAAGGCCGCTGCACAAGCAGGCAGAGTACTTCTTTCAAAAGATCCAATCCATTTCCCTTTCCTTCATTCCCAACAAACAGAATTTCCGGGACGCAGATAATATCTCTACTAAATCCAACTGCCAGCTAGCGGAATTCCCACTGCTTAAGACTCCTTGAATGCTTTAATGCTGAAAGTGCTATCGGGGTCTCCCACCGATCCTGCTCCCCCGCGCCATCTATTGAAGGTTGCAGATATTATCAGGCCAACTATTCTAAATACTCTGAATGCCTCCATTACTACAGGAACCGTACCAAAAGTGTGGAAATGTGCTCAAGTCAGGGCACTATTGAAAAAACCCAACCTCGATCCAGCAAACATGGCTAACTTTCGCCCAATTTCCCTCCTCCCCTGGATAAGTAAGCTGCTTGAGAGACACATTAATTTCATCCTGGTGGATTATTTGGAATCCAATCATCTACTCCACGACTCTCAAGCAGGCTTCCGTCCTAAACTGAGGACAGAGGCTGCTCTGTTGACAGTAACAGAGCTAGCCCAGAAGCACATGGATCAAGGCGGCACCACGGCAATTATGCCTTTAGACCTGAGTGCCGCCTTTGACACCGTGAACCAGAACATCTTAATCTCTCGATTAAAACATCTTGGAGTGGCGGGGCAGGCTATTGATTGGCTACAGTCCTTCTTAGGGTACCGGGTGTTTCAGGTGTCTGAGGGTGCCACTCAATCCAAAGTCTGGCCCCTCAATCGGGGTGTGCCTCAGGGCTCCTCCTTGAGCCCCACGCTTTTTAATATATATATGGAACCTCTAGCAGAGATTGTCCGTCCCTATGGCTTTGATATTATAACCTACGCAGACGACACCCAATTAGTGGTGGCTCTGAATCAGCTAGGGGGCATGCCCAATAATTTGGGCAACTGCCTAGTGGCAATAACTAAATGGATGGCCCTATCCCATTTAAAATTGAATGGGGAAAAAACTGAGCTGATGTGCCTGGGCAAATAAGCTGTCCCGAGACCCACTATAGAATAGCCGACCTGCATGGGTATCCCACCAGAACCAAAGGATCGGATCAAGAGTCTGGGAGTCTGGCTAGATGACACCCTAAGCTTCAATCAGCAAGCCACCAAACTCTCTGCCACATGTTTTGGGCTGATGTGAATGCTGAGGAAAATCCTGCCTCTTCTCCCTTTCCAAGCTCGAAAGATAATGGTCCAGGCCATCATCCTCTCCCGCCTTGACTACGGGAACGCCCTCTATTTGGTCGCTCCTGTCAGTACTATTAAAAAACTTCAAGTAACCCAGAATGCGGCGGCACGCCTTCTCCTTGGACTTTCTCGAAGACATTCAGGCGCTGCCGCCTTGAGGAAACTACACTGGCTGCCCATTCAGGCCAGAGTAAAATTCAAGGCGATGTGTATAACGCACAAAGCTATGTGGAAAATAGCCCCCCCAATGATCTGTTCCTTAGTGACCCCCTACCAGCCACGGAGATCATTGCGCTCTGGCTCAAGCTTTCAGGCCTCTATTAAGAAAATTAAATGTGCTAGATGGGGAGGCCGCTCCTTCTCTTGGAATGCGGCCTCTGTCTGGAACTCCTTGCCAATCACTTTGCGCAGTGAACCTGACATCCTAAAATTCCGTAAGATTTGGAAAACACATCTTTTCCGCTAATCCTCGGCTGGTGGTTATCGTGTCCCATCCGTCCTCAGCGCTACGAGGCCTCCGGGTAGTAATGCGCTTTTTAAAACCCCTATTTCATTTCATTTCATTTCAGTGCTCTAAGTGTGTCAGCTGGGAGATCTGGACTATTCCCCTCAACGCAGGTGCCAGAGTCAGACATCGTTGCCATACATCAATAACGAAACATGCTTTGGCACTGTGCAACAAGTGAAATAGATTAAATCTAATGTACTGCAACATTTGAGTCTCAACAACCCTTCACCCCCTCCCACATCAAGATCCCCCCAACTAGGACTTGACGAAACTGTACCCATAATACCTCGTGAAACAAAACATACATTGTGATGCAGTGAACTAAAAAGGAGCTGTCCCTCCCTCCAAGAAACAATAATACCAAAACCCCTAAGTGTGAGTAACACGCGTGGGCAGAGGTTTCCAACTATACCTCGTCGTCTAACTGGGCAACAATCTACGGCCCTCTGCACTCCAAATGCGCATTTGAAGGATTAACCAAGCCCCACACACCCCAACTTGCTAAATCTATGCACCCCGGTATGCAACCCTGTAACAACACAGCATGACTGTGCAGCATAAATGAATACAACAAATACAACCCTGCTACATCCTATTACTGATAAAGACAACAGACTAGTACCACTTGGCGCAGTCCCCTTATTATGTAATTTTTATTGTGTGGCCAACAGGAAGATCAGTCCTGTTCCTCCTCCAGGGAGCCTCCCTCCGCTCCAGACAATGACCCCCTCTCCGGGCTACTTCTCTGCTCCTTTGCCCAGTCCTTGATGACTTTTTGCAATGAGGAAACAGTATCGCTCACCATGTAGAGCGGGGAACACACAGAAGTCCAGCGTGGGTTTTTCCACAGCCACAGACCCCTCAACACGCCTCGCCTGGTGATTCTCACAGCTCAACGCACCCACGGTGGGGGAAGAAGGTGGTACTTTATGTCACCAGCATAGGGGGACCTCTGTCCCCAGGTCCCAAAGGCAAGCCCTGTGTTCCCAGTGGGCAAAAATGGCACTGGCACGGCAGCAGGGTACTTCAACAGAGATTTCAGGTAGCCGTGGCCAGTGGAGAACAAGCGGTGCTCTACGGTGCAGTGCAGGAGTTGGCATGCAAGAAGGGGTGAATGATTAATGCGAGTGCGTGGCTCCCTTACAGTGGTACACCCCAGATGCTGCAGTGAAACTGGGTAGTGCATGTATCACAGGCGGAGCACCGAGTGTCCAGAGGCACATCAAGGTAGATGCGCCCCACCAAGTGTACCTCTGCCTCGGTCCCAAGCACATCACAGGACCCCTCTGGTGGGCACACAGTGATTGCAACGTCCCCCAAATTGAGCCTTCTGTCCGCTCCCAGCAACTCATTGTTAGCAGGAGCCAGGCGCCGCAGCACTGCAGTCTCGATGAGCACTGTTTTGAGGCCGGGCAGTTCTGCTCGTGTCAAGTCAGCGCTGCAGCCCGGCTCTTTGCCACTTCTGGGTGGCTCCCAGAGCAATTTCTTTGGGGATTCACGGCCTGACTAGCCTGCTGCGCAAATCCCTGCAATACTCCGCGTGCGTCGCCACCTCTCAGGGTCTGAATACCTAGGGTGAAAGAGGGGCCACCGGACTACACGGGCATGAGATGTGCGGGGTCGCGGCCTCGGTTGAATGCAGGATTTATGTAGGATGGTTTTTGGAAATGCGGAGCTCTCGCTTAGGCGGCCATCGTCGATGCCGGCAAGCTCCGCCCCAATCATAAAGTATCTTTATCTAAACAAAGCAAGACCAAAACGACAAACACCTAGCACACACAATTCAAAATATGATTTCAAGGTTTCAAGCAATTCTGTCCATAGAAATATAGATGCGTGACTTTTACACAGCATACCTCAAATGTGTCAAAATCCAAAAGGCAAAACAGCCAGAGAGAGGGGAAAAATTGGAAAACACAGCAAAGCGTCAGTTCCTGAGTCCTTGGGGAGGTAATGTGACAGTTTTGCTGCACGCACTAGAAGTGATGCGTTGATTCCACACCGTACCACAGGAGGAAGTGATGCATCAATTCCCAGATGGTTCTGGTCTATGGGTGATGCGTCGGAAAATTGGCCACACAGGTGCGATGTGTGGAAGTCTGGGATGCGCTGGAGGTCAATGCGATGACAGCAAACAGGCCATTTCTTCAGCCACGGTCCCACAATGCGTTTATTCTTTTAGCTGCACAGTAGGGCCTGCGTCAGAGTTGGTATGGTGATCTTGGACTTCGAAGGTTGTGCACAGGCTGCAGAGAGAGTGCTTGGGAATTCTCCCGCACGGCAGTGCTGCATCAGAAAAACAGGTGCTAGAGGGTGATGCATCGATTTTCTTGGTTTCGTAAAGCTTTTTCAGCTCCCAGCAACAGGAACAACCACCGGAGGCCCACTACTGGATCTTGCAGTGGAGCTCAAGGAAGCTGGCGGTGAAGTCTTTAAGTCCCTGAGACTTAAAAACAGGAGGCAAGCACACACAAGGCCTTGGAGATTGTTAACAAGCAGGTTCACAGCAAAGTTCTAGTTGTTGTCCTCTCCTTGGCAGAAGCAGCAACAGCAGGCCAACCCAGCAAAGCAACACACAGCAAAGGGGCAGCCCCCCTCACAGCTCTTCTTCCTTGGCAGAGGTTCCTCTTGATTCCAGAAATAATCTATAGTTCTGGCATTTTTGGTCTAATATTTATACCCCATTTTCTCGTTGTAGTCTTTGTTACAAGAGTCTCTGAGCTCAGAAAAAAAACAGTTCTGTCCTCCCTGGTCCACCTGATCCAGCTTCACTACGGGAGGTGGAGACAGCATTGTACAGAGCAGTCACAGCCTATTCAGTTGCTAGTGAAAACTCCTCCCACCACTCTAAATGAACAAAGGTCTATTCAGTGAGACTATGAGCCAGACAGGGAAGGCAGGACACCTTTCAACACCCTCCCCCCCGCCCCCTTGTTTCCTACAGTGAATGCACAACTCCATCTTCTGTCACTCCAACACCGGACAGTGAATACACAAACAGGCAAAGGCACACAAAATGGTTAAACAAGAAAATGCCCACTTTCTAAAAGTGCTATTTTCAAGCACACAATTTAAAAACCATCTTTACTGAAAAGTATGCAATTAAATTCTGATTTCAGAGAGCCTAAACTCCAAATCTCTATCTTGTCCCAATTGAAAGTTACACTTGTAAGATGTTATAAGGCAGCTCCCAAGGTAACCTATGGGACAGAAAGCCTTTCAATAGTGAAAAACGAAATGCACAGTATTTCACTATCAAGACATACAAAGCATGCACCCTGCCAAGGAGAATTCCTTGGGCTTATCTGAGTGGTGCCTTGCATTTAAGAAAATGGAAGGTTAGGGACTGGCAAATGGGTTGACTTGCCAGGTCGACATTGCATTTAAAAACTGCATACAGAGTAGACACTGCAGTGGCAGGTCTGAGGCCCATTTGAAAGGTTACTGGTGTGGGTGGCACAATCAGTGCTGCAGGCATACTGGTAGATTTTGATTTACAGGCACTAGGTACGCACAGTGCACTTTACTAGGGGCTTACCAGTATATCAAATATGCCAATCATGGATAACCAATCAGACTCACAATTTACCCAGGGAGCACTTGACATTTGGCAAGGATCAAATGTGGCTAAGTGCCAGAGTACCTAAATCAGCAAAGACGAAATTCAGCTAAGAGTCCAAAAATACAGGAGGTAGAGTAAAACAAGACAAGGGAAACCATGCCAATGATGCCAGGTCGAACATAGATAAATGAAATAGTTTTGATATTCACAATTGCTTGTTCCAGGTTTACCATGCCTATCTTCTCGAACTTAGTGGCTTGTCTCCTGTAGTTAGTCAGACTCCAAACTTCTTCCACATTTGGGATGTTAATTTTATCAGACAGTAAACTCAAGTCACAGGCTTATGTACAGATCAGCTTTAATTTGTTACATTTTGTATTGGTCTCTAATGTACACACGAGAGGCCTGCTAAACATATGGGTTGAGTCTTAAAATCTGATGTGACTTCTTCTGATGTCACATCTTGTGAGGTTGTGATGTCACATTCTGTAATTTTTCTCCCTGTGATGTAACATGCAATGTTACATGCGTGATGCCACTTGAATACTACCTAATTTGGTTAGTCACCGCACTTCTTTTTTAAGGACTTGTGCTCTGTAGGGCTCATGGCAGTCTTGCTAGGCCACTATTTCCAGTGCCTGCTGTTTTGCCAGTACAGATCTATTAGAAGACCTATTGTTTTTGCCAATGTTTCTTCCTATAGTCAGGGGCACTAGGTGTCCTGGATTTGCCAAGACAGTCCTGGTTCTTCACCTGTTGTCCAGTAACTTTCCGAAAGATTAGACTGTAAATAATGGAAGGTACGTTTTTATGTTTCCCAAGGTTGGACAAGCTAGCAGCCTTTACTGTATTTTTAGTTTTATTGGATGCAGACACCATCACTGTACACCATCACTGTATCATTTGCCATATCATGTATTGAACATGAGTAAACAAGCCCTAATTAATTAATGACACAACACACAAATTCCTATTCTCAGCATTTCCACAACAGCTGCACGTATATATGCTACCAAAGATTCACAAGGGTGCCCATGATCTACTGTTTTGACCCATCGTGGCAGGGTGTGGTTCGTTACATGAACCTATTGGTAGATTTTTGGATTTCCATTTCCAACCCTTAGTATACACTTGGAGCACGTATGTTAAAGACAAAACTGGTTGTCTTCTCAAACTGGAAAGCATTCATAAAGACAACACTGAAGATACGTTGCTCTGCACCATAGATGTAGTGGCGTTGTATAAGTTTGTCCTCATGGTGAAGGAATGGAGGCAGTAGAGTGGATGCTCCTTAACAGTGAACAAGAAGGTACTGATAAAGTTTTTCTGTTAGAACTACTGCAATTTTGCATGTTCCATAGTTACTTTGCATGGAAGGAGAACTTATTTTTACAGAGGACAGGGACATCGATTAGTTTTCTGGGGGTGCCTTCGTATGCTAACATGTTTATGGCCTATTTCGAACATATGCATATTGTAAGTAAAGAAAACTGGACGAGGAATCTTCTTACTTATATGAGATACATAGATGACATCCTGGTCATCTGGAATGGTGACCTTCGGTCATTAAAGTCATCAACCTACTGAATCAACATAACCCACACATTCAATTCACATACCAAATCCTTCAGAATACTATAAAAAAATTTATTATTTTAATCAGCAATGCAGAAATGGCTTTACAAACATCTAGACATAAAAAAACTGATAGAAATAATGTGTTACACTTCTTGAGTTTCCATCCGCTGTCTCTGAAAAAACACCTACCAGTATCTCAGTTCAATGGAATAAAAAGAATCTCATTGTTTCAACAACAGACAGACCAACTGATTAATGAGCAATATGAGAGATATATATACAACGTGGATACCCTTGGGAGGTTCTGGTATCGACCATGGATTGGTTAACTCGCAAATCTCGTAAAGATTTACTAGCACCAGCATCATGATCTGAAAATCAAAGAGAGATTTTTGTGTTAAATTTTTCTCATCAGGCTTCTAAAATGGAAAATATATTTTCATGCAGATGGGCAGTCCTGGAGCAAGAACCCGATTTCAAAACAGTATTTATTCACAAACCTTTATTCACTCACACGCGATGTAAGACAATTAGGGAAATGTTGAAGACAAAAGCACATTTGGAACCACAAACTCACATGGGAATAAAGAAATGCTGGAATTGCAGTCAATGTGGGAATGTTATGCTTCGGAACATATTTTTACATCTGCACACAGGCAAGAAGATTGTCTTAAAACATTCCTCAGATTGCAATACAGGAGCTGTAATCTATGCGATTAAATGTTAGTGCCAACTCACTTATGTGGGATGCACTTCACATAAAGTCAGAACAAGAATCACTGGGCACAAAAGCATGATTAGAACGCAAAATAAGAATTCATGCCTAGCAGCACACTGGGTAAACTTGCATCACTCAATCCCACAACTATGTTTCACTGTGTTAGAGAAGATAGAAACACAGACAGGCAAGGATGCACACACAAATTAGCGTGTAGGGAAACTTTTTGGATTAAGTATCTTGATACTTTGATTCCAAAAGGACTCAATGGCAAATCTGAAATGGTATGTTTCTTATAGGACTGAGGCTGATCATTGATTAACACACAAGTCTTATGTATTCCTTGTGGACCTAATATCAGTTTCCTTAAATTTTTTATGCATTCGATATGTTATAACATTGGGAATCATTGTTTGCGAACATGGTGGCAACTCAGCTGTAAGCACGCTTGCATGGAATTCACAGATGGAGCTGTGGTTTTTTGAAAAAAACGGGGTGTTTAAATTTTTTTTTAATGTATTCACTCTTTTTCCTTCTTTTTCTATTAAGAACATGTTTGTTAATTTTATTTTGGTTTTCTTATATTTTATCAGAGGGCATTATTAGATAGTGTGGGAACATTCGGCGTAATATTAACAACAGGGAGGGACAAATTAAGGACAATCTTTACCGGGGTCCAATGTACGTGTCCTACGAAACTGAAATCAACAAAATTGTACAAGGTTCCCCAAGGGAAGGTAAGGGTTGGAAGAATAACTCTCTCACTGGAAGTGGTGTAAAACCATGACAGGGAATAAGGTAATCCCTTATCGGAACTGAGGATGCCTCACACAACTAAAAAGCTGGACGACTGTTGTCATCCTACCTGATGGTTGTATTGTGTCATCATTGGCCTCCTGCTCCAGCGACAGGCTGGCAGTGCAATGCCTGACGGGTAGCACAGAGTGCTACTCTTTGGTGGAGTTCTTTTGTTCCTGGCCAATGGGTGCATGTGTGTGAGGGACCTGGGAGGTGAAGAAGTGAGCGTGAAGGAAAAGGTTAAAAAAGGTCAGAGAAGTCCACTTCAATTGCTTTATTCATGTGGCTTACTGCCTTATTAAAATAATGAAGGGAGGGGTACCGAAGCTGAAAAGTTAGATGGTTCGGCTTCGTTCAACCCTCACCTGTAGTGTGGTCGACATGTTTCATGCCTCAACGGCAATTCATCAGGACCTAGGCGTGCTCATCAACTTGTAAGGGAAATCTATCAAGTTTGAAAGAAGTTTTCAAATACAACCTGCGTGGTGAATGTACCAGTGCAGGGGGGTGTGTGTCCTGCGTGGGTTCCCGCCCCCTTATCCTTGGTGGATGGTCCCCATAGACTGTCCTTGTGGGGCCTGAGCTGTTAGGTGAATACCTTATTGGCTCGAGGCAATTGCCGGAATGCACCTACCCCTACCACGTCAGCGATGCAGGATCGCAGGACAGCGGCGTAACACATATATATAGGCACCAGTGATGTTGATAGCACAGAGCATGCCGTTTTTTGCACGTTTCTGTAGCAGTTTAACAAAGCAGTATGGAATATTGTCTGTAAACCAGGAGCAATAAAGTTTCATTGGCATTTCTGGCAAAATGGGCATGGACCCTAAGATTAAAAGCAAGGCCCCTGCAGCAGGCCGTCTTGATGACAGTATCACGCTGACGGGAACAGAAGGGGTAAGTTCACACATAGTAAGCAATAAGTATAAGAGCCATCACTAGGGATGGTTAGAATTTAACTGCAACTTTTCATCCATTTAAGATATAGAAACGAAGAATTGATTGACACCCACAGAGTATTGGGACAGAGGAAAGACAAGCGGCTTATACTTTAGCTCACGATATGCTAACGGCGGTCTGGGTAGTAACGGTTTGTTTCCCAAGAAACAGAAGCAAGCATTAGAGAACTTTTATCTTCGGTAACTTGGTTTAACAACAGTTTGACGATTGTTGGTGGAGCTAAAAAGCTTGAATTATCAGGAATGGAGATATGTGCTATAATCAATCTGTCAGAGCATGAAGTATTGAAGTTTACTTACAAGGCAGTCAAACACAACTGTGTCGTTTGGCACACACGTTTTTTGCAATGAAATTGAGTCACAACTTCATAGGATGTTCAGTTTAGGTTATTATAGCCAGGATCATAGTGCAATTAAGCACATGATTTCTATCACGTTTCTCACACAGCAATGCATGAGGTGTTCTGTACTGAACATCTGAACGTTTAGGTTTTGAATTTAAATTTTTGTTTGGGTTGATATGCATGTTTGAAAGATCTATATTGCGCAATGTAATATGGAGCGAGAATAGCATGACGTTCAACTTAGTTTGTTATTTTGTGGTCTGGCAGGAGGCCTGTGAGCATTTGCTTTTATTAATGACATTCATCCCACTGTAGAAGGGTTCAAGTAACCCGAAATGCATTGGGTCGGCGAAAGATGCGTATCTGAGAATATCAACTGATTTGTTCAAGAATGTTTTGATTTTTACAGAACTGTTCCATTTGAAATGAATTTTCTTTTTTGTGTTTGAAAAGCTTTATTAAAAAAGAAATTATAAGCAAACAAAGACATCAGCAGATAAAAAAATAAAATTATTTAAACATGGCATAAAATATTGAATGCTGATGTAAATGGATAGAAATCAAAACAGCATTTTATGGGGATTTTTGCAAAAGGAGAAGGTAAGGGGAAAGAAGGGGGAATGAGGAAAGACAATATTAGTGCAGAGTATAAATAATGCTAAGAATAGTTATGGCCATTGAGCAAATGATACAATTCGAAGACAAAATGAAGCAGCATAGAGAGAAACAAATCATGTAAAAAACTGTAAAAGAGAAATTGGCAAGAAGGAGAGAGTAAAATTCTTTCAAGGAGGTTTAAAATTCTCTGAGTTGACAGAAATAGGCTGTTTCAAAGCCAATTGATCCGGGTATAAGGTGAGAGGTAACCAGTAAAGATCAGTGTTGCGTGCTGGTTTGCATGAAGAGGCAAAGGCAACATCAAGCCTGTGAAAATGACATAAGGGGGTCGATTCCGATCCGGTAAAATCCCCGTCCATACGATTCGTATCCGGAGCCGTTTCTGTACGACTCGTACACACACTGAATGACTCGGCGAGTACGATCCAGACCGGGTGATCGGGATGCTATTCGTACGGTCCACGTCAGGTAAGGGCGATTCGTACGGAAAAGCACACAATCACATACACACCATACGGCGCGTACCCCCCATGATCGCAGGGGTACGCGCCGTACCCCTGCGATCAGGGGGGGTACGTGCTGTACACCCAGCGTACATGGGGTACGTGCCGTACACCCACCGTACATGGGGTACGGTGCGTACCCCATGTACGCTGGGTGTACGGCACGTATCCCACATGATCACAGGGGTACGGCGCGTACTCCTGCGATCATGGGGGGTACGTGCCGTACCCGGGGGGGGCCTTCCGTACCTGTTTCGGCACAAACTCTGCGTTTACGACTGTTTTCAGCTCCCGTAGGAAAAGGGTCGTACGGTGCGTACCCGACACGAATCGTACTTTCTGGGTCGTAAAAACCAGCCGCGAACCGTACTGATGTCGCGTACAGCCGGTTCCGAGTGAAACTCGTACGGAGATTTGAGTCGTACGGAGTCCTGTACGACTCGTACGGAGTTTGGCACCTGGTACGGATCGTACTTCGTCGTACGTACGGGACGTCTACGGGTACGATTCGTATGGGGAAAAAACTCTCCGTACGACGATTCGGAGCACATTTTACCGGATCGGAATCGACCCCAAAGTGTTCCACCAACCCTGTATGGAGACTTTGGTGAGGGATTTCCAGTTGGAAGTAATGTGTTGGAATGCAAGAGCAAGCATGAGATCAAAGAGACTATGAGATGGTGGAGGGAGTTACAAAGAATCTGAAAGACTACCCAGAAAGAGAATAGTGGTGGTATATGGAATAGAACGCGAGAAGATGCGAGAAAGTTAGGACCGAACCTTGACCCAAAAGACGGAGACAACAGGACAGAAAAAGAGCAAATGTAGAAGGTTAGCGTTGAAGGCGCCACAAGTCTAGCATTTAGAATCAGAAGAAGGTGTGAAACGAGACAGAGCAAGAGGAGAATAATAGAGTCTATAAAGATTGAGTAAGAGAAGCAGATCGGGAGATTTTTAGAGACCTGGACCAGATTTTATCCCATAGAGCAACGGGCCAGGTACAATCCAAATCCACTTCCCAAGCAAGCTCCACGTTGGTCTTAACACGATATGGGTTTGAAGAAGAGAAGAATTTATAAATAAGGGATGCTTTAAGGGTAGTGGCGAGCATAAGAAGAAGAGGGGATTGAGATAGTGATGTAGAAGAAGGAAGAGAATAGTAACGATCGAGAATTATTTCCATAAGAGTGGTGAATTTGTTCAAGAAAGATCTTGGACAGTTGAATTGAAGTTGGAATTGAGGAAAAGAGCAAGGGAGCAATCCATCACATAAATGATTAACCCATATGACGCCTTTTAATCTCCAAGAAGTCCAAGATATGGGTATATCATTCAAAAGGATAAGAGAGTTGTACCAAATAGGGGTATTTAAAAATGATTCACGTGTTATGTCATGTGGAAAAACCAAAGGCTTTAAGAGAGCGGAAGTATGTTTGAATAGGGGAGAAAAGGTAAAAGGGGATTTAGTAGAAAAGTGTATCACTTCGTTTAGAGAAAAAGGTTGTGAGAGAGTTTGTTCAATGGAAAACCAGAGAGGGGTAAAAGGAGAATGTTCCAAAGAAAGCCAACGTGAAGCCTGATGGAGAGAAAAGGACTTATGGCAAAGGCGGAAGTCTGGACATTTAACTCCACTGTTGAGTTTAGATTTGCGAAGAGCAGCAAGAGAAATTGTAGATTTTTTATTTTTCCAAAGAAACTTCGATAGGGATGAATCAATACGTTTAAAATAAAGGGCAGGAATGTGAACAGGTAACATAGAAAAAGTGTAAATTAAAACAGGGGCTATCATCATTTTAATTGAATCCAATCTGCCCCACCAGGAGAGAAAAAGAGGATTCCAAGAGGAAAAAAGTTGATCAATACGAGATAAAACTGCGGACATATTTAATTTAATTGTGGAGGATATGGAATTGGTAAACCAAATGCCTAGGTATTTAATTTTTGAGCTATTCCAGGCAAAGCCAGTTGGGGAGAAAAAATGACGATGACAAGTTTTAGTTAAAGGAAGAAGTTCAGTTTTATCAGAATTAATCTTATAGCCTGAGACTATAGAGAAGGATTCAAATTCAGAAAGTAAAGGGGGAATGGACACTTCTGGATTAGAAATGAACAAAAGGATATCATCTGCATATGCAGAGAGTTTCAATTGATTGGTACCGTAGGAAAAACCAGAGATAGAAGCATTATTACGAATGGAAGTAAGAAGTGGCTCAAGGGCTAAGACAACAAGCATTTACAATGCAATGGTCTCGGCATTATTAAAGGTAGAGCTATTGGCATTGCTCATGATTTTATTTATTTTTTATCATAAATAAATGGCATTGTCATTTATATTGCCAATAGCTTAATCGCTTGCATATGCGAGACCTATTGCATTTGCACCCACAGACAGAGCCCCACACACACACACACACACACACACACACACACACACACACAGAGCCTCCCACATACACACACACACACACACAGAGCACCACACACACACACAGAGAGCCCCACACACACACACAGAGCCCCCACACACACACAGAGAGCCCCACATGCACACACACAGAGAGCCACACATGCACACACACACACACAGAGCCCCACACGCACACACACACAGAGAGCCCCCCCCACACACAGAGCCCCCCACACACACAGAGTGCCCCACACACACACACAGAGCGCCCCACACACACAGAGAGCCCCACGCACACACACAGAGAGCCCCACGCACACACACAGAGAGCCCCACGCACACACACAGAGTGTCCCACTCAGACACACATACAGAGCCCACACACACACACAGAGCCCCCCACACACACACACAGAGCCCCCCCCACACACACAGAGACCCCCCACACAGAGAGCCCCACACACACACAGAGCCCCCCACACACACACAGAGCCCCCCCACACACACACAGAGCCCCCCCCACACACACACACACATTTGACTCCCCTGCACACATGCCATGGGACTATTTGGTAGTAATGTGCCAATGTGTTTTTTTAACCCATAACATAATCTTTGGTATTTTTGAATAGTTGCTTGTTTAGCACTGCCCAGGAGAAAAAATAACTGCAGTAATTACATATCAAAAATTGTGTTAACCTCATGGGATGGGGCACAATTTTGAACAAATGGAGATTAAAATCCATTACGGGTTTTTAAACAGACAAACATCCGTGCACTATGGTAAATGATTGTCACTCAGGACGCTTTTGCGAGATGTACTGGAGGTAACTTTTTTATGTGAGCTTGCTGGCAAGGGGAATGTACTAAAAAACGTACGTAGTGAAACGAAAGAAAATGCTGAACAGTAAAAAGATACCGATTTACAAGCCTCTTGCGCCACTTTTGCGTCACTTTTAATATGGAAAAAGTAACGCAAAAGTGGTGCAAGGGCTTGTAAATAAGCCCCAAATTTCCCAGGTCAACGAGTGAGTGTAAGGTCCACTCCAGGATTTTTATCTGCACAATGGGACTTAAGCTTCAAGAATTTAAAGAAAAAACCTGGAATGGCTGACCCATTCATGCATCGACCTGGAAACATGAAGGCTCTGTTACATATCTCAAGTTATTACCACATACAAAAGATATGTTTAAGAGGGGAATCCGAATTAGACACGCCATATGTATATTTATTTATCAGTTGGTAAAACTAAGAGTGATAGGGGGCGGAATATGTGAGCGCGACAACAGCGCCGCCTGCTGGAGCAGAGCGCAATGGCAGTGTTTGTGCACGCTCTCTGGTGCTGAGCAGGCAACCTGGCCAACTCTATGTTCATAAGTGTGTTGCGCTCTCGTGGGCGGTTTAGTACCTCGGGTTCCTGTCGGCATCTGTAAGTCACCATGCCACCCAAAACAAGAAGAAATGGAAGCCGGGCCCCGGGAAGTAGCAATTCGGGACAGGGCAGCTCTGGGAAGTTTAGCGTTTCACACGAGCAGAAACGTGACAAAATCGAGTTTTTTATGCGGGAATTTATGAAGCAAGGTGAGCATGTTCGCCAAAGGCTTGTTGGTTTGTGGGCGTTGTAAAGGCCCGGGGATAGCTGTTCTTTCAAAGTGTGAGTGAAAGGCATAAGGGGCTAACTGATAAGTGCGTACCCAACGCCTTTGATGACAGCCGGATATCTAGATCTAAATAATACATCGGGGAATTTAATTTCAGATATCTCAAATTTTCCAGACCCAGGCGCAAGTACCTCGTCTAGTCCAGGTTTTCCCTTTGCGTTGCTCCTCCTGGTGCATTCCCGGGTAGAGACACTGCGGGCCCAGCTGGGAGGACATGCTCAGCACGGCGCTGGTGGCCATGGGGAGTGCAGACTGTGCGCGCTGCAGGACGGGGTGTGGTGGGGCTGCTGCTCCTGCGCTCCGGCTCCCGCTCCGTACCTGTGAACCTGTGCAAGAATTTGCAGCGACTTCTTGCTGCGGCGGTCGGGCACGAAATGGCATAAGAAAAGCGCCGCCATTTTTGGATTCGGGGCGTGTTTTTGGAGTTCTGAGTGACGGATGACGTCACAGGGCGAAAGAACGCAAAAAACACGCCCACGAATCCGAAAGAGACGGGGCTTGAACGGAGTGATGCCCCTCTCCTCCAATGGCTGGCCTCTGTTTAGGAAGCCAGCCAATGGAGGAGAGGGGCGGGTTCAAGCCCCCCAACCTAAAAACATAAAATCTTCGGACTCCGCCCACTGCTACGCAGTGCGACGGTCCGAGACCTAAAAAGGAGTGGGGAGAGCGGACAACCTTGATGAACTCCACGCTGGAGAGTAGAAGAGGAAGAAAGTTGACCATTCACAAGTACAGAGGCTTTGGGTGCAGAATACAGGAGAGATACTAGGGATATGAACTTGGAACCAAATCCATGCCACCGTAAGGAAGCAAATAGAAAGGACCAGTCAACCCTATCAAAAGCTTTCTTTGCATCAACAGAAATAGCTGCCAATGGTGCAGAGATGAGTGGGACCTTATTCAGAACATTAAGGAATAGACGAGAGTTATCAGAAGTGAGTGTACCTTTTACAAAACCACATTGTTCCTTACCAATAAGATGTGGCATCAGAGGGTCCAAACGCAATGCCATTAATTTAGCGAATATTTTATAATCTACATTAACTAACGAGATCGGGCGATAATTTTTACGAAATTTGGGGTCGCGACCATCTTTCGTAATAAAACTGATGGTGGCATCTTGAAAAGTACCTTCAGCCTTACCAGATGAGTAAAAGGAACGAAAGAGCGTTAGAAGTTTGGGCAATAAAAGATCAGAAAAGTGTAGATAAAATTCAACAGGGAAACCATCAGTGCCAGGTGTTTTACCTTTCGTAAGAGATGTCAAAGCCACGGAGAGTTCATGTAATGAGAGATCAAGGTCAAGGGCTGAAAAGTTAAGGGGAGAGTTGCAAGGTGTAGGAATATTCTCAAAATAATTCTGAATAAGGGCAGGAGTGGGAGGCGATTCTGGAGTATAAAGCTGCTGATTAAAACATTGGAATTGGTCCAGTATTTCCTTATCTTTATGTAGGAGAGAATTATTAGGAGAGTAAACGGATTCTATAAGAGTACACTCCTTACTGGACCTAAGATAATTAGCAAGGAGCTTCCCGGATTTGTTACGACCACCATAATAACGAGCACTACTGTGGAGGAGAATTGAAGATGCATTATCAGTGGTAAATTTATTAAATTCTAATTTTGCACGTAAAAGATCTGGTGAAATATGATTTTCTGGTGAAGTATAGAATTTATGTTCCAGGGATTTGATATGTGTTTGAGAAGATTTGCGTTTCTGAAGATAATATTTCTTTTTCTTAGATACAAAGTCAATAATAAATCCCCTTGCAAAGGCATTAAAGGAATCCCAGAGGATATAAGGAGGAGTACTAGGATCGGAATTAAATAGAAAAAAGTAATTAGCAAAGAAACTAAATGCATAAGAGAAGTTAGGATCAGTGAGAAGCGTGCTATTAAAACACCAGCGAGATGGCTTGGGACGCGGTGGAAGTAAATCAAGATCCGTTATAATGAGAGCATGGTCCGAAATAACATTTGGTTCAATAGAAGAAGACAGTAGGTTTTGAGATATAGTTTGAGAAAGGAAAATGTAATCCAGTCGAGAGAAAGATGTGTGAGGAGGAGAGAAAAAGGAATAATCTAAAATATCAGGATGGGAAAGTCTCCAAGAATCAGTAAGACGTGATTGCGAGATAGTGTCAAGAAACTGTTTGTGTGTTTTGTGAGGAATGAAACGTACTGAGGATTTGCGATCAAGAAATGGATCCATAACCTGGTTACAATCTCCACCCAAAATGAAAAAATCATCCTAATGTTGAGTACATTTGTTTGTAATTAGGGGCCAAAAAGAACAGTCAGGTTGAGTTGGGCCATAAACATTATAAACAGTTAAAGGAATGGAGTTGATGAGCAACTTAATCAAAATCCATCTACCATTGTCGTCATTTTCTTGTGTTAAAACTTTACATTTCAGTTTTTTATGACATAAAATGGCAATTCCGTTCTTTTTGTTAATAGAAGGGGAAAATAAGACTGTTCCTACCCAATGTCTTTTTAATTTAAGGGACTCAGTTTCAGTAAGATGAGTTTCTTGTAAGAGAACTAAATCAGGGTTGTAAGATGCTAAATGGGAAAGGACTCTCTGCCGTTTAATGGGACTATTAAAACCTTTTACATTCCAGAAGATAACTCTGAATGCGAATAAAATACAAGATTCATTAAAAAGCAAAAATTGCAATAAAGTATATACATAACAAATAGCCGAAGTGTAAATGAAAAAATGAAAGGAAGTGAATAAAAAGAAACGTATCAAGAATAGAATTAGAGCAGGGGTACTTCCCTGGCGGCCCGCACACCTTGCAGACATCGTACCCGAGTTTTATTATTATTTTATTTTTTTAAGAGTGTCTGCAACCAGAGCGCGACCCAGACTCTGCTGCTCTGTGGGGGCCGGGCCATTTCCGCCATAGTCAGAGTGGGGCTGCAGGGGTGCTGAGAGGTGAACAAAGTCTCATCAACGTGCCAATGGTCTTTTAAAGACCTGTGAAGTGCTTGGGTGCGGCTGTGTGTGTGTGCCTGGAAGCTGTCACAGCCCTGGCACACACAGGCAGGGTGAGGAGGGAGAGGTAGGGAGGGAGGGAGGGAGGGAGGGAGAGCAAGCGAGGGAGCGAGGGAGAGTGGGAAGGAGAGGGAGTGAGGGAGAGCACGCGAGGGAGCGCGAGGGAGGGAGGGTGAGCAAGCGAGGGAGCGAGGGAGAGGGAGCGAGGGAGGACGGGAGAGCGAGGGAGGGAGGGAGAGTGAGGGAGGGAGAGCGAGGGAGGGAGAGCAAGCAAGGGAGTGAGAGAGGGAGGGAGAGCAAGCGAGGGAGGGAGAGCAAGCGTGGGAGCGAGGGAGCGATGGAGGGAGGGAGAGAGGGAGAGCAAGCGAGGGAGAGCGAGGGAGGGAGAGCGAGGGATGGACGGAGAGGGAGCACGAGGGAGGGAGAGCGAGGGAGGGAGAGCGAGGGAGAGAGGGCGAGTAAGCGAGGGAGGGAGAGTGAGGGAGGGGGAGCAAGGGAGGGGGAGCAAGGGAGGGAGAGTAAGGGAGGGAGGGAGATTGAGGGAGGGAGAGCAAGGGAGGGAGAGCAAGGGAGGGAGGGAGAGTGAGGGAGGGAGAGCGAGAAAGGGAGAGGGAGGGAGGGAGGGAGAGTGAGGGAGGGAGAGCGAGAGAGGGAGCAAAGGAGGGAGAGGGAGAGAGGGAGAGGGAGGGAGGGAGAGGGAGGGAGGGAGAGTGAGGGAGGGAGAGGGAGGGAGGGAGAGTGAGGGAGGGCGATGGAGGGAGAGCGAGGGAGAGCAAGGGAGGGAGAGGGAGGGGGAGAACGAGGGAGGGTCGGAAAGCGATGGAGGGAGAGCGAGGGATGGAGGGAGAATGAGGGAGGGAGGGAGTGCGAGGGAGGGAGGGAGGGCGAGCGAGGGAGGGAGGGAGCGCAAGGGAGGGAGGGAGAGCAAGCAAGGGAGAGTGAGGGAGAGCAAGCGAGGGATACAGAGCAAGGGAGAGCAAGTGAGGGAGACAGAGCGAGGGAGACAGAGCGAGGGAGACAGAGCGAGGGAGAGCAAGCGAGGGAGAGCAAGCGAGGGAGACAGAGCGAGGGAGAGCAAGCGAGGGAGAAAGAGCGAGGGAGAGCAAGCGAGGGAGAGCAAGCGAGGGAGACAGAGCGAGAGAGACTGAGCCAGGGAGACAGAGCGAGGGAGAGCAAGCCAGGGAGACAGAGCGAGGGAGACAGAGCGAAGGAGGGAGGGCGAGGGAGAGCAAGGGAGGGAGAGTGAGGGAGCAAGCAAGGGAGAGCGAGGGAGAGCAAGTGAGGGAGAGCGAGGGAGAGCAAGCAAGGGAGAGCAAGGGAGAGCAAGGTAGAGCAAGGGATAGCAAGCGAGAGCAAGGGAGAGCGAGCGAGGGAGAGCAAGCGAGGGAGAGCAAGTGAGGGAGAGCGAGCGAGGGAGAGTGAGGGAGACAGAGCGAGGGAGAGGGAGAGAGGCAGAGGGAGGGAGGGAGAGGGAGGGAGGGAGAGGGAGCGAGGGAGAGTGAGGGAGGGAGGGAGAGTGAGGGAGGGAGAGCGAGAGAGGGAGCAAAGGAGGGAGAGTGAGGGAGGGAGAGGGAGGGAGGGAGAGTGAGGGAGGGCGATGGAGGGAGAGCGAGGGAGAGCAAGGGAGGGAGAGGGAGGGGGAGAACGAGGGAGGGTCGGAAAGCGATGGAGGGAGAGCGAGGGATGGAGGGAGAATGAGGGAGGGAGGGAGAGCGAGGGAGGGAGGGAGGGGGAGCGAGGGAGGGAGGGAGCGCAAGGGAGAGCAAGCAAGGGAGAGTGAGGGAGAGCAAGCGAGGGAGACAGAGCAAGGGAGAGCAAGTGAGGGAGACAGAGCGAGGGAGAGCAAGCGAGGGAGAGCAAGCGAGGGAGACAGAGCGAGGGAGAGCAAGCGAGGGAGAAAGAGCGAGGGAGAGCAAGCGAGGGAGAGCAAGCGAGGGAGACAGAGCGAGAGAGACTGAGCCAGGGAGACAGAGCGAGGGAGAGCAAGCCAGGGAGACAGAGCGAGGGAGACAGAGCGAAGGAGGGAGGGCGAGGGAGAGCAAGGGAGGGAGAGTGAGGGAGCAAGCAAGGGAGAGCGAGGGAGAGCAAGTGAGGGAGAGCGAGGGAGAGCAAGCAAGGGAGAGCAAGGGAGAGCAAGGTAGAGCAAGGGATAGCAAGCGAGAGCAAGGGAGAGCGAGCGAGGGAGAGCAAGCGAGGGAGAGCAAGTGAGGGAGAGCGAGCGAGGGAGAGTGAGGGAGACAGAGCGAGGGAGGGCAAGCGAGGGAGACATAGGGAGGGAGACAGAGGGAGGGAGACAGAAGGAGAGAGAGGGAGACCTCAGAGAGAGGGAGACCTCAGAGAGAGGGAGACCTCAGAGTGAGGGGGAGGGAAGGAGAGAGAGAGAGACCTCAGAGTGAGGGAGACAGAGGGAAGGAGAGAGAGGGAGACCTCAGAGTGAGGGTGACAGAGGGAGGGAGACAGAGGGATTGAGACAGAGGGAGGGAGACCTCAGAGTGTGGGAGAGGGAAGGAGAGAGAGGGAGACCTCAGAGTGAGGGGGAGAGAAGGAGAAAGATGGAGAACTCAGAGTGAGGGAGAGGAAAGGAGAGAGAGGGAGACTTCAGAGTGAGGGAGACCTCAAAGTGAGGGAGAGGGAAGGAGGGAGAGGGAGACAGAGGGAAGGAGGGAAAGGGAAGGAGAGAGAGGGAGACAGAGGGAAGGAGGGAGAGGGAAGGAAAGAGAAGGAAATAGAGTGAGGGAGAGGGAAATAGAGTGAGGGAGAGGGAAATAAAGTGAGGGAGAGGGAAATATAATGAGGGAAAGGAAACAGAGAGCGAGGGAGACAGAGAGAGAGAGTGAGACAGTCAGAGTGAGTGAGACAGTCAGAGTGAGTGAGACAGAGGAAGGGGGGGAATGAGAAATAAAAGAAAAAGATAAACAGATGCAAGTGAGAACTCAATCAGCCACTAGACGAGATGAAGGCATCCATGGCAACGCAAACTTTTGTAATAATATAAATGCAAACATCTATAGGTAACCATAAATATTAAAGATTAACAGGAGCACACCTAGGTGCTGTGAAGAGATAAACACCAAAGCAAATATTAAGTCATTCAGCCACTAGAAGACGTAGAAGTGTCCATGCGACTATTGGATTGAAGGTGAATAAAATTCTTAAGTACACCAGGATCTTGAAAGGTCCATGTTCGATTTTGGTAAGTGACCTTGAATATACATGGATGAAACAGTCCATATCTAGCTCCAAGAGAACGTAAAGGTGCTCGGAGGTTAAGAAACTCTTTTTTTAATGCAGTGGCATTGGAAACGTCTTGAGAGAGGAATACTTTCTGGCCTAACCACAAGACTTGACGTTTGGATCTCGCTGCGAAAAGGACTGGGAGAAGATCTGTCAATTTCAGGAATAAAATAATGAATCCTCGTGGTTTAGTTGAAGCAGATGAACGTGGACCTAGCCGATGTGCCCGCTAGATGGAAAGAGAAGTAGTAGGAGGCATGTCCAGTAGTTTCGGAAGAAAAGAGGTGAAGAAAGGAACAGGATCATCACCTTCTAGGGATTCTGGCAAACCGTAAATACGAAGGTTATTCCTCCTGTTTCTATTTTCCAAATCTTCAGTGTGTTGCTGGAGGGCCAGGACCAACTTTTCCAAGGAGGAGATGCATTGGGAATTAGATTGTATCTCAGAAACATATTGCTCCACAGATGTAATTCTAGAGTCCATTTTTCCTTCAGGAGAAGCATCTCATTATTGGTTTCCTCAACAAACAACCGCAAAGCGCGAATCTCTTCCAGGATTAATTCCATAGAAATAGGAGAAGACGGCTTATCTGGTGAAGGAGGATCATGGTTCAGTCTTTTGGTCGAAGACAGAGGAGAAGAAGACTTGGATGTTATGGACAGCACTGAGGAAGAACGGTTGGATGTAGCACCAGCCATTTGCGTCACAGCAGTAGAATATATGGGAAGTTGAATAAGAGGTCAGAACTTGAGCACACTTTGAAGAAATAAACATGAATTTTGGTTTGTGCAATTTGCCCATAGAGATAAAGACAGATGAAATCAGTACTTTAAGCCTCAGCAAATGATAATTATCCACAGGCGAGTAGTCTTCAGGAAAACAAGTGCAGTTGAGTACCAAACACACCAGTAAGGCATCTACCAAAATGAGGCACAGGAGGTTGAATTATGAGGGGAATCATGCGCAAGCAAAAATGGCAGGCATAAAAAGAGCATATGCAGCGCCAGTAGAGTAATGAGGCTGAAATAGCAGGCAGAGACCGGCAAATCACATGAGAGAAATCAGGCTCCGGGTCGGGCATAGGTAGGAATGCAGAAAAAAATAGCATTGATCCAAAAAAAACGACAATTCAGGGAAAGCCACTCATCCCAAGGCCACGGTAGTAAGACATTCTAGTCATATATTTGAATGCTTAATTTTGGTCAAGTGAGCAATTCTTGTGTTGAACCTCTGGGGGTAATTAAGTAGTGTGCTTCAATATTGTATTGAGTTTTCTTCGCACCCAGTTCAGAGACATTTTTTTGAGGGATAGAGGCAGATCCCATACACGAAGCAGCACACACTGTTTCATTATAACATTAGATTATTCTGTCAGAAAACATTACCAAGGTGTGCAGGTTGATACAATTTATTAAGAAAGCCCTAAGCCAGCTGCAGTCACCAGCACATAGCATATCTACAACAGTGGCAAGCAGGGATCGGAGGTAGGAGGTGGGGGCAGGGGCGTGAGGGGGGATGACTCAGGGGAAGCGGGTATTAAAAAAAAAAAACATCTCGTCACTTCCTCACTGCGTCTCTCCGCCATAGTCCTTCCGGGCTGGCCAGAACAGGAAGCACACACAGGCTCCCAGTGAGCCAATCACAAGGCGGCCTTAGCAGCGTTTTATTCTGTCTGTTCGCCGTGTTTCAGTTATGGAGCAAGGTGGCAAAGCAACATTTTGTGTACCCCTTGTAAAGTCAATGTTCCATAACTTTAACATTTACTAATGGAGTGTTGTGGTAAATTAATCAACCGTCATATAAAATGCAAAGTGCACGAACATTGGGGAATACTAATTTTGCAAGAATAAGCAAAATAATTAACTAATTTGTGTTAATATTGGGTTGTGAACTAATGCAAAGATAAGTAAACGCAATATGAATGTGCTTATTGTACATGTTATTGTGCTATAATTCATCGGATATGTAAGTATGAAATGCATTTATGTGGCTTATCTGCTAGATAATAACTAATAGGGAAACATTAGTACAGTGGGAGGGAAACAGAAGGGTTTTCATTACCAAAATTAACATAAATTTGTGTTTGTTTCTATGATAGTTCCAAAAGTGGACTAAAATCCGATTACTCTGGCTAACTGAGAGCAAATGCTGGACTGCGCATGCGTGCCTAAAGTCTGCCAGCAAGAGTGAGCTGCCTGTACTCGGATGGGAAGTTCAAGGCTACATTGCCCTGAAACTAGGATGATTGCCAAAATATGGACAGTCAAGTGTTCTGAACGTGAGAGAATTACTCGACGTTGCAAGTGAAGGAAGTGACCAGGCCAGAGACTGTTTAAAACAAAAGACTACTATGTTTTTTCTGATTCACCGTGAGCTCGATGTTGTAATGGTGAGAAGATGCTCATCCACCCCAAATTGTCCAATCAGAACCCGAATTGGTGATGTTAGATACTTTTTAGATAGATTAAGTTAGGAAATTAGTGTATAAAAACCCCTGGTTTTACTTAGAGGGGGTCGCTCTTTCGATTTCCTCTCGAAGTGCTGCTGGACTGAAGATCGATTCCTAGATGTAAGAGACTCTTAACCTTTTTCCTCTTGTTTGCTTTTCAGGATATAAGGATTAGATGAGGGCGTTAGTTAGGGATGTTAGGAGAGAATGAATTTGGAACGATCTGTTCTTTGCTAAACTTTTAACTGATTTCTAAATAAGCGACTTTTTCCGAGCTCTAAATAAAATGATCATTTTGAAATAAAGTTTAAGATTTTTACTGAATACAGAATTAATCAATGCCTAAATGTCAGACATATTAAAGTTTTGCTTTTAATAAAATTGGGAAAATGCAATTTTAAAGCTGGTCTTGTGATTTTTCCTACGCCTAATTTTCATTCTAGCAGATCCATTGCCATCATGGTGGTGTGTCTGAATAAAAATTCATGTTTGATTAAACCATGGTAAAATGTATAAACTGTAGGTGTAAATAGTAACTGGTTAAATAGGTTTTAGACACTCCGCCAAATGTTACAGCATTACTTCAATTGCATTTCACCAGATTCCTTGAGGCCAAGCTGTAAGTGAAAAGAGTAAAAGTGCAGTGTTATGGGCCCCACTGACAAATGGTTGTGGGTTCGAAGGTTTCAGGGAAATGGTGAGTATTGATTAGAAAATTATTTTTGGAGTTCCGCTGTAGCAGTTATATCTTGGTAGCAGAGTAGTGGTTGCTAAGGAAATTAGCCCAGGGTTATGTGTAAAGTACTATATACAATTTGATATATAGAACTATACATCTGTTGATTTTGTATTACGTTATATGTAGTACTGAAAAGGCTTCGAAGTGTTGCGTGAAGCTAGTGCCTCTGTCTGCAGGCAGAGGAAGTGTGACAAGTAAAGTCGCACAGTGCATTGGTCTGTTTCAAAAAAGGAGTATCGTCGTATACTGTGGTGGTATTGTCGCATATCACTGTTTAGGGACTTTAGGTGTGAAAGGATAAATGTATAGTGAGGACAGTCTATAAAATTTCAGCCTTCAAGCACAGGGATCATTGCGTATCCTGATTAAAACTTACTGCTGGGAGAGTAATAGAACTTAACACGAGCTTGAAAGAAGGGTAAAGGGTAAAGGAGCTGTGTCTATGTGTATATGAATAGGGATTTATGTATGAACGTTTGTAAATGAAATTGCAATACGCGTTCTGGTGAAACTCTTGGATTGTCTCTAAGGAGGTGAAAAAGATCTCTGTATGTGCTTTCCTGGAGAAACGAGTTTGTTATTCCCTGATAGAAGTGTAAGGTAGGGTAGTGCTACTTTATCGACGAGTCTAAAAATTCTGAGGAGATAAGCGTCATCTACTCCGGTTACAGAATACTTGTGTGATTGAGAAATCTATCACTTTGTTAGCAAAACAGGCAAATGGTATTGCTTTGTGTAAGTTACTAACGGATTTTGTAAAATACGTTGTAAATACGGCTTCTTGGAAAAACCCTGTAAAGGAGGGGTCAGTCGGCGCTGCAGGAGCCGGAGCGCTGGTGACGTCAAAAGTGTCGCGCTGGGATTGGTCCACATGACCGAGACAGAGTAGGAGCTGATTGGTTCATCACAATAAGCAGCAAAAGCTATTGGTTAGGCACTATAGTCACGTATCGTGTTCTAATTGGTACATTAGTGCAAACCGCGCTGTGATAGGTTGGTGTTACGGAAACAGCAATAGAATAGTACGCGATCTTTTGAAAGTAGGAGAGTTTACTGAAAATGTCATACTACTATTATGATGATGACAAGAAGAAACCTTCATGGTTTAAAAAGCTGAAGAACATGTTTGTAAAAGACAAGGAGGTAGTTACGAGAGAGGGAAAAATACTTCCATCACCGAAAACACCTGCTTCTTGTATGATATCGAAATATGGTTAACATACGTGTGTTTGGTTGGAAAATTGGGTATGATATGCCAAGGATGATGGCGTGTTAGCTTTTCCAGAAGGAGGATCTTTTGATTTGGCAATTTTGAGAAATTTGAGAGACAAAATGATGAAACTTGAACCGAGACCTAGACCAACTCAATTTGAAGCACTGGTTGAGTGGGAAGATGAGATGCATCAAATGGAGAGTGAGAGGTTAAGTAGGCATCTTAGACCAAGAGGTAAAGGCCGAGATTTATGGGGAGAAACCCATGAGACTAGAATGCGGAGATGGAGGAATAGCAGCATGTGTGATGGCATGTATCCAGTCAGATTGGTAGAAGAATATCAGGGACGGAAATGCACAGAAAAGAAAAAGAATTTTGAATCAGGGAATCAAAGTTATGGTGAAAGTGAATCAGAGGATGCTGTATTAGAAGAAATATTAAATAGGAGACAGCCACCATATCAACCAAGTTCTTTATGGACTACCCCGAATGCCCCAATAGCAGACGAGAGAGTTAGTGAAACGCCAAGACAACCATCAAATTTCCGAGATTTCCCTGAGAAAGTAGAGACAAGATATGTCCCAAGTACACCGATAGGAGAGGCTAGAATTTCAGGTACTCCTGTACAGAGTAATGACTCACACAAAATTGTGTTAAGTGCTGAAAGACGAAATGATGTGCAGCCAGATATTTCTGATTATGAACGTTCTGCACATGAATTGAGTCAAAACCTTACTAAAAATATGGAAGCTGTAACTGTCCCAGTAACAATAGGACCTGTAATACCCGTATTTGAAAATCAGAGAATAAAAAAACCGAGCTTAACAATTCCATTACAACAGAGTTTGCAGAAAGTAAAAGAGAATATTTGTCCTGATTAGTCGGAAATAAGGCTGAATGTAAATGTAAATCCACCAGAATTGACTTTTAATCAAAGTTCATTATGCAGATACCCGACAGGAGCAGAATCTGACTCTGCAACCCCAGAGAGAAGTGTAGACAAAATAGATTTAACGCAAACACCTGTAGGACCATCAGATAAAGAATTGAGTGATTGGATTAAAACCTTAAAATTAAAAGAGCAGGAATCAAAAGTGTTGGATGTGGCTAAATTAAAAGTAGATATGGAAGAATTAATAATTGGAACTATTGGAACAGACAGACTAAAAACATACCAGGATGATGAGCTCATGTTTTTATGTAAAAGCATAACATGGAAGGCCAAAACAATGCATGATCAGCTAGAAGAGGTGGCAAGTGAAAATGGCATAGAATTTTCAAAAATAAAATCGTTGCAAAAGACATATTGAGTAGATTTTGCATAAAGAGACATTGAAAACATGAATACTGCCGGAAGATTAGCTTAAATAAAAGACTTGATTGTGCTGTTGCGAAAATGGGGTGATGTAAGTAAATGGAGGGTAAAGTGGGCAAAGAAGAAAGAAGAGATCAGTGATAAATCAACATTAGCTTTTCCAATTAGGGAAAAAGAGACAGTAGCAGCTGAGTTTCCCATGAGAGAGATACCTGGAGGAGGATATGTACATGTTCCCTGGAGCAGGCAAGACATATTGTCGTTTACAAATGATTTTCCTAGGTTGAGAGAGAAACCAGTTGAATGGTACAGACAGGTTTGTTCGCCCTAAGTGTGGCAGGGTATGCTCAGACGGGATTCCCTTGTTCACTTGGCCACTGGATTCAAGATAGCCTGGCTGATGAGGATTATGAATCCGAAACCGGTCCCAGGATGCTTGTTTCCGGTCCAGGGAAGACATGGCTTGGCAGTTTGGGCTGGACTGTTCCCACGAGGCACAGGGTCAGACTGATTTGCATATAGCCATGTCTGAACTGGGGTGGCTGAGTGAACTAAAGAATGGTGATGGATTAAACCCAGATCAGTTGACTGGGGGTGAGTGTTTGATTTGTTCAAACGCTCCGTCCATCATCCCCTTTTGTATCGCTTGGTACAGACAGGTAGACAGATTTGTAAAAATATCAAAAGTTTTATGGATTGATTTGGATGGATTGTTTGACATAGTGGTGCCAGCAGACCTATGGACAGAGTGTAAAATATCTGTAGATTGGCCCATAGAAGAGTTTCCCAGAGACAAAGCAACAGGAGCTCCATCACCACTTGTAATGAGAAAGTATGAACAAGTGATAGTATGGCTGACAAATAAAATACCACCAAAAGAAACTGATTGGGTGAAAATAGACAGGACCACACAAGAGCAGTAAGAAACTGTACATTCATTTTATGAAAGACTGTTGTTAGTTTTCAAACAGTATAGTGGTTATGAGGAGTTGAATGAAAAGGATATGAGTCATTTCATATATAGATCTGTATATGGTTTGAGACCAGAAATTGATTAGACACAGCATGATAGGATGGCAGTCGAGCTCAGTAGATAAAGTACTGAGACATGCAAAATATTGGAGTGAGGAAATTGATGCGAAACAGAAAAAGCTGAAGGAGAAGGCTATGTGGGCACAAGTGAAGGTAGCGGAACAGCAAGTAGCACAAATGGAGAGTAAAAATACAGGGAATCAGGGTAGTTTTAAAGGTAAACCTAAATTAGTAGGGAATATTGATGAATAGAAAAAGAAAATCCCATGTTTCAATTGCGGCAAGTTAGGGCATTGGAAACGAGAGTGTAAATGCCCGCCTAGACTAAATGAAGAAAATACATCATTAAATCGCAGGTGCAGTTTGAGGTAAATCAGCAGCAACCGCAACAACAGCAGATAGCAAATCAGCAAAGTCGGGTGCCACAACCGCCACTGCCATACAGTGTAAACCAGCAGAGATACAGTGCAGAGACAGGATTCAGCGGAGGTGAACAGGTAAAAAGACCACAAAGAGTGAATGCATGTCCTCAGTATTGGTTACAAGAGGAGGATGGCAGTAAGCCGGATGAAAGTTTCTGACGGTGCCTGGGAGAGGAAGAAGAGTGTGTGCTTGGAGCCACTCTTGAGATATATCAGTAAGGTCCATTTGTGAGCGGAAAAGTGAATGATTTGGAAATAACTTTCCTAGTGGACACTGGTGCTACCCGTTCTACTGTTAGATCAGTGGAAGTTCAAAATCTTCCTCTCTCGGGAGTGACCATCCAAGTTGTAGGTGTAGCTAATAGACAGATAGAAAACTCCCTTGCCAAACCCAGTTGAAATAGAAATTGGAACTTTCAAAGACATGCATCGATTTGTGGTGTGCAATAGCAGTCCTGTTAATTTGCTAGGCAGGGATATACTGTGCAAGATGAACGGTGCCATATATTGTTCATCGGATGGCATAGAATTGCAAACTCCAGATGAAGATAGTTTGAATAAAGTGACAATGCTCATGATTGAGGCAGAGCAGGATAAACTATTTCCTGTTTTTGACAAAGAAAAGGTTCCTGTTGAATTGAAAGAGACAGTGAAAGAAAAAGTGTGGGATTTCACTGGAAAAGATATAGGTTTAAAATAAGGTGCAAGTTACCTAAATATACCTCAGTATAAAATGACTACAGAAGTAATTGAAGGAATAACTCCAGTGATTGACAAAATGATTGAGCAGGGAATTCTGAGAGAAATGAAAAGCAGTCCTTGCAATTCACCAATTATGGGATTGAAAAGCCAAATGGAACTTTTAGAAGTGTGCAAGACCTGAGAAAGGTTAATAAAATTATTGTCCCATGTTGTCCGATTGTCCCGAATCCAGCAGTGATTTTGTACTAAATTCCTCATGATGCAGAATGGTACACTGTGATTGATCTGTGCAATGCGTTCTTTACTGTTCCATTGCATCCAGAAAGCCAACCAATTTTTGCGTTCCGTTTTCAGAATCGTATTCTAGCATGGTATAGAATTCCGCATGGGTACACTGAGAGTCCATCGATTTTTAATCAGCTACTAAAGAGATTGTTAGAAATTCTGAGCATTCCTGGAGAGTCTGTGTTAGTACAGTACATTGATGATCTCTTGGTTGCATCGAAAACAGAGGATGCATGTGTAGCTGATACTGTAGTGTTCTAAAATCATTTGGCTGAAGAGGGACATAAAGTGTCTCCATCAAAATTGCAGTTTTGTCAAAATGAAGTACAATACTTAGGTCACAAGATTGCTAAGGGAATCAGACAAGTCACAATTGAAAGAATCAAAATGATACAAGGAATGCAGCCACCTAAAACTCAAAGACAGGTGAGAATGTTTTTGGGAATGGTAGGGTATTGCAAACAGTGGATTAGTGGATTTTCATTGATTGCAAAACCTTTACAGAGATTGACAAAAGCAGACATCAGAGATCCAATTGTTCTGACCAAAACAGAGATGGAAGCATTTGAACAGCTGAAAACTAAATTGTGTGAAGCACCAGCTTTAGGAATGCCTGATTATGAGAAAGAATTTGAACTGTACTTCAGTGATTGAGAAGGATGTGCTTTGTCAGTATTGGTTCAGAGACATGGAAAATTGAGAAAACCAATTGCGTATTTCTCAGCTGTTTTGGACCCTGTTGCAAAAGCTTTGCCAGGTTGTTTGAAAGCAGTAGCAGCAACCAGTGTAAGTCTGGAGCAAAGTGAAGGAATAGTGATGGGATTTCCTGTGAGAGTATATGTACCTCATTCTGTGGAGATTCTCCTCACTAGAGCAAAGACACAGTACATGACTAATAGTAGAATGACCCCTTATGAGAAAATAATTTTGGGAGCTGAGAATGTGACCATTACCAGATGTGTGAATGTCAACCATCAACATTGTTACCTGATACCATGGAGGCAGAAGCGAAAGGTGAGCTTGATCACAAGTGTTTGGATGTTCTGAAGTATTGTACAAAGCCTCGACCAGGCATTAGAGATGAACCTTTACCTGAATCAGATTTTGTAATGTTTGTGGATGGATCATGTTTGAGAACAGAGAGTGGTGCTCTAAGTGCTGCATATGCTGTCTGTACAGTGGCAGAAGTGCTGGAAGCATCTTGTTTGAAAGGAATTCATTCTGCTCAAGTAGCGGAGTTGACTGCTTTGATACAAGCATGTGAACTGGGAAGAGAGGTGAAAGTGACTATAGTGACTGACAGCCAATATGGTTACGGAGTTGTACATGATTATGGACAGCTCTGGTCCCAAAGAGGTGATTTGACCTCTGCAGGAACACCTATTCGAAATGCTGAATTTGTGAAGACACTAATAGATGTGATACAGCTACCTGAGAAAATAGCGGTGGTAAAGAGTTCAGCTCACAAAAAGAGTGAGGATTACATTACTTGTGGAAATAATTATGCAGATGCAATTGCTAAGCATTGTGCTAGGAGTCAAATTTCAATCAATGGGGAAAAGTTAAAAGAACATGTTCCGAGTCCTTTAATGCTAACCACTGTAGTTGAGATTTGGCAGGAAGTGAAACAGATGCAGGAAGAGGCAGAAGCGGAGGAAAATGATATTTGGCTAAAATCAGGATGCAGACAAAGGGAGGAAGATGAAATCTGGGTTTACAAAGATGAAAGACCAGTAATGCCCGATAGCATGATCTCAGACATGGCCCGAATGTACCATGGTCAGGCCCACATTGGTAGAGACGCTATGATTTGTCACTTTAAACAGACTTGGTATCATCCTAATTTCAGAATGATTGCTGAAAGCCTGCGTCAGAGATGCTTAGTCTGTCAGCAATTTAATCCTAACAGAAGAACTGTTGTAAGTTTGGGAACCATAGGACGGGAGGGTGGTCCATTTACAAGAGTTCAGATGGATTTTGTTGAACTGCCTCCATGCAACAGACTCAGATATATTCTTGTGATAATCTGTTTGTTCTCTCGATGGGTGGAAGCTTTCCCCACGCGAAGAAACGATGGATTGACTGTTGCAAAACTATTCTTACGTTCGATAATACCACGTTTCGGGTTCCGATTGAGTCAGACTGAGGCCCTCATTTCCAAAATGAGCTTATGCAGATGATCTGTGAAGCTCTGGACATTCGCCAGAAGCTGCATTGTGCTTACAGACCTGAGGCTTCAGGAGTAGTTGAACAGGTGAATGGAACAATTAAAAACAGAATTGCAAAGATGTGTCTGGCAACAGGATTTAAGTGGCCCGATGCCTTGCCACTTGTGTTAATGACACTAAGAAGCATACCCAACAGGAAAACTGGATTAAGTCCACATGAGATTTTGATTGGCAGGGTTATGAGACAGGCCTATGTACCAGTTGATAAGTTGTTGACAATTAATGATGACATCATACTGGATTACTGCAAAAATCTGTCTGTGGTAACTTCTGTGCTCCACCAGGTGGGAACTGAGTCAAATTCCACAGAGAAAAATCCAGCTCATGACCTAGTTCCTGGAGACTGGGTTCGAGTGAAAGTGCATCACAGGAGAAATTGCTTGGTACCTCGGTGGCAGAGGCCACGTCAAGTTATCTTGTTCAGTACTACTGCAGTTAAATGTGCTGGACTGAAAAGGTGGGTTCATGCTAGTCACATCATTCGTGTGCCTGAACCGGAATACCCATACGACGGTGAAAGTACGACTGATTCTGACTCTGAAGCTGAACCAGAAGAAATTCCAGATACTGAAGATCGACAGGAACGTCGACATCGGAAAGTATCAGAAGCCAGTTCTGCGTCTGAAGGTGAAGGTGAAAGGGAGGTTGTGGAAATACCAGATTCAGAAGATCAATCTGAAAATCGAGAATCAGTAAAGACAGACACCAGTAAAGACGCAAAAGAAAGTGAAGAGAAAGCTGCTGAAAAGGAGAAAATTAAAAAGCAAACTACAAACTCTGAAAGCAGGAACGGAAATCCTGAGACTGGGGAAGAGGAAGTAACTCACGATAAGGATGAGATTCCAAGTACCAGTTATGCAGGTGTTCCTAACAGAGTAACAGAAGAGAAAGCTGAGTCTGATGAAGACAAAGACATGGTGAAGATCATAATAAATGATACAGTTGAAGATACTGAAAGTGAAACTGATGACAGTGTAGACGAAACTCCATTAAGAAAAAGCCCAAGAAAAAGAGCTTGGAGAGTGGAGCATAACACAGTAGAGCCAAAGACCAAGAAAGTCTGCAAAGGAGACAACTGGCCTAAAGAAACAGGTGGATTGAGATTCAAAATAGTGAACAAAACAAAAGAACCAGAAGAACAAGTGAATGAGATCACTAGTCAGAAGGAAACGTTGGGAAAGAAAATAGAAACCATTCAAAGGCCAAAAAGAGTAAGACGTCCCAACCAGAGGTATAAATCACCTGAGTGGACGTACATTGTCCTACCACCCATAGTTGAAGTTAATAGCAGTCAAGAAAACCTGTACAACCCAAAGCCAATTGGGAAAAGTGAGTAAAGAAGTCAACTAAGAGATAAGAGATAGGTGCTCAAAATATATGGTATTAAGTAAAAAGTTCTGAAGTCCTGTGAGACGGATATTGTAAATATAGAAGAGGTCGGAGTTGACATAAGGTCGAAGAGAATTTGTTAGAAAAACCTAACAATAGTATATTTTAGAATAGGATTGACACCAGGTCGGAGAAAACTTGTTAGTGAACTGAGTGATGTACAACTTGTAAGTGACATAAGGTCGAAGAAACTGTGTTAGAGAAAAATGGCAATGAATAACCATAAAACGAAATGTTCTATTTTTAGAAAATGGTGTAGATGTTGTTCAATATGTATGGGATTGTTGATAGTATTGTGGGTAATTTTAGCTATTGTAATTCCTTTCCAAGACAATTTAACAACATTAAAACCACATGTGAGTTCAAAGAAACTAAGTGAGAAAGAAAAAGTTCATGAGACCCATGTGTACAAACCAGAGTTGCATCAAGATAGATCAATTAGTGATTTTACGAAGAACACTTTTTCAAAGTTGTTACTTGAGTATATTAAAACTATGAATGTGGTTGATTGTTATGTTTGTGTAAAATTGCCAGCATCAGTGTCAGAAGGGGTGACCTATCACCACCTTCCTCTTACATATGGAGTAACCTGTAGTGTAATTGCAAGTTTGTTTTATCAGACTGGGAAATTGGAATATCATTATTCCAATGTAAATGAAATAATTGCAAAATTAAAAATTGATGGTACGTTGAATAAAGGAAAACCTGCAAAAGAAATGGTAGAATATTTTTTAGAATTAGATGAGTTGACACATGAGTATGCTTTTAGCAATAATTTGACATGTAAAATGAGAGTTGAAGAGAAGACATTTTTAAACATGGTTGAGGAAAGAAGGATTGCTTACAAACGATATGAGAAAATGAAACATACAAAATCTAAATATTTTACATTTGATGATGAGAATATTGAGGATAAAAATGTGAATGTAGCCATTAATATAGATGCTCCAATGTTAGGAATATTTTGCATTAAAAGAGACAATTCAATGTATGAAAATTATTTTGTGGGTGCAAGTCAATGCAAAGACACCTATAGAATTATAGGGGGTTGGGGATTTAAAGGAGGAGATGATCCTGTTTTTCCTGAAATTTATTTTATTTGTGGGAATAGAGCTTATTATAGGTTACCAGACCATTGGTATGGGACATGTTATGTGGGTTTGGTCTTTCCTAAAAATGTTCACGTAGATAGAGGTACTAATGGAAAGCATGAGATAGGTCAAGTTCTAAGTCGAAAAAGAAGAGAGAGTGTGTTAGAAATAATAGGTGATGTATTTGGAGCACTGATACCAGCAGTGGGAATTTTGTTTAATGCAAATAGAATCAGAAAATTGTCCACAATAGTTGATCGATTATCAACAGACACAGCAGGAGGATTCCTGATGGTTAATACTGAAATGGTTGCTATGAGAGCTATGGTTATGCAAAATCTACTTGCTCTTGATATAATTTTAGCAAAAGAGGGAGGAGTCTGTGGTATTTAAAAAGTGCAACATTGCTGTACTTATATCCCAGATAAAAGTCAGAATATTGAAAAGTATATTATAAATATTACAGATTTGCATAAAGAAATTGAACCACTGGAGGTTGAAGGTGTCCTTGAAAAACTAGGCAAAAGTTTCTCAGCAATTAAGCACTGGTTCCAAGAAATAGGTAGTTCAATTAAAGGTAAAATATTAATACCAATAACAATTTTAGTGATAGTGATTTTCCTGATATGATTATGTTGTATATATAAAGGGAGAAGAGATTTTAGAAAGTCAATAAGGAAATGAAATGAAGAACAACAGGCAAAGATAAGAGAAAAGAATGAAATAGAAATGGAAGAAAAAAGATAGAACATTTTCAAAGACTCAGAGGAGAAAGATACTAAAGTATAGATGATACTAAACTGAAGAATTCGAAACATGTTCTGCTAAATATTCCAAAATTTGGAGAGATGTTTGGTGATAAAATCAGCAGATGAGGGAATTGATGGAGCAAGGTGGCAAAGCAAAATTATGTGTACCCCTTGTAAAATCAATGTTCCATAACGTTAACATTTACGAATGGAGTGTTGTGGTAAGTTAATCAACCATAATATAAAATGCAAAGTACACGAACATTGGGGAATACTAATTTTGCAAGAATGAGCAAAATAATTAACTCATTTGTGTTGTTATTGTGTTGTGAACTAATGCACAGCTTAAAGATAAGTAAACGCAATATGAATGTGCCTATTGTACACGTTATTGTGCTAAAATTCATCGGATATGTAAGTATGAAATGCATTTATGTGGTTTATCTGCTAGGTAATAACTAATAGGGAAACATTAGTATGGTGGGCGGGAAACAGAAGGGTTTTTATTACCAAAATTAACATAAATTTGTGTTTGTTTCTATGATAGTTCCAAAAGTGGCCTCTGAGGCCTATAAAGTCTGATTACTCTGGCTAACTGAGAGCAAATGCTGTGCTGCGCATGCGTGCCTAGAGCCTGCCAGCAAGAGTGAGCTGCCTGTACTCGGATGGGAAGTTCAAGGCTACATTGCCCTGAAGCTAGGATGATTGAAAAAATATGGACAGTCAAGTGTTCTGAACGTGAGAGAATTATTCGAAGTTGCAAGTGAAGGAAGTGACCAGGCCAGGGACTGTTTAAAACAAAAGAGTACTATGTTTTTGCTGATTCACCCTGAGCTCGATGTTGTAATGCTGAGAAGATGCTCATCCACCCCAAATTGTCCAATCAGAACCCGAATTGGTGATGTTAGATACTTTTTAGATAGATTAAGTTAGGAAATGAGTGTATAAAAACCCCTGGTTTTACTTAGAGGGGGTCACTCTTTCGATTTCCTCTCGAAGTGATGCTGGACTGAAGATCGATTCCTGGATGTAGGAGACTCTTAACCTTTTTCCTCTTGTTTGCTTTTCAGGATATAAGGATTAGATGAGGGCGTTAGTTAGGGATGATAGAAGAGAATGAATTTGGAACTATCTGTTCTTTGCTAAACTTTTAACTGATTTCTAAATAAGCGACTTTTTCCGAGCTCTAAATAAAATGATCATTTTGAAATAAAGTTTAAGATTTTTACTGAATAAAGTATTAATCAATGCCTAAATGTCAGACATATTAAAGTTTTGCTTTTAATAAAATTGGGAAAATTGAATTTTAAAGCTGGTCTTGTGATTTTTACTACGCCTAATTTTCTTTCTAGCAGATCCATTGCCACTATGGTGGTGTGTCTGAATAAAAATTCATGTTTGATTAAACCATGGTAAAATGTATAAACTGTAGGTGTAAATAGTAACTGATTAAATAGGTTTTAGACACTCCGCCAAATGTTGCAGCATTACTCCAATTGCGTTTCACCAGATTCCTTGAGGCCAAGCTGTAAGTGAAAAGAGTAAAAGTGCAGTGTTATGGGCCCCACTGACAAATGGTTTTGTGTTCGAAGGTTTCAGGGAAATGGTGAGTATTGATTAGAAAATGATTTTTGGAGTTCCGCTGTAGCATCAGCGCTCAGACGCTGAAAGACAGCCTGGGCATGTTTTCCACATAGGCTGAAATGGAGACTGCATGGAGAACATTCGAAGTGTGCAAGACTGTTGAGCTGTCATTGCGCCCTCCTCCTCTGCCCCTGCCCTCTCAGGCAAAGCAAAGTAGGAGAAAATAAAATGATAATAAAGCAAGTTATCATTTTATTTTCCCTTTATTTCACTGCTAAAAGAAGTGGGGAGACGCTCCTCTAAAGCCACTGGGTATCCTAATTCAGTCCTGCCAAGTATCACGCATCAGACGTGACACTAATGCATTTCAGTGCGGTGGTCCGCATCACCGCACTGAAATGCATTGTCACGCATATCTGCAGATATATCAGCTGACAATCTGAAGCGCTGTGGAAGGCACTGTGTGTGATAGGTGGCAGCTCCCTGACTGTGTCATGTGTGAGCACTGCTTGGGGGACTCCCAGGAGAGCTAAAGCGCCGCTGGCAGCCTCACCGTGCTACAATGTGTAGGGTTGAAAATATGCCACACAGACGCGGGGATAATTACTTATTCCTTTATTCCCCGGAGCGCCGGGAGAGAATTACCGCTAACTGCAGCGGTCAGCGCCGATCTCAAGATGGCCGCCTTCCGCTACCCGTCCCCTCATTTCCTCTTCCGGGGACGGGACACTAGACCGTCACCACATATCTCCCCCCTTTATGCAACAATATACAAATAAGTCCTTACTTCCAGTCCATATCATAGTCCTTGAACTTCTCTGGTATCTTTACGGCTCTTCCAACTCTGGTTCTCACCACTTCAGTATTACCTTCTACTTCCGGTTCCCTTCTGTCTGACCTTCGTCCTTCACCTTCTCTTTCTCTGTCCATCACATTCCCATTGCATTCCACCTTGCACTCGCTCCTCGTACCGTCACTCGTCCCGCATTCTCCTTCGCTGCCTTCCACTTGCTGCTCTCCTTCTACTACATCCTCTTTACTCCTTCCGCTACGTTCTCTTTCGCTTTCATCTTCTACTTGCTGTGTTCCTTCTTCGGTTTCATCCCCCCACTTCAAGATCTTACTGCATTTGGCCATTCTGTCCAGTGACCACACCTTCCCGTCACTGAGCAGGGCAGACCGGGCGTACGGCTCCAGCACTTGCAAAGGTGGTGAAAATTTGCTTTCTCCCTTCTTCTTAAGGATGGCCAGCTTCACTCTCACCCAGTCTCCCTTCTCCAGCTCCACACCTTGAACGTTGCGTCTCTTGTTGAAGTGCATCGTGTACACTGCTTGTGCTTTCTCTAGATTCCTTCTGACAACGGCCGGTGACCATTTGCTTTGCACCACTAATTTCCTCCATGCCATGTTGTCCTTAGTAAAGGCTTCTCTTCCTCTCAAAACCTTAAATGGGCTGTATCCCGTGCTTCCTGGGGTGATACGATAGGCCCAGATCATCTTCTCCAATTCCTTCTCCCAGTCCAAACCATCGTTGATGGCCGCTTGAATAGTGCCCATGATCACCCGATTGAACCGTTCCACCTGACCGTTTCCAGCTGGATGGTAAATGGGTGTATGTTTTATCTCTATGCCATTCCTGGTCGTGAAAGCAATCCATTTCGCAGAGGTGAATTGCGGCCCATTATCACACGTGATAATTTTTGGGATGCCTTCTCTAACGAACGTGGTACGTAGGAAACGCACCACTGCCTCAGTGTCCACATTCTCCATTATCTCCACCTCTGGCCACTTGGAATATTTGTCGATTAGAACTACAGCATACTTCTGTGTTCCTTCTTTGTTGAGAATCGGACCCATGATGTCCACCGAAACCATTTCCCATGGTCCATCCGGTACAGGGAATTTACCCATTGGTGGTCTTAACATGCACTGTGATTTGTCTGCCTTGGCACATGATTCGCATCTCCGCACATGTCGTTCTATCTGTGTATCAATGGCTGGCCACCAGTATGCTTGCCTGGCGAGAGCTTTGGTCTTGGTGATTCCCTGATGTCCTTCGTGCAGTAAAGTCATCAGATGCTCCATTATGCCTTGTGGAGGAATCACCTTGTCGCCTCTGAGCAGAAAGATGGGGTTTTCCGCCAATGATAGTTCATCCCTTACTTCCCAGTACTTCCTCAGTTCCTCCTTGAGGTGTCTTTTTTCTGGCCACCCGTGGATTACGTATCCTTTGATGGCTTCCAGGTCGACGTCTTCTCAGTATGCTTCTTCCCACTCCTGGGCACTGATCACTTCCTCCGTATCCAGGATGGTGGGTACCACGTATCCTTCCCACTTTTGTTTCTCACTTTCATCCGCTACTTCCATTGCTGCTGCTCTGCTCAGGAAGTCTGCCACTTTGTTCTGCGGCCCAGGAATGTGTTCCACCTCGTACACAAAGTCCAGCAGTCTGAGAGTCATCTTGGCAATTCTAGGGGTCGCGTGAGCATGGCCGCTTGAAGTCAGTACTCGGACCAAAGGCTTGTGGTCCGTGCGGACCAAGAATTTCGCTCCCCACAAGTACTGTCTGAATCTCTCCATCGCCCATACCACTGCCAGCATTTCCTTCTCCACCACACTAAACTTCTCCTCGTTGGAAGCAAGCGACCTCGAAGCAAAGCTAACCGTCGATATTACTCCGTTGTCCGACTTCTGCATTAGGACCGCCCCTAGGCCACGGTCACTGGCATCTGTGGTGAGGATGGATTCCGCCCTTGGGTCGAATCCCTTCAGGGGAATGGCTGTGCTCATCTCTTGTTTAAGGGCATCGAACTCCTTCTGTTCCTCCTGACTCCATAAGAATTTGTTCTTTTCCTTCAGGAGTTGGCGTAGGAGATGTGTTTTAGTGGCAAAATGCGGAATAAATTTACTGTAGTATTCGGCCATTCCTAGAAATGACTGAACATCCTCTTTCTTGGTGGGTGTGGGGGCGTCTTGAATAGATTTCATGTTGGCTCTTTTTGGCAGTATCCCGTTCTCGCTCACCTCATGTCCTAGGTACGTGACTGATTTCACTCCGAACCTGCACTTTGTCCATTCTGCTGTCAGGCCATTGTCCTGTAATGTCCGTAGCACTCTGTGGAGCTTCTCGTTGTGGTCCTGTTTGGTTTTCCCCATCACCAGGATGTCGTCTTGAAAAAACTGTACGTGCTCCACGTTCTTCAGTAGCTTGTGCATAAGCTTCTGAAAGACCGCTGCTGCGGATGCTAGTCCAAATGGCATTCTCACAAATTCATAGCAGCCGAACGGCGTGATGAACGATGTAAGATGGCTGCATGAGGCGTGTGTTATCTTACTTGGTGGTACGCCGATGACAAGTCCACTGTGGAGAACCACTTGATGTCTTTGGTCTTGGCTAGCATCTCATTTATTCGTGGTAGAGGGAATTTGTCGATCACAATGTATTTGTTCAGTTCTCTTAAGTCGACACACAGTCGCACTTTACCATTTGGCTTCTGGGCTACCACCAGAGGAGAAAGCCATTCAGCACTCTCTATGGCTCTGATCACTCCCTCTCTTTCTAGCCTGTCCAATTCTGTTTGTACGTCTTCCCTACTGCGGAACGGGATGTTCCTCACCTTGTGTACCACCGGTTTCGCTCCCTCCTTTAGCTTTATGAGATGTTTGTATTTCGCCAGTTCGCCAATTTGGCCATTGTATACTTTGGGGTACACTCTCCGCCATGACTCCACATTGTCCTTACTTTCCATGTCCATTAGCAAGATTTTCTCAATGCCCCCCGGGTTGAGTTGTATTCCCAACGCTCCTTGGTCTTTCCAGCTCAATACTGAGGGGCCTTTCTTGGCGATGTATAATTTGCATTGTGCGTGGCGACCTCGGAACTCAAACAGGAGGGGGCAATACCCCAACATGGGAATTCTTTGTCCTGTATATGTGACCGGTCTCACATCCATCGGGAGCAGTGTCTCTGCGATCTTGGTTGCGAACTTCTCTTCCCAAACCTGTCGTTGTATGATGGAGATGGGTGCTCCACTGTCCGCTATCATTTCCAGGGGTATCCCACCAATGTGCATGTTCAATCTGGGTTTTTCCATTCCTTCACCTTCCATTTCCAACACCTGGACGTCGATATATAGGAACTCTTCCTGGTCCTCTGCATCCTCTTGGTCGTCCGCCTCTTCTCTTTGTTCCTGGTCCACATATCTGACCACTGCTCCTTTGGGTTTACGGCGGCACACCTTCTCATAGTGCCCGAACACGCTGCAATATGAACATTTAGCCCTGAACGCAGGGCACGCTTTGTCATTTCCCATATGTGTGGTACTGCCACACCTGTAACAGCTTGGCTTACTTCCTTTAGTCGATCTGTTGTCCGCCTGGCCGTAGTTGTTGTTGTTGTTGTGTGTTCTTCCGTCTTGATTCCTTTGCAGGTCTCTTTGCCTAGGTCGTTCACCTCTCGCCGGCACCATGATCTTGCATACCGTCTGTGTTCCACCTGCTTCTTTCTTGGCCGCTTGTGCACATCACTTTGACATTTCCGCCTTTTTGACCATTGCCCATATCTCTTTGAGGGAAGCATCTCCATTTACCCACAGTTTCTCTTGGACGTGGGAGCTGGTGGTGTGCATGATGATTTGGTCTCTAATTAGGTCGTCATGCAACCTGTCGAACTTGCACGTGAGGGCTAACCTTTGTAAGGCCACGACATACTCGTCCACCGTCTCCCCACTTCTTTGCTTCCTTTGAAATAAATTGTATCTGTCTATTGCGACACACACAACTGGCCTGTAGTGTGCGTCCAGATCTGCGATGGCGTGGCTGAACACATCCGTGTCCGTGGCATCTCTCTCACCTTTTACTATGGTGTCATAGATTCTGATCCCTTCTGGACCCAAGTTGTGTAATAGTATCTTTTTTCTCCTCTTGCTCGAGAACGGAGTGTTGCCTTTCTCTTCCAAGGCTTCGAGATAGTTGAGGAAGTACCTTTTCCAGTCTTCCCATTTCATCTCCGGTTCTCCGCTCTTTGTCAGGAATGGCACCAATTGGGTGAGGGACGAAGGCTGGACCGCCATCTTGGATGCCTCTCCCTGGGGGGCCTGAATGGGGATTGTCCTGCTCGGTGGGCTCCCCGGCGTGTGTTGCTCCGACGTGTCTCCTTCGCTCAAGTCACTGCCGCTATCTTCACCCCTCTCTCTCACTGAGGAACTAGGTAACGCCTGCTGGCTGTTCCCTTTGGCAGGACTTGTCGAGCTGGGCACCTCTCTGCTTGTCCGCTGCTCCGCCAGGGTGCTGGACACTGCCTCCACAGCTAGGTATTGGATGCACCCTTGGTGGATGTGACTAGCAAGGGCTTGCTCCCAGACTATTGCAGCAATGGAGGGTTTCTTTTCTTTTATAGTATACTTTCGTTTTTTTTTGTATTACTTTTCCGTTCTCAATCCAACTCTCCCCAGCAGAAAGATGCCCCCCTGTCTTACTGTAGGCGCTGGGGTCTTTGTCGATCTAGCGTTGGAGCGCTGGCGTTTTCGCGCTCTTTGTAACGTCCCTTCTGCTCCTCTGCCACGCTCCGGGTGAGCGCGTCTCTGCACCGAGTCTGCTCGGCTCTTCCGCGATGCGCGACGCTGGAGGGGTCTAACACACATCACTCGTCGCCATTGTAGGGTTGAAATTATGCCACACAGACGCGGGGATAATTACTTATTCCTTTATTCCCCGGAGCGCCGGGAGAGAATTACCGCTAACTGCAGCGGTCGGTGCCGATCTCAAGATGGCCGCCTTCCGCTTCCCGTCCCCTCATTTCCTCTTCCGGGGACGGGACACTAGACCGTCACCACACAATGTGTCTCAATGTGATGATTCTGCGGCGCCCCGCAGCTCTGAATCAGACAAACTGACTTCAGGGCTGGGCCTAGTCAGCTTTGTTTGATACAATTGGCTGGTGGTGCAGCAGGGGAAGTCACGTTCTAATAGAGCGCCGCAGGAAGCTTGAGTGGAAGGTCGGCGCCTTGGGGCCTCACTGGTTTGCAGTGGCACTGGCCTGTCTCAGCTCTGCTGTCTGTTGCACAGTGCTCATAGGGCCTTGCCACCCACGCTGTGGGGCTGATGGCTGCCGCCTGGAGCTGTGAATTCAATATTGCCGAGCCGGCCAAGGGATAGTGCAGTGGACATCATGGGAGTCGTCTGTCACTCACTGACGGTAAGATTTTATGCAGCGGCCGCCAACACAAACAGAACTCAGAGCAGGGACAGTCACCTGTTTGGCGGGCAGCATTCTAAATAGATATAAAATGAATCGATCCTTTTGCGTTTCTTCTGCTCATTTTGTTTGTGCTTGGAAATTTAGGCTGAAATAGAAAGTGCGCAGGTGGGTTATGCACATTTAAAAAAAAATTGAACCGGGCGTGCCCGACTCATAGAGGTGAGCGCTGACATGTTTTTTACGTTATTATTTCAACTTCACATAAGCGCAGATGAGATCATAATCAAGTCTACTGTCGGGCCTTCCCACAGGCTTTACATTCCTCATGTGTTCTTGAAATGAGAAAGCGCGATGATCCGGATTATTATCCAAATGGCAGCCCCACACAGATCTGGTGGTACCTCGCCTTCCATTTTAAATGCTGGCAAGGCACCCCAGACCGTTATTGCTAAGCACCAGTAGTGCAAAAATTTCCAGACGGAAACAGGCTTCTTTTAACCGAGCTGCCCTAGGCTGTCCCTGCCTCTAAACTTAAGCGGTGTTGGCAGGATGTTTTCCCCCCTGCATCTCAATTACTGAAGTGCTGATTGCGCCCCACCCTCAAACTGAATGTTGGTCCCAGGTAGCTGGTCTGACTCAGAGAGCAGATCGTTGTCTTCTGAGGACAGACTCCTCTGCAGCAAAACCAGCAGAGCGTTTTGGGCTACTGGCACCAAATTCTAAAGTTCTCAAGTGTTAAAAAATTGCTAAAGAATAACTAACACTGTAAAGGCAATCTATGACACCAACGCAGCACGCAAATAATAATAGTAATTGCTTCGATTTATGTAATGTAGTGTAATGTAAGATAAATTTATAAAGCGCACTGCCACCCATCGGGCATCCTGGCGCTAAAGAGGGAGAGCAGAAGCAACTGTGATCAGAGTCAGCTAGAGGGTAAATTCAAGGAAAAAGCCACGAGGAAGTGCCACTCGCAGAGTCACACAATGAAAACATATAAATATCACAGAAAAGCAATTATAAAAATTGGTAGCTATGTAAAGTTGTATTTAGGAATTGTGTCTACCCTTTGCAAAATGTTAGAATAAAAACACCAAGCTGGTATTGTTTTCGGGGGTGGGAGACAGAGATGCAGTAGGGTTAAGGTTGTGAGGGTAGTTTCAATAACAAGCTGACCCATGCTATAAAATGTGCTTTTTCGGCTAGTGTGCGGTCATGAACAGATCATCTTCTGAGCAGCAGCAGTGCCGGCCAGCCTGCAGTCACACAGTGGGTCTCTGGTTTGTTCCCTGGGTAGAATCTCTGATATTTATAATTATGTGCCTCTCATCTCCATTGCTTGATTTTTGCCCGCAAGATAGTGTCACTCATAGGCGTTGAAATGTCACTCATAATAACACTGGAATTATGAAAATGTCACACATTGCAATCTGAAACCTTGGCAGCTATGCTAAGTGTGTCGCCCATTCCACCGTGCCCTCCAAACCCGTGTCTCAGCAACAGTTTCCTCAATCAGCTTTTCTCACAGTCCTCTGATGCTATGGCATTTGTCCCGTTTGTAGTGTATGGGAAGGACACCTCGCAGACAAGTGTGGGATAAAAATTGCAGTTAATGTAATCCCATAGTGCCTGTCTGTGTTTCGCTGTTGATGAGTGCTGAAGAATGTAAGTCCTGCGGTACCAATTTAAATTGTAGTCCTTCTTCCACGTTTGGTAACTAACCCGGCTTTTTGTTTTCAAAATCTGGTCACCCTACCTATTTCCCTCTGAAGCTACCAGCGCTGACGAACCTTTCCTGTAATTACAGGCCGCGGCCTATAATATGCGCGGCCGGTATGTTGCCTGCGCAGTTCTGACAGGCCTTCCTAGGGTTAACAGGTGAGCGGGCAGTCAGCTGGTTTGTCGGAAGGGACCACCTCCTCTGGCAGCCGCGCTTGTTTGGATACCACGGGTCCTCCCCTAAGATAAGGAGTTCCTTTGAAATGTTTTCATTTGGGTTTAATGTGGGCTCGGCTAGAACCCTCGAGATAAGAGGAGCCTCTGTTCGAGTGCATTACAAAACCGCCGTGAATGATCAAATGGCGGAATTGAAAGTTCATATGCATTGGGCGGCCTCGCCCGCCTGTGCACGTTGAAGCTTCCAGAACCAGATTAGCGCTCACATAGGCTTCGCCAGGCGCTTTGCCGTGGGTTGACGCATATTGAGTAAGCGCAATACCCAAACATGTCTTCTTGACTACTTCTTGACAGTCATCCTTTTTTGTTTGTCCCGGAAGAGATTTGTGGGAGGCCCTGTTTAAGTAAACATTTTCGGTGCTAGAAATCTGGAAATCAAACCAATGCAAGCTTTGATGCCGAAAGTTACCTCCCACCCCCAAGCTGCTGTTATAGTGTGTGCCCTCAACACCAGGGCACTGCTGATTTATTTTTGGAGGTCTAGTTCTGCCATAGTTTCCACCGCCCAAGGGGTGCCCCCCACCATCTCACGTTAGGACAACCTTCCTAAAGCTGTGCTTCTGGGCATGAAGAGAAATCTCTCTTAGGTCCAGGACTGAGCAATGAGTGGTTACATTTCTTGACAGCCAGTTCAAGATAATTTTCCTCTAAGCGCTGGCCATGTAGACAGTGATGTGATGAGCACAGTATTGCATACATGGTTTGGTTTCTTAGCTACCCTATAAAGTATAAGACCGTTAATAACTTGTGCAAAGAAGGGGACTTCTTTCCATTGGAGGAGCAATTTATTTCAGGCTTTTCTCTTCCCCAGGTGGTATGGTATGGGTATTTGTGTAGCCTACAACTCCTGCCGAGGTGCTGAAGCTCTTTCACGGATAGATAGCCTGCTACTTCGTGGGAGTCCAGTGTAAGTGATTTAGGGCCCGATGCAGGTGGCGCATTACCGGTCGGTAAACCCGAAATTCGGTAAATTTCAGGCTTACCGACCGGTATTGAGCCAATTCCAATGTAGTTTGTGATTTGGTTAATACAGAATCGGTATTTACCGATTCTGTATTTACCGAATCATTATTTACCGAATCGGGTATGTAGGAAGCACATTTAAGAGTGCTTATGTGCTTTAAGGATTCGTTATTTACAACCAACTACAAATTGATGGTAAATATCGAAAACCTTTGAAAAAGCAATTTTGTGCTTTTTCAACAGTGCCATGTGGCAGACATACATGCCCATGTACAATTCAGCGGTGCAACAGGGTGTCAATGTGACACCCTGCCACCCTTGAATGTGATCCCCCTATTGCTGATTCGGTATTTACCAAATCAGTAATAGTGAATGGCTTCCCATTCATTCCTATGGGCCTCCAGGCCCATAGGAATGAATGGGAATTACCGAATCGGTAAATACCGATTCGATAATACCGAATATTACCGAATCGGTAATATTTACCGAATTTTTAGCTACATACCATTTACTGATTCTGAAATACCGAATCGGTAAAATTCGGTATTTTAGAATTGGTAAATAGCATTTACCTACATATGGCCCAAAGTCTTGAGGTGAAAAATCTTCGGTCTCCCTTGCGTATGTATGTTTGCTAGTATACTTTTAGAATACAAATACCTGCTTACTTTAAGTTAACAAGTATGCAATATTCCACTCCTGGACTTCTTTTAGGAAACAATTGCAATCTGGTCGTTGTGGTCTTGATTCTCATCAACAAAGCTAATTAGACGGTAAACAACTTTAATGCCAAATTTTTCTTCCCGCATGGAATCACAACGTGGTTGTTATCACAACCGCGTTGTGATTCCGCATACCATTACTCCGCAAGTCGGAACAACGACTTGCGGAGGGGGGGGAAGGTGTTGGATTTAAAATCCAACACCTTCCCTAGTGTCCGCACAGACTGGAGTAAGAATAGTAAATTATACTATTCCAACATCCAGCGGCCTCCCCCCCCCCCCGCAAGTCGTTGTTCCGACTTGCGGAGTAATGGTATGCGGAATCACAACGACCGCGTTGTGATTCCATGCGGGAAGATAGACTGCGGGAAAAAGAGGTATATTCTAATTAGACTACGCTCTCATGTTACATTGGCTTCTAAAAGCTAAGAGCAAGATTGGAGAACTGCATTCTAGGTCACATATTCCGTGATCTCTTTATTTTAGAGATGTTTCCTTCAGAGTGTGACTTACCTAGACTGATACATTTTTTGGACAGCTTGTTAGTTGTATGAAGGGGTTTCCCACTTTAGATATCTAAATTTAAGATTGAATCCCTTTAAAGTAATTCAACCCTAAACTGAAGGGTCATTACAATCATTTTTTTTGTGACAAAATAATGGTCATACCTTCCCTGGCCAGAGGCTAGCTTGATTGCTGCATTCCGTACTTTTTTCCATTTTGTAAGTCAATTAATTTGCAGCAAGCCTCATACAGCACTACATTATTCACAGTGGGATTCAACCATTGGGCTAGAGCAGAGGTCTTCAATCTGTTCGGTGCGGCACACAGGTTGCCGTGGAGTTCCGGGAAGGGGGGCGCAAATTCCCCAGCCTCACGTGTGCCAGGAATCTAAAACTTTTGCAATCGTTTTGGAAAAATACGACCATCAAACGGCTAATTTCGATTATTAAAATGCTTCAGCTGAAGTTTCATTGCGTCTCCTCCGTTGTGAAAAGCCTTTCTGCCAGGGTGCCTGCTTGCCTGAAGGTGATTTAAATATGCGCTATTAGTATATCTGCCAGTGTAAAGGGTGCTTGAGAGCAGGCTCTAGATTTAAACAACGAATCACTCAAAGCTTTGTGATGTAAAAGATTTGTGTGTTTTGAGTGATAGTGCAAAGAGTAAAAAACTGGGTTAGGAAGTGCATGCATTTAATCGTAATTGTATTTACACAGCCCTTAGTACCCCATAGAAGGTGTTGAAGGGACAGGTATTTAAAAAAGAATTGCATTGCAAATGCTCTGCTAGTACTAAAATCTACATTTTGGAAGCACCATTTTATTGTAAAACTATTAGCACATTTTGTATCAGTCTGTCTTATACTGTGTGTAATGCAAGTATAAAATAATGACTTGCATATTCACAGTGCTTTCTGTCAAAGTCTGTGACCTCGAGGCACTTTAAATACACAAGCCACTACTGACCACTGCACCAACCAAGATTTAATTCTGTGGCTCTCTGGTTACACAGACCTCTGCAGTGCTTTAACTAATAGAGGTTTTATAATGTACTACAGTGCATTTCCCACTTAGTGACCACTTTTTAAATGTATTTTTCATTTAAGCTGCCCACTATTTTATATGTATCTACCAGATAGTGAAAGACCTAAAAAAAGTACAGAATATTTTAGGGGTTATTTATGGGAGGCTTGCGCTGCCAAACCAGCCCTTTTTTATCTTTCGCACTGCGAACCGATCGCGAAGCGATCGTCGCTGCGAAACTCTATTGTAATTGTTTCTGCTTCCAAGGAGTCAAGGGAGACAGGAGACAAGTGATGTGCATGCGCGCATAAACGGATCAGGTCACGCGCGCTTCCTGTCTCCCATGGCTCCTTGGAAGCAGACACACACGCACGCACACACACACATACAGACCCCCCGCCGCCGCGCATGCACACACGCACGTACACACACACACATAGAGAATCCCCCCACGAACCCCCCGTAGCCGCGCATACACACACGCACGCACACACACACATACATACAGAACTCCCCGGCGCTTACACACACATATCCCCTACCTCGGCTCGGCGTGTCTTCTCATCACAGCTTGCGCAGGGACAGCCAACGTGCATGCGCACGGCGACGGCGTCTACTGCGCTACAACCGTGGTTTCGGTTTCGCGGCCTAACCTTGCCATTGGCTGTACTGCCGCCAACCGGCACTTGTTCTCAGATCCAAATGGCCCTGTTGTAGACAAACCCTATGAAGTGGACAACGAGAATATATAATATTGTGCTATCTATATAGCGCTTACAGCCACAAACCTTATCTCGGATGCACTGTAAAAACCCTTTCTAACACCTCATTCCTATGGTACACATTTAACGAAAGTCTGTGATTGCAGAGCGGTCGTAGATTTCAGCAGCAGGCGGATAACCCACGGAACTATCTTTCAGATGTATTTGTGAAGGATGATCCATGCCAGGCTTTGGGGCCAGCTTTGCATCCTCCATGCACTACCTCTCCGCGAAGGATCCGGTAATTAAAGAGGCACGCGCAGACGACGGGGGCGTGCAGGCGGAGTCCTCGGGGACGGTCAGGCGATGAGTGAGTTGCCTCCTTACAGAAAGTGACATGGGTGGGCTTGGCTTGGGTTTGGTTTCTAGGGACGCATCAGCAGTAGATGGTGACTCACGTGCCCCCAGTCGGCGCGGTGACGCCCTCGCCTCTCACCTGCCGCCGATTGCGTGCCACAGTGATGACAGCTCACGTACAGTAGGAAGTGCTACCTTCGACTCCCCCCACCCGGTGCTGGCTGTTGCTAAATACAGTGCTCTATAAACTTTTAACGCTGGTCTCGGGGCCTAGCCTGCAGGATGAATGAGCGGGAAGGCGGGGATCACAGCTGTGAACTTCATCAGGGCCTATACCGTCAGTTTGTTAGAGCTGAGCAAAGGTCTGAACTATTGACATTGTAAATAACAATGCCTTTTATTTATGTTTAAAAAAATAAAAATAAATAAAAGGCATTGTTATTTGCAATGTCAATAGCTCAAACTCACGTCAATGCAAAACCTATTGCATTGTAAATGCTTGTTGATGCTATGGCGGTGCAAGCTTCTCAAAAATACCTATGAGGTGACACATGGCTTTGCATGGCCTCATAGAGTGAGACAAAGCAGCGCAAGTCACTGCTTTGGCTCACTCTGCATCAAGGAGGCATTCCACAGGTTTTGCAACACCCATATTTTTTATGCTGCCCCAGATTTACAAAATCACTTAAACACGGGGCAATGCCAAAACCTTACACCTCAAAGCAGAGGCATAACTTGGAGAAATGTTTTAATTTATCCTTGTTTTGTCCTCTTTCCATGAGTATTGCATTCTGCAGCTCACATAGAAAGAGGAAAACGCCTCTCAGGATTGTTTATGTGCAGGAATTTGCCTCTTACTGCACAAAGACAATCCTGCCTGTGTTGGTGCTAGGCATTTGTGCGCCAAAGCAAGGAGAATGGACAGGAATGCACCACATTTCCAAAATGCGGTGCATTCCTGCACTTTCACATTGGCGTAGGCCAACACAGCAAGAAGACTTGCAGCACTGCCCTACACCAATTCCTCATAAACAAGGCCCTTTGTTTTTAGCTACACCTTTGGCCACGCTCCCACGCTCACTGAACTTTGGTTTTCTAAACACTGTTTAATATTATTTCCCCACCCTAAAAACGATTTGTTGTGGGAATTGGGGGCATTTATGGTTGTCGATAGTTGTCGATAATGAGGAATACCAGGTTCTAGAAATTTTTGTCAGGAGGAGCTCCTTACGCCTAAAAAAATGTTGACAAGGAGGTCTCGGCATGAAAAAGTGTGAAGACCTCTGGTCTAGGGCCAAAACTAATGAATCACTGTTGATAAGAAGAATAAGGCAGTCTGCAAAGAGGGGGCAGCTCCTAAAGTTGGTCAGTTTAGGGGGTCAAAATAAGAGGCTATTATGACCTCCATCTAGGACAGTGACTTTGGGTTTGAATAGGCTAATTTGCAGTAGCTTTCTGTCATTTATTGGTATTACAGCTGCAGCTTATATTAATGTAGACAAAGTGAATCTCACCAATAATGTGGAAAGTTACAGATGTCCGGTCTCATGTCCAGGGGCGGCTCCTCTGCTAAGGATGAGGATGAGAAGCGTCGCCCCACTGCATTCAGAGCAGGAAAAAGGAAAAATAAAATGAATATAACATTGTTATTATAATTTTATTTTTTGTAGCTACAGAACTGGGTTAGGGCAGGGCGGGGCAGGGCTTGTGACATAGGGGAAGCAGTGGTTCATGCACTTAAGTGCACATGACGGTTTGACCAGCCATCTTGGGCCAGCTAAACATTCATGCGCACTTAGCATGATCTCCACTGGTCTGTAATACACAGCCTGAGTGAAGAACATGCCCAGGCTTCCAGTCCCCGGCTGAGCACCAAACCACAGCGCTCAGACCAATACAATGCTGCTTTGCAGTGTTGTGATTGGCTTAGGGGAGCCTATATGCTTCCTGCTTCCAGGATTTGTCTGGAAGCAAAGCAATGACAGAGCAGAGATGGTGGAGGATGAGGAGGTAAGTGTTTTTTCTTTTTTATATTTTGTCCCCCTTTGCACCTCCACTCCCATTCCCTGCCAACCACCATTGTTTATTTCTTGGTAAATACTCAGTCTTTAGCACTCTCCAACTAACCAGAGTTTTAACGTCACTCAGATGTGCACCTTGGCTTTAGTAGCCATGCTCCTATTTTACCCCTCCAATTGTGTTGTGGATCTGTAGCTGTTTATGTTACAGCCAGGGGCTTAAAGGAGGCCCTCACGATGCAGGGACCTCCCCACACCGTGCACCTCAAAAGGAACTCTCTTGGGCTGGCCACCTGTAAACAAACAAAACACTTAGAAGCAGCAAGGCAATTAGGGAATGGGTAATCGGGCCACCCTGAGGTTTTGGCACGCTATAGATTACAGCTTGTGGGTTACATCATAATTGCAGGCATCACTAGCTCAAATTTTATGTCCCAAAGCATTAGGATGTTGTAGTTTTTCAACTGGTGATACATGTTCTTATATTTTGCTGAACTTTTAGCTCCCAGTGGAGTGTAACGGAGCCAGCTTGCAAGGAATCATAAATCATCACTTAGTTCTAGGGCAAGATTGAGGGATTTAGAGGGCTAAGTACCTCTGATCATCCACCCAGTAGGGGCTGGCAAGAAACAGTGATGGCGGGGTATGGGGGAGGGAGGAACAAAATATTAAAAATAGAAAACAGTTATCTCTGTCCTCACAGCCGCCTGCCGCCATCTCTCCTCCGTTGGTTTAACCGGGAACCAGGAAGCAGCAGGAAGCACCTGGGATATTTAGCTTCCCTAAGCCAATCACAATGCTGTGGTGCAGCGTTGTGATTGGTCTGAGCACCATGGATCAGCACTCAGACGGGGACAGGGAGCCTGGGCAGTTTTTACCCACCAGGCTATGTAATGCAGCCTGGTGAGGATCATGCTAGGTGCGCATGACTGACCGGTCCCAGACTGCCAGCCAAGCAGTCACATGCACTTACTATACACAAACTACTCCCCCCCCTGCCACTAGCCTGGCCCTGCCCTAACCCAGCCCCGAACCTATGAAAAATAAAATGATAGCAACTATTATTTTATTTTTCCTTTTTCCTGCTCTGAGAGCAGCAGGGCAACCCTCCTCTGCCTTAGCGGAGGAGCTACCTCAGTAGCCGCTTTGTATAGGTTAGTGTTTGCATCAAGCAGAAAAAAGTAAATATTACCTCCACTACTGGGATAACACTAATGGGGTGTTGGCACCATTAGTTTTTTTGGTTTTTCAAAAACAAACTCCCACTTTGAGTGTTTTTTTTGAAAAATGAAAACTTTGCTGAACACCAACCTGGTGGACGGTGGGCTGCCCGACAATCTTTTAAAAAAAAAAGTTTGTTGGAGTTTTCAATTTTGCCTTAGTCTAATGGGCATTAGCAGGAACAAAGTTTGCAATGCCTGTCATTTAATTAGATCAGACCATAAACAGCTGGATAAAAAACAACCATGCAACCATGACTGAAAAGTCAGGGAATTTTAAGATGACGTATTCCTTTAGGCCCTTCCTTCAGGTGACAGTGAGAGAAAAGGTGTTTGCTTGGCCTTCAGTAAGAAAAGGTGCTTTGATGTCATGCAGCATGCAAATATAGCACGCCTGCATGGTTTGCACCCTGCCTTTTCCCTATCTTTTAAATTGTCAAAACCAAATAAATCTGGAGCAGGATATTTACAATATTGCATGAGAGTTGGTGTATTTATTTTTGAACTTTACAAATATTTGTCAGGTTACATCTGTAAAACCTTTGTGAGCTCAGTTTTTATAGAAGTAGCGTTTTGAGCACTTCCAGCTGCTGCATGGTCTACTTTCTGTTTACATCTTATAACGCTATTCCCATCCAAACAGTACCCTCAGACAGGCTTCGTAACACACCAGAGCTCAATTTCACGAGAGACAAGGGTACTGAAGACACACAGAAACTGCACCTTGCGGTCCTTGATGAAATCCCCAGGAGATAACGAGATCTTTAAGGCATACAAACTTGCTCAAAAATCATTGAAGCAGGCAGTACAAAAGAAAAGCAACTCCAAGTAGGCGAATTCTGGTGCAAATTAATCCGGGAGAGCAAAAATCACAATGCAAGGAAATTCTGGGCCCTAATTAACCGGCAAACCTCGGGCAAGCCCAGCTCCGGGTCAGCAAATATCCAAGAAGCCAGCTGGTTCGCTTTTTTGACGGATCACTTTAAGACTACAGAAGGAACAGTGCCAATAGACGCATGTACGCCCAGGTTGACGCCGACAAGTCTGAACAAGAGTGGGAGTAGGTCTATTGGTAGCTTTGATCCCACCACCGATGACCTTCAGACAACTCAAGAAAGGGTTACTAAAGTTCTGTTGAAAGCAAGAGCGGACGGAGCACCGGGTCCCAATGGACTACCTCTGAACTTATTTAAATCTAATATACTCCTCTGGTCGGGTCATCTAACTAACCTTTTCAATTACTCCCTCAGAACCTCGACCATACCGGACTCTTGGCGGGGAGCAATAATCCACCCAATCTATAAATCAGGTCTTCACTCATCACCAAATAACTACAGATTGATAGGCCTTTTGGATATTGAGGCTAAACATTATGCAAGCATTCTCCTGAATGAGCTGAGAGTACGGGCGGACGAGAATAATTTGATACCAATGAACCAAACAGGCTTCACCGCCAAATCCGGGACCATGACCAACTTACTGACATTAGCCATCATTGTTGATAAAGCTTGTTTAACATCTAGGGCTGTTTATTGCTGCTTTGTTGACTTTAAAGCCGCCTTCGATAGGGTCCCCAGGGCAGCTTTATGGGAAAAGCTAAGGGGATGGGGAATCCCTCAAAAACTTCTGGAGGCAATTATTCAGTTACATTCAGATACATGGGTGCAGGTGAAGTTGGGGTCCGGCACACATCTCTCTCGGAAAATCATGACAACCAGGGGTGTCAAACAGGGCTGTGTGCTGGTCCCACTACTATTTAATCTGTTTATTGCTGATTTGACGACAACTTTAGATGAAACTAATAGTCACCCTCCAAAGATTGGTGGAGTTCCCAAAAGTAACTTACTTTACGCTAATGACTTAGTCCTCTTCAGTCAAACAAAGGCTCCTGGCAAAATTACACAATTATACCGCTGCAAACCAGTTAGAGGTTAACCTAAAGAAAACCCAAGTGGTTATCTTTAGAAAAAAAAGAAAAGTCGGGGGAGGATGGTCGTATAACAACATGACCAGTGCAGTAGGAAGTGTATTCAAATACCTAGGGGTCAATCTAAATTCAAGGGGCAACCTTGCGAAACAACGCAAGGAGATATCCGCCAAAGCTGTGACCCTCCAGGTGACCTTTTCCAAGCTCTCAAAAAAACTGACTGGCCCAAGTTTAATCCCTTTACTAGAGGTGATGAGAGCAAAAATTGGTCTGACACTGTCATATGGCAATGAGATTTTCAGGGGTAAATTGAATACGAATTTAAACCCACACGTGACCAAAATTTATAAAAAAGTTCTTCGTTTGCCCAAAAATGCCTCCCCAGATTAGGCTAGAACTTGGCCTACTAAACTATGAAGTCTCCAGCATTGGCACATTCCTAAATCTCTGCCATAAACTCAGACAAGCAGACATAGGCTCATTGGAGTTGTTAGTCTGGCAAGATATCACCGAGAAAAATCCAGGGGGCACGTATGGTCGCCTTTTCAAGGAGTCCATTCAAGAACTCTCCGCAGGTGACCTATGGGACCTCAACCACAGTATGACAGTATTTAAATCCATTATTAAGAAAAGCGTTCGAATAACTTCCCTCATTATGGATAAAAACCTTCTTGCAAAACGTAGCCACGTATAGGCCATTATGAACTTGTATGGGCGTCTAGCTCCCTCAACCTATCTGGCCTGTACCTACCCCTCGCACCTAAAACTCAGTTTTATGGCCATTAGACTCGGTGACTGGCAAATTTTTAAAAGACCTGCCAGGCTGGCGTCGCAGGCTCCTGCAAGGGGAGGAGAGACAACTGTGACCATGGGGTCTTTGAGGCTCCCCCCATGATCCCAGGGGAAAAGAAGAAAAATAGGCAAAAGAAAGGTCAGAAACAAGAAAAAAGATAAAGAATAAAGGTTAGAAACAAGTAGAAAGAGGCAGAATAAAGGTCAACAACGAGCAGAAAGAGGAAAGATAAAGGTCAGAAATGAGCAGAATAAGGCAGAATAAAGGTAAACAATGAGCAGAAAGAATAAAGGTCAGCAGCAACCAGAAAGAGACAAAATAAAGGTGAGAATCGAGCAGAAAGAGGCAGAATAGAGGTCTTATAAAAAGCAGATAAGGCTTAAAAAAGATCAGAAGGAGGCAGGATAGAGGTAACCAATGAGCAGAAAGAGGCATGATAAAGTTGAGAAAGGAGCAGAAAGAGGCAGAATAGAGGCCAGAAACAAGCAACAGGCTAAAGGTCAGAAACAAGCAGGAGAGGCAGAATAAAGGTCAGAAAGGAGCCGAAAGGCAAAAAGAAGTTGAGAAAGAGGCAGAATAGAGGTCAGAAAAAGGCAGCAAAAGGCAGAAGAAAGGTCAGAAGTGAGCAGAAAGAGGCAAAATAAAAGTCAGAAATTAGTAGAAAGAGGCAAAATAAAGGAAAGAATCGAGCAGCAAGAGGTAAAATAGAGATCAGAAACGAGCAGAAAGAGGTCAAATAAAGAACAGAAATGAGCAGCAAGAGGCAAAATTAAGGTTAGAAACGAGCAAAAAGAGCAAACTAACGATCAGAATCGAGTAGAAAAAGGCAAAAAAGGTTAGAAATGAGCAGAGAGAGGCAAAATAAAGGTCAGAAATGAGCAAAGATACAATATAGAGATTCAAAGCGAGCAGAAAGAGGCAAAACAAGGGCCAAAATTGAGCAGAAAGGAAAAATAAAGGTCAGAAACGAGCAGAAGGAAGCAAAATAGAGACCACAAACTAGCAGAAAAAGGCAAAATAGAAATCTGAAACTAGCAGAAAGAAGCAAAGAAATGTCAGAAATGACCAGAAAGAGGCATAATAGGGATCAGAAATGACCAGAATGAGGCTCCCAATGCCCCTCAGCAGGGAAAGGGACTTCATCATCCAACCAGTAAAACTCCAGGAAGAGCATTTGTAGAGTGGTTGATAAAAGGCGTGGTAACTCCAAAGAGTTCTCCATTAGGTCTGGGTGGTGAATTCTGCTCCGTTCATGGAGTTTGTAGAGTTTTCCACAGTCTGTGCTCCGCGGAAAAAATCGGCTCTGGAAAGCAGAACGCATTTTTTTCCTGACTCGCCAACGTTAAGTTGCAGAGCTTGAGGAAGGAAATTCCAACACTAGACCACCTCACACCAAGATGTCTCAACTCGGGCTGCCGCGGATGGCCATGACAGCACTCGTTGAGAAACCATCCGTTTGCGCTGAGGAAGCTACTTGAGCAGCAAAAAGAAGCAGTGCCCTCTTGCTCTCCACATGGTGCCATTCACTCTGATTCTCTAGCGCAGAACAAATGCCCAGCACTAAAAATCAGCACAAGCAGTGTGGCCAAAATACTCCGCCTCAAACTATGCCCAGGCCTAGTCTTAGCAATCCAGCTGTGGGGGACATACTCGTGGCAACAATAGGGTTTCTTGGCCCCCAAGAACCCTGAGCAGCCAAGGGGACTTCACCCGCAATCAGTAGTGTACCAGAAAGTGCATTTGCAGAGTGTCTGAAAAAGGGGCTGGAATCTGATGAGGTCTTAGCAGTCCTGCTGTGGGAGACTTAATGATGGTCACAAGTAGGGGTTCTAGGCTCCCAAGTACCCCCAACAGCCAACGGGGCACATGGCGGCTGCGTAGTGCGTAGGTCACAAGCTCCTGAAGCTCCTGGTCGAGTCGAGCCATGCATCATGCCTAGACTTATTTAACTCTTCATAATCATTTATTTTTCACCGAGTATTACAAACTGTATCTGTTCCTCTACGTGCCTTGATTGGGGATTTGGTATGTGCCCTCCGAACTCTATATTGTCTGGTGCCTCCCGAGAACCGGACAGCGGTCTGCGCTGTGTCTCGGCCGCCCTGGAGCTCAGGAAGAGTTGCATGGTGGCAGCGTGAGGCTATCCCCGGACGAGCAGTGGCAGCGTCAGCAAATACACTGTAGCTGCACGCCTGGGCTGCTTGGAAGTTGAAGCTTCCTCGAGGCAGCCATCCGCCATTGCCGATATCAAGGTGGGAAAGCAACAGGACACTAAAGGTAGGAGATCTACAGCTGAGAGCCTGATTAGTGGTTCTGGGGGTTTTGGTGACTAAGTTGAGGACCCCTTATTGGAAGGGGGTAGGGAGGAGCAAAGTAGTCAAAACAAGTGTACTGAACAAAAAGGGGGACTGCTCTTAGGGTGCGATTCAGCCTCCCCAGGTCTCACTACTGTTACATCTGAGCACCCACAAAGGAGGTCACCTAAGTCACCCATTGTAATTCGAAACGGGATAGCAAAAAAAAGGGGGAGAAAACAAAAAAAGATAGGCGATTTTATAGAGCCTAAAATTAAGATCACACCATCCTTATGCTCCTTTTTTAAAAGTCCAGCCTTCAGTACTTGCTTTAAAAAGACCCCTGCAACTTGCATTAGTGGACTCAAACTTAAGTTTAAGTGTATCTGCAGTGACTAAGGCTAATATGGCTACCGATTCTACCACTGCTATGGAAAATGGTATGGAGAGTGGTATAATTTCAAGGCAGGAGAGCGCCGAAAGCAATGGGGTGAGCAAGGGTCTTGTAAATTCTGTTATATCTGGCCCCCCTGAGGAAGTATTATACCAAGGGGTAAATAATGCTAATGCCAACCTAGATACAGGTCTCATGGGCCATGTCATTTCTAGCGACCGTGTTGAAAATAGGCCAGACACCAGTATCTTGAGCATTGCAAGCCCAGACATAAATGCAACAATCAGTATAGCACCTAGTAAAAAAGACCTGGATACTCAGTTGTGCGCTCCTCTGGTCAACTCGATAGAGACAATGATGGGGAGCCTATCGGCAGAAATAAGGAACGGGTTCGCGAAATCTGAAGCAAACCAGCGTGAAATTCGAGGGTTTTGTGAGACCTTGGAAAAGAAACTAGATACGCTAGCCTAGAGGACAGAGATCCTGGAAGTCACAGTGGAAGAGCTAAAAAAAAGACCTCGTCAACAATAAAATGGAACTTTAAGCACTGCATAAAGAGGAACAGAGGTACCTGGAAAAGGTTGAGCAGTTGGCGAATAACTCCAGAAATAATAATCTGAGGATACTTAATGTTCTGGAAGGAAAAGAGAGGGAGGACCTAAAAACATATGTTGTAGCTCTCATAAAAGCAGCAGTTCAGGTGGAGGAGAGGGAGATGGAGATTGCCAAAGACGTTCAAAGAATACATAGGGACCCTTTGAAAAGAGCCCGGGAAGAACAAAGGCAAGGAAGATCCTGATTAATTTCCATACCTATGCTCTTAAAGTAAAAATATTGATAGCTGCATTAAAACTTAAAACCTTAAAGGGTCTTGGCTTTTCTTTTGAAATATGATCAGATCTATCACAAGCCACCCTAGATAGACAGTGAGAACTTGGGAGACGCATGGATGATTTCAAGAAAGTGGAGGCAACAGTACAGCTCAAGTTCCCAGCCTCCCTATGAGTTATGTTTAATAACAAAATGCATATGGTTAGGAGCATAAAAGAGGCAGATGACTTACTAGAAAGCCTTAAGGGGGAAGTGGAGATGGAGGGAACAGAGGAGGAGCTAGTTAAAAAAATATGATGAGTTTTTAGGTTTTTAGGTACCTATATTGAATTTGTACTAAAGGCACAAACAAAGGACGTGATTTTCTTTCTTTTTTCTACTAAGACTTAGGCACTTTCTTACGCTTTTCTACACTTATCGAGATTTATTGAGACTTGGCGAGATGGGGGGCCAATGGAGCAAAAGTCTAACTTGGGCCAACACCATGTCCAAGAGGAAGAAGCAGGGGTGGGTTCTCCAGGAGAGTGTGGGGGAGGGAAGGGTGTCACAGGGTGGGAAGCATATGGGAAAAAATAAAAATAAAAATTCCTCAAACACCTCAGTATTAGTCCTTACACTTAGAATTACAATAGCAAAGTTATGTCCATACAGATATTAACCTGGAATATTAATGGGTTACGGGTGAAGGGTCGAAGGGCCAGGCTACTTCAATACCTAAAAGACACCCCGCGCAAATATTGATCCTACAAGAAACACACCTATTGAAAAAGGAATGTCTAGCTATCTTTGAAAAAATTAAGATGGGTACAACAAGTTTTCTGTACATATCAGAGTAGGAATACCAGGGGGGTGGCCATAATAGTAAAAAAACAGACAAAAGTTTGGATAACACATACAATAAAAGACAAAGGGGGCAGATGGATTATTGCAGAAGGCAAAATTGATGATAGATCATTGACGCTAGTAGGCTATTACCGCCCGAATCATGATGATTGTAAACCATTGACAAACCTATCCTCTAATATCTTGGATTTCACTGGTCCGATAATTATGGGAGGCGATTTTAATGTAGTAGTAGATTTAAAATTGGATAAATCAAGTAAAACTAGAACCATACCAACCCCAAATTCACGTGCAGTTTAAAAAAACTTGATGACTCAACATACAGTATGTGATCAGTGGAGAAAAAGAGTAGGGACCTTACAGGGAATATCTTTCCATAATAAAAAATATGGCACTAGGTCAAGAATTGACAATTTCCTTGTTGATTGGGGTCTTAGAGAAGATATTTTAGACATCAAATATAAGGCGGCCCATCTATCAGATCACTCGGCGGTATTTTATACTTTAAAAAGCTGCAGTGAGTGTGATGAGATTAGGTGGACACGGATCGAACCATACTAATAGATGATGAAGCAATGGAAAAGCTTAAAACTGATGTTAGAGATTTCATCGAGATTAATATAGGCTCGGCATCAAACGGAATAGTGTGGGACAGTTTAAAGGCCTTTATAAGGGCCAAAATCTCCAGTATAACGAGCCATAGAAATAGGACATACAGAAGAGAAGTTTCACAACCAGAGGAAGAGATGAAAAACATAGAATTATAAATAAGAAGATGTGAATTAGAGGAGAATAGAGAGACGCTTGAAAAGCAGCTACTACTTAAGAAGAACCATTTATCAGAGATTTTCCAATTAAGAGTTAAAAAAAGGTGGGAGATCAGCAACCTGGCACATTTTGAGTATGGTGAGGGAGCGGGAAAATGTTTAGCCTGGAAAGCCAAATCAGAACGGAAAAGGAATAGGATTAAGGAGATCAAAGAAGAACAGTCTGGAGTCATACTAAGTAGGGAGACGGAGATAAGAGAGACTTTTAAGACTTCTTTAGTGACATATACACAGAAGAAAAAGAACATAGTGTAGAAACTGAGGTGGAGGATTGGCTTAACGAATCCATTAGGCCTATAGATAATAGTCAACAGAATATTCTAAATCAAGTCGTTAGTAAGGAGGAAGTAATCCAATCCAGTAAAGGGGGTAGAGCGGCAGGGCCAGATGGCATCCCAACAGAGATGAACAAGATCTTAGTTGATGAGATATCCCCACTCTTAACATCAGTGATAAATGAGATATTAGATCAGGGAATACAATTACCTAAATCTTATAACGAGGCGACAATTACCATTATTTTAAAACCGGGTAAAAATCCTGTATCCTGGGAATCTTTTAGACCAATATTACTTTTAAACACAGATTATAAACTTTTTAGTAAAATTCTATCTGACAGGTTAGCTAAAATTGCGGGGTATATAATACATGAAGACTAGAGAGGTTTTGTAAAAGGGAGATACCTACATGAGCTCTCCTACGAGCTTGTCGGGGCTATAGATTTTGCAACCTGCTCCAGTACACCGTTATCTATAACAACATTGGATGCCTCCAAGGCATTCAACAAGGTCCGATGGTCCTACCTGTTCTCTGTATTAAAAACGTATAATTTGGGTGATAACTTTTGCCAGGCTATAAGGCTTATATACAAAGATCCAGTTGCAAGAGTATTGGTAAATGGCAGATTATCTTCTTCCTTCACTATCCTTAGAGGCACAAGACAGGGTTGCCCCCTTTTCCCTCTTCTGTTTAATTTATATATGGAACCCTTGGCCTTCAGAATTAGACATTCAATTGACATTCCACCATTTTGTCAGGGTAACTGCGTTAAAAAAGTTGCATTATATCCTAACGACCTCATGGTATATTCTTCCAATCTAGATGCTGCTTTACTCATTATTTTTCATATAGCGACAGAATTTGGAAGAATATCGGGGTATTCTGTAAATGAACTCAAGACTGAAGCTATGATATGAACCAAGTCAGTTGCAAACCATTAGTTAAAAAGGAGATACGATATTTCGGTCTTAGGATAATCCAGGACATTAATCAAATTGCTGAAACAAATTTAAGAAGAGTGTTCAAAGAGATAGCTCAATTAATGAAAAATTGGATGCATCTCCCATTAATTATTCTAGGGAGAGTCAGCCTGGTAAAAATGAGTATTCTGCCTAAAATTACTTTTATATTTAATGCACTACCGTTACATTGTTAATAAAGATACCATTCACAGTATCCAGCAAGCAATCAATTCTTTTATTTGGGCTAACAAAGGGATTAGGATTTCTTGCAAGAAGATATGTGGAAGAAGGGAGAAGGGGGGTCTATCTTTACCCAACATTCAGCTGTATGCTTGGGCCTTCCAATTAAAAAACTCTAGAGTGCTTATAAAGACCCCTGATGGATCCATAATAGGCTCAATGTTGTCAGCCATGCTAAAAGGGCAAAAAATAAAACCCAACGGCTTTCTTTTTAAATTTGGAGATCTTAAATTTTTTCTAAAAGGTTAAATTGAAGGTACTGCACTCGATGGCATCAATGTGGTACCATATACGACGCTTCCTGAAAATAGATTATTATTAAGCATTAGCGTAAAATCCGTTCCGCTCGTGGATTTTGCGGATTTTCGGCACATTCGCAATCCGCAAACTCTCGCGAATTTGCCGAAAATTCGCAAATCCGCGCGGAGCGGATTTTTTGCTTGGTCGCACTTGCCAAATAGAATACTATACAATTTTGCGGCGCGCAGCGTTCACTTACCGTCATTCAGCGTTTGAAGAGTTGTTTTTCTCCATGTTTGCGTGTGCTGCGCCATTTTGGATCTTGCTGCGGGATCCCGCGGGAGTTTGTCGACCGCTATTACGTCATCGCAGCTTGCCACCTTGCAGAGCGAGAGTTTGGCAACGCGAGTACGTCATAAAGGCCCGTGATCACGCATCGCTGGAGTAAACACTTGTGAACACGTAGATGCGGCGGGCAGCGACAATCTCACAATTGCGAGATTGCAAAATTTGCAATTTCGCACAAGAAATCCACCAGCAGGCAGCATAAACATTGAAAATTATGATTTTTATCAGAATAACTCCTCAGGTTGACATTTGCCTGCACTTTTTTTTGCAAGGAGTCCATTTGGGGGGGGGGGGTGGGAGGAAGGAAGTGCCCCACAGTCTCCAACTTTCTGTTCCTGTCCAGCAGGCTCCTCCCAGTGCTTTCTTCATGTGCTGGTCACTTTGATTTGGATCTTGACCTGGAAGGATTACTTTTTGTGGATGCTGCTGGATATTTGGATTTGAGGCCTTTTTGACTTTCTTTGGATCACTTTTGGATTAGACATTTCACAAGTAAGTTTGTTTGGGGCATTACAGTTGCTGCAACTACAATTTTGGAACTTTTTCAGAACATTAAATAAAATATATTGTGCAGAAAAACGATTTTTGCAAAACTGAAAGCACTCAGCAGGTGCAAAAGTTCAATCTTATCATTAGTAACCATTCCCTGTAGTGCTTCCTGAGGGGCCCCTTCAGAGTTCAGTTGCCTACTTGCAACTATTCTATGACCCTGCTCTGACCCTCACAGCAGGCTCAGAGAATAGCTACAAGTATGCCACAAAGGTCCTGTTAAAAAAAATTACACTGCAACAGAAAGCAATTACAGATAAGGAAGCAGGTGCCAGCCTGGAAGTTCACATTCAGTAACACATTAATCAGCCCCTAATTCATTCATGTCAGTTGAGGCAGGGCAGGTGTGCTAACGAATTTTACAAAACTGAAAGCACTTGGCAGGTGCAAAAGTTCAGGCTCATCATTAATGAGGAAGCACTTACAGCTAAGGAAGCAGGTGCCAGCTCAAATTCAGTGACACATTCATCAGCCCCAAATTAATTCATGTCAGTTGAGGCAGGGCAGGTGTGCTTTTCCACCCATAATCTACAGTGATGAACCAGAGGGTGGCATGGGTGAGCCAGAGGGTGGCAGTGGTGAAACAGAGGGTGGCAGTGGTGAAACAGAGGGTGCTGTGATGAACCAGACGTAGAAACAACATGGTCGCGAACGTTGCTACCCGACAAGTAAGTTCGCGTTTGAGATCTGGTAAGAAAACTTTGCGAAATGGCAGAAACACTTGCGAACACAAAAAAAAAATCCGCAAAAATTCGCGAGAGTTCGCGGATTTTGCGGATTGCGAATCCGTAAATACGCAATTTCGCGGATTGCCAATTCGCAAAATTCGCCCACATTTTGCTTTGATTTGGAATTCACCAGTGACCCCCAAGTGTCTTAATGATAAATTGGCATTACCAATCAGAGAAGCCAATCTAAACATCTGGGGAGATATGTCTAGAGATGGACATTTGTTACCCTGGTACGATCTTAATGGTTTGATGATGGGCTCCCTCTCAATTAAAAAGTTGGGCGCAAAGCAAGGCAATGTCATTGGGCAATAACAACATCTTGGAAGACCAATTGATAAGCAAACCACCGGGAAGTAAAGAAGTATCGCTTTGGTATTGGCACCTTCAAGACAGCATGGATGGAGAATTCACTTTGGCGGAGGAGCTGTGGGGAAAGTACTTGCCTGGTGACCAGTTGCAGAATATCTGGCAAGTACCTATGCGCACTCTTTACAATACAGTTAAACCCGCTCTCTTAAGAAGGAACCACCTTTTCTCACTTCATAGGGCTTACATATCACCTGAGAAACTATCTAGGATGGGGAAAGGAAGCTGAACCAGCTGTGGGAAATGTGGGTTGGAAAAGGCAACAAATGTCCACATGTTCTTCCTATGTCCAGAAATCAGCGAGTTCTGGAGCAAAGTAGAAACAACTATGACAGGTATTTTGGGTCCGCTAATAAAGATAAGCCTTTCTCTAGTTATCTTTGGGGTGGACGATGAGCTAGCAGGAATCCCTAGAGATTTGTTGTTTTATGCTGTATTACTGGCCAGAAGGGAAATTTGTCATAAATGTGTAAGCAACATAACCCCACAGCAACGTACCTCGAAATTCCTTGGTCTGAGAAATTCAAAGAAATTTTTATAAAAGCTTGCTTTGGAGCATTTCCGGGCACATGTCATCTAATGCCATGGTTGAGAACAGAGGGACCAATGACTTGTAATCTATGCAAACTTGGTGAAGAGAATATTGTGCACCTCCTGTGTGTTTGTCCAGAACTGAAAGTTGAAAGAATATCTATTCTAAAGAGACACTTTAATGTTCGTGGAATAAGGAGTTGCAGACAAGCACTGATAAGATGCCTCCACACGGACGATATAATTTAAGCTTGGCTTTTGTAAGGTTTCTAACGCAATTGAGAATTAAGTTAGAACTAAGGGTGGGCGTAGTTCGCGAAGTAGCGCTACGCGAAGCTACACGAAGTGCACTTCGCACTACGCGAACTTCATGTAGCACTACGCGAGCTGCGTAGTAGAATGTTCGCACTGTGCAAGATGCATTTTCGATGATTGCACAGTGCGAACAAGCATCCGGCACTGTGCAATCATTGAAAAGGGCATCTTGCACAGTGCGAGCTGTAGTTTTCTGCCGCTCGAGTAGATTTTTGCTCGAGCTGCAGCTTTCTCAACGCGAACTGGTAGTTGCACGACCACTCGCAATGAGAAACCTGACCTCCCAGCATTGAGAGTCTCGCCAGGATGTCATTTTGCTTGCTCACGGTCGCGAACATGACGTTGAGGACCACGAACAAGCAAAAAATGACCGCTGCACTACGCTACGCTGCGCTACGCGTGTTCGCACTGTGCTACGTGAAGTTGCGCAAACATCGCAAACTACGCGATCGTAGCGTAGTGCTTTGCCCAGGGTTAGTTAGAACATCAAAAATTGAAAGAATGTAATCTAGGAAGTACATAAAAAGTAAATAGTGTAACAAACATGAAGTTTATAATTTTTATAGAACTGATTTTATAACTGATTTTATAATCAAGAATTATTGCATATATATTGTAAGGTTTTAATTAATCAAACAATAAAAACGAACTAGTGTGTCTATTTTAAAGCATTGTCAAACATATGGAGATAGGCAAGCTGCTCGCTAATGCCAGACCAAAAAAATCTAGATCTGAGGGCAAAAATATATGTGTTTTTTTTTCAACAGCACTCGGATTGGTTGGAATCCCTAATGTATATGTCTAGAATGGATCTTTCAGGGAAGATGTCCAAAAAGAAAGCTTTTTGGAAACCATTAACTGCTTGGCTGGAAAGTCTATGAAGGAACGGTTGTGGTTATATTTGTGATATTAGTATTAGCTCACGTCCAATGATTACACCGGCTAACACTCCAGCACTGCTTCAGGGCCTCCATAGTCTTCTTGAAAATTAAAGCAGTGCCGGTATAATACTGGGTGTGAAACAAAGCCGCAGAAAGGTTGGTGTTTGTTGGCGGTTGGTAACCCTCATAAACGATAATGGCAGAAAAAATGAATATTTTTCTCTATTTCTGAGGTGAATGATGCCAAAAAAAAAAACAGCCAAGAGGGCATCATCTCCAACCAATAGTGTGCCAGCAGGAGCGTTTGCATAGTGGTTGAAAAGCAGGCAGGGCCTCTGACAAGGTCTCAGCAATTCTGCTGTGGGGTACTTTCTAGTGGCAATGATGGAGTTCTTGACACCCAAGGACCCCCAGCAGCCACAGGTAATTCATCCACCAAACAGTATTGCATCAGGAAACATGTTTGCAGAGTGGTTGAGGAAGGGGGCGGGGCGTTCAACAAGTTCTCAGCAATCCTGCTGTGAAGGACTTACCGGTGGCAACAGCAGGAGTCCCTGGCCCCCAAGGATACTCAGTAGCCAAGGGTACTTCATCCCCCAACTATTAGTGCGCCAAGAGGCATGTTTGCAGTGTTGTTGAGAAAGGGGTTGAGTCTCCGATGAGGACTCAGCAATCTCACTTTGGGGGACTTACTATTGGTAACAATAGGAGGTCTTGACCCCTAACTACTCTCAGAAGCCAAGGAGACTTAATTAGGGGAGGCAAAGCAATACTCCGCCCGCGTACAGAACTACACAGAATTTTATGGAGTTTTTCAAAGTCCGTGGAATTCTGCAGAATAAAACTCAACAAGTTCTGCCCAGGCCTAGCAGAAAGAGGAAAAATAAAGGCCAGCAACAAGCTAAAAGTGGCAAATAAAGATCATAGGTGAGTTGAAAAAAGGCAGAAAACAAACAGAACCCACACTGGCACTCATGCACCCACTCAGAGAACAACTCACTCACCCACTCCCAAACCAAATCAAAAACTCAGGCACCCACTCACTGCCCACTCACACACCCATGCATCCACTCACATACCTAGTGAGACACTCTCTCACACACTCACTCACACACCCACTGAGGCACTCATATGCTCACCCACACACCCACTCCCAAAGTTTACCAGTTACAGTTAAGAAATAACATTAAAAAACATAGAAATTCACTGAAAAAACCAAAGGTTACAGGGACTTTTATAGTTAAGAAACAGAATTTAAAAAACCTTAGAAATTCATCAAAAATACTAACGTTTTCAGGGACGTTTTTGTTCAGCTTAAATTTCACTCTTAGAAAAACATAGCAAATCAGCAGTTACACTTACCGGAGCTAACTATAACATACACCCCCACAATGCACTGCTTATGACCTCACATAATACATCGCTCATAACATGGTCACTTACATCACTGACAATATCAGCGATGACATCAGTGATGACATCACTGATAACATCATCTAGTGATTGTGGGTGATGACAGAGAGGCTGTCTCCGGTTCGCAAAGTCTTATTCTATAGTGGTATCGTGGCAGTTAAGCCATGGTTGCAGGTGCTGCCAAACACAGTGTTTGACTTCAAAGAAGCCACACAACCTCCGCAGTTGAAGTCTAATCTCTGACACAGCAGCGGGTGAAGGAGTGAGTGGAAGGACCTGAGCTACTCAAGCTGCAATCAAGAGCAGGTTGAGTGATGTCTTTATACAGCCACTGGGATTAACGGGACAATTTGAAGTGTTGCAATTCACACAATGTCAGCCGATGCACTGCATGAAAGGGAGGCCACAGCTGGAAAGTTGTTTGACAATTCAGTCAGTACATTCCAGGGCAGTCAAACACAGGCATTCGCTTCAGCAGGAGATGGGGGGGGGATGTCAGGATGAAAATGAGACTGCAGTTAAATTGATGAAAAAGGAGCAGGCTAAATGGTGGGAGATTAAATCAATCTCCAAATATTTGGAAGTGGGGTGCATTCCCTGGGGTTTATGGATTCTAGTGGCACTGAGCTATGAGAGCCCCAATGTGGACATGCTCAAGGAGTGGGCAGAGAGAAACATTGAAGCATCGGTATGCTTGTTGAAAATAATCATCAAGTAAGCTGAAGTAGACAGAAGTACGCTACAAATCAAAATTGATCAGTAGAATGAGGAATTGGAAGCCCAAGAACAGCAAGAGCCGATTATGAAATTAAGGAATTTAATGATGGCACTTTTAACAAGACAGGAAGAAATAATCAATGAATGCAAAGCGCATACATTTCAGTGAGGCAAAGCTAATTACGAACACAGGCAAATTTCAAAATTTTTCTAGAAGGTGCAACTGCATGAAAAAAGAGATTGGAAGAAGGTAATTCAGCTTTGCAAGATAGAAAGAGTGGTGGAGACAGGCTCAGAAAACAGTTCAGAATATGAAACTGATTCAGATGCAGGAAAGGATGCAGCTTGAGGGGCACCAGTGGCGAACAACTTTCCCTTGTAGATGAACTCGATTTTTCCGCAGTGACAGGAGACAAACCTTGAGTCTAAGGGGTCAGAAATATATGGCAGACAAAGGAGGAACAAAAAGCATTAAAATGAAGAAAACGTGGTCGGCGGGAAAACACCAAAACTACAACAATGGAGAAGAGAATTAATATAACAAATACCATGAATGTAATCAATTTATCTGATATAAAGTTAACAACAAGGGAGGTTAAAATGTTATCGTTGGGATTATCTTAGTGCCCCAAAAGTAAGATGATCTCTGCACAAACAAGAGTAGATGTGTACACATTTATCATAAAATTAAAGCTTGTATAACCCCACCTCATGAAAAATAATAGAGAGATCAGAAGAGAAACTTATGAGGTTGCGGAAATGAACATACAAATATTAGATGTAAGATTTCTCAGTCTGTTACAAGAGCTTGAGAATGATGAGGCTGAATAAGAAATTATTAGCCAAATTAATTTGGACATATATGACACTACGGATTCACCATTTAAGCCAGAGTCCACATTCATGCCAGCACTACTGAGGGATGCCTTATATTCACTCCATGATTGTGTGGTAGGTGATATCAAGCTTTTATTAGAACAAATGAATAAGGATCGAGGGAAAACTAATCATCAACGGAGGGCAAATTATGTCTACAATTACGATTACAAATAAATGTCTATATGTAATTCTGAGAAAGGTGCAAATATTGTGCTTTGGCCTATTAAAATGTACACCACAGAGGCTCAATGATTAAAATTGTTATGTCAGGAATGATATGTATAGTATTCATAAAACCAAAATACAATATCATGTCAAATTGGTAGAATGAAGAGATCTGGAACTGATCCATCAGGATAAATATTGATATTTATGCAATGACATTCCTAAAATATCTGTTATGTACCTGATCACAAAGATTCGTAAAGATACAGAAGTACCAACAGGGCATCCAATCATCTCCGCCAAGGAAAGTTTGCTCATGAAGACATCAATTTATATTGATTATTATTTACATACTAATGTTAAAAATTTGCAATCGTACATCAAGGACACTGGGGATTTTTTAAAACAGATCTTTAAGATGCCATGGTGTGATGATTAATGACTTTGGACGTTTCAACCCTATACACTAGTATCAATCATGTAGTTGGGAAATGTGCGATTGAGCATTACGTGCAAACCAGACCAATGAAATTGTATAAACAAACTGAAATGTTAACTTCAATTATCAAGTGGTGTCTCCACAACAATTGTTTCTTGTTCAAAAAACAAGTATTCCTGCAAGGACATGGGATGGAGATTGACACCTGCTTCGCCCCCAGTTAGGAATGTTTGCACATGGACTGGTGGGAGGACCAGGTACTCATCACGGACCACAGCAAAATGTAGGAAGAACATGTTATTACATGGCTACACTTTATAGATGAGCTCTTTGTTATTTGGAGGAGGTCACACAGTCACACAGACAGCCATTGAGCAAATAAATCAGAATGATTTGAATTTGCACTTTACAGGTAGAATTACTTGATATGCAAGTTTGTGTAAGGCAGGGCAAGCTGCAAACTCAATTATAAGATTCAGTGTATGCTCCTGAGCATTCGAGAGGTCAGATAGGTGCAGCAGTTTGTGCCTTTCGACATAACCATCATGACGGAATACAGACTCTCGTTTGACTCATGGGCATATATTTCTATATCCCATAGATTGGAACACCTTCAGGGTCCCTCTGGTGGTACTACTTCCTTTGATGAGGCCATCTCTAATACGCATACACTGTATCTTACTTTCTTTTTTGTCCTGAAGAAGCATTAGGGATCTCCTCCTGAGACCATTAAGAGCGCAAAACATGTTGACCTAGTAGATTCCACATACACACTTGCACAGTATCTTACAACTGAGGGCCATTACTATCCTTGAGCAGCTCCTAACCCATTGTTTGTTTAACTGTGACAGAGGGATCTCTCTCATTAAACCTGCTCATTACAGATACCCTCTAGCCACTTTTACCTTACCTATCACTTCACGAGCACTACCTTGCACTCATCATTTTGAGGAATACTAACGAGCTACAATATCAAATTAGCCTCAGAACAATACTGAAAAGATGTTTAGAGTAAGAATTTTTATGATTTGTTCAAGCCCACTGGGGCGGTATTGATAACATGTTAGACATGATCGGAAATGTTCATGAAATTTGGGTAAGCCCATTATGTGCCCGATCTTCATTGGAATTGTCAATTGTTCTTTTCTTGCTGATCATGTAAATCAGTTGAATTGCTGATCAGCAATTTGTCTACATATATATTTTCTTTGAACAGTGGAATCACATGTAATCTGTTCTAAACACTTTTAGTTCGAGTGATTGCTGTGGCTCAAGTTCAATCCTTTGTATGAAGTTACAACTTCAAAATGGATGCCAGTTTTCATTTTTGTGACCGTGCATTGGGATATGTAATCCTACTTCTATTTTATATGTGCACTATATGTAAACAATTGTTACAAACAGGTCTATAACCCTTGATCAAGGTGCGGCGGCACCGAAACGCGCTGGGCGTTTGTTTGCCACATGTGTGATTAAAGAATACACCCTACTATGGAATTGGGCTTGACTTCTTTTTGTCTATCAACAAAGGATTTATTTTAAAATATATATATATATATATATATATATATATATATATATATATATCCCGCTCCACATTTGCCGGTAATGAGGTATCGGGCGGTCCGAGTTCGAATACCCGCATTTCCGTAAATCCTTTCTCACAAGTCCCCGTCACTTTCAGGAACCACTCGAAACTTCAATTGCTGTAATAATTTATTTTGCATGTGAAAAACGACGCATTTTTGTTATTACACCTTCATCACGCTCTCAAATACATATAAACGCCATGTTTAATACACTTCAAAGCAATGTGACAACGGACTGACCCCCCCATGTGATTTACGAGCAACTGTCTCGGCGGTTTTTGAATGTGCAATTCATCACAGTTGGTTATACATAAATGATAAATCCATAAATATATGTGTACAAAATGTACAACTCCAAGTTAACATTTAAATATTGAAATGTATTACGTACTCCAATTGAATATATAATTAATACTGCTTAAATGTCACAAACAATACTATAACTTGGCACATTGTACATAGTGCGGAATGAACATTGCAAGGATTACAATTAAGCCTCGATATGGCTTTTCATCATACCAAATCCCGACACCCAGCGCATACTGTGCGACGCGCTGAATGTGGGGGAGTATATTTAGCATTGGGACGTGTGTTGCTAACTAGAAACAATAAAGTGAATAACACAGACCCTAATACAAACATTAAAGCCCAAGTGGGCATAGTACTCGAGGAGACACTTATATTAAAGATCCAAAATTCGACAATAATGCCCAAGTGGACAAAATCACCACAATGACTTTAATCACTCCAGGCCTTCCCCCAAGAAGGTTAAATAGTCTCAGTTCATATGTCTATTACTGTCTCAATGCTGTGCCTCCTATGAACCTTGTATAATGCAATGCAACATAATACTTGTCCCAATCATGCAGATTAAAGTTAAAAATTCCACGTGTCCACACGGTTAATCCTTGCGTTAAACATTCCTTCGTCATTTAGTCAATATTCCGGCAGTTGCAAATAGAAGGGCCCAAATCTGGAATAAAAACATGATTTAAAATAAATGAACAAACTAACTGAATACAGACATGTATATATTTTACTCATACAAATGAATTGCCAATTCTTCGCTTACGCTCAGTCCTTTCGGTGCTAGACTTTCCAGATCTATAATGTAGCGTGATTCGAGTTTCCTCAAAGATAACTATTGGTTGCCACTACTCACACCTAGATTCACAGTGTCAATAACCATCATGCGTACCAGAGTTTGATCCTGCAAGTGATTCTCATGAAAGTGGCGGGCTATGGGGTACTGTCTATTGTTGTTTTTTATTGCACACATGTGTTCTAACACCAGTTTCTTGGCTTCATGCTTGGTACTGCCCACATACCACCTGTCTCATGGGCAGATCAAGACATAAACGCTATATGTGGTGTTGCATGTAAGGTTCTTCTTAATCAAAAACTCCCTCTTGGAGTTGGGTACCAGCAGTCTATCACAGTCCCTGCTCCCTCTACAGGCTTTACACTTTAGGCAGCACATGAAACCTGGTGTACTTATCTAGTTCCCTATAGTGTGTTCCATGACATGATTGCGGCTGAGTTTGTCTCTCAGCGACCTCCCTATTCTGAAGGTAATCTGTGGATTGCTCCCAAGATTCTTTTTAAGGTGGTCATCAGTAAGTAGTACATGCCGGTGTTCCTTGATTATTCATATCTTCTTCGCCTGTCCAGAGAATGTAGTGATGAACCTAATACATTCATCTCCATCTTCCTTTCTCTTGGGATACAGTAATTCATTTCTAGTTTTCAGTTCTACTCTAGATACTGCTTCCTTGATGGTTCTCTTGTTGTAGCCTCTTTCTTTGAACCTTTGACACATAATGATCTTTTCTTGTTCAAAGGTCGTCTCAGTACTACAGTTTCTTTTAGCGCGTAACAGCTCCCCATAGGGGATGCTGTGCACCAAATTTCCTGGATGACTACTGTTGGCATTAAGGTTACTATTCCCTGCAGTACTCTTACAAAACAACCTCGTTGTTAACTTATCATCCCTGACTTCTAAGAGGACATCGAGAAATTCCATGGACTGGTTACTGATGTGTCCAGTAAACTGTAAGTTTAAATTATTCACATTCAGTTTCTCGACAAAGGCTCTAGCCGAGTCTTTGTCCCCACAACAGACAAAGAAAATTTAGTCAATATAGCACAGCCACAGGGCAACGTTGGCAAAATCTGCCATCTCTGCGACAACCTGCTCCTCCCACCAGCGCATTAAAAAATTTGCGTAGCTGGGGGCGAAGCAGGTTCCCATGGCCGTGCCTTGTGACTGCCTATAAATGGTATCGTCAAAGATAAAAAAAGTTGTTGGTAAGACAAATCTGAATCTGTGTGGATCTGGTTCTAAAGAAATGTTGAATGGCCTGTAGTCCTAGATTATGTTGAATACTCATGTAGAGACTACTAACATCTAGGGAAACTAAGATGTAGTCCCTTTCCCAATGTATCCCATCAATTACCATTAAGAAATGTGTCGTATCCCTGAGATAGAAGGGTAATGCCACTACATACGGTCTAAGATGGTAATCAATAAACCTCAAAGTGTTCTCTAGTAATGATCTAATTGAAGACACTATAGGTCTCCCTGAAGGGTTGCAAATATCTTTGTGAAGTTTAGGGAGGAAATAAAGAATGGGAATTCTGGGGTGAGCACAATACAAATAATTGTACTCCTCCCACTCCATCAACCCTTTATCTCGCCATTCTGTCAATGTCTCTCTGTACTCTGTCTTAGATTTCAAAACTTCGGCCATGCTTGATTTACAGTAACAGTGAGGTCACTAACTTGCCTCAAACCCTCTGCCAAATATTTTTGTTTGTTGAGGACAACAACATTGCCTCCTTTATCCGATTGTCGGATGACAATGCTTTGATCTGCTTTTAAATTGTCAAGGGAGGTAATTTGTTCACCTGTTAGATTTTTCTTACTACAGGTAATTTTGCTGTATCTGATTTTGTGTAGGCCCCTTAGAACTCCCTTTTCAAAAACATCAATGGCCTCACACTGTACATTCGGGAGAAACACACACTTGAGTTTAAACTTACTCCCAAGATTACCACCCAGATCATCAGCCCAGCTTTCCCTCTCAGGAGTCACATTACCCACACTAGTCACATCATCTGTAATTGTATGTAATTCATGTAGCAACTCAATATCCACCATATCAAGATTACTCATAGTATTAGAATTACTTACAGTCACTTGTCTCTGTGGTTTAGTATTAAACCATTTTTTCAGTTTCAATTTCCTTGCAAACAGGAAAAGGTCAATTCGGCTTTATATTAGACGAGGGATAAAATGATAAGCCAAGTGCAAGAGTCTCTATTTTTCTTTAAAAAGAGACCGCTGGGAAAGGTTCACCACTGTCATACTCTCTGTTTCCTGCCCCTTGTTTCCATTCCCACTGGAGCCATGTCTGCGTTTATTCCTCCTCTTTTTGGCCTGTAGGTTCCTCCTGTTCTTCCTCTGTTTCCTCGGTGTTTAAATGCATTTGCGAGCGGGATCAAGGTGTAATAACTGAAACGTGTTGTTTTTCACTTTCAAAATAAATTATTGCAGCAATTGGAGTTTTTGAGTGGTTCCTGAAAGTGATGGGGACTTGTGGGAAAGGATATATATATATATATATATATATATATATATATATATATATATATATATATATATATATATATATCTCACAAAAAGTTCCAATTCCACAGTGCTCTCAGTCCGCAAAATCACACAAGAGACTTCTGCTGCTCCAGGGGTGTTTATTTAGACTAACAACATGTTTCGGCTGCGGACAGCCTTGATCACGTTAGTTGATGGGCGTGTTCCCATTGTTTATGAAATGAAGGTGCAAAGAACAAAGAAACAGGACTGGTAACCTCGTAACTTTTTACAAAGTTGAAAGCAGTACTAAAATAGTAAATTTCACACAATCAATGATATATTCCACATTACTTTACATATTGTAATTAATGTTATCATAAGCATGAAAAAATGCATTGCGCTGTCATGGTCAATTAAATCAAAATGCGACGGCACGTTCAAATTGCAAAAGAAACAATAACTATTAAATTAACAACAATCTGTTCTTATCCTGCCGATTTCTGTACTTTCTCTGGTCTACGGCTGGACCAGAGAAAGTACCGAAATCGGCAGGATAAGAACAGATTGTTGTTAATTTAATAGTTATTGTTTCTTTTGCAATTTGAACGTGCCGTCGCATTTTGATTTAATTGACCATGACAGCGCAATGCATTTTTTCATGCTTATGATAACATTAATTACAATATGTAAAGTAATGTGGAATATATCATTGATTGTGTGAAATTTACTATTTTAGTACTGCTTTCAACTTTGTAAAAAGTTACGAGGTTACCAGTCCTGTTTCTTTGTTCTTTGCACCTTCATTTCATAAACAATGGGAACACGCCTATCAACTAACGTGATCAAGGCTGTCCGCAGCCGAAACATGTTGTTAGTCTAAATAAACACCCTTGGAGCAGCAGAAGTCTCTTGTGTGATTTTGCGGACTGAGAGCACTGTGGAATTGGAACTTTTTGTGATTAGAATTCACCGGTTGGCTCGACCGGCGTTGGTGCCACTTCCCGCGGGGCCGCATTCGGCGTCTTTGAGCGGAATTTGAAACATATATATATATATATATATATATATATTCACTGAAAAAACCATAGGTTATAGACCATATATAGTTAGGAATTAGCATTTATAAAACCTTATTTTACTCACACAAAACCATTGAAATTCGCATATATAGTAAGTTGCACTAACTATATATTTCGTGCACCCGCAATCCACTGCTGATGATGTCACATATTACATCATTCATGACATGGTCAGTGACATCACTGATGACATCACTGATGACATCTCAAATGACATCACTGATGACATCACTGATGACATCATCCAGTGACTGTGTGTTTCTGTAAAGTTTAAATATGTTTTACATATTGAAGAATGAGTAGATGTATAAGTGCCTGGATGAAGGATTTAGTAAGTGCGTGACTGACTGTATGAGTGAGTGAGTGATTAAATGTGTCTTACTGAATGCATGGGTTAGTGACTAAACTGTCTGAATGTGTGCATCAGTATGTCTGCTGTTGTGTAAGATGCTGTATGTGTTGATCAGTAGCTATATGAGTGGCTATATGGGTCATTGATTGGTTGCCCAAGTATTTGTATATGAGACTGTGTCTGTGTGTGGGTGACTGGGAGGTGTGGTAACAGCTGTATGGGCGGTTTACTATGTGCATTGGTGTGCTGGTGACTGAATGTATATCTCAGTGCTACATGTCCAAGTAAGTACATATGTAAAACACAGTGCATGTGAGAGTTGGTATATATAAATGCCTATACATGAGAGCCAGTGATTATGCAAGTGGCTGTATGGAGCTGTATGGATCAATGTGTACTTGTATCAGTGATTGTTTAAGAGAGTAAGTATGTGTTAGTATATGTTTGAATAAGTAAGGTGTTGTGTGTATAACTGTATAGATGAGGAAATGGGAGTGTGATTGATTCTTTGCATGACTGACTAGGTGTGTGAGAAACTCCATGGATGAGTGAAAGTGTGTGAGTGTCTCTATAGGTGTATAAGTGCATATGATACTATTGTATTGATGAGTGACTGTATGTATGAGTGATTGTATGGGTGAATGAGTGGATGTGTGTGTAGACCTAGGTTATATTAAGGTTATATTAGTGTGAGGAGGTGCATCGTATTATCACATCAATGATATCATCAGTGATATGATCAGTGATGTCAACTGAGATGTCATCAGTGATGTCATTTGAGATGTCATTAGTGATGTCATCAGTGATGTCACTGACCATGTCATGAATGATGTAATATGTGACATCATCAGCAGTGGATTGCGGGTGCGTGAAATATATAGTTAGTGCAACTAACTATATATGCGAATTTCAATGGTTTTGTGTGAGTAAAATAAGGTTTTATAAATGCTAATTCCTAACTATATATGGTCTATAACCTATGGTTTTTTCAGTGAATTTTCAAGGTTTTGTAAATGCTAATTCCTAACTATATATGGTCTATAACCTATGGTTTTTTCAGTGAATTTCAATGGTTTTTTAAATGCAAATATCAAAAGCTTTAAAATGTATTCTTCTTTTAATCGAAAAATATATTTTATATGTTTTTAATATAATTTTTTTATGTATATATTTTTTTTAAAAAAAATGTTTTGTTTCGCTACCGGTCCGCGCACCGGGAAACGTTCCGTTAGCGCAACTCCCGCGATCGAACACAACATCGTGACGCGTCGCGTAAGCGCGACGTATCGCGTTGCCGCGTAATGCGTCTTATGACGCGCCGCATTAGCGTACCCGGAAGCGCTTCGGTCCGCGTCCCGAGGCGCGAAACGCAACACCCCGGAAGCGAACCGGGCGCGGAACGGGACGCGTAACGTAAGCGTAACAGGTCATGTGACCTGAAAATACCACTTTTCATTGGTTCATTACATTTTTTTTTCACAAACGATGAAAGCCCCCACCTTTTTTCCTCACTCTGACTTTCATCTTTGTGAGAGGAAGACCTACTTTCCATATTTTCTAAAATGGCAAGTGTTGTAGCTGCAGCTGCTGGAGCCAATCCACCACCACCACCACCACCAAAAAAGGATGGACCACCTCCTCAGGTCATCCTTAATCAAGAGGAGGAAGAAGAGGAAGAAGAGGAAGAGGAGCAAGAGAGGAGGCAGTTTTTGCTTGAAGAGCCAAGGAGGTCCCATGTGAAGGATAATTATATCTGGCAATTCTACACATTTCCCCGGGGCCAAAAAAAAGTAAATGCCCGCTACGTCACATGTCTGATCTGTGACAAATTTCTGTCCAGAGGGACTGATAAAAAGTACAGCTTCGGGAATTACACCATGCATCGGCACATGGAGAGGTGGCACCCTATAAATTATAGTGCTGCGCAGGTACGGGACCTGCAGGAAAACCCCCCTCCTGTGGCCAGTACATCAACCGAATAGGCAGTGACGGGACCAGAGGCGAGGGAGACGGTCCCAAACATTCAGATGAACTTCGGGGACCTGAAGCTAGTCTGCATTTTTTGCGGCAAATTAATTTGCTGTGGGGAGAGAAGCATAAATCTAATGAACAGAGCTTTTGAAAATCATAAATGTACAAAACGCCCCAGAAAGTAAATTATCTTTTTTTTTTGTGCTCCTGTTGAGCCCTTTATAATGAATGATTTTCGTTTCCCCCCCAAAAAAACTAAAAAAATATAAAACCGTTCAAAAAATACAAAAAAAGTAAAAAAATGTTCAGAAAAAAAATAAAAAAAATATAAAACAACAAAAACAATAAAAAAAAAGTTCTTTTCAGAACTACCTCCCATTTATAAAAAATTGCTAGAATGTTTAGCACTCTGGCAACCTCTATTTCTTTTGATTTGCTTCCCGGTTCGCGCGCCGGTACGCGAACCGGAAGCGAAACAGAATTTTTTTTTTTTTAAAAGGAAGAGTGAGTATAAGGGAAGGAAACAGAGAGTAATGTTAAAAGAAAGACAGCTAGAGGGAGTAACACAGAGATACTGTTTCATAGATCTATTTACCAAAGAAAAGATGTAAGAGGGTATAATTGAGAAAAACAAAATAGATAAGGAAGTGAAAGAAAAAAAGGAGAGTAGAAGAATAATAAACAAGAGTTTCTTGGAGAATGTGAGTGAATGTTCAAATTAAGAAGAAAAACAGTAAAGGATGTGGAATGAGAGGTAGGGATAGAACCGGACTAAAAGAACAACCCTGAGGGAAAGTGTTAAGAAAACAGTGAGCGAAAGTAAATAGGAATAAAACAAGATGTATGACAGTGACTAAGGTTAAAACATGTGGAATAACAGAGAGAAAAAACTGAAAGCAGAAAAGAAGAAGTTACAGAAAAGGAATAATTGAAACAGCAAAGAAATGTAAATAACATAGTGTGCTTGAACTACAGGGAGAAAGCATAATGAACAAGTAGTGAAATAGTTATGAGTCAGAGACAGTGAGAGTAATAGAGACGGACTGAGTGAACAGGAGTGAGGAACTATGAGAACAGAGGGACTGAGAAAAGGAGTGGAAGGAGTAGAGTAAGTAAGTAATAGAAAAAGGAATGAGGGAAGTAGCAAAGGCAGGAAACTGAGGGTTAAAGAAATGAAGCAGTGGAACTAATATAAGTCAAATGTGATAGAGATGTAACGGAAAGAGTACAAAACACTTACCTTATAATTGTCGTTAACTTATTCACTTGTTATTTTTATACTTTCAATCTGTGAAAGAAAGAACAAAAATTTGAAAAATATTAAAACATGTATTTAAAAATTAGAAAAGACAAGGAAAAAGATTAAAAATCATCCAATTTTACAAAGAAATAAAGTTAGAGATAAACATGCAGAAACAAAGAGAAAGAAACGGTGATAGACAGACAGAGACAAAAACAAATTGTAATAGAGTAAATTACTAAGAGAAAAAAAAGGAAGATACTTTCAGTGACAGAAAAGAAGGATAGAAGAGAAAACTAAATTGAAGTTGTGTAAGCTACTAAAAGAAAGTGAGTAAGGTAAACTGTATAAGGAAAGGGTGAATAAGGAAAAGAGAGTGAGGGAGATAGGAGACAGAGGAAGTGAAGGAAAGAGTGTCAGATACAGACTGAGTGAGGCAACAAAGAAAGATAAATGAGTGAGGGTGAGTTATACTAACTGATTGCACCAAAAAAGGAGAACCCAAAAATATTTAATTTAGAAAACAAAGGGAGGAAAGATGGAAAAGACAAGCGAAGCAGAGGGTCTAAAAGCTGGAAAATGGTGCAAGGGAGAAAAGAAAAAAGCAGAGTTGGAATAGGGAAACAAAGGTTGAAAGATAAGTGGAGTTAGAGAACAAGGGTGAAAGAGAATAAAACAAAAGGCAATGTGAGTATGTAAAGAGGATTGATAGAAGGTAGTAAAAGACGAGTGAGCATGAGACAAGACGAGTACAAATTAAAATTCACAATACAAAGTACAGAATTAATTATACATGTTAAATGGTTTATTTTTGCTGTTCTCAGAATATATCAAATTTCACTAAAAACAGTGAGTTGAAGGTATTCATCATATAACAGCGGGGAAAAAAAAACACAATCAAAATGATTGTGTTTAAAAAACCCATATAACATAACCAATCAGAAATCAGAACTCCTCAAAAGTAACTTACTTTCCATGACGTCGAAGGATGTCCTATGAACAGCTTATACTCTGTTGTGCTGTTATTATTTTCTGCCCGCCACTTTCTGAAAGAAAAGCTCCATCGTTTTGACAAATATGTTACATACAATAAATGACTTCTCGCTCTCTACCGTACTTCTCCTCAAGGCCAAATAGTGTAAGAGCCATTTATAACTCTTGGAATTCTTCTAAGCAAATCCCGTCATTTTCTTTTTCCACAACTTTCAGAAAGAAAACGTCCAAGATCACTTTCACAATCCTGTACTAGTAATATCTCACCCTTCTTGCTCACTCATGTTCCACATTTCCTATGACACTGATACTGCTTACTATGAGGCACACTTACACTACCTCTATGACTACTACAATTATTTAATTCTCTTGATCACTGTTAATCACAAAGCAATTTAAAACAGTACATAAAATTATATCAACTCCTAGAATCATTATAGGCCAGTTACCTACCCTAAATTCTCTCTTCTGAAAACACAAAGTAAGAATATTTTAAGTCAAAAGGCAACATTGTTTCATAGTCAAATGGGAATCATTTCCGAAACACCAGCTTTTTTTACATTTTAAATAAGCTGTGTAATAAGCGGATGTTGTCAAAGGACCATCATGTCATATAATAGCTGCAGTTACAAATGTTCTTCCTAAAATCAACGACTGTGTAGCCACAACATTTGTAATTAAAGTTGAAAACTTACTTTCATCAGGTTTATATAGTTGGAATTTTAAAATGACATTATAACCGAATGTTTGTACAAATAATGTGGACAGCATTGCAGACTTACATTACCTCTACTCCATGTTTTGATTGGCTGCTTGAATTAGCTTATTAAAAGAAACTGTTTTTCTGAACTCATTCAAAGTGCAGTTATTTTTCCATGACGTCAAGTGTTATGGTAAGAACACCGTTTGCTTTGGGAAATACTCTGTTGTCCTTTAACTAATCCGTGCCCACCACTTTCTGTAAGAAAACCTTCTTTTTTTTCAGGAACTACTTAAAACTCAAAAATAACTTTTCACTCTGTACTACACTTATCCTCAAGGCCAAATAGTGTAGGAGCCATTAGAACCTCTTGAAATTCCTAAGAGCAAATCCCGAGATTCCTTCCCTAAAATTTTGGTTGTAAAAACACCAGGTAAGAATTTTTAAGGTCAAAAGGCAATCTTTTTTTGAAAGTTAAAACAGAATCATTGCAGAATGACCAGCCGTTTCCAGACTTCAAATAAGCTGTGTAATGTCCTGATGTTGTTGAAGGACCGTCATGATATATAATTGCTGCAGTTACAAAAGTCCTTCCTGATATTGACAACTGCGAAGCCACAATTTTTTTTATTAAAGTTGTCAATTTTGTTCCATCAGGCCTACATCGTTGGAACATTAAAATGACATACTGGCCATATCTTCGTATAAATAATGTGGACAGCATTGCAGACTTACATTGGCTACACTCCATGTTTTGATCGGCTGCTTTTACTAGCTTATTAAAGGACACTGATGTACTGTCTGGCAAAGTTAAATATATAAATCTTTCTGAGTCTACACTAGTAGTACTTGATACCCTACAGTTCTCGCAGTCATGCTGCCATTGATAAGAAAGGCCAAACAGATGATCTACATCTACACCTTCATCTTGCAATACATCAAGCATATACATTAAAAACTCCTGACAATCTTGCTGAATATTTTGAGAGAATTGCGTTTGACCTGAACATTTGTCTAACAGATTTCGAATTTCAGACACACTTTCTATTTTTGTTCTATCAGTGCTACATTTCTCTAACACAGAATTCAACAAACAGCAAAAACTTTGATCCGAATTGATCACAATCTGTTCTTTTAAAGTTTCTAGAGAAAAGACAACATTAACCACTACATTAGCATAGCAGTTGACACCAGAACTATTTTTCAAATTGAAAACCAACAACATCTTCAACAGAATCCATTTTCTTTCTGCTTATAATTTCGGGTTCATCGACTTTTCGTCTTTTTGCTACAACCTCCCTACTATTGGTCACATTTCTTCGTTTCCGGCCTACCACACGTTTCTCAAACAAAGGATATTGAGGCAAATGTGGCGCATACTCTCTTCTTAACCTATTGTATTCCTTAACACAATCTACATTCGCACAAATGTTTGTGACATCACACTCAATCAAGTACAATCCCGATAAAGTTCTGACTCGTGACAATGCCACATATGCCATACCCTCCTTGAACACAGAACTGCCAATATTCACCAATGCACTGTCTACACTTAAACCTTGCGATTTATGGATTGTCACCGCATATGCCAAGCAAACAGGAAACTGCTTACGGCGAACATATAAGTCTTTTACAAGCAAAAACCTAGCAGAGCAACGACCAATTAGTTGTACTTCCTCAATGCCTTCAAATTTAATTTTTAAAAATTCAATTCCATCTCTATTTCTGTATTTCTCAAAATCAACAACATTACCCATTGATCCATTTACCAGACCTCTTTCAACATGTAAATTCCTTCTCAAAATGATACAGCAATTTAAGCACAAATTCAGAGGCTTTTCAAAACCAGCAGTTTTAGATATAGTCTTCTCTAATGAATCCAATTTAGATTTCAAATTCTCAGACAAAATAATTGTTGCTCCCATATGCTCTATTCTGTCAATAGCTTCCAGTTTCACAATCTCTTGGTTTTCTAAATTCAACATTTTGTTGTTGAAGATGGCACATTCTGCAAGAGTTGGCATCAAACATATTCCAGATTTCTTCTCAGTAATTTTCCGAAAAATATTCTCTGGCAGAATGTCTTCTTCTAGATACAAATTTGACAGTAATCGTGCATGTAAAGCTTCTTTCCCATGCTCGGTCACTTTCCCGATTCTAACATCTTTTAGAATATTCTTGTAATCTTCATCCTTTGCCTGACGCATATTTTCACGCAGCTCAGCATAATTGAAGTTTAACCATATGTTAACGTTGCCAATGCTCCCTAGGCACTTTCTGGTATCTTCATGCGTAAGCAGTTTAAACACTGGTTGTCCTTTCACTGGTGTCAGCTGCAGAAGATCACCGAAAACAATGATGTGTTTGCCACCAAATAACACATCATACTCTGTTTTAAGAACTTCCTGCATTCTCAAATGCACAAAGGCAAGCATGACATTAGAAACCATGCTTACTTCGTCAAAGATAAGAAGTTTCATCTTCTTCAGGACTCTGGAAACTTCACAACAAGCATCTCCAGATAACTTGTGGTATTGTAATTTGTTATCATGCTCCACTGGCAGCATCAGTAGACGATGTAAAGTAATCCCTTTAATGTTATGTGCTGCCAGCCCAGTTGGAGCGGTGACAACACAAGACAGCGATGACTCTGTCCTTTTCTGCAGATAACATGAAATTGCTTTAATTAGGAAACTTTTTCCAGTTCCTGCTTCTCCACTCACGTACAGTCGGACAGGCTTCAACGACGTACATGAGCACTCTTTCTTCTCATGACTTAATCCATGTACAATTTGGTTTGTAACTTCGTCATATATTTTCCTCTGCTCAACGTTGAGTTGTCTTTCCAAATCTTCTAAGTTAACCGCATCCTCCTGAGCATGTGCCATGGCTCTTTCCACTTCAATCATGGCAGTGGCAGCTTCATTTTCGATAACTGGTCCTCCTAGTGGATCCTGACTCAATGAAACAGAACTCTGACTGTCCTTAGAACTGTCTCTAGCAATCTCGGCTGCAATTGTTGCTTCCTGCTCGATTTCCGCATTCAACATTTCTAGATATTTTGGAAAAACAGGACATTCTATGGTCTCCTTGGCTGCATTGAAAGAGTCTTCGTAACAGAGGAAATCTCCAAGCAGTTCCTCTTCTGCACGCCAAGGCTTGAAAAGTTGCAAAAGAGCTAAATAGAAAAACTCTTTTCTTTCAGGAGATTCGCCACTCAATTTTCGATGATTTACCAATTGGCATTTTCTTTGCTTGACCAGACATCCCTCACTTCTAATTACAGTATACACTCCTTTATCAATATCTTCTTTGATGTTCCTCTTGAATATGTAATTTTGTAGAACCTCATACAGACAAACATTCTCGAGGTGACTGCTTCTATTTGGATAATATGTATCCAACATGTTGGTCTTCAAAATATCTGTACTGTTTGGCTCCTTTTCCGCCAAATACTCAATTTCCCGTACAGGTTTCAGAACTCGATTACGCGTTGCAGCAAGACCAGTACTCGCCCAAATGATACTCCTAGATTTGGCATAGAGACTTGCTGAAGATAACCGGTCAGAACATTCGTAAGCTCCGATTTCTCGATGCGACAACATCTTCAGACTGAAACTGTACAACTTCTTACTGAGGCTCTTTTCATGGGAAATGTCCTCCCACATATCCTTCAATTCTGTCTTTTCTTTTTTTGTGATGTAAGATGTCACATACCGAGCCACAGCCATACAGTTATCAGCCACAAACTGTATATCCATGTTAGCATTCCACATGGACAAAATCACTGGGTTGTAGTCGTTGATGTACTTGGACTCTTCGTTTCTTTTCAGATTGTATGTATTTTTGGGTGATTTCCTCGTCACATTATGTCGCAGCGAAGACATCAAACTGTTCACTCTTCCTTTAGATATCACCGATCGTGGAAATCCAAAACGACATTTTGTGTAGAACTTGTCCTTGTTTCTGAATTTACGACGACAGTACTTTCCACAACGATGGCTTTGAAAGCGTAAAACTTGTTCTCTTAGGCTTTTGTCTTCCTTTGTCTTTGGAACAGCACATGTAGAATACTGTTCTATGAAACTCATCACTAAGTCATCCGGATCTGTTCCAAATTTGGGTGCATCTTTGATCCATAGCAGCATATGTATATGAGGAGCACCTCTTGCTTGATACTCCTTTCTCCAGAAGAAATCCAACACCTCTCCAAGAGGTGGATTTTTCTTGTTCATGATGAAAGACATCATAGCTTCAAATCTATGATTGAAGTACCTGCATACATTCACTGGATCCAAAGAGCACAGTTCTCCGGGTGTCTTGAATTCGATATTTTCAATGTTTCCATTTGCCTCTCGTAGAAATTCAAGTAAGTCTTCCCAGCCATACTCGGCACAGCTGAGAGTGAGGAACCATGTGGGAGTTCCTAAGTTCCTCAGCATACATTTTAAATCACCATGACGATGGTACCAGTACTCATTAGTACCACGCTGACATGCCATGAGATTAATCAGGTGAGAATCCAAAATACTGTCTTGCACATTGACTTTATCCATAAAGTCCCTTGCCGAGATATTTTGCATCTGTACACCACTTTTCAAGATGTGGTTCACTGCATATGACAGTCCAGACAGATCACTTTCAAACAGCAGATGAAACAAATAGGGAATGCATTGACGAAACCTAGGATCTTCTGCATACAATCGTAAAGTCCGGTATTCAGAAGCAGGAATTTGATAAGGCCGCTCATCATATCTTCCTCCTTGACCTGTTGGAAATAGCTGTGGGAAACACCGAGCTTCCAAACTTTCCTCCCAAACACTAATGGGACTCCCTTTGGCTTGTTTCATTTGAAACAACTCAATAGCATTCCCCATGACTTCCTTGGAATGCAAAGGATGAACACTATAATGTTCATATATTTCTTCATTTTTAGAGGCTTCTACTTTCTCAATTTGTCCAGCACACAAATCGCTGTCCTCTTCTTCACTTACTTCCTCTTCTGCAACACATACATTCTTGTAGTACTCATTGTTTTTCATCAAATACAATGTTGCCTTTTTGACTTTCCTAACATCCACTAAATCTTTCCAGATTTTCTTACACTTTGTCGGAACCCCATTAACTAAGATAACCAGAGGTTCCTCTTCCACTTTCTCTACTCCAATTGTATTAATGTTTTTCTTCAAATCTAGAGGCAAATAAACAACTCTTCCCTTTAATCCTCTCTGTAAATCTGATGGAGGCAATTTCCCTGTCTTTGGCTCCATTCGTACAATAGCCTGAAAGGGATGGACACTTTGAATCAAAATAGATTCATAAGTATTTAAATCCTTCAATTCAGAAGGAATGTCAACCAATTCCAGATTATTATGAACCGCTCTAGCAGGCATCCGGTTTTGATTTAATTTGTTACAACAATAAGTACACACACGTTGATCCGATCCCAAATCAAAACAATTTTCTACCATCAAGTATGTTGCGAAATCCTTCCATTCACTATTTTTTTCCCTTTCACTTTTTGCATATAAATCCACTAACTTAGTCTGATTCTTATAATAAGTGCGTCGACAACACACACAAGTGAAATTAGGCCTCTCACTTGATTTCACCTGAAACGTGGCAATTTCCTTCTGAAAATTATCTGTACTGGAAATCTGTACACTCTCTTCCACATTACCTTCTTCTTCTGGGTCAATTTCAACATTCTCCTCTTTACTTGCAAAGTAACAAAACTCAATTTCTTCAAAAATATTCTTCACATCTACTTCAGAACCATGCAAAAGAGCACTGCTTAATTTTTTAAGCTTAATTGCTGGACTCTTAGCAAAATACAACATTCTCACTAATTTCCTCACTTTATTATGATGGACTGCTAGCATCCTGAAATGATGAAAAACACTCTGGCATACTCTCCTGGAAAGGCAAGCCAGTGAATGACCATGTAAACCTGTCACTTCTCTCACTCTGCATGGATCTAATTCCTGCAACAACTTCATTTTCTGTTTTAAACTTTTCTTATTAAATGTCCGTACAAAATCACAAAGCAAATTGATGGAATCCTGTCGCACACTGCAAATACTACTACACTTCCAGGTGTACACTGGACCCTTAGGACGTCTCCCTAAAACTTCATCACCTAACACCTCTTCTGCCTCTGTTGACACAAGTTTTTCTTTTTCAACTGGACAACTGTCTTTCACCTCATATGCTCGACCACTGGTGTCAACTGCATGCACCAAATCATTGTCCTGGAAGTAACTCTCCTCATTGAAAAATGCCTCACAACTTGAACTATGCATCCATTCTCCTGAAAATACTTCACAAAAATTTGTACGATTAACTATTCTCTTCCATCTACTATTTGTTTTGAATTCATAAATTGCCTTGTTTAGTTTACTAATTCTATTGATTAGCAAAATAAATGACTTTCGCTTCATTTCCAAAGCCTGATCAATAATTTTCTCAACATTTTTCTTTTTCTTATAAAAAGCCAGTTTCTGTTGACCTTTCTTTACATTTTTCATCAAATTTACAATTATCCTGTTGCGGAACATTCGTCTACGAATGTCCCTAAATTGATTGTGCCTTCTACCGGCACTCACAGAGTTTTCTCCTGCTCTACCACTAACTTTATTAAGGGGCCTTTCCTTCCTGTTTAAATTGACTCTCTTCTTCTGGATTAAAACATGTTCTGTAGTGATACTTTTTTTTCTGGAAATGTTTCTTAGGAAAGATTTACTTGTCTTACCCGGAGCTTTTTTGGTGACTTGACGAGTTTTTATTGTAGAGGACTGCTGCAAGCATGTACTAAGCTGCTGTGTTTGACGTTTTGTAGCCTTTCTCCTTCTTTGCCTTGAAGGCATTTTTTAATTTTGAAATGATCTGCAGTTGAATCTGTGGTAAAATATAATAAAAAATGTTATTAACCACTATTACCAAACAGTTAATCAATAACAGTCATCAAAAAATTAACACACTAGTTGTCAATTCTACATACAATAATTTTTAGTGCATTGGCACATTTAAAACTCACAAATAGTAGCAAAGAAATGGAATGCTTCTACATTTGACCTGTGCTCTTTTATATGTGAATCTGAACTCATTTTATTAGCATATTTCACTATTTTATTAAAGACACTTCACACAAGCTGTTTTTGAAGTTGTATTTAAATTTAAATAAAATGGTTAACATGGTTACTTTTCATTTCCAGTAACTTAAATTTATTTTTAAAAGTCTTTATAGTTCAATAGGCTCGAGCAGGTCAGCTGCCCACCCTATGTCATACAATTCTGACAAATCGGCATCCTCATCATATTCTTCATCATCCACAGGATATAAATCATCCAAGGGATCTACTTCCACTGACGTTTCAATGACAAGTTCAATGATAAGATCGAGATCAACAGATTGCTCATTATCACTCATGGTTGATGTTGTCGTTATCTTTAAAGAAAGAGAACAACAATGAGATGTTGCAGAGTAAGAGACAAATCTCAGAGACTATAATAGTAAAATTGTTTAACAAGAGTAACATTTTGCAGATATTATTTAGCCATGTCCAGCGATGCTGAGGAGGTGAGGCCTATGTCCAAGTTTTCAGTGAACAGGACTCATCTCTTCTTAACCTTGGATAAGCCTCACCGACTCTGTGTCCCCTGCTCATACTTAAATGTAAAGGGGCAGATTTATGTTAACTGGCGCATCCCCAGGGATGCACCAGTTAACGTGCGCCGCAGCTCTGCCACCCATGGTGTGCCGCATTTACAATGCGGAACACCATGGGGCAAAAACAGCACAGATGCGTCACGCATCTGTGCCGCAAAAGCGGCGCATTGCAGGAATAACGTCGCAAGCGCGACATGACTCCTGCAATGCACAGGGGCAAGCCACACATTGCATGGTGCGTCACTCCTTATGCCTGTTTCAAACAGGCGTAAGGATTTGATTCAGCAATGCCATAAAGCTGACTCAGTGAAATCTTGTAAATTTCACTGTGTTAGTTTTACAGGGCTTTCATGCAAGTGAACGCCCACCCTGCAACAAAACGCCCACATGAAACCTGACGCAGGTTTCATGTGGCGCAGGACTTTACAGCGTGACACATCTGCCTAGATGCATCAAGTTGTAAATATGTCGCAACATGGGGCATCTTTTGCGCCGCCGCTGCGTCACAAAAGTGACGCAACGGCCCCTAACATTTTAAATGATTGGTTCAGGATGCCGATAAGGTGTGGCCTATCCAGAGGTTTGTTTGAGGTGAGGCCTACTCAGGGTTGCAGATGAAATTTAGGCTTGTTGAAGAGTACAGAGGAGATAATACATGTGCAGGCCTACCAACGAAGTGAGTCATGTCCACTGCACTCTTGAACAAAGGCCAGACCTCCTCTGTCTCCCTGGACAGGCCTAAACCTCATCTGCACAATGTGATTCGTAATGTTAGGAAACACAGGTGATATAATTGAAAAACGTGCAAATATTTTTGCTCATTTCACAATCACATCACCTGTATTTCCTCAGCTTAGGTATCTCATTGTGCAGATGTAGTCAAGCATATCCAAGAGTACGCAGAAGATGAGAACTATATGCAACAGAGCAATGTACATTACTCACCTCCCTTGACACTTACAGAAGCCTCAGTTTCTCCATGCCTCCTACACAGTTCTAAATGTATATCATTATCATCATAGTGACTATGAAACTCTAGCAGTACATATTGTGAAACCTAAATGTCTTAAAGTAACGATTTTTTAACCGACAAACAAGCAAATTATTCTCCCAGATTGATGGTGAGAAGTGATATATTTATTTAAAGAAGCAGACACCATTTTGACATTGTCATACATGTAAAAAGCATTCCTTTTCTTTATGAACCATTTTCATGTCATAATTTGAAAACACAGCACAACTCCTATGTACAAGTACACCCTGTCAGTACTTAAATTTGCCAAGCACACATGCGGGCGTATTTACAAGAGCCTTGCACCACGGAGAAATGACTTAAATTTACCAAGCACTCATGAGGGCTTATTTACAAGGACCTTGCACCACCTTTAAAGTCACTTTTAACATGGGGAAAATGACGTGAATGTAGCTCATAAGCTTTGTAAATTTGCCCCCATGTTGACTATGAAACTCTTGCAGAACATATTGTGAAACCTAAATGACTTCAAGAAACGAGTTTTTAAACCGACAAACAAGCAAATTATTTTCCCATATTCATGGTGGGAAGTGAAATATTCATTTAAAGAAGCAGAAACCTTTTTGTCCTTCTCATAAATGTAAAAAGCATTTCTTTTTAAAAAAAAACGATTTTCTGATCATAATTTGAAAACACACCACAGCTCCTATGTACAAGCACACCCTGTCAGTACTTAAATTTGCCAAGCACACATGGGGGCGTATTTACAAGGACCTTGCACCACGGGGAAATGACTTAAATTTGCCAAGCACTCATGAGGGCGTATTTACAAGGACCTTGCACCACCTTTAAAGTCACTTTTAACGTGGGGAAAATGACGTGAATGTGGCTCATAAGCTTTGTAAATTTGCCCCCATGTTGACTATGAAACTCTTGCAGAACATATTGTGAAACTTAAATGACTTCAAGTAACGTGTTTTTAAACCGACAAACAAGCAAATTATTCTCCCATATTCATGGTGGGAAGTGAAATATTTATTTAAAAAAGCAGACACCATTTTGTCCTTCTCATACATGTAAAAAGCATTTATTTATTTTTAAAAACGATTTTCTGGTCATAATTTGAAAACACAACACAGCTCCTATGTACAAGCACACCCTGTCAGTACTTAAATTTGCCAAGCACACGTGGGGGCGTATTTACAAGGACCTTGCACCACGGGGAAATTACTTACATTTGCAAAGCACTCGTAAGGGCGTATTTACAAGGACCTTGCACCACCTTTAAAGTCACTTTTAACATGGGGAAAATGACGTGAATGTAGCTCATAAGCTTTGTAAATTTTCCCCCATGTTAACTATGAAACTCTTGCAGAACATATTGTGAAACCTAAATGACTTCAAGAAACTAGTTTTTAAACCGACAAACAAGCAAATTATTTTCCCATATTCATGGTGGGAAGTGAAATATTCATTTAAAGAAGCAGACACCTTTTTGTCCTTCTCATAAATGTAAAAAGCATTTCTTTCTTTTAAAAAACGATTTTCTGATCATAATTTGAAAACACACCACAGCTCCTATGTACAAGCACACCCTGTCAGTACTTAAATTTGCCAAGCACACATGGGGGCGAATTTACAAGGACCTTGCACCACGGGGAAATGACTTAAATTTGCCAAGCACTCATGAGGGTGTATTTACAAGGACCTTGCACCACCTTTAAAGTCACTTTTAACGTGGAGAAAATGACGTGAATGTGGCTCATAAGCTTTGTAAATTTGCCCCCATGTTGACTATGAAACTCTTGCAGAACATATTGTGAAACTTAAATGACTTCAAGTAACGTGTTTTTAAACCGACAAACAAGCAAATTATTCTCCCATATTCATGGTGGGAAGTGAAATATTTATTTAAAAAAGCAGACACCATTTTGTCCTTCTCATAAATATAAAAAGCATTTTTTTTTTAAAAAAAAACGATTTTCTGGTCATAATTTGAAAACACAACACAGCTCCTATGTACAAGCACACCCTGTCAGTACTTAAATTTGCCAAGCACACATGGGGGCGTATTTACAAGGACCTTGCACCACGGGGAAATGACTTAAATTTGCAAAGCACTCATGAGGGCGTATTTACATGGACCTTGCACCACCTTTAAAGTCACTTTTAAAATGGGGAAAATGACGTGAATGTAGCTCATAAGCTTTGTAAATTTGCCCCCATGTTGACTATGAAACTCTTGCAGAACATATTGTGAAACCTAAATGACTTCAAGAAACGAGTTTTTAAACCGACAAACACGCAAATTATTCTCCCATATTCATGGTGGGAAGTGAAATATTCATTTAAAGAAGCAGACACCTTTTTGTCCTTCTCATAAATGTAAAAAGCATTTCTTTTTAAAAAAAAACGATTTTCTGATCATAATTTGAAAACACACCACAGCTCCTATGTACAAGCACACCCTGTCAGTACTTAAATTTGCCAAGCACACATGGGGGCGTATTTACAAGGACCTTGCACCACGGGGAAATGACTTAAATTTGCCAAGCACTCATGAGGGCGTATTTACAAGGACCTTGCACCACCTTTAAAGTCACTTTTAACTTGGGGAAAATGACGTGAATGTGGCTCATAAGCTTTGTAAATTTGCCCCCATGTTGACTATGAAACTCTTGCAGAACATATTGTGAAACTTAAATGACTACAAGTAACGTGTTTTTAAACCGACAAACAAGCAAATTATTCTCCCATATTCATGGTGGGAAGTGAAATATTTATTTAAAAAAGCAGACACCATTTTGTCCTTCTCATACATGTAAAAAGCATTTATTTATTTTTAAAAACGATTTTCTGGTCATAATTTGAAAACACAACACAGCTCCCATGTACAAGCACACCCTGTCAGTACTTAAATTTGCCAAGCACACGTGGGGGCGTATTTACAAGGACCTTGCACCACGGGGAAATTACTTACATTTGCAAAGCACTCGTAAGGGCGTATTTACAAGGACCTTGCACCACCTTTAAAGTCACTTTTAACATGGGGAAAATGACGTGAATGTAGCTCATAAGCTTTGTAAATTTTCCCCCATGTTAACTATGAAACTCTTGCAGAACATATTGTGAAACCTAAATGACTTCAAGAAACTAGTTTTTAAACCGACAAACAAGCAAATTATTTTCCCATATTCATGGTGGGAAGTGAAATATTCATTTAAAGAAGCAGACACCTTTTTGTCCTTCTCATAAATGTAAAAAGCATTTCTTTCTTTTAAAAAACGATTTTCTGATCATAATTTGAAAACACACCACAGCTCCTATGTACAAGCACACCCTGTCAGTACTTAAATTTGCCAAGCACACATGGGGGCGAATTTACAAGGACCTTGCACCACGGGGAAATGACTTAAATTTGCCAAGCACTCATGAGGGTGTATTTACAAGGACCTTGCACCACCTTTAAAGTCACTTTTAACGTGGAGAAAATGACGTGAATGTGGCTCATAAGCTTTGTAAATTTGCCCCCATGTTGACTATGAAACTCTTGCAGAACATATTGTGAAACTTAAATGACTTCAAGTAACGTGTTTTTAAACCGACAAACAAGCAAATTATTCTCCCATATTCATGGTGGGAAGTGAAATATTTATTTAAAAAAGCAGACACCATTTTGTCCTTCTCATAAATATAAAAAGCATTTTTTTTTTAAAAAAAAACGATTTTCTGGTCATAATTTGAAAACACAACACAGCTCCTATGTACAAGCACACCCTGTCAGTACTTAAATTTGCCAAGCACACATGGGGGCGTATTTACAAGGACCTTGCACCACGGGGAAATGACTTAAATTTGCAAAGCACTCATGAGGGCGTATTTACATGGACCTTGCACCACCTTTAAAGTCACTTTTAAAATGGGGAAAATGACGTGAATGTAGCTCATAAGCTTTGTAAATTTGCCCCCATGTTGACTATGAAACTCTTGCAGAACATATTGTGAAACCTAAATGACTTCAAGAAACGAGTTTTTAAACCGACAAACACGCAAATTATTCTCCCATATTCATGGTGGGAAGTGAAATATTCATTTAAAGAAGCAGACACCTTTTTGTCCTTCTCATAAATGTAAAAAGCATTTCTTTTTTTTAAAAACGATTTTCTGATCATAATTTGAAAACACACCACAGCTCCTATGTACAAGCACACCCTGTCAGTACTTAAATTTGCCAAGCACACATGGGGGCGTATTTAAAAGGACCTTGCACCACGGGGAAATGACTTAAATTTGCCAAGCACTCATGAGGGCGTATTTACAAGGACCTTGCAGCACCTTTAAAGTCACTTTTAACTTGGGGAAAATGACGTGAATGTGGCTCATAAGCTTTGTAAATTTGCCCCCATGTTGACTATGAAACTCTTGCAGAACATATTGTGAAACTTAAATGACTACAAGTAACGTGTTTTTAAACCGACAAACACGCAAATTATTCTCCCATATTCATGGTGGGAAGTGAAATATTTATTTAAAGAAGCAGACACCATTTTGTCCTTCTCATAAATGTAAAAAGCATTTCTTTTTTTAAAAAAACGATTTTCTGGTCATAATTTGAAAACACAACACAGCTCCCATGTACAAGCACACCCTGTCAGTACTTAAATTTGCCAAGCACACATGGGGGCGTATTTACAAGGACCTTGCACCACGGGGAAATGACTTAAATTTGCAAAGCACTCATGAGGGCGTATTTACAAGGACCTTGCACCACCTTTAAAGTCACTTTTAACGTGGGGAAAATGACGTGAATGTGGCTCATAAGCTTTGTAAATTTGCCCCCATGTTGACTATGAAACTCTTGCAGAACATATTGTGAAACCTTAATGACTTCAAGAAACGTGTTTTTAAACCGGCAAACAAGCAAATTATTCTCCCATATTCATGGTGGAAAGTGAAATATTTATTTAAAGAAGCAGACACCATTTTGACCTTCTCATAAATGTAAAAAGCATTTCTTTTTTTTAAAAAAAAACGATTTTCTGGTCATAATTTGAAAACACAACACAGCTCCTATGTACAAGCACACCCTGTCAGTACTTAAATTTGCCAAGCACACATGGGGGCGTATTTACAAGGACCTTGCACCACGGGGAAATGACTTAAATTTGCAAAGCACTCATGAGGGCGTATTTACAAGGACCTTGCACCACCTTTAAAGTCACTTTTAACATGGGGAAAATAACGTGAACGTGGCTCAAAAGCCTTGTAAATATGGCCCATGCTGACTATGAAACTCTAGCAGTACATATCAAGTAACCTAAATGACTTCAAGAAATGTTTTTAAACACATCAAATAAGCAAATTATTCTCCCTAAATCATGGGGTAAGTGACTTAAAATGCCCTAACACACATGGGGGTGTATTTACAAGACCCTTGCACCACTTTTGCATCACTTTTAACATGGGGAAAATAACGTGAATGTGACTCAAAGGCCTTGTAAATATGGCCCATGCTGGCTATGAACTCTAGCAGTACATATCAAGAAACCTAAATGACTTCAAAAAACGTTTTTAAACACATCAAGTAAGCAAATTTTTCTCCCTAAATCATGGGGTAAGTGACTTAAAATGCCCTAACAAACATGGGGGCATATTTACAAGGCCCTTGCACCACTTTTGCGTCACTATTAACATGGGGAAAATGACGTCAAAGTGACTCAAAGGCCTTGTAAATATGCCCCAAGCAGGCTATGAAACTCTAGCAGTACATATCAAGAAACCTAAATGACTTCAAGAAACGTTTTTAAACACATCAAGTTAGCAAATTATTCACCCAGATTCATGGGGAAGTGACTTTAAATTCCCTAACACACATGAGTGCATATTTTACAAGGCCCTTGCACCACTTTTGCGTCACTTTTAACATGGGGAAAATAACGTGAACGTGGCTCAAAGGCCTTGTAAATATGGCCCATGCTGGCTATGAAACTCTAGCAGTACATATCAAGAAACCTAAATGACTTCAAGAAACGTTTTTAAACACATCAAGTAAGCATATTATTCTCCCTAAATCATGGGGTAAGTGACTTAAAATGCCCTAACACACATGGGGGCGTATTTACAAGGCCCTTGCACCACTTTTGCGTCACTTTTAACATGGTGAAAATAACGTGAACGTGGCTCAAAGGCCTTGTAAATATGGCCCATGCTGGCTATGAAACTCTAGCAGTACATATCAAGAAACCTAAATGACTTCAAGAAACGTTTTTAAACACATCAAGTAAGCAAATTATTCTCCCTAAATCATGGGGTAAGTGACTTAAAATGCCCTAACACACATGGGGGCGTATTTACAAGGCCCTTGCACCACTTTTGCGTCACTTTTAACATGGGGAAAATAACGTGAACGTGGCTCAAAGGCCTTGTAAATATGGCCCATGCTGGCTATGAAACTCTAGCAGTACATATCAAGAAACCTAAATTAGTTTAAGAAACTGTTTTAAACACATCAAGTAAGCAAATTATTCTCCCTAAATCATGGGGTAAGTGACTTAAAATGCCCTAACACACATGGGGCGTATTTACAAGGCCCTTGCACCACTTTTGCGTCACTATTAACATGGGGAAAATGACGTGAAAGTGACTCAAAGGCCTTGTAAATATGCCCCAAGCAGGCTATGAAACTCTAGCAGTACATATCAAGAAACCTAAATGATTTCAAGAAACGTTCTTAAACACATCAAGTAAGCAAATTATTCACCCAGATTCATGGTGAAGTGACTTAAAATGCCCTAACACACATGAGGGCATATTTTACAAGGCCCTTGCACCACTTTTGCGTCACTTTTAACATAGGGAAAATAACATGAAAGTGGCTCAAACATGAGAGTGTATTTACAAGGCCCTTGCACCACTTGTACGTCACTTTTAATATGGGGAAAATAACGTGAAAGTGGCTCAAAGTCCTTCTAAATATGCCCGATGCTGGCTATGAAACTCCAGCAGTACATATCAAGAAACCTAAATGTCTTCAAGAAACGTTTTTAAACACATCAAGTAAGCAAATTATTCTCCCTAAATCATGGGGCAAGTGAAATATTTGTTTAAAGAAGCAGACACCATTATTTCCTTGTCATAAATTTAAAAAGCATTCCTTTTCCTCAAAAACGATTTTCAAGTCATAATTTGAAAACACAGCACAGCTCCTATGTACAAGCACACCCTGTCAGTACTAATACTTCACATTATCTCCAATTACAATTTCTCAAAGAAAGAAAATCTATTTCTAAAACACTTGACACAAAGCAACATTTTAAATACACAACTTTCTTCCTAATTTTTTCCCTTAAGCATACTAATCTCTATCTAAATTAAATGAATCTTTTCTCACCTTAGCAAATACTTTTTGAGTTTCAAAACAGTCTCAGACACACACCAATTTTTCTTTAGCAGAGCAAAGGGTATGCACTCCAGAGGCTGCAACCAACAAAGGCACAGAAATGCTGTAATTCATCACACATATCTCTCATGTCACCCAATCAAAACTCTTCCCTCACTTTTTTCAAATCAACACCCTTCCCCCCTCTACACTTTCTGCTTTTTTTCCATAGCAACTACCTCCTGAAAGACCTCTCATGTTTACAAGTTCACACAACAATGTTTCAATTGAACTCTGAACTCTCAGTACACCTGCGTATCCAGTGCATTGTTTCTTAAAATGATTTTTTCTTAACCATTCAAATTTCATCTTTCAAAGAACTCATCCATGCACCCTAAGTTTCTGTTTTCAGCAATCAAAATCCACCAATCACTGCTACTGAATCATTAGCACTGAAACTCCACAGTTTTTTTCATTGCAAACACCTACTGTTTCAACTGCCATTTCATTCCCACACTTCATCTGACTGCAGCAGAACCTCCTCTCACCATGTTTTCTGTCTGGATTATTGGACATAGTTACATCCACTGGGCTCAAAGGTATGCTGATAACAGAAATGTACACAACCTCAATTTACAAAATGTGGAAATCAACTGGATTGGCCACAGAGGATTGAGATGTCACCAATTGATACCATTGGTGAAAACCTTTTTGCATTTGCCACACCCTGACCTGTTAATTGTACACTGTGGAGGAAATGATTTGGGCACTTTGACTGGGGTAGGTCTGGAAATGCTTTTAAAGGACACCTTTGAACAATTGATGGCACTTTTTCCTCAAACTGCCTTGGTATATTCAAATATATGCCAAAGACAGAAATGGAGATGGTCCAAGCAATTTTGTCCACAAATTGAGAAATCGAGGAAGCATGTAAATAAGTCTGTTTCAGCTTACATGAGAGACCATGGAATGGGCTCCATCTACAACAATAACTTGCGTTACTACATGCAAGATATCTACAGAGGAGATGGAGTGCACTTCTCAGATGGGGGGAACAGAATTTTCATCCTGAATTTAAGACTATGTATTGGTACCTACTTATAAGTACCTAAATCTACCACAGACCCAAAAGCTCTTTTCAGAGCTACCCTAACTATGATCACTCTAAATAAATGTTAAATGTAATTTATTTTTACTAATTTTCACGATTTACGCTTTCCGGAGTGCTACCCGGTTCGCGCACCGGACGCTGACCGCGCGAAAATTTGAAAAAAAAATAATTTTTGGGGGACATATATGGGTCTCCTCATCCACCATCACAAAACCTAGGGGGTCAGGATATGTCTCCCTTGCCCCCTTTTACACAATCCCAGCATTGTTTAGCATCCATCTTGTGTCCAAATTAGACCTTAACGCAAGATGGCGGACTCCCGTTACGCTACCGGTAAGCTACCCGGTTCGCGTACCGGGTAGCGCTTCCACCGCGAAATATCGAAAACAATTTTTTTTATTTTTTTTGCCCCGCGGGGCCCTTCAATAGGCCCCACATCAATCCTAGGGGGTCAGGAGGGGTCTACCTTGCCCCCTTTTATTCATTTCCCCCTTCGTTTATTTCCACCTCTTGTCTCTCGATCCTACCGAGAGACAAGATGGCGGCCGCACCGGACTGTTTAGAATGTTGACAGTCACCGGAGAGCCAATCCGCTTCTCCTCGCAAAGTTCCGTTACGCGTCAGGTACGCGAACCGGGGCGCTAACCGGGACGCTGTCACAGATATATATATTTTTTGGAACGTTAATTTCTCAAAATCCACTGGAGCACATATATTGAGACCTAGCAAAGGCACATCGGGCAAACAATATCTACAATTTTGCCAAGTTTCGTGGAAATCCATTCAGCCGTTCGAGCTAAAAGTGAGTCCAACCGCCCTATGGAAAATTGCATGGGAAAAACGCGTTTTGGGAACCCCCTTTTTTCTCGGCCCCCCCTTGACGAAACCCCCCCAAATTTTTAAGGGCTGCTCAGAAACAAAATGTTCAATTTTCCTGAAAATTTCAGCCAATTCCGTCCTCAAAGCCAAAGTTATTCGACATAGAATTTTCAAAAATCCCATAGGAAAAAATTCCTAACTATATATACCTACTGGCGACCGCCAGTAGGTAATATATATATATATATATATATATATATATATATATATATATATATATATATATAAAACAAAAGTCCACGGGGGAGGTCACAGGCACAGACCACAGCAGGAAAAACCCCAAGAAGGTACGTAGGCTGTTTTTTTAAGATTCCATCATGTATTTATTCTTCCAACATAAAACAGACAAATGTCCGCCTCAGACGCATTTCGATCGCCTCCGCGATCTTGATCACCTGACACGCTGGGACCGGACCACCATTTTTAAACCACGTGTAACCAATGGTACATAAGCTTATAGAAATGTACAATAAATATAGAAGATATACATGTGCAAAAAGAGGAGCATAGAGTTTAATTCAATAATTACAGCTTATTTGTACATATTCGTTCAAAAGTATTTTTTAAATACCAAAATACTTTAAAAGCAAGGCTAATTGGACATCAATTGGTATCCAACGTCATTAGGTCTGTAACAGTCTTTGGATGACAACATAAGAGTATTAGTGTCACATCTATGGCTAAAATTAAAGGCAAGTGCCTGAATGTCGCCAAAAATGTCCTACTAGATAAATTCTGTGACTCTGATGTATTAAACTGTGTTGCTAAGCTAATGGCAGACCTGTAACTTGAAATATGACTGTGTAAGAGTCTAGCCTATAAATAAATTGATAAATAATTGAAATAACTGCTCCTAAAAGACAAGTGTCAGACTGTGCAAAAAGCATATATAAAACCACCACAATAACGAATATTTAAAAACACTTATAAAAGGTGGGGTTAGTGCAAATGACGGCAATTTGATGTAAACAATATTATAATGTAAGGTAAAACAAGATTTATTCCCGTTGGGCGGTCAAATAGTCCAAAGTTCAAACACTCACCACATTCAATCAAAGTTTCTCACTCAGTTATAAACTATCCACCAATTATTCGGGAAACACACAGCAAAGGAAAAAACATTATTTTAAAAAAAATATATGCATTTTTATTTTGAATAAAGCATCAGTCCATTTACAATTTCATTAAAAACCTAAACAATACACAATAAAACCACCTAATGTGGAATGGGAGCAGTATAGGAGAAGACAATAAACGGGAATTGTTTTGATATATATATCAAAACAATACCCTTGCATGCATAGATTGACGCATAAATTATGCAAAAGAGAAGAAGAGAACTCTGGGTAGTTCTCAAGTTTAGATGGAAGGCAGCTCCTGTAGAGCACCCTCAACACCAGCGACACTCTAAATTTGCTCACCTCAAATGTCTGCTTTTCTATCAAAGTTTTTAAGCATAGGATTAGCACAGTGCTATCCACGCCGAGATAGAAATGGACAAAGTCTTTTGCCATTTGTACAGCAAAGACTTTAAGCATAGGATTAGCACAGTGATGTCCACGCCATATATATATATATCTATATATATATATATATTTTTTTTTTTCACTGAAAAAAACATAGGCTTCAGGCACGTTATAGTTAGAAATTAGCATCTACAAAAGCAGTAAATATAGGCCGTTATAATTAGTTCTGCTAACTATAACTCACACCCCCACAATGCACTGCTGTTGACATCAAATATTACATCATTCATCACATGGTCAGTGACATCACTGATGACATCACTGATGACATCATCCAGTGACTGTGTGTTTCTGTAAAGGTTAAATATGTTTTATACATATGCCAAGGTGTATTAAAGAATGAGTGGGTGTATAAGTGTCTGGATGGAGGATTTAGTATGTGCTTGAATGACTGTATGAGTGATTAAATGTGACTTACTGAAAGCATGGGTTTGTGACTAAACTGTGTTACTGTCTGTATCAGTCTGTCTGTTGTGTGTAAGCTGCTGCTTGGGTTGGTCAGTAGCGACATGAGTGTATATGTGGGTTATTGATTGGTTGCCTGAGTATTTGTATGGGAGACTAAGTGTGTGGGTGGGTGGGTGGGTGGGAGGGAGGTATGTGACTCTGTGCATAGATGCGTGAGTGGTTGATTCACTGTGTGTGTGTATAAGTTTGTGTGGAAACAGCTGTATGGGTGGGTGAGTGTGTGTATGGGTGTGTTGGTGAGTGAATGGATGTCTCAGTGGTACATGTTTGAGCAACTACATATGTAAAAGGAAGGATATGTGAGAGTTGGAGTATATAAATGTCTATACTTGAGAGTCAGTGATTGTGAGAGTGGCTGTATGGATGAGTGTGTACTTGTATCAGTGATTGTATAAGAGAGTAAGTATGCGTTAGTATCTGTATGAATAAGTGAGGTGGTGTGTGTATAACTGTATAGGTGAGTAAATGGGAGTGTGATTGATTCTTTGCATGACTGTCTAGGTGTGTGAGTAACTCCATCGATGAGTCGCTGTGTGTGAGTGTCTGTATAGGTGTATGAGTGGATATGATAGGGGCTGTATTGATGAGTGATTGCATGTATGAGTGATTGTATTGGTGAATGTGTGTGTAGACCTATGAATCAGTGAGTGCATATGTAGTTACTAGGCCTGGGCATCAAATTCCGTTCCGCTCGCGGAAATTGTGATAATTTGACGTTTTCGCATTCCGCAGAAAGCGTGAAAATGCCAAAATGTCTGCGATCCGCAGCATACCAAAAAAATGTTTTCATGCTAGCACTGCAAAAATACATTCTCGCACTCACGATCGCCCTACCTGGATCCCCGCGTATGCCGAGAAGTTTTCCCGATCCGGTCGTGTGATCCACGAGATGTTGGATTGTTGGTAGCCATTTTGCGCTCTCTCGCGGGATCACGTCATTCGCCTCGCGATCATGCAGCGCGAGAGTATGAGATCTCGAACACGTCATTCTCCACCGAGAGGGAGAGCGTGAGGACGTGAACACGTCATATCAAACACGACAAGGAGCGAGAGAACCCAAACACATCATATCCAACAAGATAGGGAGCGAGAGAACGTGAACATGTCATTTTGGATGCGCCATTGACATCCGGTGGAAGAAATGTGAAGCTCAAGAACTCGAACATGTAAAATTTTCAATTTGGGTACGAATATCATTCATTTATTCATTTCTATCTTTATTTCGATAATTTGGATCATAAAAGATGTACATCATGGATTTAAAAAACATTTGTGGTTAGTACATGTTCATAAAACAGGAGTTAAAAGAAAATCATTACATTTGTCATCTTATTGTACGGATTCAAAGTGCTAGTGCAGGTTACAAGTCCGACTGGTACATACTATAAACAATCACATTTCTAATAATTAATAATATCAGCTCTAGCAGCATAAAACCTTCTGCAAATTATGATTTGGATGAAAAAAACTCCTCAGATTGACATTTGGCTGTCCTTTTTTGTGCAAGGAGTCCCTTTTCAAAATGGGGGGAGTGGGAGGAGGTGCCACAGAATCTCCAACTTCCTGTTCCTGTCCAGCAGGCTCCTCCCAGTGCTTTGTCCATCTCCTGCTCATTCTGCCTTTGGATTTTGAGCAGGAAAGATCACTCTTTTTGTCTGCTGCATCATTGCCATTGGATTTGAGGATTTTTGAATTGGATATTTTACATGTAAGTGGTAGTTGTGTCTGTTTGATTGGGGGCATTGTAGTTGTTGCAACTACAATTTAATTTAGGTACCTATCATTCCTTTTTTTTTTTAAATGTTGTGGGTAGTAGTAGTCAGTAGGCCCAGGGCTAGTCATGGCCTCATGGGTGGGTGTATGATGAAGCAACTGTTCCTCTGGTGTTTTTTAAATGTATTTCATTGTCAAGCATCTTTTAGGGCATGGATGGAATTGTATTGAGTTGGGAAATGTGTTTTTTTTGGGGGGTGGGCTTTCTGGTGTTGGGTCTGGCCATATGGCTGGTGGCCATTTTGAAGCCTAGGCCTACAAGCTTGTCTGACCTTGTCTGGCAACAGACCTGCTTTCTTCCAGTAGGCTCAGTGCAGGTAGCCACAGCTTTATTAATCAAGTGTTTATGTGTGGTCTGTTGAATTTAGACATCATTTAGGGCATGGATGGCATTGGATTGAGTTGGGAAGTGTGTTTTTTTGGGGTGGGCTTTCTGATGTTGGGCGTTTTAAAGACATGCCTTTGCTGTGTGTGTCTGGTGTGTGTTGGTGTGCAATGCATGCACGCTGCAGACCTTTTTGGGGCCTGTGAATTTTCGTATTTGCATTTTGTTGCATTAAAAAGGCAGAGCAGTGTGCTTTAGCATGCATCCTTTGCCTGGCTTTTATAGGCCTTTTGTCAGCTCCTGGTGTTTCCCAGGCCCCCTGCTTGTTGCTTGTGATTTATGAGTGTCCATGTGGCTGGTGGCCTTTTGTGGTGGGGGTTATAAGTGTCCTGCTTTTGCCATTTAGGCCTGCATGGTTTTCCTATTGGCTTACTGCTTCCACCCCCTTTGCCAGCAGCAGCTCCATGAATGATGTGATGCTCAAATAATTTAATTGCAAATAAGGTCCACCCCACTCCCATTACATTTTTATTTTGGTGGTTCTTATTCTCTTTCCTATCCTTCCTGAGAGTGTAGTGTGTGTACACAGTAGTATAACATAGCCCTTGTTTACAAAGTCTCAGAAATAGCTAGACTATATCTTTTGTTTGCACTACTACAGTAGTAACTGATCCACAACAACAAAAGCAACATTTCACTGATGTTCTTCTCCTGGCTTATTTGCTTTTAGGTGCACAAAAAGCCAGAGGAGGAGGTATCATCATCATTATCACCCGTTGTACTGCCAGCCAGACAGAAGTCATGCTGTGCATCACGTCCACGTGTGACCACAGCTTGTTGTGCATCTGCGTCCTGCCTGACATCTGAAGAAGATGGCCCCAAAGAAAGGTACCAGGTCCAGTACCAAGAAAGTTGCCGGTAAGAAGGAACAGAAAAAGGAAGTGCCATTAACCACGACTAGTGTGCAGCCCAATGTTTTTTTAGGGACCAAAAAAGTTACGCCTGCAGCAGCGTTGTCCGGGAACCAAGCTGGGAGCAGAACCTCCGCACCAGCAGTCCAACCCCACCAACCTAGGCCCAAGCCCTTGAGTGTCACAGATGTTGCCAGTCTACTAACGAGCAGCGATGTTGAAATGTCATTATCGCAAAGTAGTACACATTCAACGCAGGTGGAAACTCCGCAGATAAGTGTGCAGCCGCAACAACAGCAGTAACCGCAACAACAACAGCAGCAACCGCAAGAACAACAGGAGCAGCCGCAAGAACAACAGCAGCATCCACAAGAACAACAGCAGCAGCCGCAAGAACAGCAGCAGCCGCAAGAACAGCAGCAGCTGCAAGAACAGCAGCAGCCGGAAGAACAGCCCACAATAGTAGTTGTTGCTCCTGAAGTAGGGGCATTTTAGGAAATCGAGCTTCCTGCAGACAAAGTGGAGCAAACCGCTGTTTCGGAAGATCTATTGTCTTCCAGACCACCAGCAAGGAAAAGGAGGCTTAGTCCATCATTTTCTTCTTCAAAGCCCCGCTTCTGATGTTCGTGATGCCACTTGGCCGCCACCAGCTCAGTCTGAGAATGATGCACGCCGCAAGACAATGCTTCTGAAAAGGAAGGTTGCAGAAAAACTTAGATTTATGGAGGTAGATGTAGAAGAAGGGGGATGATGTTGATGAAAACGAGCCAGTCATTCATTCAAATAACTTTATTTCGATTCCAATAGAGGAGTCATAAAAGTGTACACAAATATGAAAATACATAATTTGTCATAAAAGTCCACAATACATGTTTTACATATTTAAATTTTACGGTGCATTAAAATAAGCTTGATCATATATATGGACAGGACATAAAGTGCTAAATGGATTTCTTTAAAGGGCCAAAAGGAGAAATATTTGATAACATTTCCACCAATAGCTTATTTCAGTAACGATTACTAACTTATTTCAGTAAAGATTTCTAATAGCAAGGGCCGATCTAATAAAACTAAGTACAGCATTACATATACTTGGAGTTGGCGAGGACAATAAATGTTCATAGGCCTCCTTATAATAGCATGATCCAAAAGATAATAAAACAGGTCTAATGAATGTGTTTCTTGGTACCTTGTAAAAAGCACAAAAAAGGATAAGGTGCAAAGTGCTTTGCGAAACCCTATCATTACAGGGGCAGGAGGGTAAACTCTCACACCACCCCCCTTGCTTTGGAAAAGCAAAAAGAAAGTGTAATGTACTAAGGCGAAACCTTGTCAAATAAAAACGCCATTGCGTATGAATGATATACGATAGGTAAAAAGGCCGCTGCAATTTGCCCCTCAGATACTGTGCATGCTCACTATTCCTTAGGGAACCCAATTTGAGGCTATAGGCATTTTTGATAATTGACTTAGAATCCTTGCCAATCATGTCAGGGTTTTCAAACATATTACCTAATCCAATCTTGTAAAAGGTATCCCTAACATAAAGGAGCCATGGAACATCCATACAGTGGTCAAGTTCAAGTCAATCTTGTAAAATATCCTTTGTCAATTTCAGTTCTTCAGATTGCCAAACTTTAGACCATAGCAATAGTGGAGATATATGTATAGTGTCACTTACAAACTCTATACCCACCGCCCCATGACAAAAACTATTCGGCGTGCCTGGTGGGACAGATAGGAGACGCTTTATAAATTTGTTCTCTATAACCTGTAACTTTTCACTATTTTGTGACCCCCAGACTCCAGCCCCGAAAGTTGCAACGGAGACACACTTGGCTTTATATAGGGATATTAATTCTGTTATTCGCCTTTGACCTAGCTTACTCGCAAAACGAAAAAGGGCTTCAATTGATTGAGTAACCTTTTGGACCCGAGCTGATATCAAAGGGTCCCAATTCAGTTTCTTGTTAAATAAGTTACCCAAATATTTAAAATGATCAACTTTGACGATGATTGAATCCTTCACCATATACCTGCGGGTTTTTACACTTTTCGGGCCGCAAGTCATGGCAAAAGATTTGGTGAAATTAACCCTAAGATCTAAACTTTCCATAAATATATCAAAAGCATTCAAACAAATCTGCATGCTATTGGGAGTAAGGGTCATTAAACCCGTGTCGTCTGCGTATGACAACATTGGTATCCTTTTGCCATTAGCCTGTGGAAAGTCAGCGCCACATTCCAACAGAAAACTTTCCAATCCATTGGTATAAACCAAAAATAAAAAGGGAGCTAAAATGCATCCCTGGCGGACACCTTCAGTGGATAGTATAGGTTCTTCTGCCCACCAGGGCCATATCTAATTCTCACTGTTGTGGCGGCATGGAGCCTACGAAGCAAGGTAACCAATGGTTCCTCAAACCCCATGGACTCCATCATCCGCCACAGCTTACCCCTGCATACAGTGTCAAAGGCACTGGACAAGTCCATGAATGCCGAATGGATGGAACTATGTTTGGCACCCATGTACTTGCCCATAATTAGTGCCAAATTGAGACACTGCTCGGTGGTTCCTTTGCCTCTTCTAAACCCATATTGGGAATCCACAATAATACCCACTGACTCCGCCCATGTTTCGAGGCGTGCCAATATCACTCTGCCCATTATCTTGCAGGACGCATCTATTAGTGATATCGGCCTGTAGCAGCACGGGTCAGACTTATCACCCTTTTTAAAAATAGGTGCCACTACAGCCTCTTTCCAAGAAATTGGAATATACCCCACCACTATTGCCTTAAATACATTTAATAGGAGTGGTGACCAGACCTCTAAGTTGTGTTTAAAGAGATCCAAAGGTACTGCATCTGGCCCTGGGGCCTTTAATGCAGTACCTTTATTCAAGGCAATCTTTACCTCTGAAAGCGTTAATGAGGCACTAAGTAATTTAGCTGACTCCATGTTAAATTCGCCAACTCCCACAGTAGTAATTAGCAGTACCTCATTTGGATAAAAATTTTTACTATAGTGAGCTACCCAGGAGTCTTCTGGTATGTGCACTTCCATGGTGCCCTTTTCTCCTGTTTTTAAAAATGGTCGGTTTATTACCTCCCCAAAAAGCCTAGTGTCCCTAAGTTCGGCTGCTTTCTCCAGATCTTCCCAAGCTTTAGTCCTTAACTCAGTTTTCCGTCTGCTAATTGCGTCTCTATACCTTTTCCTAGCCGATCTGACCAAATCTCTATCACGTGGTACTTGGCGTAAAGCCTTTGTTAAACTTGTTTGAGCAGCAGAACATTCTGCGTCAAACCATTTGAGTCCCCTATCTTGTCTCCCCCCTCCTGTTTTTACAAGAAGTAAAGCCACATTTCCTAGCAGGGATTCAAAATTCTTGATAATAAAGTCTGGATTGGACATAGGCGTCAGGCAGATTTCTATACCAGCCTTATTTTTCTTAAAGATATCCACCTCCAACTGCCTCACATCTACCTTGTCCCACATTAAGGTGACCCCCTGATTTTGACTATATTTTATCGGTTGTTCCGCAGTCTGGGTTTTCTCATAGACAGGGTTGAAACTCAGAATTAGGGGGTTGTGGTCGCTTGCGGGGTTCGCCTCAATCTTAAAATCCTTTATAAGATTGGCAAAATCCATGGATACCATAGCAAAGTCAATTGTACTCAATTGCAGATTTAATATTTGGGTCATCAAGGGTTTGGATTATATCACTAGCCACCTTTACCCAAGAACCCGCAACTTCATCCTGTATTTTCTCGGTCAAGCTAGATAGAGTAACATTTTCCGCATATTCAACCGTCCCCCCATTAAAGGTACAATCCTTTAGGAGTCAATCCCCTCCCTCCAGACCCATAAGGGGTTCAAACCTATTTCTTGTAGGCAGAAAATGTGGGAAATGTGAAGATTGAGGAGCCCCGCCAGGTCTATTTATCCCAAATGATCTACCCCAATTATGGATCATTGGCATAGATGGGAGATCATTGTTTAAATGGGGATAAAAATAATGTAGACCAATTGATTGAATATCACCTAAACGGCCAAACCGTGGATCCCTACAGATATATTCTACAGCCCAAGGATCTCTGAGGTTAACAATCACAGAGTCACCTTCGAGGTCCTTAGTACTATGTCCTAACCAAGACACCCTCCTTACACCTAAAATGTCTACATTGGAGCCCAAGGGTAATCTTCTGTTTCTACTAAGCCAGAAGATAACTTTGTTTTTTAAATCTCTATCAGATTCCTTGGCGTCTGGACTAAGTTCTGGTACCCCTGTTAAAATAACTGTAAAAGGGATTGATTCTGGGGGAAGATTTACATATACTGGCTTCTTTTTAGTCATTTGTCTGTCCCGTGGTGCAGCGCTAAGAGGCTGTGTTGGCCCTTGCTTAGGAATGGGAGCCTTTTTCAAGGGTGCCATCCTGGTTACTTTAGGTGCTAAAGTTTTCCGCTGCGCCACATCATTAACCTCTAAGGCCGGTAAATCATTCTGTTCTGCAGTAATTTCGGAAGTTGCTGCATGGATGACGTTAGCTGATTGTATAACAGGATCAGCTCTAACCCCCTTCTTATTCCTACTATTACTCAACAAGTCGATTTTTGATATATTCCCTTTAACAATTTCCTCTAGCCTATCCAGTTTTTCTATAATTACTGTTGTTCGGTTAATCACAGGCAGTATTAATGACCTTACTAGTATTTCCATCTTGGCAATAAGGACATCACTTGAAGTCTCTTGGGTCTGAGGGAGGATTTTGTCATCCAAAACACCGTGTTGATTTACAATCTCAACTACCGGCTCTAGAGGAACCCGAGCAATTTGTATTTTAGGTGGTTTCTTAGTCCTCTTTTTCCGGACATCCCCACTCTTTCTTTGACCCCCCCCCCTCTTCTTTTTCGCCGGTTTGGGAGTTACTAGACTCACTGCATTCCGATCATCCGATCCCTGATCTAAAACTTGCTGTGATCGGGGAGCATGAATGGGGGTAATAAGTAAGTTAGGTGTTGAAGTTCTGCAGCTTAGTTCGCTAGGAGGTGGACTAAATGGAATTATAATTGGTGCATTGCCAGTAGGAGAGCCTTCTAATCCCACCTCTACTATACATGGAATTGGGCTAGTAATTAGCAAAGGGGCCAACTCATTACGTTCAGCCGGTGTTACAGCAGCCCCAATTACACCTAAGGAAGATCGCTTACCCGTCAATATATCTAATGATAGACGCTTTTTCCACAAGGGCACTTTCTTTCTCTATAATTCTCGTAGTCCTTGTGAAAAAGTCATCCAGAGTGCCCGTAACCAACCCAGCGTTTGTTTTTATGGATACCAATCTATTTTTCCCTGAACGTAGAGCCATTTCCACAGAGGCACCCAAATCCTTTGGCAGACCTAACAAATTAGGTATATTTCCAATACAAACTTGACAAACAGTATATAATTAATGTCTTTGAACCAGGAGCCAAAAGGGGGTGGCCCTGCCCAGCCTCTTCCAGCCCCGGACGGCCACAGACGGCCCGCCCTTTGCCCGGGCTTAGCCCGGCAGCCGCCCGCGCGCGTCCCGGGAGTTTTGGTTAGATTATAAGGACCTCCCAGGAGGGGGTGTGTCCAATGAGGGAAGAGGGAGCAGGTGTGTGGTGCTATGCCTGCTGGGCCTCACAGTCCCTCAGGGTCCAGATGCACTGCCCCACAGTTCCGTGAACGGCCCCCGCGAAGCGGGGGCCGTGAAAGTTGACAGGATAAACCCTCCAAATCCTCGTGGTCAGGAGCAGAGTTCAGAACAGCAGGTTAGCACAGAATAGCGGCACCCGTGGAGCGGAGTCCGTGCTGTGCTGATGTAGAGCCAGGAGGGCGCGTGTCCAATGAGGGAAGAGGGAGCAGGTGTGTGGCGCTATGCCTGCTGGGCTTCACAGTCCCTCAGGGTCCAGATGCACTGCTCCACAGTTCTCGCGGGTGCCGTGAAAGGTGACAGGATAAACCCTCCAAATCCTCGTGGCCAGGAGCAGAGTTCAGAACGGCAGGTTAGCACAGAATAGCGGCACCCTTGGAGCGGAGTCCGTGCTGTGCTGATGTAGAGCCAGGAGGAGGCGTGTCCAATGAGGGAAGAGGGAGCAGGTGTGTGGCGCTATGCCTGCTGGGCCTCGCAGTCCCTCAGGGTTCAGATGCACTGCCCCACAGTTCCGTGAACGGCTCCCGCGAAGCGGGGGCCGTGAAAGGTGACAGGATAAACCCTCCAAATCCTCGTGGTCAGGAGCAGAGTTCAGAACAGCAGGTTAGCACAGAATAGCAACGAGCCAGTCATCACACACATCACTCCCGCCCCAAAGGGGATGGAGACCAAAATTCTCACCCTATCCAGAAATGCTGCTACTGAGCGGGATGTAGCACGGATACCACCAACACAGGTTACACCACCACGACCTCCAGCTGCCATATTTTCAAAGGCCCGGTAGGGACCTACTACATCCAGCTCAACCATCTCAGTAGGTAGTGGTAGTAAAAGTCACAGTGTAGCTGCACAGAGTCACATTCCAAGCACACCCTCCAGTTCATCTGGTATTAAAAGTGGCACATCCAGCAGTGCCAGACAGTTCTCCTCCCCAGTTTGGGACTTTTCTGTTAGCAGCAAGGAGGAGAACGTTGCTATATGCTCAATTTGTCGCACAGGTGTTCGGCGCGGTAAGCTTGGTACAAACTATGGTACCGGAGGCCAAGCATGTCATCTCAGAAGACACCACACTATCGTGTGGGAGAATCACCTACTGCACTTAAAACAAAGTAAAAAAAACTCAACCCATTGAAGTTGGGCATGAAGAATCAGGGGATGATATTATTGCGGTGGAAAGTGAAGAGGGAGGCATTTCTAGCCCTGTCCCCAGTAGTGTAGTGGTACCGCCCACATCCTCCTCAGTAACATCTGAGTGGCACCGCAGTAAGGGCCATACTCAGTCAGCCTGAGACACCAAGGCGACCGAGTAGTACAATGAGACAAACTGCGTCATTGAGCCTAAGTGGGTTAATGAAAACAACAGCTTCACAAAGGAAAGTAATCCAGCCTACCATTGAGAGCATGCTTAGGTTGAAGGGGCAGTTCCAACGCAACCACCCAATGGCACGGTTGTACAATGCGAAGCTGGCTAAAATGTTACCACTGGACCTTCTCCCTTTTTCATTTGTGGAAGGGGTGGGTTTCCTTGAATTTGTGTCAGCCATCTGCCCTAAATGAAAGGTTCCCAGCCGGTCCTATTTCGCAAAAATTGCTGTACCGGCACTACATCATGATGTGCTGGAATTGGTTGGACAAGCTTTGCAGCAGAGTGTTGTTCACAATATCCACCTGACAACAGACATGTGGACCAGTTGCCAAGCCACAGATTACATGTGCATCACTGCACACTTGGTCTCTTTTGTGGGGATTAGAGATAAGCTATCTGAACAAGGTGCTAGTGACACAGCTGAGATTTTTAAAGCTACTCAGAAACATGCAACTATAGCCATGTTCGCCATGGAGAAATCTCAAACTGCTGTAAACATTTTGGAAGAGTTTCGCAGCAAGGTTTCTGATTGGCTGCGCCCAAGACGGCTTACTATTGGTTTTGTTGCCACAGATAATGGCAGTAATGTACTTAAGGCCATGGATCTTTGGTTCCTTTTTTTAGGGTTCCGTGTTTGTCGCACTGCATAAACATTATAGTTCAAGACTTTCTGAAAAAGGAACCCATAGTCAGAAACTTACTGGCCATCTGCCGAAGAATATGCACTCATTTCAGCCATTCTTTTAAAGCTCGGAAGCAGCTGAGGATCATTCAACTTGAATATAACATGCCAGTCAAAACACTCATCCAGGAGGTGGCAACACGTTGGAACTCAACGCATTACATGCTCGATCGTCTATTTGAGCAGTACAGGCCACTCATTGAATATGTCAGGCGAAGACTGGATGCTACTGTGAAAGGCATGACCCTTCAGATGGACCAATGGTGCCTAGTTAAATGCCTGACTGAGATGCTTCATCCTTTTGAGGTTTTCACACGTGAAGTCAGCAAGGAGGACTGTACAATGGGCCAAGCTATCCCATTATTGCAAATGCTAGAGCATCAGCTGAAAAAGGTGTCTGAGTCATACAAAAGTGAAGAGGAAAAAAAGGAAGCCTATGACTTGGTAGAGAGCTTATCCAGTTGCTTAGCTGAAAATATAAGCGTGCAAAATAAGATTTTGTCACAAGAATAAATGTCTGGCACAATTCTGGATCCACAGGCAAAATTGGGACTGAAGGCATTCATTCCTTTTTCAGAGATGGATGTTGCCCGCTACAAAACTTGGATAGCTGAGGCAGCGAGTACGTTGGAAAATGAACGGCTGCTAATTAAAAGCCCGCTAGATCAGCCCACAGGAAGTACTGCAGCAGGGCATGCGGAATCAAGTGCAACTTCGGATGCTGAGGGCAGTGCGTTTGGCTCACAACACTCACCATCACTATCAACAACAGCAACAATAACTGGATCATTAGGCCCAGTAGAATCGTTACACGATTGGTATTTATGGCTAGGCATTAATAAGCACAGTGCTGATGCACAGAGAAAAGAACCCGAAAGGATAGCAGCAGCACCCCTGAACATTGAGGGGATGGTCCAGGCCTATCTGGTTGACCCAACAGAGGTTTACATTGATCAAAACCCATTGCAGTATTGGTTTAGGAAAAGGACTGGATGGCCACTGCTCAGCAGGCTGGCAATAAGCTATCTGGCTTGCCCTGCCGCAAGTTTCTCTTCCGAACGTGTTTTCAATGCTGCTGGTTCCATTGTAACAGTGAGAAGGACCAGTCTCTCGTCCAAAAACATGGAGAGGTTAACAATGATCAAAATGAATCAGCACATCATACCACCGAATTACACAATACATGAAGCAAGGGAGGAAGATGAGGACAGCGGCTCAGGTGACGGAAGTAGTGTGTCACATGATTACCTACTACTGGCTGAACCCCCAGAGTTTGAGGACGAGCTATACTTCCCTGACAATTAGACTTGCACTTACTGTCTTCCTCCCTTATTTTCCTTTATTTGTGTGTATGTCCTTCCGGTTACAAACTTTGAATCACAACAAATCCATTACCACAGTCTTCTACTCTTCTTATTTCAATATACAAGTTTCAGGTGTCTGCATTTCACCGTAAAGTCCTCCGAATCCAGCTCCTCCGCTCCATCATACTGAATCTCCCTACATCCATTGCCCTCATGATGATTGGATGATGGAAAATAGAAGAAAAAATAAAAACTTTCCTAGTCCCGCCAAAAGAAGTGGAACATGATGACTACTATAGCTATCCTCCTTTCAGAGTCGAGAGAGACTGCCCATTAACTAAAATGAGATGAAACAGGTAATGATTGATGCCATGCATTGGACGCAGAGTCGCAGACTGAGTGATTTTGTTGTTGTTTGTTGTGCAGGAAGTTATGTCATTGTGCACTAATCATCTTTCTACATTACACACTAAACGTAACTCAAGGCAATTTTCCCCTTCTTGCAAATATTTTTAATAAGAAATTTGTACTTCTACTGCAGCTTGATACAGTGCTTTTGATTGAATATAGGAAGGGGACACAATCTGCACACTGAGTATGACAACAGCACCGTCCATGATGATGATGGCGAAAAAGACGGCCCGTTAAATGAAGACGAGAAGGAACAGGTAATGAAAATGAACGTCATGCATTGGACACCTGACTCTGAGCGATTGGTGTTTTTGTTGTTTGTTTGTTGTGCATGAAGTGAAGTCAAAGTGTACTAGTAGTCTTACTGTATACACTAAAGAATGACTCAAGTCAATAATATTTCTACTCTTGTTGAGTAATGACTATGTAAAAAAAAACACAAAACCGGACCCACCCCTCTCCTTACCCCCTACCAATGTCCGTAACGAGAAAGTCCAAATGTCCAAAACCCCAATTCCCACCTGCCAAAACAAGAGCTAAAAAGGGGTAATAGACAGGGTCTAAGTCTGGCGGGATTGTCTCTGGAGGACACGCACTGCCTCCTCTAATAGGGAGACGCGGCAGTTTAGAGTGCAGCAGTTGTAGCCACAGTGGGCGGGGGCACCAGAGATGGAAATGCGGTGGGCGGAGGGGTTTTAGAGTATTCAGAAAAATCTGGCGCTCATCAGTTAGCGATTGGTATAGAGAGAATAAATAGTAAAGAGCGGTGCTGCTAGAACAAGGGAAATCCAAAACCCCTGTACAGAAGCGGGGTGAAACACCCCCCCTACAAATGTTTACAAACAAGGACTAGAGCACACGCAAGGAGTTCTTTGAGAAGTAATCATAGGTGTTATGAGAAATAAGATCGTCCACAAGAGTTTCTTTTTTCTTTTTTGGCTTTATAAGTGAAGGTGGTTCTCCTTGCAGAGGAGATCCAGAGAACAAGAAACCAGCCGACACGTGTTTCATCAAAACGGGTAGTAACCCGTGACTCTTCAGGGCTGGGGTGATACAAAAAAGATTTGTACAGAAATGGTAATATTTGTACATATCAGTAAGCAGCCTTATAGGCGGGGTGAAGAGAAAATGTACCTCCTGTGAGTGGAAACCCAAAAAGGCAGAGTGGAAAAGGACATATATTATGTGACTCCAAACTTAATGACAGAATAAAACCAATGTGTGTGTGAATGGCGTTGTCGGTCTAGAGTAAGGTCAAGGAAAAACATGATTTGGCAAGGAGGAGGAAACAATGCAGCGGATCATGGGGAACATTACTTGAGACCACAGTGCGACAAAAAGATGGAAGCTGTAGTAATGCAAAACAAGAAATCAACATTGACAAGGTGGGTGACATGACGTGAGTTAGTACATCGATTGGAACATAATGGAACATAACATTTATATCAACATATTATTGCAACATATAAGATCTGTGTATAAAAGTAAAAACAAATAATAGAAATGCCTTTGTGATCTGTGGATGAAAAGGAGAGAAGAAAAATGTAGACAAACAGCAACATATGTATGATAGCGGAACCACATACTCGAAACAAATAATAAAATGCCTTTGTGATCTGTGGATGAAAAAGAGAGAAAAAACAATATAGACAAACAGCAACATAAGTATGATGGCGCAACCACCTACTCGAAATGTCTATGTGATCTGTTGAAGGAGGGGAGAGAAAACAATATGGAAAACAGCAACATAGCCAAAATAAATGCAGTGCTGGTAGTTTCCAAAGTCCTATTCATTATTAGGTCGTTAAAGTATACATGGAAAAAACCCTGTAAAAGAGGTACTCGTAATCATTATGGATGGAGAGTTTTAATTAGAAAAGAATACAGTAGACTGCAGGTCAGGTGGCCCAGGGGAAGATAGGAGGAGTGAGTGCATCCGAAAAAATCGTAAAAAATCAAAGGAGTTGGGGAGGGGGTATAGGAAGGCACAAGAAGGAACTGAAGTTAATAAGCGGGAAAAACGGCGGGCAAGTGATTGCCAATCATGCACAACAATCAAGCTAGTTACCTGAAAACGTGCTGTATGGGGCGGTATCTGTGAAAATGTAACAAGCGGTGTGTCAATAAACAAATATTACGTTTAGGGAGGAAAAGTCAGACAGTCTCCAAAGTGGTAAAGTGACTGGTGATACTTCCAACCCGGTCCTGGTCGGGTGAGTGCGTGAATGCCAACTACGGCCGTTCCTATTATTTAAAATGGGCGGGTATTGGTGTCAATGTATAGATCTCCACGGGGCATGAGCTGTTAAAAGGAAAAGAAAGGTCAACTTGATCATCACGTATGAAAATCAAGAGAATGGACACGAGTTAGCCGTGTATCCAAAAAGCTTACTTGCTGCCTACGTGGATCGGTTCCGAGACGCCGAACTGTTTACCTGATACGGAAACAGGAAAAGAGGCGTCTCCTACGTATTTATAACTGACTAAGCGGTTGGGGCATAGACCACTAACCTGCAGAAGAGGCAGTGTGGGGAGAAATCAGTAACACTAAAAACGGACTGTCGGGGAATGGAGGGAAAATGAGGTGTCTCCCGTTCAGAGAAACAAAAGGCAGAAAGTAGAAAGTGAACGAGTAAGGAGGGGGCTACACAAATCAGGGGATGCACTCTAATAAAAAAGGCGGGCCGGGTAGGTGGAAAGAAGAGACATAAGAAGCAGAGTGAATTCAATAAGAAAGCAACAGGAAAAAGTCCACAAAGTAGATTGAATTGCCAGGGAAGAGACATATAAATGTGACTGTTAAGCATCATAGTAAGTAGCATTTAGGTGACTTTAGTATCCGTTCGATAACTTTATTTCGGCCACTGAGGACCATAAAAGTGCAGAATAAAATAGATACATACAAGATAAGATAATAAATACGAAAGACATTAAAAATAGAGAAAATACCGATTAAAACTACAAATCTGTATCAGGCTAAGAGTAGATTAAACATAGGTTATATTATCGAACACAAACATCATTAAAAGGGTGGGAGCTACTGGCAAATGGCTGCATTAATCAGGATCCTACGTCTGTACCACAGTATGCAATTAAGTATGTGAAATTACATTTGAGGCAAAAAAGGGAACATGAATACATCAATCACAGTGCCAGTGGTGGCATCTGTCTGTCTGACCATTATTGTAAATTGCAAGTCTGTAGCTCATGCTCACTGCAAGTCCAACAAATTACCCAATCTGAGGAAGAATGATGTATCAAGTGGTTTGTACGTAAGAAATTAAAACAGCAAAACCAATGTTAGTAGAAAAAGGTAGGTAGTGGGGCTCAAGGACCAAGAAAATAATGGAGTTCATGATCAGAATTTTGTCCGTACTTGACTATGTGTGGATGCATAATCCAGGTTGCTTCTGCTTGTCTGAGTTTCAGTTCCCGATTACCTCCTCCTACATTCATCTCTGTAACATCAATGCCAAAGAATTGGAATGATTTTGTTGCTCCTTGTGAAGGACATGTTGCCATGTGTACTGCCATTGGGTAACGTGCATCTTGTTGGAAAATTGCTCTGACATGCTCTCTAATGCGTTCCTTTAGGGGCCTATTGGTGCTCCCACATATTAGCTTAGACAAATTTAGTATTGCAGTTAATGTTTCTATTGATGGTGTTTGTTGTTTTTGGAATCCTGAGAAAGTTCTGAGGCCGTGGTTGGCCCATTTGCACATTCCGAAGCATCCACACTTGAAAAAACCTTTAGATCGTTCATTAAGCCATGTGTCAGTTTTCTTTTCACGTGGAACAGTGGGACTCAGTCTGTTCTTTACGTTTTTTCCGCCTGTATGTGATCTGAGGTCTACTTGTTATGGCTTCCTTCAAGGATCTGTCCGCCAGAAGGACACTCCAATGTTTGTTAATGCTTTTCTCGACACATAAGCTGGTTTCATTGAAGTCCATGATGAGCCTCACTGTTTGATTGGTATCCGATTGATGTGTTTGGCTAGTGAGTGTAGATTTTCTATTAACTCTCTTGATTCTGGTGTTTGCTTTTCGAAGAACGTCCGGTTTGTATCCTCTCCTAGTGAATCTCTCTGTCATATCACTGATGCAGTTCTCAAATTCACTGTCTTCACTACAATTTCTCCTTGCGCGTACAAACTCGCCGCAAAGAATGGTGTTAATTGGATAGTTGGGATGCGAGCTACCAGCATGCAAGGCCGCATTGCAGGAAGTCTCCCTGCCGAATAGGCGGCTGTGAAGAGCATTGTCCTTAACGTATAGTTCTACATCTAGAAAGGTCACAGAAGTAGTGCTTATATGACTGGTGAATCTCATATCCATATCGTTACTGTTGAGATGATCGCAAAAGTCACACTGTGTCTCTTGGCTGCCAGACCAAATGAGTAGGCAATCATCTATATACCTTCCCCAGTATATGATGTGATCAGTACACGGGATGCCCTTGATGCCCCATATCCATTCGGCTTCTAGGGCCCCCATGTAAAGGTTAGCAAAGGATGGGGAGAATTTCAAACACCGCCACCATATTGAACCCTTTTCCGCCCGGTCGACATGTCGACTGTGCGGAAAATCGGCGGATGGTCTTTCCATTCGCAGCGAACCCCCAGTCGTAATATGGTGGGGGCTTTTCTACAGGGATGGCGGGAGGTTTGCCCCTGCCGGGCCGGCGGTGACTACCGCCAGCCCGGAAGGGGCAATCCACCTGCCATCCTATTGGGGCCCTAAGTCTCAACAGTACAGTATACATACAGTACACCCTTGCAGTGAGTGTAATGTCAATAGTTAAGGATTATGCATCTAACTTGCCACCGCCCACCACTGGTGCTGGCTCGCCCCCTACCGCTCCATTGGCAACTGCCGCATCCTCTCCATCTGCATCGCCTTCACCGCTGACCCCGGCAATGGTGGTCGGTAGTGCGCCTAGAAAACATTACACATTTTATAGGTGTCTATACACCTCCCCCTATTGGTCAGTAGCAAGATTGAAAAATGAGTTAATAGTATACAACATACATCACTAGTACAAATCAAGTAGTAGTAGAGTAGGCACTAGTAGTTATATATGGCCCCTAAGGTCATTCTAGCCTTTGCTTACTTAGCCCAAGCCATGCAACCATTTTACCTTTGTGTCTTTTATTTTTGCACATGTAACGTTACCTTGCAGCTTGTTGTATAAGATACCTTTGAGCCCACATAACCTCATACTGCTACTGTCTAAGCGCAGCGTACAAGGTCAACCAAAACATTAACAAGCCACTTTTTTTTATGAAGTTCTGGTGTACTGTTAGTTCATATTGCTTATCCATAAAAGCTACACTTTTTGGCACGGCTGAGAAACCCTTACAATATACTAACTTGCACCATTTCATTTTTCGCATTACAGACGGAAGATTCCCTTCTACGAACCAGAGCTTTGCAGAGCTTATGATTCAACAACTACCAGTACTAGCTTCTTCTAAGGTGAGGGGTCCCCAGAATGCACTCAGAGATCTTCATTTATAAATGAATATAAACTATATTCCTACCTAGGGGATGGTGGCGCTTCCACCACTGTTCAGTTATCATGATTTATTTCCCAACCGTAAGTAAGTGTAACAATGATACAACAGTGTTGCATTATAGAACAACGTACAGAGCTTGTCAAAATAAAAATGTTGAACTTAAATAGACTTGGTGGTATTTGGTGTGGACTTACACGAGTGAGCGAGGGGTGTGCATGTGCATTGCTTCCACGAATGAGAGTCTGGGTGTGTTATGTTCTGGGTTGTCTACTTGTTGGGTATCTTGGGGGGAGGGTTCAGAGAGCTAATAGTTATGACAAGACACTACTATAACTAGTCGGACTGGGGATTGTGGTGGGTTCTGAACTTCTGATTGAGGTGTGCGAGGAAGGGAAGGTCCAAACTCCCATCACCAACATCCTATTTTCTTGTGCAAAGTTCTGTATGTTCAAAATCCCTACAACAGTAGTAGTATGCCCTATCCTATCAAAATAGTAATAAATCTGGTTGGGCATTTGTTGGTGGAAATTGTCGAAAAGCCTCAAGATTAACAAAGAATCAAGTACAATAAGACTAGAAGTAGTACAAGAGGATGACCCAAAGTACTGGACTCAATGGCTAGAGCTACTGGTGAATCTGAGTTTTATTTAAAAGCTTTTAAGTAAAGAGTGGCCAACTGGGCAAGCTTAGCTACTACAGTACAGACAGACTAATAGTAGTAGTACAGAGAGTCATCATAGCGGAGGCAGGGATAACAAGATTTTCGAAATAGTACAAAATAGCATTAGGAAACAGAAACAATAGTTCTGGAAAAATATGGTGCAGTAAAAGTTATGGAATAAGAATTATTCTTAAAAACAAAAAGACTTACTAGGGCCAGCAGAAGAGCCCGCATTGGTGTCCTCCTGTAGCTGGTATTCTCCCGCCGACTGCGCCCCTGTCTGCCTGCCCCTGGGTGCTGAACATGAGAGATATAAGAAAGAGACAAACATTGATGAATGGTGTCAAACAAATAAAATATTTTTAAAGAACGGTCAAAACTTATGTAAACAACAATTGCAATAACTAAATTGACCGAGCTCATCTGGTCAACAAGTAGTATCGGGGGATTCACGGATCGACTACTTACTATTTATCAACACTAATCCACTCTTCCATTCTGATTCCAGAATACTAACTAAGCCTAAGTAAGATGTACCACCTGACCTAGCCCATCTATTCCAGGCGTGCCAATTGTACATTTAAGTATGCATTTCCACTTCTTTTAGTCCTCACCAATGCATATGGTCAAATGGAGGACACATGGCTACATTTTTGTATACACCTAATTTTTGGTTGATTGATTGATGCTGATGTTCTGCTAGTGCTGCTAAGCCTATTACCACTCATTGAACAAACTAGAAACAATTCTAATAAAGACTAGGGTACTAGCAGCACGTGATGTAACAGAGGGGGCATCAATCATACCACTAAAAAATTACAAACTCATACAAAGTAACTAAACCTAAGTATCAATCCGCCCCTATCTCTTAGTGACAGGACAAAGTAAGGACTAGAGTCACTATAGCATTACGTTACTTAATTTCTCTAAAATAAACTCTTACATAATCACGCTAGGCGAGCGCAAACGCAAAGTTGCAAGCAAGTAAGATTAGTAGCACAGAAGAGCACCAGTGTCATAACAATCACAGAAGACGTTTAAAGGTAATTTACCTGTAATGTAAGCAGCAGCATTCTAGCTGGTTGGAAAAAAAAGATATTCGCAATATATAACACAGAGCAGAAGAACAGACACAAAGTAGTAATAATTAAATAGTTACTCACCAAGACCCGGGACCTCCACTCCTAGCATGTCCAGCAGGTCCTGCTTCCTGTCCAGGATATTGGACCACCGATGCGTCAACTGGTTCTGGGTGCGCCGGACCCCAGAGCAGCGAAACACTGCCGGGCACACCTTCCCCCACTGCTGACAACGCTCCTGGAGCCCGTACCCAGACCCAGGCCTGCCACCTGCTGCCAGGGTTAAGGGGAGGTGGCGCTGCACAAAGAAAATTAGTGCAGTCAACTCCACCTCCGCAAATAAGGCCCGTGCCTGCACCCCTTGAGGGCGCCGCCTTCCGCAAGGAATGCGACATGGCTCTGGCTCCTGCGGCGAGCCCTACCCTTGGACATGGTTCTGGGGTAGAAGAGAGTGAGAGGGGCGGGAAGGAAAAGGTAATACATTTTAAAAAGTAAGTAAAAGAAATGAAAAGAAAGGAAAAGAGCAGGCAATAGAAAAAGAGTGAAAAATTAGCTAAAAACACACAAAAAGTAGACAAAAAACAAAACTATAGAAGCAGGAAAATAGTCAGAGAGATGATAAATAAAAAAGATTAAAAAAGTGTCTTGAAACGAAGGATTGGAAAGATAGAGGGAGGATTGAAAGGCAGGATGGCCGCACCCATTGCGACCACGTGCGCAAGTTCGCGCGATATTTTCTCCCTGAGCACGCAAAAAGCGGCGCGAACACGTTAAAGCGTTCCCGAACAGGAAATACGTACCGCGAATGGGCGGGACAAGAAAAAACAAGATGGCCGCGCCCATGAGCGACCGCAAGGGTAAGTTGGTGAGACATTTTCAACGCCATCACGCAGAAAATACCACGAACGGGCGGGAAAAAAGCGTCTGCATCTTCGCGATATTTCTACGTGTTCCCGGAGATTTTTAACATTTTCGCAATAGTTTGCGAAAGGGAATTTCGCAAATACCGCCCACCCCTAGTAATAACTGGTTTTGGTGTGTCGATGGTATTTTACAGTGGGTGTATCAAAGGTTGTATTAGAGTGTGAGGAGGTGCATCAGATTTTCACGTGGATGATGTCAACAGTGATGTCAATTGAGATGTCATCTGTGATGTCATCTGTGATGTCACTGACCATATCATGAATGATGTAATATGTGAGCTCATCAGCAGTGCATTGCGGGGGCGCAAGTTATAGTTAGCAGAACTAACTAAAACGGCTGAATTTCAGTGGTTTTGTAGAAGTGCAATGTCCAACTAACTATAACGTCCCTGAAACAGATTATTTTTTTCAGTACATTTCTAAGTTTTTTTAAATGCTAATTTCTAACTATAACATGCCTGAAACCTATGGTTGTTTCAGTGAATTTCAAAGGTTTTTTAAATGCTAATTTCTAACTAATAACATTGCTACGAATGAGAGCAATAAATAACGTTAATGATATGCAGCGTAGGCATTCCTGTGCAAAAAAAACATGAAAACTCCACTTCTCGATATTTTCAACGACCAACCAAATCTGGGATGCGATCCAAAAACAGAAGATAAGCCGCGTTAGCAGTAAGCATTTAACATCTGGCTTTAACTGGTGCAAAGCAGGACAGACAAGTACCTACGGTATGAAAGAGACCCCATCCCAGAGCCACATCTGAAGACCAACACATGTCATGGAGCTACTGATCATGTAGCTCTGACACCCAAGAAGGCCACAACACCCACCTCCACCATGCCCAGGACACTGAGGCAGCGCAGACGGCATGGTCCCTCAGCCACATAATAACTGAATGTTGGGAGAGGTGGGAACCAAATACGTGTGAAGGAGGCCAGTCACCCACCAATAACAATGCAAACAATCCCAAGTGTAGCGGTGATGTGCTGGACAGGCATCACTATGCAGAGCACAGACCTCTCCTTTCCTCCATGTGTACATATACAGCTGGTGCTTGTAGTGTTGTAGACAGTGGACGCAACCATGTTACCTCAGGTAGTGGGGAAGTTCTCGGTCGTGTAGCTGTGTTGTCCCCCCCTGTAAGTGGAAGTGGAGTGGGCTAGTTCAACGTATGCCACTCCAGCATAGGAGAGTGAATAAATAGGCTGGGAATCTGGGCCTGGTTCGCTTCTGGGAAGGCCAACGTGTCTGCCAGAGCATCACCCCTCACCCTGCCATGAGGCCTCCTCCTTGACCGCCAGCCTCCTCGACACAGACCCCCTGCAAACCCAGCAGCACAGCACCGCATAGTTATGTCTGTACAGACTACTGCCTTCGACGTACACTGTGGACAGCAGGGCCGGACCACGCATCATCGCTGGTTGTGCACACACTGAGTGCTTCAGGTGCCACTAACTCTGTGCAGCTCAAGTGAACACCACCTGGTTGTGGGCCCTTGCTGACCGCTGCCTCTGGCCTACACTGCATTTAGCAGGTCTCACACATATCCAATCCAATCCTGTCCTGCCAGGACACGCCATCATCGTTGGCTGCGCACACACTGAGCTCTTCAGGTGCCACGAACTCTGTGCATCTCAACTCATGGACTCTTTATAATTGACTTTCGTGCTGTTGACACCGGATGGAACAATGTCACCTCAGGCAGCAGGAATATCCTGAAGGGACATTAACTTTTTCTTCATATGAGCACGCTCATCTCTGGTGCCCCTACCTCAGTGCAGCACAAGTCATGGACCCTTTTCAATACAAACTTTTGTGTGTGATTTAAGATCCGGTGCCCCTACCTTAGTGCACCACAAGTCATGGAACCTTTATGATTGAATCTCTGTGTGTGATGCGATTGTCACTGTTGTAGTTGTTTCCAGCACCAACCGTTCCCTGATGGCTGGCTTACACTCACCCCACACGCATCCAGAACAGACGTCACTGGACATGTGACCCTGGCAATAAAAAGGGGCGAGCGCACGTGCCCGTTGCCAGTTCCACTATCTATCTAACTGTGTCCGTGTGTTCATTATGTATGCATGATGGCCCTGGGTCCTACCACATTAGATTGTGCTGTTGACTGCACACGCAACCATGTTACCTCTGGCAGTGAGAAAGACCTTGGTTATGTAACTTTGTCTGGGTCATTCTGTCAGTACATGGGAAGAGTCTGGATGATTAGAGTACTGCAAGGAGAGTGTATGGTGAATTTATAAGTGCTTGGGGATTGGCTGAGTTGGATAAGTACATATGTTGGCAGAGCCTAACCACCGAGCACGAGCTTGGCTCTAATTGGCTGCCAACCAGTGGCAAACCCGGCGGAGCATCAGGATTGCCACCCAAGCCTCGGGAGAGCCAACGCTATGCACAGAGTAGGCACTGCGCCGGTTCCTGAGGCACCTGCCTTCTTTGATAGGGGATCCCCACAGCCTCTGATCTAGTACCCTGGGTTCCCACCCACTAAAATCTGGGCCACTGGCTTGCAGGAATACCTCACGGATGCCTGACAACATAGTCCAGGAGCTTGGAATTATCATTGTGGTATACTGCATTCTCATTCAGTGAATACCCTTCCAGGTCGTTGACCTCTGGATCAAGGAATTCTGACTGTTGGATCCCCGGCGTCCCTTCCACTGGATCCCCTAAAGCGAGCTGCTGGGTCCGTTGATCACTGGTAATAAAAGGCCCAGAAACCTGTCTGCAAGATATTTCCAGCCCCACACAGCTGGATCATTGAAATACAGCGGATAGAATCTACATAATTCTGTAAGCGTAAGCAGAGTGGGCAGAGCTGGCGTACGCCAGTCAGGGGCGCAACTAGAGCCACATTTCGGAGGAGGCTGATAAAAATTTTTGGGCTGGGCTAATTCTTCCAATCATATGCAGAGTGGAGATGCAGTGGACTCTAAGAAGGGGTGAAAACACAACAACGCCTCATTAACAGGTAAATGGTCTTTTAAAGACCTGTGAAATATGTCCATTTCGGGCCCCAGGGAACCGATCTCCCTGAGCCTGGCCTCTTCGCTGGGGGACCATGAAGTGAGCCCCAATACCCCCACAGTCCCGCTGGCTCCCCACCTCCTGCGGGAACCGGCATTGCTTTTGGGCAAGGGCAGCTGCTAACATGCAGCTCCCCTTGCCCAAAAGTAATCCTGCTCTCACTTCAATGAAGCAAAGCAGGGTTTGCTATTCCATAGCAAACAGTAATGTCACGGGGGTGGGTAACCCGGGACATTGCATGAGCCGGCCCTGGGGGTTGGCGGTCCCCAGGGCCATCAAGGGCTCCAGGAAGGGAGCCCCCCTCCCTCTATTTTCAAAGCTCTGTGGAGGTGGCAGTCCCCAGGGCTTACAACGGCCTCGGAGGCCCCCCACTAATTACAAAACAATCCTTTGGGGAGGTGGCGGTCCTCAGGGCTGCGGAAGGGTTGTGCGCCCTCCCGCACCTAATATACATAGCCCAGGAGGGGGGCCGCGCGGCTCCCCTCCCTTTCTTGGAAGGCGAGTGTTGTAGTCCCTTTGTATAAGAAGGCTCCCAAAACTTCCATCCAGTTTTAGACAGACTACTTTGCTGGATTCTTCGGGCAAATTATTTCCTAAAAGAATCCTCTGTCGTCTGCAACAATGGGCCCATGACCAGAATATCATACCTTGAGAACAGGCCGCTTTCAGAAAGAAACATAGTACTCTGGATAACATCGCGGTCCTCCAGACTATCATGGCTAAATACGTTTTATTACGAGCCATGCCAGTCTATAATGCATGTATTGACTTCCCCACCACGTTTGACAATGTGGACCACCAGACTCCGTGGAGAAAGCTCCTTCGACTGAGTATCCGACATCATCTTCTGGGTCACATCATGGAATTAAACTCAGATACCTGGTGTTAAGTTTTGATGGGAGGATCGCTGGGATTTTCCCTTAAGATTAGAACACATAATGGGCTTAAGCAGGGTTGCCTGCTGGCCCCTCTCTTGTTTTCTTTATATATATCTTATCTTCCTGGCAAATTAAATTCGGTGAGGGGGTACCCCTACAATTGGTACAATGTCCGTTGTTTCCCTATTATATGCGGATGACGTGACCAACCTTGATTTAATGCCTATTGGCTTGCAACATCATCTGGAAGCCTTGACCAAATATGCAGAAGCGCATTTCTTGAAAATTAACATTGCCAAAAGTAAGATCTTGGTCTTCCGTAAGAAAGGGTTCAGAATAAAGAGGTTTTACCATTGGATGTTGGGGTCTGAAAAACTGGAATTGGTTGATTTCTATTTATATTTTGGAAAGCTCTTTTAAAAAAACGGGTGAGATATAGAGCATATTAAACTGTGAGAAGGGCTGTTTCCCAGGCTAGTGCACTGAACAGATTCTACAGAATCTTCTGGAGATGCCACAGTGACCATGTTTTCTCAGTGTTTAGGGTTAAAATCAGCAGTAGGTGGAGAACTCCGACAGCGGAGTTAGCTGATTTTGACCAACTCCACTGGGAGTGCGAAGTTGGCAAAAAAACTCAGACTCCACCATGTAAGGCAGTTTCCTCCATCCACCCCTACTCAGCATGTGCCCCCTACCCCTGCCCAAGTCCTCCTACCTAGATCTTGTCAAGGTTATTGCTTCCTCTTTGGCACAGGGTGATTCTTCTTGTCCTCCATTGGGCTTTGAAAATGAAACCCCTTCCTGCAGGACTCGCAAGGACTGCGGATGCGCGTATATGTCTCTCCACTCTCGATCCGCGCACATGCACAGTCTTCATGAGTCTTGCAGGGAGGGGTTCCCATTTTACAGGCAGCCAGGAGGACTGGAAGAAGAAAGGTGCACTGGAGTCAGGAAAGACCCTCGGAGTCGAGGGAACACCGCTACTGCAGAGGTAAGTTGTCTGCCTAGTGCGGAGGCGAATTCCAGAGAGTTTTTAGGCAACTCCGCAGAATCCCACATAGTGCCATTACACCAACTCCACGCACCTTTAGTTAAAATTCCACCTTCTCTGTCCTATGCTGCTGAGGCACTGGATATGGACCATTGGCTTACCATTGGCTTTCCTTTGATAATGGCAAATGTCGAGTCCTGCACCAGATCTGTAACCTACATTCTCTGTCTTGAATTTGGCTTACTCTCCTCATTTACTTTATCCTTGGCAGCGGTTTTGAGGTGGGGTGATACCCTCCTTTAGGGGAAAGAGGGTACACTTAGGGCTGCCTTGAAAGTGGAAATTTATGTTAAGTTGGAAGAACAATCAATATTTTTTATGTCCTTCGAGCGAGCAAATGATTTATTTGGGCTTAGCTGGAAAACGGACTCCCCCATGTCAAAGTCTGTATTGAAGCTGTTTAAAAAGAAGTCTGTGACCTCCATTAGTTTGGCTAGATATATTGCTTTACGCCAGATCAAAGTTGCACAATGATTTGGTTTGTAGGAGGGCATTGGGGAATAAACCACATGTTGCTCTTCACCTTGCTTCCAGATGGCAATAGGGGAGGGATACTTACCTTCCTAACATGGTGATTTTTCTGTAATGCACTTCACTCTTTTCCCTATCCAAGATGGAGACACTTCTTTGTCCTGTTTTGTCACTTCCTGTATGTCACTTCCTGTCTTTCTGTATATAAGGGATCAGCCTTTCCTTCCTCGAGTTGCAACACTCCTTGTTCCTGTTGGTGTGTCCTTGCTCCTGTTGGCTCCTTGACTCTTATTTTGGTGATCTCTTCCTTCCATTGGCTTTAGTGGTTACCTGGGGACTTCTGCTCCAGCTTGACATCCAGTTTTCTCTGGTTCCTTTTGGGCTCCTGGTCTTCCAGTGTTTTCTTGCCCCTTGTCTCCTTAATTCCTGCAGTCTCATCATCATCAGAGGTTTTTTCCCTCCGGGGTTTTACTCTTGGGACTCCTTCTGGAGGGTACTGGCTGCTTAGGCTTTTATTGTCGGCAGCACCGTTGCTACTGGAAGGGGTTAGCCCTATCTCAGACATACCAGGACGTCCAAGAACCAAAGCCAGGAACCTTCCCAACGCCTCAAGACTGGTAAGAAAGACCTTAAACCCGACACCACACCCCAATTTAATTTGGAACCTACCTCACGGGATTAGAAGGCTGATGCTCTTGTTGAGACTCTATTTGTTGCCCTTAAGAGAAATCACCAGTATTAGGGATAAAATACCGAAAGGGGAGAGAATTTGCAAAGTTTGTTGTCAACAAGTTCAAGATTTTACTCATGTGTTATTTGTGTGTCCGGAGTTGCAAAAGGCTAGGCGTATTTTCCTAAGTCCTTTATATATCAAATTCAACATTCATTCCGCCCATGAGGCCTGCTTATTTGTCTTGTCCCCACCAAATGAAATAGTTTGTCATAGGATTTATCGATTTTTTAAACTTTCTCGGCTGTTTACTAGGAAATTTTAATGTCATTTCTTATGTTGTAATATATTGACTTTTGTTTATTCGGCTGTATATGCATACTAATATTTTTACTCTTGCTTTTAGGAATGCTTTGTTCCATTGCGCTCCTTGTTTGTTGTGCTTTGCACTGTGCTGTTTTACATGACTGTTTTATTCTCCCCCACATTCTGTATAGTATGTATGATAATAGATTTAAGGAGGTGGCCTTGTACAAAGAAAGAATTATTTATTGAAGGGAATGCATTTCTTGTTTTAGTTGTAGTGTGTGTATTTTTGTGGACCTCTGTAGGAGTACCATATCATATTAAACTTGAACTGAACTGAACTGGTGAAAAAGTGTTTCAGTGCCCTCAGAAATAAACCCCCCATTCCTCATATAGAGGTAGGACATAATGGCATAATGGCATATAATGGCATATTTGCCAAAAAGAGAGATGTCCCATCTGCCCACCTGGGATACCCCTATGCCATTTTTATAGAGGACAAGAATGCTGCCATTAGGCTAATATTGCAAGTCATTATTGTAAGAGGCCAGTTCTGGTGGCTTAGTGGACTAATTCATCCACTGTAGGGGCCTGTGTTTGACCCCATGGTCCCAGGTTCAAATCCTAGTGGGATGCAGACTTTGTTATACTCAAAATTAAATATCGTGAAACAAGTGCGTACTTAATCAAACATTTTATCCATTGCTACAGAACCTTCAGTTAAAAAGCAATTTTCAAAATTACCACAGATCATGTGATTGATTTCCATTTAGAAAACCAATCTTATCTGGGCATTCTGGTCATGGCAACGATTCAGCCCTCCAGAACTTGCATTAGACAACCCTGTTCTATTGCTTTTCTCTTGTCAACAGTACTATATAAGATAATGGTAAAACCCTCATGCAGCAGCAGTAGGCTCATATTCGCTTTCCATACACCAAATAAAAAGGTTAACACCTCAACAATGACAGTGTTCTGTGTCCAATAGAAAATGAATTGGTTACTGAGGTACCTTATTATTCAGTGGAAGGGTGACTCATTGTATCATGCATTTGATTTAACAATGAAGTATCAAGCACCTCTATTTCAAGGTCAGCTTGTCCTTCTCAGAGAGATCTCTGTTTGTATCTCTGACTGGGTCACTAATTCTAATTCAGGTCCTTGAGTTGCCTAGCCTTCCTTTCAATTTCTTTAACTATGGATGATGTTCCCCGAAAGAGAGGTCCTCAAACCTAAATAATCTTTAATGTACATGCTGTCTGTTTCTTTAAGAAAGAAAACAAATAAGGGGACACTTTGCTTAATTGTCTGCATAACCCAACGGAGGAATATAGCACTGCCAGCAAGCTACATACACGGAGTTACAGCGGCTCACCAATTCACAACTCGGCGCACCCGCTCCGCGGGTGCCCCTTCGCCTGTGTTGAGGCGGGGATCATACCTGACGTCCTTGAGGAGCAGTAAGGCGGTAAGGAGGAAAAGCGGCACCGGGCGTGTGGCTGCAGCGGGGCTGCGAGCGTGCGGGGACTTCAATTCCCAGAAGTCCCTGCCAGACCGACGGAGAGCTTCCGGTCCGCTCTCCCTGCTGGCCCGCCCCCCGCCCTCCTGAGGCTTCATAACAGCAGTCTGCTTGCCAAACGAGTGGGACACTTTGCTTAATTGTCTGCATAACCCAACGGAGGAATATAGCACTGCCAGCAAGCTACATACACGGAGTTACAGCGGCTCACCAATTCACAATTCGGCGCACCCGCTCCGCGGGTGCCCCTTCGCCTGTGTTGAGGCGGGGATCATACCTGACGTCCTTGAGGAGCAGTAAGGCGGTAAGGAGGAAAAGCGGCACCGGGCGTGTGGCTGCAGCGGGGCTGCGAGCGTGCGGGGACTTCAATTCCCAGAAGTCCCTACCAGACCGACGGAGAGCTTCCGGTCCGCTCTCCCTGCTGGCCCGCCCCCCGCCCTCCTGAGGCTTCATAACAGCAGTCTGCTTGCCAAACGAGTGGGACACTTTGCTTAATTGTCTGCATAACCCAACGGAGGAATATAGCACTGCCAGCAAGCTACATACACGGAGTTACAGCGGCTCACCAATTCACAACTCGGCGCACCCGCTCCGCGGGTGCCCCTTCGCCTGTGTTGAGGCGGGGATCATACCTGACGTCCTTGAGGAGCAGTAAGGCGGTAAGGAGGAAAAGCGGCACCGGGCGTGTGGCTGCAGCGGGGCTGCGAGCGTGCGGGGACTTCAATTCCCAGAAGTCCCTACCAGACCGACGGAGAGCTTCCGGTCCGCTCTCCCTGCTGGCCCGCCCCCCGCCCTCCTGAGGCTTCATAACAGCAGTCTGCTTGCCAAACGAGTGGGACACTTTGCTTAATTGTCTGCATAACCCAACGGAGGAATATAGCACTGCCAGCAAGCTACATACACGGAGTTACAGCGGCTCACCAATTCACAACTCGGCGCACCCGCTCCGCGGGTGCCCCTTCGCCTGTGTTGAGGCGGGGATCATACCTGACGTCCTTGAGGAGCAGTAAGGCGGTAAGGAGGAAAAGCGGCACCGGGCGTGTGGCTGCAGCGGGGCTGCGAGCGTGCGGGGACTTCAATTCCCAGAAGTCCCTGCCAGACCGACGGAGAGCTTCCGGTCCGCTCTCCCTGCTGGCCCGCCCCCGCCCTCCTGAGGCTTCATAACAGCAGTCTGCTTGCCAAACGAGTGGGACACTTTGCTTAATTGTCTGCATAACCCAACGGAGGAATATAGCACTGCCAGCAAGCTACATACACGGAGTTACAGCGGCTCACCAATTCACAACTCGGCGCACCCGCTCCGCGGGTGCCCCTTCGCCTGTGTTGAGGCGGGGATCATACCTGACGTCCTTGAGGAGCAGTAAGGCGGTAAGGAGGAAAAGCGGCACCGGGCGTGTGGCTGCAGCGGGGCTGCGAGCGTGCGGGGACTTCAATTCCCAGAAGTCCCTGCCAGACCGACGGAGAGCTTCCGGTCCGCTCTCCCTGCTGGCCCGCCCCCCGCCCTCCTGAGGCTTCATAACAACATTCTACTCCGCAGCGCGGGACGCAGCCCGGGCTAAGACTGGGCAAAGACAGGGCCGTTTTAGGCCGTTATAGACCGATTACGACCGGACCGGGCCCTCCCTCTTGGCCTTTCTATGTGATTGCTATAGTTGGGTTTCTTGCTTTGATTTGCCTCACATATTGCCCACACAATGTCTGCCCGTGAAACTAGGAGTAAATCTACTAAGACCTTAAAAAAGCCTACAGGCACCTTAGATGATTTTATCACTAGGACTAGCCTTTCAATTGATAACGAAATAACCAAACTCCAACACAAAGTATCACTAGAACTAGAGTGTGCGAGGAGGCTCTCTATCGAGCTTGCACTTAAGAAAAAATCTTCCTTAGGTAGTATTGCTAATTCAAAAACGCCCGAGCGCACTACTGGACCTATGCCAATCATCACTCTGGCCGAGGTTCATTCTACTGCAGAGGAAACAACCCCCCCTACTAATTATGATTTAGTTGGGCCCCCTGTTATTGCTGAACCCGAAAGCCCTCCTCCCTTGGATTCCACGATAGGGAGTATTGAGGGTACCAAAAATGAGGCGAACCCTAAAGTACTGGTTGAAATAGAGTCTAACAAAAGCCAGGTGCCTGTTAAGGCGCCATTAGAGCACAAGAGAAAACACAAATACTTAACTGCCTATGCTAGAAAAAAGGCAAAGGTAGCACTCACTCAGAACATTATGGGGGGTGCTCCAAACGTGCCTAGCGTCATTATTGACAAAACTATATCTGAGGAAGCGCCTATATCTGTAGAAAGTATTAATGACAGCACAGATGAGCAAAACTCGACTACAATGGCTGTCCATTCTGTTCACGAGGGCCAAAGAGTCTCTTTAGATATGACAGAACAAGAAGGGGGAAGGGAAGAATTTTTTTAAATGGTGTGGGAGACACTTAAGAGACTACTTAGGCCGCTAGAAGTTAGGCTAACTGGTATTGAGAATCAGTTGCTTGAGGTAGAGAAAAGTGTCATCACCTTATCAAGCTTGAGCCTTAATTGTACTGATGTACCTATAGTCCCTAAGCAAGCTCCAGCCCCTGCTCCTGTACTTCCAACGACTAAAAACCCAACCAATGAACAGGAACGAAAGGAGGGAATAGTAAAACACATAAACACTAAACAATCAATAAACACTACTGACAAATCATATTCACTTCCCACAACTTCTACATCTGTAAATACCACTAACAAACCCTCGCAGAAAAGCCATGGCCAAAGTAATACATCTCAACTGCCAAATGCTGCCACTACCCATTCTTCTATCCAGAGTGCACCGGCTCTAAAGAAACCCCCATTAAATCCTTCTGCTTACCCTCATATCACTCCGGCAAGTAGCAAACTCATGTCTGACAGATCCTTTGCAAATATTACTAACAAGACAAAATACCAATCTAGCCATACGTATAATAACTTTAAAGGAGGGTATATAGACCTACCACCTGATGCCAGCCCATTTGTAGCTGTTCTCACAGGGGTGCCCGAACTAGAAAGCCAATATGAAGATGTTAGACGGGGACCTGGAGGGTCGGCCGAGCAGAGTGATCGCACAGACAGGTAACTTCCCCCCCACAGATGGACACCACACAAAGCTTATGGTAACACCTTTTATAGGCACTTCGGGTAGTAGAGTGGTACGATACAGGGCGATCAGGACACGATGATCCTCTCAATTCTAGTCTCTAGTAAGGGAAGGGGGTAGCGGGACAGTCTTGGTACCCACGGGTACGGGTGTGTAACGGTGATAGCTCACAATCCTCGAGCTCGGTGTTCGGATGGGTCAGACCGCGGCAGCGCCAGCAGGTCCCGAAGAGGTCGTAGGTGGCACGGGCCGCGGCAGCGCCAGCAGGTCCCAACGAGGATGAAGGTTACAACGGGCCGCGGCAGCGCCAGCAGGTCCCACGAGAATGCAGGTTGCAACGGGCCGCGGCAGCGCCAGCAGGTCCCACGAGGATGAAGGTTACAACGGGCCGCGGCAGCGCCAGCAGGTCCCACGAGAATGCAGGTTGCAGAGGGCCGCGGCAGCGCCAGCAGGTCCCACGAGGATGAAGGTTGCAGAGGGCCGCGGCAGCGCCAGCAGGTCCCACGAGGATGAAGGTTGCAGAGGGCCGCGGCAGCGCCAGCAGGCAGGACAATAGTTCACAAGGCAGGGCTGTGGCAGCGCCAACAGTCCGTCAAGGATGAGTTCGTCGCGGTGTCTCTCGACTCCAGGATACAACTGCCTTCCTGTCCTGGGGCTGCCTCAGTTATAGGTCTGGCGCCCTTTGATGTTCGGACCCTCGCTCTTGGAGGTCGGGAGGTCTGGGATGAGGGAGTCCAGACACCCAGCAGGGGGGTGGAGCCAGCGCCCGAGGAGGCTGGGGGTGCTCGGCACCTGGCGGGGGAGAGCCGTCGACACTTCGTACTCCCATTGACCTGCCAAGTGGGTCGTTCACCTCCTGGGTGGAGGGTGGTGCCGGGATGTCGGGGCCTGGCCAGGCCCAGGGTTGGGGTCGGGCTGAGGCCGCGCGGCCGCGTGGTGCCGTGTCCAAGATGGCGGCTGGGCCGGGCAATGGTGCTGACGGTGGCCCGGGCCCTGTCCTGCGGGGAGGGAGCGAGCCCTTCATGTGGCCTGTCCAACATGCGTCCCCCCCAGCTGAAGGCGGGGAGAGTCACCCATCTTCTTGGGGACTCTCCTCGTCGAGGCGGAAAAAGCGGGACAGGCCATCCGCGTTGGCGTGGTCCTGGCCGGGTCGATGTTCCACAGTGAAGTCCATCCCCTGCAGGGAGATGGACCAACGTAGTAGTTTCGGGTTTTCCCCCCGCATCTGCATGAGCCATTGCAGGGGTCGATGATCGGTCTGGACCCGGAAGAGGGTGCCGAAGAGATAAGGCCGGAGCTTTTTGAGGGCCCACACCACGGCGAAGGCCTCCCTCTCGATGGTGCTCCAGCGTCGTTCTCGGGCCAGGAGCCGTCTGCTGATGAAAGCCACTGGCTGGTCAAGTCCTTCGGGGTTCAGCTGGGAAAGGACTGCCCCAACGCCATGGTCGGAGGCATCTGTTTGGACGATAAATTCCCGACTGTAGTCGGGGGCCTGGAGCACCGGGGCGGAGCACATGGCGGCCTTCAGCTTCTCGAAGGCCGCTTGACAGTCTGGGGTCCAGTTGACCTTCTTTGGTTGGTTTTTGGAGGTGAGTTCCGTGAGGGGCCCTACGATGCTGCCATAGTCCCTCACGAACCGTCGGTAGTAGCCCGTGAGTCCCAAGAAGGCGCGGACCTCGGTCTGGGTGATGGGGGACTGCCACGACTGGATGGCCGCGATCTTGAGTTGCAGAGGGGCCACCAGACCGCTTCCCACCTGGTGCCCGAGATAGGTCACGGACCCCTGGCCAATTTGGCATTTGCTGGCCTTGATCGTGAGGCCAGCTCGTTGGAGGGCCTGTAGCACCTCTCGGAGGTGGTGGAGGTGGTCGGACCAGTGGTGGCTGTACACAGCGATATCGTCCAGGTAGGCGGCGCTGAATCCTTCGAGTCCTGCCAGGACCTGGTTTACTAGCCGCTGAAAGGTTGCTGGGGCATTCTTCATGCCGAATGGCATGACCTTGAAGTGATAGTGGCCATCCGGGGTAGAGAATGCCGATCGTTCTTGGGCCCGGGGTGTGAGACCGATCTGCCAGTAGCCCGCTGTCAGGTCGAAGATGCTGAGGTAGCGGGCAGCTCCCATGCGGTCGATTAGTTCATCTGCTCGGGGGATGGGGTGTGCGTCTGTTCTGGTGACCGCATTCAAGCCCCGGTAGTCGACGCAGAACCGGAGCTCCGGCGTGGTGCCGGGGGCGGCCGCTTTGGGGACCAGTACCACTGGGCTGGCCCAGGGGCTGTCTGAGGGCTCGATGATCCCGAGGGTGAGCATCTTGGCCACCTCCTCTTGGAGGCAGGCCCGTACCCGATCTGGTACGCGGTAGGCCCGATGGCGGATAGGGGGACTGTCTCCCGTGTCCACGTCGTGTAAGCACCAGGGGGTGACCCCCGGGGTGAGGGAGAACAGGGTGGAGAACTGTAGCAGGAGGACTCGGCAGCCTTGGCGCTGTTCCAGGGTGAGGGCCTCCGAGAGTCGGACCCCGTCCACGGAGCCGTCCTTCTCCCGTGACCGTAGGAGGTCAGGGAGGGGTTCGGAGTCCTCCTCGGTTCCATTGTCGGTTGCCATCAGGAGGCTGAGTTCGGAGCGTACAAAGTGGGGTTTCAGTCTATTAGCGTGGAGGACCCGGAGAGGGTTTCGGGAAGATTCCATATCGATGAGATAGGTGACAGGGCTCTTGCGCTCGATTACTTTGATGGGCCCCGTCCATTTGTCTTGCAGGGCGCATGGTTCGGTGGGAGACATTACCCACACTTGTTGACCGGGTTCAAATTCGATGGAGGATGCATTTCTATCGTACCACCTTTTCATGTCCTCCTGACTGGCCTCCAGGTTTGCTTTTGCCATCTCTCTGAACCTTCTGGTCTGGTTGCGGAGGGTTAGGAGGTACTTGAAAACATCTGGAGGGTTCTTTAGAGGGGGCATTTCCCAGCCTTCTTTGACTAGGCTGAGCGGGCCTCGCACCGGGTGTCCATACAAGAGTTCGAAAGGGCTGAAGCCGAGGGACTTCTGGGGGACTTCTCGGTAGGCAAAGAGAAGGCACGGTAGTAGCACATCCCACTGGCGACGGAGGGGCTCTTCCAACCCCCCAATCATCCCTTTGAGCGTGCGGTTGAACCGCTCAACCAGTCCGTTCCCTTGAGGGTGATAGGGGGTCGTGAATCGGTAGGTGACCCCACACTGTTGCCAGAGGGACTTCATGTATTTTGAGATAAAGTTCGTACCCCTGTCGCTGACGACTTCTCGGGGGAAGCCCACTCGAGAGAAGATCCCCATCAAGGCTCGACCCACTACTGGGGCTGTTATCGTACGAAGGGGGACCGCCTCAGGATAGCGGGTAGCGTGATCCACCAGGACCAGGATGAAGCGATGTCCCTGTGCTGTTCGGGGGTCCAGGGGCCCCACAATGTCTATTCCCACCCTTTCGAACGGGGTGGTCACCACGGGGAATGGTTGTAGGGGTGCCTTGAGTTTGCGGCCGCTCTTCCCACTGGCCTGGCAGGTCGGGCAGGACCGGCAATGGTTGGATACATCGTTCCTCATTTTGGGCCAAAAAAAGTGAGTCACCAGGCGGTGGTATGTCTTGTCTTGGCCCAGGTGCCCGGCCAGGGGGACATCGTGGGCTAGGTTCAACAGGAAGTCTCTGAAGTGGAGGGGCACCACCAGCACTCGCCCGGCCCCCAGTTCTGCGATTTTCTGTTCGCTGTACAAGAGATCATTGTCCCAATAAACCCAGTGGGCCCCGGTGGTGTCTCCTTGGCTCTGGGCGAGCGCTTGCTGTCGCAATCCCTCGAGGGAGGGGCAGGTCTTTTGCTCCTGTCGGAATTGTTCCTGGGTGGGCCCCCCTTCTTGACGCCACTGAGCCAGGTCGGGAAGCTCGGGGGGCTGTGTGGACCCCTCTGGGGTGGGGTCCGGGTGGTCGGTCTGGGGGAAGTCTTCTTCTGGAGTGATCGAGGGCGGAGGCGCTGCCCATTCTGGTTCTTCTGGTCTAGGGATGGTGCGGGTGGCCATGGACCGGGTGGTTACGCATGCCCAGTCCGGGAGACCCAACATCCCCAGATGCTCTCTTCTTTCCACGGCGGCCCACGGGGAGCTCTCGAGATCGTTCCCCAGGAGGCAGTCTACGGGGGCATCGTCACGGACAGTTACTTTCAGCATGCCGGACACTCCTCCCCATTCGAAGGGGACGCAGGCCATCCGACACAGGCTCTCCGAGTTGTCTGCCGATCGGACGGGGCAAAGTACGTTTGGTAGGATTTGTTCTGGGGTCACCAGGTGACAGCGGACGGCCGTCACACTGGCCCCGGTGTCACGCAGGGCCTCGGCCTTGCGCCCATTGATGCTCACCCATTGGCTGTACTTCCGAGTGTTGGCGGGCAGGGGAGTCCGCGGGACCATGTCTCTTCCTCCCAGGCATGCCAGGGTCATGGCGGCGGGTTCCCACTCGAACTGCTCCGACTCATAGGTCTCCGTGTCTTCGGAGATTTGTTCTTCTCCCAGGGCGGCGGCCGCCATCTGGCGGGGCCCGGGGACCTGGTTCTTCGGGCAGGTCGGGTCACTGGCATAGTGGCCGACTCGCTGGCATCGATGACACGTCACGTTAGCTCGGAACCCCGGGCGCATCGGGGGGTTTCCCCGGCCTGCTGGAGCCGGGGTGGCGTTCGTGGGTGCGGCCGGGGCGGCGTCTCTGCCCCGGCCCGGGCCTCCTCCTCCTCCTCGGGGACGATGGTGACCTTGGTTGGTTCTGTTCTGCTCATTCGGCCCACTCCGGGCCACTCGGGTGCTCTCCCACCGGTCAGCCTCGGTGGCGAGCTGCCGGGGTTCAGTCAATTTACTGTCGAGGAGGTGCTGCCTGAGCTCGACGAAACAGTTGTTGGAGAGGTGCTCCCACACAATGAGATTGAAGAGTTGTTCGTAGGTGGTTACGTTGTTACCCTTGATCCACCCCTCGAAGGCTCGGCTGAAATAGTTCACGTATTCCAACCACGTCGTACCTGGGATCCGGGTGCAGTTGCGGAACCTCTGGCGGTACATTTCGGGTGTAAGTCCATATCGACTGAGGAGGGCGGCCTTCATATGGTCATAGGACGTCATTTGATGGTCCGGAAGCTGCAGCAGGGCATCACGACCCTCGTTGACGAATCTCCCCCATAGACCGGCTCCCCAGTCACTTCGAGCGACCCGGTGGGCGGTCATGGCAATCTCATAGGCTTTGAACCACTGCTGTATGTCGTCGTTCCGGTGATATTCTCGGACCACATCCTTGGGGATGTGGACCTTCTGCTCGGTAGGACCCGGGGAGTGCGGTTGCTCGGGCACCCCTAGGTTTTTGTTCAGTTTGCGTATTTCTATCTCCGCTAGTTTGCACTCGTGCTCGTATGCCAGTCTTTTTTCTTCGAGGTCTCTCTGTCTCTGTTTTTCCTCTCGCTCTTCTCTGAGCCGTAAGTGTTCTAAGTTTATTTTTTGTTCCGCCAGTTTCAACTCTCCGTCTAATCTGAGTCGTGCCAAGTCTAACTCGTGTAATCTATTTTTTTCCCGCTCCTGGATCTCTTCATGGGAGGGGCCTGGTCTCCGTTCCTCCGTCCGGGTGGTGTTGACTTCCGGGGCTGCGGGGTCCCGGGGGGTTGCGGTATTTGTCTCTGTCCAGGCCTCTAGGGCGTTTTTGAAGTCTTCTTTTGTGCTTAAGTCCATGCAAAATTGTTTGAGCTCTCGGTGGTTGTATTCTTCCAGCTTTTCCATCTGGAACTTCTCCGCCGATCCGCTCTCTTTGGTCGTCATTGTGGTTTTAGTCGTAGGGTGAGTTACTGTCTGTACGGTACGCGTTGGTTCGGATCGCGCCGCTAGCCACCAATGTTAGACGGGGACCTGGAGGGTCGGCCGAGCAGAGTGATCGCACAGACAGGTAACTTCCCCCCCACAGATGGACACCACACAAAGCTTATGGTAACACCTTTTATAGGCACTTCGGGTAGTAGAGTGGTACGATACAGGGCGATCAGGACACGATGATCCTCTCAATTCTAGTCTCTAGTAAGGGAAGGGGGTAGCGGGACAGTCTTGGTACCCACGGGTACGGGTGTGTAACGGTGATAGCTCACAATCCTCGAGCTCGGTGTTCGGATGGGTCAGACCGCGGCAGCGCCAGCAGGTCCCGAAGAGGTCGTAGGTGGCACGGGCCGCGGCAGCGCCAGCAGGTCCCAACGAGGATGAAGGTTACAACGGGCCGCGGCAGCGCCAGCAGGTCCCACGAGAATGCAGGTTGCAACGGGCCGCGGCAGCGCCAGCAGGTCCCACGAGGATGAAGGTTACAACGGGCCGCGGCAGCGCCAGCAGGTCCCACGAGAATGCAGGTTGCAGAGGGCCGCGGCAGCGCCAGCAGGTCCCACGAGGATGAAGGTTGCAGAGGGCCGCGGCAGCGCCAGCAGGTCCCACGAGGATGAAGGTTGCAGAGGGCCGCGGCAGCGCCAGCAGGCAGGACAATAGTTCACAAGGCAGGGCTGTGGCAGCGCCAACAGTCCGTCAAGGATGAGTTCGTCGCGGTGTCTCTCGACTCCAGGATACAACTGCCTTCCTGTCCTGGGGCTGCCTCAGTTATAGGTCTGGCGCCCTTTGATGTTCGGACCCTCGCTCTTGGAGGTCGGGAGGTCTGGGATGAGGGAGTCCAGACACCCAGCAGGGGGGTGGAGCCAGCGCCCGAGGAGGCTGGGGGTGCTCGGCACCTGGCGGGGGAGAGCCGTCGACACTTCGTACTCCCATTGACCTGCCAAGTGGGTCGTTCACCTCCTGGGTGGAGGGTGGTGCCGGGATGTCGGGGCCTGGCCAGGCCCAGGGTTGGGGTCGGGCTGAGGCCGCGCGGCCGCGTGGTGCCGTGTCCAAGATGGCGGCTGGGCCGGGCAATGGTGCTGACGGTGGCCCGGGCCCTGTCCTGCGGGGAGGGAGCGAGCCCTTCATGTGGCCTGTCCAACAGAAGAGAACTTTCAATCTCTAAAAAATAAAGTGATATATTGGTTAAATACAAATAAACCCATTCCGAACCACACGAAAAGTAATATCCTTATGGTTCGGAGGGTACCGTGGGTAGGCCCCATGGCCAAATCAATTATGGGTGATTGTATTGTTATATCTTTTGAGGAACCCCATAGTGCTGAACAGATCTGCAAATGGAAATCATATGGAGCATCACCATCCATTGAAGCTAGACCTTTATCGTTTTTTTACCCTCCACCCAAGCCCATTCAATATGGCTCTAATTGGAATCTTGTTAACCAGTATCATGGTTACGCACCTAACTTGGCTAGACAGGCTGACCAAAATATGTGGTCTGGCATTCCCACTTTTAATAGATACAGTTGTTTAGATGCTGTCGACTGACTTGGAATTATGCCAGATTGTATTTCTAAGTTATATGACACCTTTTGTAATCTTGGTAATGGCAACTCTCATCCCAGAATAGACCAACGAATGCCTGATGATAATAAGGATGTTGAGGATAGGATGCGTAGGATAATGCCAAATCACCAGAATAAGGAACTGTCTCTACCAGTTGACAAAGTATGCTATAGCCTAGATATGGGTTGTCTGGACGGGGGATCCGATACTGTAGCTAGAGAAATGGCTAAACAGGTAGAGAAAGAAATGGCCAACTCTCAGTTAGGCAGTGTACTTAATCAAACGGTAATCATGTCAGCCTTTGATGACCAAAGCCCAACATCTCGCTTGCTTATTCTATCATGGAACATCGCTGGGGTTGCCAAGAACCTAAAGGACCCCGATTGGGCTGACTATATTGACACCAGTGATATTTGTCTGCTGCAAGAAACCTGGGCGACTGAAGTTCCACACTGAGTTGGCTATAAAACCTATGGAACTGAGGCAGTCCAGTCTGATAGAGGAAGACCATCAGGGGGTCTGATCATTTGGCTTAAAATTACTCTGGCCATGAGGGTTGAATCTATTGATACAGGCACTCCTGATATTTTGGCCCTAAAGTTTACTCCCCCTAATGGAAATGAATGCTACATCATTAATGTATACAACAGACCAATTGGTCATTCTAAGGTCTCACCTACCTTGGAAGCATTGGATCTCTTTTTGAAAAATGTAGTTGGAGACATTCCGGTTATTTTGGGAGGAGATTTAAATTGCAATTTTGAACCTGTTCCTGGCATCAATGATGTTTTTGAAGATGAGGACCAAGTGTATAAAATTCCCCAGCTCGAAACTCCGAAAATTGTCAAGTATACTACTTTGGCCGGCCAACTACTAAGGCTAACTGCAGATCATGGTCTTAGAGCATGTAACGGCCGCCTCCCTTCGGATTTGCAAAAACAACCAACCTTTCCCAAAGCCAACAGCAATTTAGACTTCATACTTGTTTCACTTAGTATCTGGTATTTTTTGATTGACTTAAAAGTGACAAGTAGGGGGGAAAGTGATCACTATCCCTTGGAACTTTACATCGACGTGTATATGCTTAGTGACACTATCACCTCACCAACTGAGAACACCCATGGAAGAATGTGTGAGGATGTTCACATTAGTAACAATAGACGCGCAGTAAAATGGCCCCGTATTTTGGCAGATGGCAAGGCTCTAGCGTCGGTGTATTCTCTCTTTGAGCAGACGTTTGCACACATAGCTGACCAAACCTTTTTACCTGTACATTTTGATCATTTTACTGAACTCCACAATGCTTTCTTTAGTGAATTAAAAACATACCTGTCAAAAATGCCAAGGAAAAAACAACAAAACATAAGAGTGGGCAGTCATGGAAAATTATGGTATGACCACTCATGCAGGATTGCTAAGAGAAACTTATTGCTTGCTATCAAAAGTAAGTCAAAAGAAGAAGTTAAACTTGCAAGGGAGGAATACAAACGCGTCCAAAGAACATCAAAAAAATTGTGGGAGGAGTCGATCTGGGCTGAAATGTTAGCTGCTGCAAAAATCAATGATAATGTTGGATTCTGGAGGCTGGTGGCAAATGAGGGGCACGCAGGCAGAGCTGTGAAAGACATGTTTCTGGATGAAATGACTTGGGTGACCCATTTCACATCTCTCTACAAACAATACGATGGTGATAACAACAGGAGTATATGGTCTCCCCCTCCTATTGAACCCCTTAACTTTACACTGGAGGAAACAGTAAGGGCAATTAACGAACTAAAAAACACTAAAGCACCAGGCCCAGATAAAATACCGGGGGACCTATATAAACACGATGTAGGAGTCTGGGCCCCTTACGTGAACCGCTTGTTTAATGTTTTGTCTACAAACTGTTGCTTTCCAGATAGTTGGCGTGCAGCGGAAGTTGTGTTAATCTTTAAAAAGGGGAATAGACTGACACCTTCTAATTATAGACCAATTAGTCTTATGGACACGCTGCAAAAACTATATGCCAAACACCTGTTATTTCGGATCAACGACTGGCTGGACGATTCCAATATAATCTCCAAATTCCAAGCTGGGTTTAGGAGTAAGACCAGCACTATAGACCAAATATTTCGATTCTGTTGTCTGATCTGGAAGTACGTGCATATTAGGAAAGAACACCTGTATGTAGCTTTCGTAGATCTGAGAGCTGCATTCGATCTGGTCCCGCGCAGCTTGCTCTGGAAAACATTAAGTGAAGTGGGTCTACCAGGATGCCTCCTGGCTCAAATAGTTGAGTTGCACACTGGAAACTTTGCAAACATTAGGTGGGGTCCAAATGGCGAGCTGACGCGAAACATTCCTATTGAACGCGGGGTTCGCCAGGGGTGCGTTTTGGCCCCTACCTTGTTCTCTCTGTTTGTTAATGATGTCCCTGATTATCTGAATGGTTGTATTAATGATTCCTCGCAGCTTAATGGAGAAAGGGTGCCTGCGCTGCTCTTCGCAGATGACACCATTCTCATATCCCAGACCAAGAAGGGACTCCAGGCACTCCTTAACTCCTTTAGCTGTTACTGCATGACAAAGGGCTTGGAAATTAATGCAGATAAAACTAAATGTATGTCATTAAATCCCAGTAATCCAGACAGAGGGTTCTTGACCTTGAATAGTCAGAAATTAGGTACTGTGGAAAACTTTTCTTATCTGGGTGTGGCACTTGATTCTAAATTAAGTTGGAAAGCCCAAATTGAGAAAAGTAAGATATCGTATGCCCATAATGTTAAACCGATTATATGCAAATTGAATGCCAGCACAAGTAAAAGTGTAACCCCTGTTTTAGAACTTTTTAAATTCAAAATTCAATCTGCGGTGTTATACGGAGCAGAGATATGGGGACCTTGGGCAAAAGATAGTTTTCAGAGCCTGGATAATAAATTTATGCGTGCCATTGTAAGGGTCCCAAATAGCACACCCTTAATACCCCTTCAACTCGACCTGAATTTTAGAAGAACAGATTATTTTGCCATTCTAAGACCACTAATATTTTGGGTTAGGTTATGGACCACCCCAGAATTGGTAGAATATAGAAATGGTCTACAAGAACTGTTGAATCTTGATTCTTTTAATTCTATCCAGTGGCTTGTGCATATCAAAAAATGGTTTACCCTCCTGGGCTTACACTCAATGTGGAAGACGCCTGAAAACTTGCCGACCTCTTCTAAATTAATAGTCAAGCGAGCCTTCTGGACTCACATGAGTGACAAATTAGTAGATGGAAGTAGAGTTGGGTCCGCAGTTCAGGATTTTCTATCATTCAAGGATGAGTTTCGTTTTGAATCATTCTTGGACGAGATAGAGCCACCTATCGCAAAGTCCCTCTATTTAAAGTTCAGATATGGGATACTTATGCTGAACCATAATATAGATCGATGGGCACAGAAAAGACTGGGAGAATTGAATGTTAAAAGCAGGTGTTGTCCTATGTGTTTCAATGCCTGTATGGAGAATAAGGTTCATATGTTTTTTATATGTAGTGCGTACATGAACGCTAGAAAGAAATGGCTAAAACCAATGTGTAACCTTCTAGGAACCAGATCCTGTTCTATAGCCTATAGGGTTATGAAAAGTAATTCAACCCAGTACATTGTATTTAGCATAAGTAGGTTCCTCTACTCTGTTTACATCATCCGTAAGAAACATGGTCAGGTACTCTGAGCAGGACTCGTGTATATGTTCACAAAACTCTGTCAAAATGAAATATATCTTAAATGGAGATTGTAAAAATCATTTTTAACATTACCTTTTTAATTACTTGTTGTTACGTATGCTGCTATGATTGTTTATTTTTAAAGTGTATATGTGTCTTTTATGGCCAAATTGGCCGAAATAAATAAATAAATAAATAAATAAATTATGCAAATGCTGGGGGGTACCATAGGTGCACCCCCCTAATGTGCTTCACTCTGGGGGCCCGCAGGGGGCCCCCAGAGTGAAGTCTGTATGCCTTTCCGTGGCGAAAGGCATTGAAAAATGACCATTATAATATGGCTGGCGGTGTCTGATAGACACCGCCACCATGTTATCCCTTTTCCGCCCCGGCCGCAAGGCGAGCGCGGCGGAGAACAGCCGGGCGGGTTTCTCCACCGCTGCGGTCCCCTCCGCCATCGTGATATGGCGGGGGGGAATACAGGGAAGGATGGCGGGCGGATTGCCCCCGCCAGGCTGGCGGTGGCTACCGCCAGCCTGTGGGGGCAATGCGCCCGCCATCCTAATGGACCCCATAGTGCCTGAAAGCAGGTATGTAACAACATTTTCAGAGCTAGGTTCACAGGGTCAATTTTGTTACCTCCTCCAGGGGTATAAGAATGGCCCTGGGTTGTTCTCTGCTAGGGTAACGGAGTTACTTCAGAATTTGAATGATAAGGCATTGTCCTATGTAGATGATATTTAGCTGATGGATGATGATTTAAAGGAACACTTGGAATCTGAGGGGTACAAATTCAACTTAAAAAAATCTAAAATAGCCCACCTTAATGTCTTATTTTTGGGATATTAGCTTTCAAGTGAAGGGTAAATCTTGGCAGCTAACTTTTTAGAAAGTATCAGAACGTCCACTCGCTTGTGACAATTTGGACCACTGTGGTCTCTTACAATCTGATGGGGGTTTCAAGTATATCTTGATGGCAGTGGATTCATGCTCTAGATTCCTGTGGATTTGGCCTCTGTGCTCGGCTGATGCTCAAACTGTTATAAAAGATTTGCGAGTCTTTATAGGGACATGAGCAGTTTGCACACTACTTTCTGACTGTGGCCCGCGTTCAGCTTGCTTACAAGGAAGCATATAAGGAAGCTTTGGGAAGTTTGGGTGTTGAATTGTGGTACTCCTCTCTGTACCATCCCTAGGGAAATGTGGTCATGGAGAGGAATAACAAAGACTTAAAACAATCTTTAACAGCAAGAGTATTAGGTTTGGGCGGTAATTGGGTTAATCACTCATATGTGGTCCAAAGAGCCCTTAACTACATGCCAAGAAGTTCCCTAGGAGGTGTCACTCCGTACAAAGTCCTATTTGGAATGAGAATGTGGGTACCTGATTTCAATTATGAAAGCACAGTGGCAGATAAGAAACCATTTAACATCAATAAAAGTTTGGCTGTTTTACAGGATCTCAATTAAATCCGGGCACTACAAAGCAACATGCAAGTAAAACGCACTGCCACTGGGGAAGTCAAATCAGTCCCAGCAAGACCTGCCTGGATCCCAAAAGTCAGGGATCAGGTCAGAGAAAAGATTGTGGACAAAAAAAGAGTTTGGGACATCATACAGAAAGCAGGCCCCTGTCTTAGCTGTTGAAGGAACAAGAACAGTACTTCTTCCGAAAAAGAGATTTGTCTCCATCGATCTGATGAAACCACACTATGTGGCCGATACTGAATAGTAGGCCTGATGGGCCTGATGGGTTCCTAGGTAGGCGACACTCTCCTCTCACAACTATACAGGAAGTTCAGACAGAAAATACTCATAATGTCGAAGAGTCACCAATACAAAAAAAAGGAATTTCCAACAATGAAATGGAACTCATTCCTCTGGAAAACAAACTTCTCAACACAAATTAAACAAAAATATAAATTCCGCCTAACACCGATGTCTACATCAATATACCGCTACAAGAGACGTCTGCTAGTTCAGCAAAACCTGCAGAGCTACCAAAAATAGATCGAACTGCATCTGGCTACTTCATCAATTTTGATACCTTCTCTCTGGATCCCAGTGAACCGGAAACAACGCCAGCTCCAGTTTCCATTAAGTAACAACTTCATGGTTTCTATACTTTTCTGAAAAAGACTTACCTAGTATCACCTTTGCTCCAGATCTCGATAATAACTGGAATACTGTTTTGTTCTGTTCTGGATCGGCCTAGGGACTGTCTTTTACTTACTCATGAATGGAAACTATCTCCCAGAATGCTCTTCAGTATCTAATGTGAACTTGGTCTTGAAACCTCATACATCATCTCCATCATGAACAGAGAGACCTGTCCTTCTTGAACATTACAGCTGTTCCAATTCCTGATGGTATAGTTTGGGACAAGGTTAATTATGATGCAATTGGTCCCACTGAACTTTTAAAAATATCTCATGTATTTAAAATTTCCCAAAAATGATATCATTACCTCCAGTACACTTTCTGACGATTGGGATTTTGAAACTGTGAATAATATGTTGTCTGATTTAGAACAATCTGATGCATTATAAAGCACTGAAATCTTAGAAGACACATCATATTATAACATTATGTTCTGTTAACAACATTATGGTCATTATTTTTTACACAAATCCAGTATCCCACAAAATGTTTTTGCATACCACCAATGAGAACATTGCCCGACACCATCGAAAAGTAGTTTGAGAATGTTTGCACTATAATGTTCCTATTTTTCAGGATTTAGCACCTCTGACCCGACCTCATATTACCATAAGGCTGCACCTACAACTGCACAGAAAAATATGCTGACACCAAACAGATTTACACTGCATCCTTTATTTCCCAACTGTTCTAATTATGGAAGGACACTATAGATATAAAATCAGTCAGGGGTTCGAAGTAATGGCAAGTCCAGGGGACAGAAGCACTATTTCGAGCGTGCCTCATTCCACGGCAGATAATCACTGTGCAACAGACTACCTGTCTTGGACTAGCCAAGAAAAAGGATTTGAACACACTTCGGATTCCAACACCATCACACTTTGAGGGGTGACAACATTTTACATCACGTTGAGGGGATACAATAGATGATATTATACAGTGCAATTCACCAGACCCCAATTGGAGGGATGGTTAGTTTGGTTCACAGACACAAACAGGTGTCAAACAAGATTCAGGGGTACCTCCAAAGGGTTTTGTATCAATAGGCCAGATCAACGCTATGTACAAAGAGAACATCAGGGGGTAGTTGCATTATACAGTGCTGGGAAGTTATGCCTCGATTGGCTAAAAACCTCAACACTGTCCCAGGTGAAACAGCACTTATCCTTACTCTCAGATGAGGTGGATCTAAGGGATTTTTTATTAGGTCCCCGAAAGCCACGTCAGAAACATTTCTTATTTTTATTTATTTTTATTTTGGAGTTTTCCATAGCGCTGGACCCGACCCGAAGGTATCGGAGCGCTTTACAGCATTTGACGAAAAACAGTTAGGTAACATTAAACACATTATTCAATAGTGGAGATCAGTGAAGGACCTGTTGCATACGAGTGCCGAGTCATCGAGGAGGTAATGTTGTGGGCAAGGGTAAGATGCTGTAGGAAGTCAGTCTAATTGTGGTGCCTAGATCCTCAATAGATGGCGGATCTGCCTTTGTGTGACCATTGTCATTTCGTGAGAGATCGATTGAGGAGGAGCACTTTGAGCTGGCTTTTGAATTCTTTTAAGGAAGGGTTCGTCCTGACATGAATAGGGATGGCGTTCCAAATTTTGGGAGCATTACCAGAGAAAGAACAAGATAAGGTCCTTTGTTTACGGGTTTTTGGGGGGATGAGTAGCATAGTGCTGGTGCTCCTAAGGTTTCTAGTCTGTCCTGCTTTGTTGAGTTTGGCGGCAAGATAGGTGGGTTTGCCAGTGTGCAGAGCTTTGTGGGTGAGACAAGCAGTTCTGAATTTAGCACACAATTCAATTGGGAGCCAATTGAGCTCTTTGAGAGTGGGGGAGATGTGTTCGTATTTCTTCACTCCGGTCACCATTCTGGTTGCTGCATTTAGGGTAGCTCTAAGAGGAGCAAGATGTAGCTTTGCCGTGCCTGTGAGGGTGGCGTTCCCATAGTCTTATCTGGATAGCACAAGGGATTGCGTGACTTGCTTGAGGTCTTTCGGAGGGATGAAGGGTTTGATTTTTTTTAGTAGTTTTAAGTTGAGGAAGGCACATCTTGCCGTGTTCTTGATGTGTTTGACCATGTCAAGGTTGGGGTCTAAGGTTATTCCCAGTGACTTCACGGAGTCTGTCGGGATGAGAGTGCAGTTGAGAGCATCAATAGACTTTAGCCATTCCGTGATTTGAGGGGTCTGTTCTTTGTTGGCTATGAGAAGGATTTCCGTTTTATCTTGGTTAAGTTTCAGATGGTTATGGGACAGCCATTTTTGGACTACTATTAGGGTGACATTGAGTCTTTGTACGTCCACTATGGAGGAGGTTTCGAGGTAGATCTGGGTGTCATCGGCGTAAAGATGGAAGGGAATGTTGGCTTTTTTGAGGATGATAGTGAGTGTTTCCATGTAAATGTTGAACAGTGCGGGTGAGAGAACTGAGCCTTGAGGAACGCCTCTGGTTATGGGGTGTAGGTCGGACGTGAAGTTTCAGATTTGTATTCTTTGAGAGTGTTTTTTCAGGAAGGAGGTGAACCATTGTAAGACCATCCCATCTGCTCCCACCCTTTCTCGTAGTACTTTTATGAGTAGATTGTGGTCGACTGTATCAAAGGCCGCTGACAGGTCTAGGAGCATAAGTAGACAACATCGGTCCGAGTCCAGTGAATTGTGGATGTCGTCAATGACATTCACAATGGCAGTCTCGGTGCTGCATCCTTTTCTAAAGCCCGATTGGTGAGGGTCCAGGAGATCATTGTTGTCCATGTGATGGGAAAGTTGGCAGAGAACACATTTTTCTAGTAGTTTTGCTAGGAATGGGAGATTGGAGAACGGTCTGAAATTGTTGAGGTCATTCGGGTCAGCGCCTGCTTTTTTCAGTAATGGTGTTACCTGACCGATTTTGAGGCAGTCAGGTATGGATCCTGTTTCCAGGGAGCTATTTATGATCTCTGACCAGCGTGACGCTAGAGAGAGTTTGAGATTTTTAGCCAGTTGCCCAGGGAGAGGGTCCTCCATGTGTGATGAAGGCTTGGACCCGGTGGTCAGTTCCATAATTTCAGGATCAGTGACTGGTTTGAATGTTCTCCAGTTTTCTTAGGAGTGCCTGAGTGGGTTCATGACATCTATGTTGAGTAGCAGGTCTTCGTTGGGAGGACTGTGGTGGTCCTTGAGTGGGAGCTCAATTTTTGATATTTTTTCATTGAAGAAATTGGCAAATTTGTTGCATAGGTCTTTGTAGGCCAGAATTGTGGAAGTTGATGGTTTGGATATTTGTTGCCTGATGATGTTGAATAGTTCTTTTGGTTGATTTTTAGCATTGTTGAGGGCACCGCAGAAGAAGGTGGATTTTTCATTTATGATGTGCTTTTTATAGCTTCTACGTTCCTTTTTGAGTTGTTCCAGGTGTGTAGTCGAAGGATTACTACGCCAAAGTCTTTCTGCGCTCTTAGTTGTCTTCTTTTCAGGTTTAGGTCAGTGTTGAACCACGATCTCGATGGGATGGTCTTGGAACTTTTCCGTTTCAGGGGAGCTATTTGGTCTAGCATGTCGTTCAGAGCCGCATTGTATTGTGAGGTGAGTTCTGTTGTGGACCAGTCGCCTGCGGTGGAGAAGGGTAGTGTACTTAGCCTTTCTTCTAGTACCTCGAGGGGGATCTGTCTCAGGTTTCTCATCCAGTGGAAGTGCTTGTTTGTGTTGGCCGATCAATGTGACTTTTGATTGATATGAAAAAGAATGAGATGGTGGTCTGACCAGTCCACAGGGAGGGTACAGTCTATGGTGATTGCGTCCTCGTGAGCTATGATGGCATCGAGAATTGAGCCTTTGTTGTGTGTTTGTTCGATGCAGTGTTGGGTCAAATTGTTATTGTGGAGGAGCTCATTTAAGGATTGTATCAGAGGGTTGTTTACCTCATTCCAGTGGAGGTTTAGGTCCCCTAAAATTATGTAGCTTGCATCTGATAGTGAGCAGTGTGAGATCAGGTCTGCAAGGTGGTCACCAATTGCCGGAGTGTTGCCAGGTGGGTGATAGAGGAGGTGGCAGTGAAGCAATTTGTTGTCTGCGGTCTTGATGGTGGCGGTTAGGTATTCCACTGTATTGTATTTGAAGGAGTCAGTTTCTGTTATGGAGATGTTCTTTTTATGAATGATAGCGGTCCCCCCCTTGCTGGCTTTTTCCGTCCTTGTTTATGATTGAGAACCCTGGCGGTACTAGCATATCGAAGATGGGGGGTAAAGATTTGTTTAACCATGTCTTTGTGATGAAGGTAATGTCTATGTTGTGTGTTAGGATGGTTTCTGCCAGTTTGGTTGCATGATTGTTCGCAGATCTGCAGTTAATGACCATTCAGTTAGTCGCCCTCTTGTTCTTGTGTTGTTCCCTTGGGAGGTCAATAGGAATATTGGCGAGGTATGCTGGCGGTCTCACTGTTCTCAGCGCGGTATGTTCTCTACCCAGACCATTGATTACTACGATCCTATCCATGGGAATGTTAGTGAGATGAGTTGCAGGTCTCACTGTTCTTGATGTGGCATGTTCTCTGCCAAATCCAGTGATTACTTGTATCAAAGAACAGGGGGTACCTGGTGGAGCAGCTTCATAGGATTCTGCGAGATTCCTCGCCTCTTGGCTGGACATTGCAGCACTTGTCCTTTTGGGTCTATGAGTGTGGATTCTAAGGGGTGTTATCTTCCAACTGAGTCATTTTGCTGTGTGGTGGTCTGTGCGTTTTTTGGTAGTATCTCTGTGTGTAGTGGGTGGGCGTTGGGTGGAGGAGGTTGTGTGGATAGGATTTTGTTAATACCCTGTATGACTATTTCTAGCTGGAATTCCAGTCGTGCCAATCTTTGGGATGAACTCATGGAGGTGGGAGTGGGGGGGTTCGGACTCTGTGTGTCCTGAGTCTGGTCATCTCTGGATGGGCGGTGCTTGGTTGGGTGTGATTTTGAGAAATAGATAGAATTAACCTAGAAAAGGTGTGTAGTTGACAATGGTGTGACCACATTAACTTCCAGGATCTATTCAGTGGGCAACATTGTATCATCTGCTACAGATATACTAGAACAGGATCTATCCATTCTACAGCATGGACAATCCCAGTTACGTTCTATTATGTTATCAAGCTGGACGCTGAATCATTGCTCGCTGGGTATGTGTTTTGGAGATATATCAACAGTATGTCCTTGTTCTCTGCATACAATCTAACTAAAAAACAGATAACAATGGCACAAAGGGGAGCAAAATTTACAATGCTGGGAGAAAAACTGGACAAATAACCTTTCACTGTGGCAGAGTCACCATCCACAGAATGGTTAATCCATAGCCATATACCATTACCGGCCACTACTTTCTAATTTCACTATTGCCCAGAACAACAACAGGCAGGCAGGTATGAAACGACGGGTAGGGAATTCATCAAGGAATCTTGGGAATAACTATACAGATTTCGAGGCAGGAGTGGGGAAACTGAAGAGTTTCTAAGCGGTACTGTTGGACTTGACCCTTTTTGCAGGGTTATCCCCAAACCTTTTGCTTCTTCCTCCTAATTTCTCCTGATCTGTTGTTGGTTTTAGGACTCTGGGCATTTTACCCCTGCTGATCAGTGCTAAAGTGAATATGCTCTCTGTGTAAATTTGTATTATGATTGGTTCTCCCTGATTGGCATATTTGATTTACTGGTCAGTCCCTAGTAAAGTGCACTGAGTGTCCTGGGGCTGGTAAATCAAGTACTACTAGTGGGCCTGCAGCACTGATTGTGCCACCCACATGAGTAGTTCTGAAATGGTAACTCAGACCTGCCACTGCAGTGCCGGTGCGCAGTTGTTAACTGCCTTGTCGACTTGGCAAGTGCACCCACTGCCAGGCCCTAACCTTCCCTTTTCTCACATGTCAGTCACCCTTAAGGTAGGCCCAAGGTACCCCTGTGGGCAGGATGCAGTGTATGTGAAAGGTAGGACATGTACTGGTGTGTGTGACATATCCTGATAGTGAAATACAGCCAATTTTATTTTTCACCATTGTAAGACTATATTGCCTCATAAGACAGAATGGGGAATGCTTTGTAACATTCTACAAGCATCTCTTCCCATAGGGATAAGATAGAAAAATAATGTTTAGCCTCTCTGAACTCTGAATTTAATAACACATCTTTTACTAAAGATGGTTTTTAAATTGTGTGTTTTAAAATGGCACTTTTAGAAATTATTATCATTTTGAGAACGTGCTGGAGATAAACCATTTGTTTTTTGGTTTGGTTACCATTAGCGCTTGTTGTTCTATCAGAACAGTATGATTAACTTTATTGTACCGCATTTCTGGCAGCCTTTTGTTCGTGGTGCTGGTGTGTTTTTGGCAGCACGTGTTCACACTTCCGCCTTCAGGTATTCTTTTTAAAATACTGTGGTAGTGTTGGTCGATTACTTTTGGCTTCAGATGCACCGTTGACTGTCGGTGTCTTGCTTGCGGTGGTGGTCTGTATATATTTCCCTGTCATGCTAGCAGCACTTTAAGACTTTTTGTCACTGTCGTACATGGACTGAAGTTAGCTGTTATCTACAGCCTTTTACTATTCGCTTTTCTTTACTTTCACTTTCTAGAGTCAAATGTCAGTTGAATACTTTCCATGGTGGTTATTGCATTGATTTATATGCCCATCATTTACTTACAGATTTCCCTGATGAAGGGCTTATGTTTAAAGCCCGAAATGCATTGGGAACTTTTGAAGCTTGTCTTTGCATGCTGAATTTAAGCTGTATTATTCTTTCATCTTTGGATTTGATCTGCGAGGACTTCATAATAAAGCAGATCTTAAATCACTCCAGGTTTCGAGGAATTCATTTGGAACCTTTGGATTCAATGAAAATTGTTTCATGATCAAGTTTGATTCAATTGTATTATTCACAGTATAATGTATGTTTAGCATTTGTGATTACATTTGGACACTAGAATGTGACCCCTATAGTAGTGCATTGGGTTAACTTGGATACACTTCCAGGTATTCTCTTTTCACTTTGAATTAGGTGGCCCGCAGAGCCCCTCATCTGGTGCACACGTGATTTTGAAATACTTAGTTTAAGATTTTTCATTAGATTCAATTGTTTTGAATCAGTATCAAGAGTGCATTCTTGCTGCGCTTCATTTCTTACTTTTAGAAATTAGGCATGTTCTTGTTTAACCATTCTGTTTGCCACTGCCTGTTTGTGTATTGACTGTCTGGTTTTGGAGTGACGGGCTGGGGAGGTGCAATCTCTCAGACAGCCATGGAGGTGAGGGTTGATGTGTGCCCTGCCTTACCTGAATGAGTCAGGGCTGGGCTGAATAGACCTGGGCTGCATTCAGAGTAGGGGGAGGGGTTCTCACTAGCACCTGATTAGGCCCAGTCTGCATGTAGAGTGGTGGGAGGAGATTTCCCTTGCACCTGAATAGGGCCTGTCTGTCTTAACACAATGCTGTCTCCACCTCCTGCCAGGCAGCTGCACAAGAGAGGACGGTACTGGTTTGGACTGGGCTCAGAGACCCTTGCAAAAAGAGAATAAAGACATTTTGGGATATATGTATTAGACCTAAAACCCCTGAACTTTAAACTACTTCTAGAATCAAGAGGAGCTTTTGCTGAGGAGAAGAGCTGGAGAAACTGAGGAGAAGTACTGCCCTTGATTTGTGTCTGAGGTTGGCCTGCAGTTGCTGTTTCTGCCAAAGGAAGGAGAATGACTTTGCTGTGTGCTGTGTCCCCTGCTTGAGGAAAATCTCCAAGGGTCGAAGTAGAGCTTGCCTCCTGTTTTGAAGTCTCATGAATACAAAGACTTCACCCCCAGCTCCACTGAACTTCCTTGCTAGGAGTTCTGACCTGCCAGGGGTGCCTGTGACGGTGTGGGGCCCCTGGAGGTTGTTTCTGCAGCTGGGAGCTGGAAAGCCACTCAGCAACAAGGAAATTGATGCATCGCTCTTCTGGCGACAGTTTTTGCGACACAATGCTGCGGTGCGAGAAGAATCTCCCCACACTGCCTCGCCACTACTGAAACCGACGCAGCGCCTGGTGCCGCTGTAAGAATCGAGGCATCAAGGAATGATGGCTGTAAAGGTCGACGCAGCACCGCTCGCCCCAGCCCCATCATTTGTCAACGCATCCCGGATTTCAATGCAATATCCCCGTGCGGCAAGTTTTCCCCAGTGCATCACCTGCGGATCGGAGTCGTCTCAGAATGAACGCATCGCTTCCCCCTACAGACCGGACCCGATGCATTGTTCCCCTGTGCACAGCAGAACTGTTGCATCGCAACCACGTAGGTCTCATGAAAGAAGCATCTCTTTGTTTTTCAACGCTTCTCATTGCTGAGGCTGTTTGTCTTGGTGAATTTTGTCTCAACAACGGGTACTTTGTAAGAAATCACACATTCATAGTTTTACATGGACTCAGTTGCTAAAACATTTTGAAAGTCATTTTTCTTAATGCTTGTATAATGGATATTTGTTGTTTTAGTCTTGTAAAATTTAGATAAAGATACTTTATTTTTCTAAACCAGTGTGGTGTCCATTTGTGGTGTTATCACTGTATTACTGTGAGTTCTGGTACAAATACTTTACACAATGCCTTTGGGATAATGTTCGTAATGTTCATAACTGTTTATTGATTGATTATTTAAAATCTTTACAAAGAGTGAATGCACAATATAAACATTTCAATTACGATAATAAAAAAAGAAGCAATAAACTTTTAAAATAGTACATGTGGATTATAAAACAGTTTTAAATTTATAAATTCATATGTCTAAAAGTTTATAGCAGAAAAATATGAACAATATGACAGTTAATAGTTATAAAAATTCAAGTTTTTTCCATGCAATTGTTAAGAATTTTGAGAAGGCAGAGTTAATGAGTATATCGTCTGGGCAAAGACACTGGATCAGTGCTTGTCTTCAAGTCCTTATTGATCTTTCATTGAAGAAACTTTTCATTTTATAGTTCTGGACAGAGGCATAGTAGGTGTATAATGTTTTCTTCTCCTGTGTTACACAGCCGACATGATATGTAATTTTTGAGCTTTTTCCATGGTAATGCATGAGACTCTCCGGGTAATATTCCGAATCGAGCTTTCATGAATATATTTTTATATTTCCAAGTCCATGCTGTATTTAAATATTGTTGCGGGCTCTTTTTTTTGTAACCATTTATTATGGACCAAGCATGTTTCCTTTTAACCAGGGACTCTTTGTCACTTATCATAGATAGGATATCAGTTGTCTTCTTTACAATGTTTTTTAAAGATTCCCGAGGAATAGTGGTCATCCAAATCTCCCTAAGCCCAAATTCATTCAAAGCCTTCTCAAGATATTTCCAAACAGATGATTTGTTATTGCCCTCTATTTCTTTCCATAAAAGCTGTGAAATTAGATTCTCCTTGTCATTTTTTACTCTGTACCACACTTTAATTATGTTACCCATCCGAGAATGTAGTTGGTTGTTCAAGCCGAATTCCAGTCTTATTTGGGATTGTGAAGCATTTTTAGGTAAACAAAAAAGGGATCGGAAAGTTTTTGAGATTTCTTTGTTTATTGTTATTACGTCTTTTCCGTTTAACGCCTCACTACCGTAGGTTAGGGAAGGTAGCAATTTTGCAGATATGACTTTGAGTAGTGGTTGGTAGGTTAAGTTACTGGTGGACTTTTTTATAATTCCAAATGCACCTGTTAGGGAGTTCGCTTTCCTTGCCATGTCCAATTTCTGGAGTTTGAAGTTACCATTGTCATCAAAAACCACTCCCAGGTATCTATAGGTTTTAATTTGCTCCAGTTTTTCCTTACCTAGGAACCATTTTGTATTATACTTCCTTCTTAGGTTTTTTGAGACAACCATAACTTTAGATTTTGATTCATTTATTACCATTTTGTTTTTCATTGCGTACTCCTGCATACTTGTCATTAGCCTTTGCAAATCTACCTTTGTTCTACTTAAAAGGATAACATCGTCTGCATATAGGAGATTTGATATGTGCTTATCTGCGAGCTTAGGTGGGTGTACATTTATGTTGTTCAATACTTCAGTTAAATCAGTTAAAAACAGATTAAATAGTAAAGGTGCCAATACACAGCCTTGCTTCACTCCCCCTAGCGTTGGTATTTCCTCAGTTAATGATCTGCCATTTCCAATAGGAACTCTGGCCCGAGTTTTTGTATACAGGAGACTGATCAGATATGTTAAAGGTTGTGGAATCCCTTGTGTTTGTAACTTATTCCATAATAAATCTCTGTTGACACAGTCAAAAGCTGATTTAAAATCAACAAAACATAGAAATAGTGATTCGTTGTTTGAAATTGTTTTTTCCATTAAAATAGATAGTGCCAGGATATTGGAACATGTACCAAGTCCTTTTACAAAGCCGGTTTGGTTTGGCGGAAGAATGCTATTCGTCTTTACCAAGTCTGATAAGATTGCTAGCAGATGGGCTGCAAATAATTTTGCATCTGTGTCCTGTAACGTTATTAAACGATAGTTTTCCAGAAGCACCCAATCTCCTTTTTGAATATTGGGGATATTAAAGAACCTCTCCAGCTTTCCGGTATGTCCCCTTTACTAACTACTTCTTTAAAGACCTTTACAAGCAGTTCTGCCCATGTTTCCGGGTCTTCTTTGTATACAGCAAAGGGTATCCCATTCGGTCCTGGTGCTCTATCTTTCTGTTTCTTTATTAGTTTAACAATCTGTGCTTGTGTTATTTCCAGGACTAGTTCTTGCTTTGTTATTGCAATTTCCTTCCATGGCCTGTGCTCCTTGGTTCCCTGTACTGTTGGATGTGGGTTTAGATGATGACTTAGAAAATTCACCCATTCAGTTTCGGTCAATACTGATGAAACTACCGCTTTATCTGACCTTGTTAAGCTGTTAATCATCTTCCAGAACTACCTCGAATTTCCTTGGTTATTAGCATAAAATATACAAGTCCAAAGAGTGTTATTAGCTTCAGTTTTTTCATTCCATATTATCTTCTTTAAATTTTTGTTTGCCACTTTTAGGGCGGTTCTAGTTTCTTCTTTATTTGGGAATTTAGTCAGCTCTTTCCTTAATCTATTTTTAGTTCGTTTCATTTTCTGTACTTCATATGAAAAGTTAATATGGGTTACCTTTTTTATTGCTCGAGTCACTTGGCCATCTCTTAGGATATTGGGATTACCTTTACTGGTAGGCAATCTGGAAATGAAACTGGCCCATTGTTCGATTACTGATGCAAATGGTGCCTCTTCGCTGCATTCCCTTTCGAGACTCTGTTTCCCAAATTAATTTTCTATGATTAATGGTTCCAATTTGACCTTAAGTTGTTAGATAGATTTGGTAATTTTTATTTTTGAATGTTGTGGTAATGATTTGCTGACAGTGATCACTCTCAGGGGCCTTCTTTAGATAGTAAGATGTACAATTGCCAAAGATATTCAATGATACCATAGTATAGTCGATGTGGGATTTAGTATTGTCGGTATAGTAAGACCATGCTGGTGGTGAATCTGTTGGAAATCTTCCATTGAGTGTTCATAACCCCAAGGTTTCCATATCCTTGATAAAATTTATACCCATTTGTTGGAGACCTTGTTTATTCGAAGGCTCTGTTACTTGGACCGGGATTGACCATTGGTGGTCTTGTGATTGCGTTACTTCGTCCCTTGTGAATGGTATTAAAAGATTAAGATTGAAATCTACTGTAATAATAAAATCCATAAGGGGGTCCTCCATCCTTTGCTCAAGCAAGTACGTGGAAAGTACGGCACATATAGTTTTCCTAGAGAAAGATGTAGGAGGGATATATATGTTAACCAGCTTCAATGATCTTTTTTGTTCATACATCCGATACCTCACTAATATAGACTGGACCTTAGTACTGTTTGTGACTATTTCCGCGTGTTCCACGTTGAGATCAATTGAAATGAAAATTGCTAGGCCGCCTGAGGGGCGTCCATAAGTGCTTTGTTTGATAGCAGGTATGTAGTATCCTTTGTAACTGTGGATTATAAACGGGGCTATTGCCCAGGTCTCTTGTAGCGAAATTATTTGATAGTTCTTGAGTAGCTCGGTTATTTTATCTAATTTGTTAGTTATACCATTTACATTCCAAGAACAAATTGTTATTTCCGTAGAGAATTTATTTGTATTTTCAGTTGTTATTGCCTTTGGGATAAGCTCATGCCAAGCTACCAAGGGGGTGAGCAGGGGTTATCTAAAGGGTGTATCCCCCTTACCCTGACTAGATGCAAGGGTCCCTATTTCGACAAAGGTACCTACCTCTGCCAACTAGAGACCCCCATTTCTGACAGGTACAAACTGCGAGCACGCTTTAAGTGGATCTCTCATATGCCATGATAATATGCTTCACAGGGCCTTGAATGATCAAGGTTGTTGTGGGATGCCTCCCAGCATTGCATATCTTGTCACTGTGAACTCCAGGGTTACTTGCTGTATGCAAGTATTTATTCCACCGACACTCACAGTCAGGGAGGCACCCTTAACCTGCACGTGAGACACTCATGATCTTCAGGTCACAAGATCTTCAGCTGTCATAAAGGAGCTAGTACAGACAAACTGTCCTTTCCATTTCACAAAAATGGTACAACGTAAATTTAATATGTCTTATACGACGTGTATCGTGCACCTATTTAAGACCGTAGGTTCTGGACTGTTAAGCACCTTTCAGACAATCTGCGAGGTTATACCCAACTTCATACACTCCATATTCAGAAGCATTTTGGAGGGCTTCTGCTGATTCTGTTCTTAATGGCAGGAATCCTGATTGTAATTTTTCTGTTACACAATGGACGTCCCAGTCACCAAGGAAATGCCAAAAACACTTTTTGAGTAACAATACCGTGATCGCATGGTACTCCATCTGGGCACCCCTCGCCTTCGAGAACTGAGCGAGTCTTGGCTCCTGTCATTTATACCAGTCTGGATCTTCTGTGTTCTGCCTGTCCTCTGATGCCTATTCTGCGGACAAGAATTTGTGTTGGATCTCTGTCTAACACTTCCATTGGTTGCGCCACCGGATATTGATGCTTTACTGGACCCGATAACGGCTCATGTTCTGCTGTGTCCTCAGTGTATTCCCATGTTGATATCTGCATTCTGAAAGCCACCGCAGGATGCTTTAGCTCCTGTTGGAACAGACACCAGCTCCTCAACAAATACTCAGGCCTTGGATGTCTCACAGTCTTCCCCAGCATTGGCTGTGGATAGTGCAAAAGAACATCTGTCAATCAATCAAAACATTTGTAAAGCGCACTACTCACCCGTGAGGGTCTCAAGGCGCTGTGGGAAGGGGAGGGGTGCTGCTACTACTCGAATAGCCAGGTCTTGAGTAGCCTCCTGAAGGTTAGTAGGTCTTGGGTCTGACGTAGGAGGATGGGGAGGGTGTTCCAGGTCTTGGTGGCAAGGTGGGAGAACGATCTGCCGCCGGTGGTTGCTCTTTGGTTGCGGGGGACGGTGGCGAGGGTGAGGTCGGTGGAGCAGAGCTGGTGGTTCAGGGTGTAGAAGGTGAGTCATCTGTTGAGGTATGCCGGTCCAGTGTTGTGGAGTGCCTTGTGTGTGTGGGTGAGGAGCTTGAAGGTGATCCTCTTGTTGACGGGTAGCCAGTGCAGGTCTATCAGGTGGGGTGTGATGTGGCTGCGGTGAGGGATGTCGAGGATGAAGCATGCAGAGGCATTCTGTATCTGTTGTAGTCATTTCAGAAGTTTGGTCGAGGCTCCTGCGTAGTGGGCGTTTCCGTAGTCAACCCTACTGCTGATGAGGGCCTGGGTGACCGTTCTTCTTGTTTCGGTGGGGATCCACCTGTAGATCCTGCGGAGCATGCGGAGTGTGTTGAATAAGCATGGGCGGATTTTGCGGATCCACGATTCACGAATTTGCGGATTCACGGATCGTGGATCCGCAAAATCCGCGGATTTAGCGGATCTGCGGATTTGGGGGCGGGGCTTCCTCGAGTGTGTGGGCGGGGCCAAACGGACGGGGCTTCCATGCGAGCGCACATGCCTCTTGTGTGTATTAAAGGTCAGAGATCGATCAGAGCAGCTGATTAAGAGACAGAAGCCCCCTGGTCACAGGAACAGCACGGGGGTTGCGCTCGTGAAAGTCAAAGATGCAAATGCATCTGGCCAGCATCACAGCGGATTTTCGATGGTATATTTGTGAAGAAGGCACATCTGCCCAGCCTCCCAACGCTCACAATTTTTTTTGGGCTGATGAATGAGTCACTGCATTTGCACTTCAACTAGTTCCAGCGACCAAGTGTGTGTTACTATGCAATCGCGCCGAAGTGCGCAGGGGTCCCTGGAGTGAAATGGCCATCATAGTGGGTAAATGGCGGGAAGACGGTGCACACCTCGAGTGTGTGGGCGGGGCCAAACGGACGGGGGCGCTCACGATTATTTTTGGGCTGATGAATGAGTCACTGAATTTAAGCTTCAACTAGGGCACATGCGTTATTGATATCTGCAAGTGTTTCCTGTTGAGGTTTTTTTTTTGTGCCAGGACCGTCGTGGCAGAATGAACCCTGCCCTTCATATTTATTCAAGAAGAAGACACCATGTAAATAATTTACGATGGCGCCGGCAAGCTGCCAGCGCCATCCTGCAAAAGTTACTTAATTAGCTTCAACAGGAAGCTCCAACTGATAAAATAAAGCAGGCGCTCGAGCCCCTGCTTTATCTTATCTGTTAGAGCTTCCTGTCGAAGCTAATTAAGTAACCATTTGAGGATGGCGCTGGCAGCTTGCCGGCGCCATCGTAAATTATTTACATGGGGCTTGAACTTTTGACCGCAAAATCCGCTCCGATCGCGGATTGCGGATTCTCGGTAAATTCGCGAGAGTTCGCGGATCGCGGATTTACCGAAAATCCGAAAAATCCGCGATCGGAGCGGATTTTGCGCTCATGCTTAGTGTTGAAGCAGGAGGACGAGACGGCGTTGACCTGCTTGGACATGGAGAGTGTGGAGTTGAGGATGAACCCTAGATTGCGTGCGTGGTCAGTGGGTGTTGGAGCTGCTCCCAGTGTGGTCGGCCACCAGGAGTCGTCCCAAGCCGAGGGGGTGGGTCCAAGGATGAGGACTTCCATCTTGTCCGAGTTCAGCTTCAGACAGCTGTTCTTCATCCATTCGGCGACGGCTTTCATTCCTTCGTGGAGGTTGGTTTTGGCAATGAGGGGGTCCTTTGTGAGGGAGAGGATCAGCTGGGTGTCGTCGGCATAGGAGATAATGTTGAGGTCATGAAGTCGGGCGACGTGGGCAAGCGGTGCCATGTAGATGTTGGACAATGTTGGGCTGAGGGATGAACCTTGGGGTATGCCTCAGATGATCTCAGTGGCTTCGGATCGGAGAGTGGGGAGGTGGACGCTCTCGGTTCTCCCAAGAAGGAAGGAGGTGGTCCATTCCCGTGCCTTGTCTCGGATCCCTGCGTTGTGGAGGTGTGTGCGTAGGGTGCGGTGGCAGACAGTGTCAAAGGTGGCTGACAGGTCCAGGAGGATGAGGGACACGGTTTCGCTATTGTCCAGCAGGGCCCTGATGTCATCGATGGCAGCGATGAGGGCAGTTTTGGTGCTGTGGCTGCTGCAGAACCCGGACTGGGACGGGTCCAGGGTGCTGTTCTACTTGAGGTAGTGGGTCAGTTGTCTGGTGACGGTCTTCTCGATGACCTTCGCCGGGAATGGAAGCAGGGAGATGGGTCGGAAGTTCTTGAGGTTCTTTGTCCTTTGGTTCAGCCTTGGGTTTTTTGAGTAAGGCGTTGATCTCGGTGTGCTTCCAGCTCTCCGGGAAGGTCTCGGCCCGAAGGAAATGTTGATGGCCTTGCGGAGATGGGGTGCGATGGTGGCGCTGGCTTTGTTGAAGATGTGGTGTGGGCATGGGTCTGATGGAGAGCCGAAGTGGATGGTGTTCATGATTTTGATCATGTCGTCATGGTTTATGTTGGTCCAGGTGAGCAGGGGATCGGTGTGGAAGGTTGGCTAAGAGGTCAGGGGTCTCGGTGGCTGTCGGGCCGTCAGGGTGTTGAAGCTGTCATGGATGTCTGCGATCTTCTGTTGGAAGAAGGTGGCAAGGGAGTTGCACAGGTCTTGCGTAGGTGGGATGTCGTTGGAGTTGGAGCTGGGGTTGGAGAGTTCCTTCACGATGTTGAAGAGCTCTTTGCTATTGTGGTGTTGTTGTCTAGGCGGGCTTTGAAGGAGGTCTTTTTGGCGGATCTGATGAGGTGATAGTGTCTGTGGATGGCATTTTTGTGGGCTGCGTAGTTGTTCTGTGTCTGTTCGCGGTGCCATTTCTTCTCTAGTTTTCGGCAGGTTTGCTTGGAGGCCTGGAGGTCCGCGGTGAACCAGCTGGCTTTCTTG